>NC_057399.1:26773697-27373697 GCF_019320065.1 Cervus canadensis
GGAAAACTGGTCAACCACCTGTAAAAGAATGAAACTAGAACACTTTCTAACACCATACACAAAAATAAACTCAAAATGGATTAAAGATCTAAATGTAAGACCAGAAACTATAAAACTCCTAGAGGAGAACATAGGCAAACACTCTCCGACATAAATCACGGCAAGATCCTCTATGACCCACCTCCCAGAATATTGGAAATAAAAGCAAAACTAAACAAATGGGACCTAATGAAACTTAAAAGCTTTTGCTATCTTAACTAAATGAAACTTATAATATGGATGTTAAGATATTAGACATGCGCAGTTATTTGGGGAGAAAAAATAGCATAATTTTTTGAATGACAGACAAAGGATTAATCTCAAAAAATATACAAGCAACTCCTGCAGGCTGGCAATTCCATTTATTTTTTTAATAAATATATTTTTAGCCCATTATCATAAATGAGTGGGTCCAAGAGGATACTAATACGAACTATTTCTCCAAAGAAGACATAACAGATGGCTAACAAACACATGAAAAGATGCTCAACATCACTCATTATTAGAGAAATGCAAATCAAAACCACAATGAGGTACCATTACACGCCAGTCAGGATGGCTGCTATCCAAAAGTCTACAAGCAATAAATGCTGGAGAGGGTGTGGAGAAAAGGGAACCCTCTTACACTGTTGGTTGGAATGCAAACTAGTACAGCCACTAGGTTGAAAATCTATGTGTGGAGAATTCCTAAAACTGTGAAATAGACTGCCATATGACTCCAGCAATACCGACTTCTGGCATACACACTGAGGAACCAGAATCTTGTAGTAAAGAGAACAAACAGTGAACCCCAATGTTCATCGCAGCATTCTGTTATAATAGCCAGGACATGAAGACTACTAGATTTTGTTTTGTTTTTTTTTTGTCCCATCAGCAAGATAATGGATAAGTTATGGCTGTGGTACTATGTGACCATCCGGGGATGGAATTTTACTCAGGTACCGTCAAAAGAATCATTTAAAACCAGTCCCTATGTTGATGGATGTTAATATCTTGAGTTCCCTCTTTTTGCTTTATGAGTATAGCCTAGAAATTGATTAATAGACTATTGCTGGCATACTACACATATATTATTTTTGGTGTGATTTAGAAATATTGGTAACTTTGTTATACCCTATTGCAATAATCGGAGTAGTTACACAGATACAGAATTCTTTACTTTGGCTGTTTTCTTTTGGGGAAAGGTGAGGTGATGTTTTCAAAGAACAGCAATGTATACTAATCATGGTGATACGGAGATCACTGTAGCCCAGTGTTTTTTTTGTGGATGCAGTGAACATGTGCTCCGCCTGGGCACGTGGTTTGAGTTACCAGGGAATCGGTGGATAGAGGGAGGTGGGAGGGGGGATCGGCATTGGGTGAATACAGTGTAAACTTTCTATGGCTGATTCATATCAATGTATGACAAAACCCACTGAAATGTTGTGAAGTAATTAGCCTCCAACTAATAAAAAAATTAAAAAAAAAATAAATAAATAAAAGAGTCGTGTCTGACTCTTTACGACTCCATGGGCTATCCATGAAATTCTCCAGGTCAGAATACTGGAGCCTTTTCCTGAAGGGGACCTTCCCAACCCAGGGATCAAACCCAGGTCTCCTGCATTGCAGGCAGATTCTTTACTAGCTGAGCCACAAGGGAAGCCCAAGAATACTGGAGTGGATACCCTATCCCTTCTCCAGTGGATCTTCCTGACCCCAGGCATCGAACCAGGGTCTCCTACATTGCAGGCAGATTCATTTACCAACTGAGCTATCCCGCCTGCCAATGCAGGAGATGTAAGAAACTGGTGTTCAGTCCCTGGGTCGGGAAGATCCCTGGGAGGAGGGCCTGGCAACTCACTCTAGTATTCTTGCCCGTAGGGCTCAAAGTTAGTCATGACTGGAGTGACTTAGCATGCACATGCAGCCGATACTTTGCAGAACAGCAGAAACGAATACAACGTTGTAAAGCCACGATGCTGCTGTTCAGTCACCAAGTCGTGTCCGACTCTGTGCAACCCCATGGAGTGTAGCCCACCAGGCTCCTTTGTCCATGGAATTTCCCAGGCAAGAATACTGGAGTGGGTTGCCATTTTCTTCTTCAGGGGATCTTCCCTACTCAAGGGTCAAACCCACATCTCCTGTTTGGCAGGTGGATTTTTTACCACTCAGCCCCCTGGGAAGCCCCAATAAAATTTTTTAAATAAAAAAATAACTTATTCAATCTTATAGTAAGCAGGAAAAAAGAAAAATAGAGGCAAAGTAAAGACCTAGTAATAGGAAAAAATTATAGAAGAAATAGATCCAGTTAAGTTAGTAATTATAAATATAATTTATTAACAGATGTAATTTTTTAACATGTGAGAAGATAGAGAATCTACCATATTATTTATAAGCGAGATTCCCAAACCAAATTATGCAAAGCCACAGGGATAGAATGTGATAAATTGGGAAGATTTTTTTAAATGAAAGTTGATATAGCTACATTAATATCTTGCAAAATAAGCTTTAAGGGAGAATATATTTTTAGGAATAATTCATCAGGAAGATATAAAAACCCTAATCTTGAACCCTGAAAGTAAATCAAGCATTATTTGATAGAATGACAAGGAGAAATAGACAAATTCTTAATCATAGTAGGAGATTTTAACACACATCCCACAGAAAATGATACCTTAAGCAGAGAGAAATGACCAAATATGTGGAAGAGTTGAACAGTACTGTTAATATGTTTAATCTTTTGAATATATAAAGATCCCTGCCCCAGTATTTGGGCAATATACATTCCAAGGGACATACATCATTTATAAATCTGAGCATGTATTATTGATACAAAAGAAATATCAGTAAAGGTAAATCAAAGTTTAAAACAACTGGGAGTGTTGAGGCTTGTTGCAAATGAGAGTGTATGCCTTCTTAACAATAATAATAATAAAAAAAAAAAACCAAGAACACTCTGCAGAATATAGCCTGGGTTAGAAACTTCTAAGTGACTGCACTATTCTCGACTCATCCAAGCACAGACCTTTGCTGCTACCTTCCCATCTTGTTGCCCACTCTGATCTTTTGATAATTCCGACAGCTGTATTCATAGAAGGGAAAGGCGTTATCAGTGAATAAGACCCCCTCCCCCACAGTCAGTCATCAGAAGTCAACACTTCTGATGTGGGGTGACAGGGCATGGGGGCTGAAGAGGCTATTGTCTCAAATAGCTTTAAAGATTCTGTGATAAATTTTGGATTATTCATTGTCCCTGGTCCTCAGGAGGTCACCTCTGTAAGAGGCTGTGTGAAATATTTCTCTGAAGATGTTGAAGAATTATCAAATGATTTTCTTCTTGGATTCAGATAAGACTTTATTTGTATTGTACACATTAAGTAAGGGCCTGCACTTTGTCATGGCTGAAAGAATTTTGCAACCCTGAGAAATCCTGGACATAGATTCTCTGCGAGCTGGGTGAGTGCAGAATTTGTCAGAAACACTGTGGGACTTCACTTCGACATCTAATTGTCTCACCTCCTCTTCTGTGGTTTATGGATAATGTTCAATATTGTTCAGTATCATGGCTGTAATACTCTAGAATTGGTGTGTATCCTTTCAATTTGTTAATCTATAGCAGTCTTAACCTCTTACAAATGATTCATGATAGCTTCTCATTTTGTTAGATTCCTATGTCTCTTTTTGCTGACCTAGAAATTTTACAGGCAGCTCCATTTTTAGGCTGATGAAATGCAGTGATCCCTGAAGCGATCTGAGCAGTCTCCCACAGGTAACCTCCTTCAAGCTTGAAATGATTCCATTTATTACCATGAATCCCTGCCCTTGAGAACATATTAGCTGAATGTTTGCTAATTTCCTTCTCTGCTCTGCCTTTGCATACTAGATATCAATCTGTCTCCTAAAATCTTTCTTAACTTTTTAAGTTAAGGCTTTGATCACCAAATTATGTATCCCATGAGTGTTTTTGGTTGACAAAAGAGAAATAAAACAACCCATCATAGTTAATTTTACAGTGTAATTGAAGAGCTAAAGCAACCGTTAACGGTTAGCATCAGGCCTAGCTCTAAGGAATAAAGAATGCTCGGGTTTATATGTTTTTCTAAGAGAGCTAACCATTGATCCCTTTGCAAAGAGTAATAAACTACAACTGTACTTGATCACAAGCTCACATTAGGCGTCAGAATTCTTGCCAGAGAGGAAGTCGTCGTTGACTGCACCTGTATAAAATCTGACAGTCTGTCAGCTCAGTTGTGTTCACAAACTTGCAGTCTTGGTGTCTGCATCCAGCATCTTTCTGGTTACCCATAACTACCCCTAAGATTCTAACAAGTGCACCAAACAGAGATGTAAATACTTTGGTTTGCCCTTGCTCAACACCAGATCAAAGGAGAGCTGGTGGTGTTGCAGACCCGGATATGTTTGAACTGATTCAATATTTTCCACTTGATATAAAGTGGGGGACACGTCAGTGTGATACTGACAGATTTCTCTGGATCATGTTTGGGTAGTTGCTGTGCCTTAAGGGTTCCTATGAAAGACTTCATTCACCACATGTGAGTCCCTAGTTGACAAATTACTTAAATACTTTTCTGATTTAGGTTCAAAGAGCAATTCATGTTGAGCTATAAATATGAAAGTGATTTGGTTTTGATGTTTTCTTTTCTCTCTCTCTTTTTTTTTTTTTTACCACTTAACTGCTTTCCTCATTTCAGGTTCATCAGTTTTAAGCTTAGATTAAAACAAGCACCTGAGTCATAAAATTTGACAGTTAAATGGACAGTATCCTCATTACATAAATAGCTTATATAATTTTTATGAATAACACTAAGGCCACAACAGTTAAGTGAGTAGAGGACATGAACAATTCCCTAAAGTGAAAAACCAGATGGCCAGTATGCATTTGAAAAACTGTTCAACTCACTAATAAGCATAGAAATGTCATAAAGTCATAGAAACAACCACAAAATATCAGTTAAAACAACCACCAGTAAAACAACCATCAAAGTGTCAGTTAAAACAACCTACTTTGAATTAAAAAAAAAAAAAAAACAAACCTACTTTGGTAGGTTACTCAAGTTTTTCTGAAACTTTTAATTATAATGAGGCATTAAAGATTTTTATGTACCTTGTTGAATTAATAGATTTTAATGTATGTTGCTAAAGTGTTTGCTAAAGTATTGTACCAAGTATACTCGCAGGTATGCCAGTTACGGGAGGACATGCCCGTCTCTCTACACCTTCATGTACATGGAGATGATCCATTTTTAAAGTGCTGCTGATGCATTGCTATACAACAGAAACTAAGACATTGTAAAGCAATTATACTCCAATTGAAAAATAAGTTAAAAATGCTGCCAACGAGAAAAGAAATTATTGTAAACTATATAATGCTTCCATAAATAAATGAATATTTATGAAGATTTTAAGTAACACAGAGGAGATGCTCACGAAAAGGACAAATGACCCTTTGCAGAGCCCCAGCCGCACATCTTACATAGTCAAGTAGCGTCTGTTGCTGCTGCTGCTATTTAACTGCTCAAAGGCGTCTGACTCTTTTGTGACCCCATGGGCTGTAGCCCGCCAGGCTCCTCTGTCCATGGGATTTCCCAGGCAAGAATACTGGAGAGAGTTCCCATTTCCTTCTCCAGGGGATCTTCCTTACCCTGGGATCAAATCCACATCTCCTGCTTGGCAGGTGCATTCTTTAACCCTGAGCCACCTGGCTGCAAATAGGGTCTAAGCGAGGATAAAAGCGCCCACTAATCACCAGGGTGGTCAACCATCCCTTTTATTCCCACTTCATATAGCCTCAGGAATGTTTAACACCTGGCTGAAACAGCCTGGTGGTATAGCCCACTTCCCCCCATGCACTGGAAAATGGTTGTGCAAATACTAAAACTCATTTCCATGGTGAAAACATCAACTACTGTTTGGAAGAGACCTGGATTATCGTCAAGCAAAATGAGTTCCTGATGTTAAAACATTCTTGCCTGCAGTGCCTCGCTTCGTCTTGAATACTTAAGTTATGGAGATATTTGCACATTTGCAGGACGTCGGAGGGCTTCCCAGGTGGTGCTAGTGGTAAAGAACTCACCTGCCAATGCAGGAGACATAAGAGACTCGGGTTCTATCCCTGGGTCTGGAAGATCTCTTGGAGGAGGGCGTGGAAACCCACTCTAGCATTCTTGCCTGGAGAATTCCATGGACAGAGGAGCCTGGCAAGGTACATTCCATAGGGTCACAAAGAGTCAGACACAACTGAAGCGACTTAGCACGCACTCACACAAGACATCAGAATCATCAGTCGTTCTTCAGCCCCCTTAGTTTATCTCTGTCCTGTCATCTGTTTATGTCTGTGACAAATTCTTTAGAAACTGCCCTGTGAAGACAGCCCACCTTTCTGCAGGTGTCCTTACCACTGAAACAAGATGAATAGAGACAGCTCTCAAAGAAAGGCTTACCTTCGGAATCTGAGATACTGCCACGTGTGTTTCTTTCAACCTAAAAATATCTGCTATGCTTTGCTATTTCTAAAGGGTGTGCCTCATTTGAGAGGCAGCAGCAACACCTCACAATCAACATAATTTCATTTTTAAGGTAGAAAAAAATTAGAGATGATGAACTGTTTTGACTGGCACTCACTGAAGCCCCAAGGAAAGCTGTTCTCGTAAGCACATCAGATAAGTCTTTGTTGTATATTTAAGCTCCCTGTGAGTGTTTGGTGCTGATGCAAACTTTAAGCTCTGTTTGTGTGCTGACACTTTGGGCATGGAGATGTTAGAGGTTTGGATTCCTCTCCATCAAAAACTGTGAGTGGATCTCACATGAGCCAGTTGCATCTGTGTCTCACTCCTCAAGGATGGGATTTATGGTGCCCACAGATTTTATAAAGATGTCTTAGCGTAAAGAGGTTGGGTGGACTTTGGACTGTGTCACCCGGGGGTCAAATTCTGGCTCTGCTAGAAACTAGCTGCTGCTGCTGCTAAGTCACCTCAGTTGTGTCCGACTCTGCGCGACCCCATAGATGGCAGCCCACAAGGCTCCGCCGTCCCTGGGATTCTCCAGGCAAGAACACTGGAGTGGGTTGCCATTTCCTTCTCTAATGCATGAAAGTGAAAAGTGAAAGTGAAGTCGCTCAGTCGTGTCCGACTCTTTGCGACCCCATGGACTGCAGTCCACTAGGCTCCTCTGCCCATGGGATTTTCCAGGCAAGAGTACTGGAGTGAGTTGCCATTGCCTTCTCCGAGAAACTAGCTATTTAACATTAATTTACTTAACACAACCTTGCATCAGGTGAAGTTTAATTCTTCACCTGACATGTGGGGAATAACAACACTCACTTGGCAAAGTTGTGATAATAATGATTATATATGTAATCTGTAAGAATCAACATGTTAATTAATTAATACTTCCTTAGCATTTTATTAATATTGTATGAGGAAGTACGTGAATAAGCTGCTTTTTTAATGAGTTTGTGATTCACCTAAATTAACCCAATGCATTTTGGGTTCAATTTCTAATCTAGATGTGGGATTTTTCCAAGTGGTTCACAAGACCCTTTCTACCAGCTTTGTGTCCCACGGCATGCATTGGTGAGATGGTCAGGGGAGGGGGGGTCCCTGTTGTTTTTTGAGACCTAGGGGTGGAGCTCTTCTCACCAGAAAAGCCAACAAGCTCATACAGGATACAGTCCACAATTGTGTATTCATTAGCACCATGCTGAACCAAATATATTTAATTGGATGCTTAATAATTCTGATTCAGACACTTTATAGGGTGTGAGAAAGATCTATTCTATTTCTGCCAGGAACTTGTAATATAAAGTATCCAGAACACTCTGTTAAAAAAAAAAAGTCTGTGCTTATAGCTTAGGTCATTTCTTATACCTCTCTAAACTCATGAAGATCTGTCAAAAACAGTGTTCACACTAGAAACAACCCAAATACCCATCAGTAAGAGAATAGATGAACTAATTGTATATTCATATGATGGAATATTACTCAATGGTTAAAAAAATCTGTTATGAAGACATGCAACAACATGGGTGAATCTTAAATACATCACGTTGAGTCAAAGAAGCCAGACACAAAAGAGCAAATATTGGAGCTTTCATTTTTGTGAAGTTTGAGAAGAGGCAAATCCAGTCTGTGAGGACAGAGGTCAGAATGGCAGTTCTCTGGGGATGAAGCAGTTATCTCTGGGATAGTGACTAGGAAGAGGCAAAAAGATTTTCTAGGGTGATGGACATGTTCTGTAGCTTATAGGTAACAAGGTATGTACGCACACACACACACACACATACATATACATGTTTGTCAAGCTTCACACTTAAAATCTGTCCATGTACAATATGTAAGTTATACCTCCATTAAAACAAATTGTCCAAGATAGAGCACCGTTTTGTTTGGAGAAAGTAAGGTGAGGTAAGAAAGAAATCAACTCTTAAAATAACAAACTTTGTAGGGTTTACATTTTTATAAGCTCTGTTTCTGTAAAAATGAATCTATCATCGAATTCTGATTTTAAAACAAAATAAAACTTGTCAGGGTAGCTCCCAGTAGATGAATATATTAGATCCCTTTACTTTTCAGGTAAAGTTTTAACTGAGGCTGAATAAACAGTGGCAACAGTACTCACTTTCCCAGTAAGTTCCAGCCCTGAAATGTCAGAAGTTAGACTTTAGAAGGAATATTGATTTTAAATGTCTCTTTGGATGAATTGACAGTTCAGTTCAAAGAGAAGAGCAAGTGATGTTGTAGATTCATCTTCCCACCTTGGGTTTGCTAAACTCCATGGAAGAAGCAGGGGGATAAATTACTCAGAGTTGAATGTGAGAGTTTTTGAACTCAAACTGGTTTTCATCCAGGACGCCTTCATTTTATGAGAAAGAGTGAGCCGTTAGCTGATTGCTCCCCTTTTGCTCAGAAGTGTGCTTTCTCCTGAGGCTGAAGAAAGAAACACATGAATGAATGAATCAAGCCAGGGGTGGTGGGGGGACATATCCAGGTGTCGCCTATATAAATACCCAGCTTATGAAGATCATCTGAAGGCAAACATCAGCTGTGTCACTTCACTTTTTTCCTTAAAAACATTGACTGAAAAATCTGTAAATGACTTCTTCTCTTGTAGTGTTCAAAGCCTTTCATGATCTTTTTCTTCAATCTTTCCAGACATCTCCCCCAACTTTTCTGAAGGAATCCCTACCCCTACCTTTCTATCCGCAATGAACTATGGTGATATTTCTTTAAAGCTCTTCCAACAATTATGTTCTGGCCTCTTACACGTGCTTCCTACCTCTGAGTTAATCACAAATGCCATGCTTTACACAGAACAGTAATTGAAAGTTTACAGAATTAAGTGAAGAGAAAGCCTGCATCTATCTGAACAGTGAAGATGAAAAGAAACGATGAAATGTTTCACATTTACCATTTCATGGTACACAGTTTTGCACTAGAAAGGATTTCACGGAACCTTTCAAAAGCCTTGTCTTCCCCTGACTTCAGAACTTCATAATACCGAGTAATTAAGATTTTTATTCCAGGAACGTGAAAGATCACCCAGACTTCTTGCAACAAAATAGTTTAACAGTTGCAGGGAAAAAAAAAAGAGAGAGAGAGAGATTGATTCTTCAACTCAGTATGCTAAAATGTAAACAGTAAACAGATTAAATTTAAAATATTAATTATTTTAAAATAGTAATGTTAAGTTTTAAAGCCCCACACTCTGCTGTGAAAGTTTTGTTATTCAATATATGTATTTTATATATATATATATGTATGCGTGCATGCTAAGTCACTTCAGTTGTGTCTGACTCTTTACGACCCTTTGAACTGACGCCTGCCAGGCTCCTCTGTCCATGGGATTCTCTAAGCAAGAATACTGGAATGAATTGCCATGTCCTCTTTCAGGGTATCTTCCTGACCCAGGGATCAAACTTGAGTTTCTTATGTCTCTTGCATTGGCAGGTGGGTTCTTTACCACTAGCATCACCTGAGAAGCCCATTTTACTTGTGCACATATATAGTATCTATATTATGTATGTTATACATATTTACATATACACCTAGTGTGTACCTACACATCTGCGAGATGACCAATAGATTACTTACACATGATGGGGGGCCAGTATAATGCTCACCTTTGCTCCTGCCTGAGGACCTTTGAACTTGCTGTTTACTCTGTCTGGAGTGCTTTCCTCCCAGGTCACTGTGTGCTCACTCTCATCTGTATCTTCATCCTTGTTTGCCCCTCTACAGTCCTTCTCAGAACTCACAGTATGTGTATTTGATTACTTGTAAACTTCTCAATGTGGGATCCACAAGGCCTAGAATCTTCTCTGTTCTATTCATTTTGTATCCCTTGTACTTAGCACACACATACAGGTGCTCATTAAATATTTGCAAAATGAATGTTGAATAAATGACTTGTAAGTCATCAGCCAACCTTCTACCACACACTTGAATTCCCTCTGTATCATTCCCCGTAAGAACCTACAATCACATATTAATCAAAATGTACTTAGGAAACAATATGGAAACAGAGTCCAGAGAGGTAAAAATAAAATAAGTAACCATCCAAGTTAAGAAAGAGGAGGAGGAAAATTTCGAGAGCATTTAACAGGGAGGAAGAAGAAATCAACCTGACCCATTATTTTATCTATATTATATATAGAAAGATGGCTGGTGGATATAAACTGCATCATTTGCCCTAGAGTTTACTATTTTTATTCCTTAATCCCTGAGAAGATAATATCTGTGTATTACAAATACAGTTTATGACATTATTTATAACTAAGTGGCTAATAAAAGCAGGTCATGTGAGGAGTAATGATGATAGTATATTATGTGCTGAAGAGTATAAGGTCCAATATAGCAAACACTGCATGACCTCGTAACAACCAAATCAGTGAGACAGGTATAATTATTATTCCCATTTTTCAGATGTGGAGACTCAGTCTCAGAGACTTTAAATGACATGCATCTTACATCTAATGCATACCAGATTCCAAATTAGATGCCAGGCATTTAGAATCTAAGGGCTTCCCAGGTGGCTCAGTGGTTAAGAATCTTCCTGCCAATACAGGAGACTTGGGTTCAATCCCTGGGTCCGGAAGATCCCCTGGAGAAGGAAATGGCTATCCACTCCAGCACTCTTGCCTGGAGAAGTCCATGGACAGAGGAGCCTGGCGGGCTACAGTCCATATGGGATCACAAAGAGTCGGACACTGAGCGACTTGGACTTCACTTCCCAGGAGGTACTTAACTCTGCAGTTACTCCCTTTTACCACAAGAGGGCACTTCCAGGCCAGTGAGGCCAAGACCACTTGAGGGGTTTATGAGAAGTGGTAAAAGAATTGGAAAACTTAGAGACCATGTCATGACTTGTGGTGTGAAGCTGATGACTCATTGGATCAAGGTGGCAAGAATTGAAATATCTGTGGGTTTTGGACACCCTTGGATGAGAGAGTAGCAGAATGCTGCTGCTGCTGCTGCTAAGTCCCTTCAGTCGTATCCGATTCTGTGCAACCCCGTAGACGGCAGCCCACCAGGCTCCCCCGTCCCTGGGATCCTCCAGGCAAGAACACTGGAATGGGTTGTCATGTCCTTCTCTAATGCATGAAGGTGAAAAGTGAAAGTGAAGTCACTCAGTCGCATCCGACTCTGTGCGACCCCATGGACTGCAGCCCACCAGGCTCCTCCGTCCATGGGATTTTCCAGGCAAGAGTACTGGAGTGGGTTGCCATTGCCTTCTCCGAGTAGCAGAATACAAGAGGACAGATAGTGCAGAGGACTCAGCTGGCAACAGTTAACCTTGACATAATTGATGCCTTAAGCAAACACTACTCTGATCACCTGCAGTGTCTCAGGCACTGTGCTGGATGTTTGAGCAACGACAGCAACGGCACAGCCCCTTCTTCCCCCAAACTCACTGTCTAGCAGGGTGACGGACAGCCTGTGCCCACTGATCTCTGTGTTTTGCTTTAGAGATGAGATGGCAAGCAGAAAATCTGCAGTGGCCCGCAGCTGGCTGTGTTTGGTGTTGGCCCACATGCTGCCCCATACCTGTTATAGCTTGCTTTATTGTAAACCGAGCTGGTTCCACTCTCTTTACATTAACTGCCTGGCTCCTGTAGACATTGGAGTTTTGTCCCTGTGATTTCCCTATCTGTCCTCCTTCACCTTGCCCACTGTGAAGACAAGCCCTGTCTACCTCTAGGCTTTGTGTGTGTGAGACAGAGAGAGAGAGAGAGAGAGAGGTTTGGTTACCACTGCCCTGGGCATTTCAGGGCTTCAGCTGCTTTGCTGCCTCAGCAGCTCTTGTAACAAAGGAGGTGTCAGCTACTTCTTCTCCAGATGAGATCTGAGGTTAAATGACCTTGTTTGCCTCAAAGAGAAGAACCAAGGGCTTCGTGGGGAGGAGGGGGGCCAACCGATGAGCAGGATGATCTAACTGGAGCATCTTGAATGTGGCTAGCCCTGAGGGCACCAGTGACCAAATGTTGGTGGCACCAGGCCGCCTCCAGTGGCATATGTGACCCTGTCCTTTTTCTTCCCAGGTTTTATTTCTTTTTATCTTTTCCTTTTTCTTATTTCTTACCTTATTTCATTATCTTTCCCATTTTACCTCTTTCATCCCTTGTTATCTTCTCATTGCTTTCTGCTCCCTCTGGTGGCTCTAACAGACACTGATGGGGATACAGGGGTGGTGGCTCAGATGCTAAAGAATCTGCCTACAATGCAGGAGGCCTGGGTTTGATCCCTGGGTCAGGAAGATCCCCTGGGGAAGGGAATGGCAACCCTCTCCAGTATTCTTGCCTGAAGAATTCCATGGGCAGAGGAGCCTGGCAGGTTACAGTCCATGGGGTTACAAGAGTCAGACACAAATGAGCGACTAATACTAACACGGGCTGAATTGGGTGCTTAAGTGGATGTTGTTTGGCTGGTGGTATGTTTTGACTCAATTGCATTCAAAGGTCTTTGGACACTGCATGCTGTTCAGTTCATGCCGCAGTCCCTCCCACTCAGACAGTCACATACCTACAGCTGCATTCATTTAATTTACCTGCCTAGCCCCAGCTCTGATCCCAGCTTGTGCTCCAGAGGTTACTTAAATGAAACAATGCATGCGATGCCTGTATTACTACTAAGACGGGGCTCTTCTAATACTTGGGAGTTCAGGTGTCACCACCTCTTTTTACCCTTTAATGCTTTCCGTCTGTTAATTTGTCAGAAGCTGTTGCTATGCAAGTAAGGAGATATTTATAAGCTTGCTCACAAATATGGAAAATATTATAGACAGGCTTGCAGCCTCTGTCTGAAAGCTGTCAACCCACTTACTTGAGTTACATTCCTGTTGTGCTGTAACATTATCACAAACTTATCAACTTAAAACAACAAAAATTATTTTGCAGTTCTGTAAATCAGAAACAGACATGAGCCCCACGGGGCTAAAATCAGGGCTCTGTTCCTTGCTGGAGGCGCTTGGGGAGGATCTGCTTCTTTGCTCGTTCAGATTGTCAGTAGATTCAGTTCTTTGAGGTTGTTGGACTGATGTCTGCATTTCCATGCTGGCCAGCAGCTAACAACCCTTCCACCTTCTGGAAGCCACTTTCATTCCTTGGCTCAAGCCTGCCCCCCTTGACCATCATCAGAGTCAGCAATGGGACTCCAGTCCCTCCAGTTTCCAATCTCCCCTCCTTCTTATATCTCATCTCTGTGACACAGTTGGAAAAGATTCCATGCTTTTAAGAACTCGAGTGATTAGGTTGGGCCCACCCAGATAGTCCAGGATAATCTCCCCAATCTCAAGGTCCCTCCCTTTAACCACAACTACAAGTCCCTTTATCATGTAAGGTAGCATCTGCACAAATTCCAGGGATCAAGGCATGGATGTCTTTGGGAGCCATTCTTCTACTGACCACACGGCTGATCCTGGCTCTTACGTTGGTAGGAACCTCACATGGTAATTGTATTTGAAACCAGATGTGGGGTGGCCTGCTTAGTAAAGCACTTGGCCAGGGATGAGGAAAGCTTAGATTTCATCCCAGTCCTGTGGTCATGACCCCAGCCGAGGCTCCAAAGCTTTGTTTCTTTTAGGATGCTGCCAAGATGGCCAGCTTTAAATTGTCTTAGAAATCAAAGATGAATAAAATTAACATTCTAGTAGCCAGAATTTTCTGTTATTGGTATGACAGAGACCTACTGATTCTTCCTTTCTTAATTGCTAAGAGAAACCAGGTTTTAGTTGAGGTAGCAAGGCGTACAGCCAAAAACCAAACAACAACATCTGTGGCTTAGCTAGAGGTGGTCAGTGCAACACATTTTTGGTTGAGAAATAAAGGGACATTGCTGAATAGGAACTCCAGGAAAGCTCTGTAGCAGGAACTGACTTAGCTGGCACACACCCGTCTTGCCCTGTACCCTGCCTCGTCTACCTGCCTGGATGCAGACACGGCGACGAGCACTCAGGCTGCCATCCTGGAAGTGGTGGATGAGAGACAAGCCCTAAGAATGGCAGACTGGAAAGAGCCAAGTGCCCACCGAGATTGCTGACCTCCCATAGCAGCCCTGGACTGCCCACTTCTAGGTTTCTTTTCTAGGAGAGAAAAAGATGCCACTGACAGAGTTAGAGGAGAGAGGAAGTAAGAGGTCGTTTGTTTCCAAGCAGCTGGATCCAGTTCCTCACTTGTTTCTGTGTCCTCACAGTTGGTTATTACTCTAAGAACTATCACCAGATTCGGAAGTGTCCCCTGCCAATAGGAAATGAGCTATGAAAAAGAACCATTTCTTAATATATTTAACTCTATCAAATGATTTCAAAACAAAAGTAGGTATACATGTATGGGTAACATACATTTAAAGAATTGCAGTATCATTTTCAGACACATTATCTGATTTTATTATCAGAATAACCCCATGAGGCAAGTAGGTCAGACACTGGCATTTTCATTTGCAGTTCAGGAAACGAAGCACAAAGAGCTTTAGTTGGCCTTCTTACAGACCCCGAGTCCTTATTTCAATCTTTCTAAGCCATTTGCTCTCTCCTGCTCCTGGCTTCACAATATTTATTTCTTAATGTTATATTTTTAAAGAATTGCTAACATAGGATGTGATAAAAGGACAAAAATTGTTTTCTTTGCCTGTGATGTGTATTTAACATGGAAAAACTGTAAGATTATCCTTCTCAAGGCTTCTCTTCCCCCAGCACTGGGCAACTTATGCATGCTGGTTCTAATGAAGGAGGAGTTGGTCAGAGCCAGAGGGACCTCTTGGAAATGAGGGTGGCCAGGCCCTGCGGGTTGATCTGTGACCCCAGAAGCCACTAGCAAGTGTCACCCCATGGTTCTCTGACTTCCTCCAACTCTCTTCACCTCCTCCTCTAATTAAACCATGAAATCTACGCCAAAGAGTACAGTGACAGCTCCCATCTGAAGAACTGAAGAATTCTCAGTCCAGATTATGAAATTTTAAAAGGTAAATGTTATCTTGTATAATTTCAAAGATCATAATGCTTTAGAAAATTTATTAACTAAAGAGGAGAAAAAGAGTGTTTCCACCAGGCAGAGCAGAGGTCACTCTTCAAAAGCCTTTCTTTTCTTTGAAAAGGTGACAACTTTGGCCTCTATCCTTCTATGACGTTTAAAAGCCCCTATGTTGAAGGTCATTTGTTGATAAATTAATTGGCTTAAGTATCTTGTTTTCAAATTCTAGGGCTTTTTTCTTTTTTTTAGTATTGAAAATAATTTCACATCTGAGTCAAAATGAGAAGATTCAGGACACTGAAAAATCATCATGATACATGCAAATTTATAGAGGGCTTCCTGAACATGACATTATAAAAGGCACCTGAGAGCTCCTAATTGTAGTGGAGGCTTGGTCTCTACCATGAAAGTATTTACAATCTAAGGGGAGAGATAGACTAAACACTTGATTTTAAAAAAAAAGTGATGCAGTGCTTTATGACAATTTGCAAGTGTTTAATCTGAATTAGCAGATATCTCCTACCTGACATGATCTTGTTTATATCAGTTAGGACTATCGATTGTAATTAATAGAAACCAAGGCAAGCTAGATTAAGGAGGGAAGAAAGTAAGATTAAGGAGGGAAGAAAGTAAGATTAAGGAGAAAGCTCAATTAAGGCAAGAAAGTATACTATGTAGTGTCTTTTTATTACTATCAAAGTATAGTTGATTTACAATGTTATGTTAGTTTATGGTGTACAGCAAAGTGATTCAGTTACATATATATTTTTTTCATATTCTTTTCAATTATGGTTTATTACAGGATATTGAATATAGTTCCCTGTGCTGTATAGAAGAACCTTGGTGCTTATCTATTTTATATATAGTAGTTTGTATCTGTTATTCCCAAACTCCTAATTTATCCTTCCCCCATTCTCTTCCCCATTCAGTAATCATAAATTTGTTTTCTATGCCTGTGATTCTGTTTCTGTTTTGTAAAGTAATTCATTTGTATCATTTTTTTAGATTCCACATGTAAGTGATATATGGTATTTGTCTTTCTCTGACTTCATTCAGTATGAGTCTCAAGGTCCATTCAAGTTGCTACAGATGGTATTATTTCCTTCTTTCTGTGTCTGAGTATTCCACTGTGTGTATGTATATTTGTGTGTATATATATAAACATACATATATGTATACATATACCACATTTTTATACATCTGTCGATGGACATTTAGATTGCTTTCGTGTCTTGACTATTGTAAACAGTGCTTATATGAACATTGTGGTGCATGTATTTTTTTGTATTATTTTCTCTGGATGTATGGCCCAGGAGTAGGTCTGCGGGATCATATGACAACTCCATTTTTAGGTTTTAAAGGGACCTCTGTACTGTTTTCCATAGTGGCTGCACCAATTTACATTCCCACCAACAATATGGGAAGGTTCCATTTTCTCCACACCCTATCCAGCATTTATTATTTATAGATTTGTTAATGATGGCCATTTTGACCCGTATGATTCTGACTCATATGAGGTGGTACCTCATTGTAGTTTTGATTTGCATTTCTGTGATAATTAGTGATGTTGAACATCTTTTCATATGCCTCTTGGCCATCTGCATGTCAAGAATATGTAGCATCTCATGGATCCCAATAACATGTAGCCTGACCACAGAAGGGACTGGAAAACTAGCAAGAATCCAGGCAGGTGTTTGTTTTGTCTTTTTTTCCCTCACTCATTCACCATTTCTCAGTTTCAGTCTATGACAATTAACACATCTTTTACCAAGCTCCTTTTGTTTACAATGACTAAGTTGGTTTTGTTTTTTTTTTTTTATTTCCATTCATGCAACCAGTCCAGAGGAGAACTGAAAACTCTTGGTCCCACTTCTGAGTTTCTGCCGAAAGAACTCTAACCTGTCGTGGGTAAGGGACTCACCCCTGGTCACTCAACTAAGTTCCCATGGAATTAACGAGACTAACAATGGCTAACCCCTAGGAACATGTGGATGATGTAAAAGCAGTTCTAGAGAAGGTAGGGTTGTCATAAGCTGTCTTCTAGTTTGACTGAAGAACAAAACATTGGTTTCTAACCAGTGGGCCACGACCCTGGGTGGGGAATGCAGGTGGGAGTGTAGAGTCTCATATTTATTAATGGGTCATTCCTTGGAACCTGAGCATATAGTTGTAGGTGGTTTTTAATTGTGTGTAGATGCCCTTATAATTAAAACAATTTAAATTCTTTTACATGTGTTAGTGAAGTCATCCTGTCTTTTGGTCTTCCTGCATCTTTTTCAATCACTGGACACTGGTAGTAAGGCTCTTCTTGTGGGAGAGTCCCTTTTAGGGAAAATAGTTGAAGACCGCTATGTATAAGGTTAGGTATGGGCTGAGAGACTTGTACATAATTGTAAGTGTTGGCTGTGATGATCACAGCTTATTTACAGGAAGCTTGACACGTGAATTTTATTTTATTCGTCCTTCCTTTATTTTCTTGTATTGTCGTGAATTTGTCTATAACCACCTTACTGGACAGAAGTGCTTCATATCCATGATATAGTACATCGGTAGAAAGCCCATTCTGATTAATAAGGAATGTTTAAATTGACTTTGTGTTACTTTCAACTCTGTTTAGTGACAGGAACTTGGCCAACAAAAGGGTTAATAAGAGAGGAACTTTGTAATATGCCATGAGCAATATTTAAGCCCAGCATGTAATTGCATGGTGATTGTTGACACAGGAGCAAATGCTTTTAAAGTGTTTTAAAATATCCCTTAAAGGTACCTTAAATACTGAAAGTACTATTTGCAGCATTTTATTAGAAACTCTCTTACTAGATATTGCAAAGGAAAAGTTCCCATTTCAGCCTAAAAATAACAGTAATAATGAAATAATAGTAGAAGCTAGAATTACTGTGGCAGTTTCTTGATACAAGAATTCCATACTTTATAAGCATGTTTTCATCTTATTTTTGCAACAAACGTCAATATCATATCTACCCCTCTTTTATAAGGAAGGAAGTTGAATTTGAGAAGCCTGCAATTTCTGTCAAATTACTTGGATCCAGATGTGTTTTTACTGTTTGTAAAATACTCCCTTGAATGGAAGAAATGTTGACAGAGAGAGATCCAATTAACCCATTAGGTTAACTGGGGAAGATTCAGACATTGCTGGAACATTGAAGAGATACACAGCTTCATCATTAAGACTGGATCCTGGAACAAACCAGATTGTGCACGCTGAAATCCCAGCCCCACTGCTTACTTGCTTTGTGACCCTGGAAAAGTTACTTGACCTGTCTGTTCCTTGGTTTCCTCTCTTTTAAATGAAGATGAATGGTAACTCTTTCATTGAGTTGCTATGATGGTTAAATCATATTTAAGTGCACAGGAGAGTTCCTGGAACACAGGAACTACCATCTGGGTGCTTCTGATTGGCCTGGAGGCGCTGTGCACTTGGGGTGTTAACATAGCCAGGGAATCTTCCCGGGGCTACTTCTGTCAGCCCAGTAGCCAGATCAATGGGGCCGTCTGGAAAGGCAGTGGGGTACAACGGCAGGTAGTTCTTCAGCCTCGTGATTCTCCACTTGCTAGTGGTTTCCAGACCTCTTTGCACCAGCACATCAGTGAGGAGCCCGGGCACGGCCTGGACGGTGGAGGACCGGCCAGGCGGGGCAGTCCCAGCGCAGCCCGCAATCTAGGCTCCGAGACCTGTCAGGGGCCTCCCTCCAATTAGCAGCTGCTGCCCCTTTCAGGGCAGCCACACTTCCATTTTAAATCCATCGAGTGCCATCCTTAGAAACTAAGGAACCCTAACTAATTGGACCATAAAAGGAGATTTTGGTCTAGAGACGACGGCGCGCTTAATGGAGATTGCAGAGATCCTGATTGCACTCCTGCGCTGCAGCCAGCCGGCTGGGGCTGCAAAATCCTCTTAACCTCGTTGTGCTGATTTTCCCTGCAAGGGAAATGAGAGCCCGCTCACTTGCCCTCTCTCTCCTCCCCAGTCGTCCACGGATTAATAGCTACTTGGAATTCATTTTGACTTGGCTCAAAAAAATACAGCTATATAGAGATCCTAGAGTTGGGTGAAATACTATTTTTCTATAATTCAAGAAAGATTATCTGTCTTAAATAGAAATGACCATTCAATTTAAATTGGATAAAATTGGGACACTTGGGAATAAAAGGAGGCGCTAAGCATAATTAAAATTATATCGATTTTCTTGGAAGACAATTTAGCAGTGTCTTGATGAAACTAAACACACTCTTACCGTATATATGATCCAACAATCATGCTCCTTGGTATTTACTCAAAGGAGTCGAAAACTTATGTCCACAAAAACATGAACATGGATTTTTATGGCAGCTTTATTCATAATTGCCCAAACTTAGAATCAACCAAGGTGTCCTTCACCCGGTGAATAGATAGAGAAACTGTGATATATCCAGACAATGGAATATTCAGCATTAGAAAGAAATGAGCTATCAAACCATCAAAAGATATGGAAGAACCTTAAATGCATATTGCTTAAGTGAAAGAAGCAATCTGTGAAGGTTACTTACTGAATGTTTCCGATTGTATAATATTATGGAAAAGGCAAAACTATGGAGACAATAAAAAGATCAGTGGTTGCCAGGGGTTAAGGGGAAGGAAAAGATGAGAGGTGGGATACAGGGGATTTTTAGGGCAGTGAAACTATTCTGTTTGATACTATAATGGTGGATGTCATTATACATTTATCGAAACACATAGTGTGAACAACACAAAAAATAAACCCTAATATAAACTATGCACATTGGATAATAATAACATCTCACTAGATTTCATTGGTTGTAACAAATATTCCACTAGTGGGAGATATTAGGCTGAGGCAGATGAATAGGAGGGAGATATGTAGGAACTCTATATACTTTCTGCTCAATTTTGTTGGGAAGCTAAAACTCTAAAAAAGTAAAGTCTATTATTTGTTAATTATGTAATTTTTGGGTCTAGGTATTAATCAGTTTTATTATAGATAGCTATATTTTTAAACTATTTTCAAAACTAAGATTATTTTTACAAAGGTAAAATTCTTCTGTTTAAAAAAAAAAAAAAAAAAGGATATCAACTGGGATTATCCCAAAGAGCAGAGATGTGTGATCATCTTTCTTAAGCAACATTCTCTGATTTAGAACTAAAGAAATAAAAGAGCATGTTTATTGATAAATTGCTTTTCTATAGTGTATTTACCTTTCTTTTGGAAACATGCTGTCAAACTTTTCTCCTTTTTTTCCAGATTTTCATTACAGTGTAAGGTATGAGGGTTGCAGAGATGAATATCAGACTCCTGACCCAGACTAGGGAATTAGAAAGAGAGGTAGGGATGGCTCCTAGAGGCAGGAGGAACAGGCGTTTCAGCTCTTCTTCTCATTGTTTCTTAAACAAATGAGGTTGGCCCAGGAAAGCTCTAAGAGCCTTTCTTATCCTTAAATTCCATGGATTTGGGATATAAGCAAATCCTTTCACCTACAGATGAGGAAGGGAAAATCAGCACAAATTTCCCACCCCTTCCAGGGTGCATCACCAAGATGTTTTAAAGATGTCAACCCTTAATTAGAATTTTAAATTGGGAGAAATGTGTGCAGGCACTTCAGGTGCAATTAGTGCGGCAGATTAAAATCATTTTGAAGTGACCTCATTCACTTCCCAAACTGTTTAAATTGATTTTACAATTTTCTGCCCGTGTAAGTGGCCAGATAATGTATAGATAGCTGGGGAACTACTAGAATATTTTAATGTCAATCGAGAAAAAAAAGATAAAAACTATTATAGCTTGTCTTTTTACTGCATCAGTGAAAAAGGAGAAGGGGGCTTCATACTTTTTCAGTGGGCTTTTACAATATTTTCAGTATATCTGGAATGCCGAAATTCTGTTGTATTTCATCACAACCAAGCAGCCCTTATCTCTGCTGAGTGGCACCACTAAATAAAAATGTTGTTTCCCTATAGGAAGAGAAACTATAAACCCAGTCAAAAGACAAATAAAACATTGGGAGACGATATTTGCAACAGTATGACAGTCAAAAGGTTAATATTCTTCACTCTTTTAAAAATCCTCTTCCAAGTGGGTAAGAAAAGGACTTGATAGAAAAGCAGGCAGTTCACAGAAAAGAAAATGCAATGGCCAATAAGCCTGTGGAAAAGAGGCCACTTTGTTAGTGGTGAGGGAAACTCAAGGTAAAACAGAACATATCAGATTGGCAAAAGTGAAATATATTGATAACAACTGTTGTTGTTTTGTTATTGTCACTAAGTCGTGTCCAACTCTTTACAACCCCATGAGCTTCAGCATGCCAGTCTCCTCTCTCCTTCACCATCTCTCGGAGCTTGCTCAAACTCATGTCCATTGAGTCGGTGATGCCATCCAACCATCTCATCCTCTGTTGCCCCCTTCTCCTCTAGCCCTCAGTCTCTCGCAGCTTCAGGATCCTTTCCAATGAATCAGCTCTTCGCATCAGGTGGCCAAAGTATTGAAGCTTCAGCTTCAGCATCAGTCCTTCCAGTGAATATTCAGGACTGATTTCCTTTAGGATTGACTGCTTTGATCTCCTTGCCGTCCAAGGGACTCTCAAGGGTCTGCTCCAGCACCACAACTGGAAAACATTAATTCAGTGCTCAGCCTTCTTTATTGTCAACTCTCCCATCCATACGTGACTATTGGAAAAACCATAGCTTTGACTATATGGACGTTTGTTGGCTGTATAAAGTGATGTCTCTGCTTTTAATGCGCTGTCTAGATTTGTCATAGCTTTTCTTCCAAGGTGCAAGTGCCTTTTAATTTCGTGGCTGCAGTAACCATCTGCAGTGATTTTGGAGCCCAAGAAGAGAACATTTGTCACTGCTTCCACTTTTCCCCCGTCTATTTGCTATGAAATGATGGGACCGGATGCCATGATCTTAGTTTTTTGAATACTGAATTTTAAGCCAAGTTCTTCATTCTTCTCTTTCACATTCATCAAGAGGCTCTTTAGTTCCTCTTCACTTTCTGCCATAAGGGTGGTGTCATCTGCATGTCTGAGGTTGTTGATATTTTTCCCAGAAGTCTTGATGCCAGCTTGTGAGTCATCCAGCCTGCCATTTCCCATGATGTACTCTGCATTAAGTTAAATAAGCAAGGTGACAATATACAGCCTTGACGTCCTCCTTTCCCAATTTTGAACCAGTCTGTTGTTCCATGTCTGGTTCTAACTGTTGCTACTTGTCCTGCATACAGGTTTCTCAGGAGACAGGTAAGGTGGTCTGGTATTCCCATCTCTTTCAGTATTTTCCAGTTTGTTGTGATCCACACAATGGCTTTAGCATAGTCAATGAAGCATAAGTAAATATTTTTGGGGAATCCCTTGCATTTTCTATCATCTGGTGGATGTTGGCAATTTCATCTCTAGTTCCGCTGTCTTTTCTAAATCCAGCTTGTACATCTAGAAGTTCTTGGTTCATGTACTGCTGAAGCCTAGCTTAAAGGATTTTGAACATAATCTTGCTAGCATGTGAAATGAGTGCAATTATATAGTAATTTGAACATTCTTTGGCATTGCCTTACTTTGGGATTAGAATGAAAACTGACCTTTTCCAGTCCTGTGACCACTGCTGAGTCTTCCAAATTTACTGACAGATAAGAGTGCAGCACTTTCACAGCATCATCTTTTAGGATTTGAAATAGCTCAGGTGAAATTCCATCACCTCCACTAGCTTTGCTCATAGTAATGCTTCCTAAGGCCCACTTGACTTCACACTCCAGGATGTCTGGCTTTCAACATCTGTTGAGGGAACAGTATTTCTCTGTCTCAAGATCCATTGTGGAATAATACTGGTGGCCCCTCTCCTTGGCCCCCATTCCCTTCTGCCTAGAAGAGGAGGACTGTGTCATGAATTTGAGAAAGGAAGCTGTGTTGGATTGGTGCCATCTCTGTCTCTTTTCCAGCTCTGCCTGCCTGCAGTGTGTGTGTATTCTGATGTGCTCCAACCATTTGCTAAGCTTCCCCAGACAGGCATAACACTTGTGAGGGACACCTGTGTTTGACTTATATCCCAGTGACTTGCGTACATTTATTTAATGCAGGGGTGAAGTGTAAGACAATTTGGCTGAAACTATACAGACAAATCATCCAATCCAGCTTTTCAGATGATGTTTTAAAATCTCTATTTGTGTGCCTCCTATATCTCTTTGCTGGCTCATAACCTGAAAATAGAAGAATGCTTATTGATTCCTGTATGCCCCTCTTCCCAGAAAGAAAAGAATACATATATCCATGACCGCACATGGGAAGATTGAGATTGCTTGGAGTTGGAAGGGAATAACTAAACTTTAGGGGGGAAACACCTAGCACTGTTATCACACCTAACTTGTGAAGGAGTCTTTTGGGCCTAGAAAAGAGAACAACAGTCTCAAAGGCCCCTTGCTTAATCATCTAACTTCGGAGAAAACAGAGCATAACCTTAGTTCCATCCTGATGCTCCAGGCCAGTTGCATCTATCTGGGACTTATCACCCCCTGTCCGGAAACCTACCACCCCCTACACCCGCTCATAAGACTTATCACCCCCTGCCTAACTACAAGTGTCATCTCAACAAAAGAATACTCAAAATATCCCGCCTGATTGATGTTTTGCTTATCGCTTCCACAAACCTCCCTATAAGTATGAAGCCTCCCTGATCCCTTTTGGCGCTCAGCCTGGTCATTAGGCCGACTGTCGCCCCTCCTTGCCTGAATAAAGGTAACCTACTTCTGTTGAGGTCGTCTTTCCTTTTCTGCCTCGCCGGAACTATGCCTTACAACTTGTGTCTGCTCGCCCGAGCACAGTAAAGCCAATCTACTGATACTGGATTGTGGTGACGGGAAATCCAGCATTTATTGCAGGTGCCAAACAAGAAGCTCAAAAGTCCTGAGCTTCTCAAAGACTTTCAGAGTAAGGCTTTTAAAGACAAGGTGAGGCAAAGAGTTGCAAAGTATGTGATCAGCTCATGGACGTTCTTCCGATTGGTCATTGGTGAGGTGGCCAGAAGTCAATATCATCAGCCTCCTGGTTCCAGTCAGTCTGGGGTCTACATGCTTGTGGTCAGCGCACAGTTAGCTTCTTCCACCCGGTAGGGGTTTCAGTATCTGCAAAACAGCTCAAAGGGCATGGCTCAGACTACAGTCTACAACCTTTGAGGAGGAACTAAAGTTACTTGACTTTGTTTAATGGACCAACTATTATTATTTTGTCTTGCTTGACTGTTTGCCTTTGTTTCTGCATTTTCTCACTCCTCTCATTAAGTTTATTCTTTGGACTTTAGGGAAAGCCTAGGAGGCTAAGGTTTTTCTACAAACAAGAAGCAGGACGAGGGTGAGGGGCAGGGTGTCTATCACTGGAAGGCCCCATGGGTCCTGCTTGGTTACAGCAGTTTCTATTAATTGGACATGTCTACGTTTGAATGGGCTTCCCTGGTGGCTCAGAGGGTAAAGCGTCTGCCTGCAATTCAGGAGACTCGGCTTTGATCCCTGGTTCAGGAAGATCCCCTGGAGACGGAAATGGCAACCCACTCCAGTATTCTTGCGTGGAGAATCCCATGGATGGAGGAGTCTGGTAGGCTACAGTCCACAGGGTCACAAAGAGTCGGACACAACTAAGCGATTTCACTTTCACGTTTGAATGATGTGATTTGGTCTCTTCCATTTTCTTCAACATAATCCAAGAGGAGGGCACAGTGGGTAGAGGTATGGAAGCATCAAAAGTGTCCTTTTTCATATCTGCAAGTTTTTACATCTTCTCAATCAAATTAAGAGAATAGTTACACTATTCTCTCTAGCTTTCTATGTGTTTTACATTTTCCATAGTAAAAATTGTTTTAGAATGCTACTTTCAAGTAGCATTCTCACTTTTAGGAATATTTTTCTTAGAAATAACTGTAGCAGTCCATATGGATATATATCTATGAGGATGTTTATTAAGACACTGTATAAGAAAAATATGGAAATAATCTAATAATCATTAATAAGAAAATGGTTATATAAATGACATATATGTTGACCTAATTATTAAACAGAGTAAATTAGGGGAAACAGTCTCATGTGGCATCAAGCAAAATTCACACCATCTACTTTATCCTTTATTCTTAAGTATGAACAGACAGGAACCATCAAATACATAGGGGAAAAAAATAGCAGCATGAAAGAGAAAGGGCTAAGATAAACAGAAAAATGGACCCCCAGAGGAAGCAAAGACAATCCAGGAAACTTCAAACAGCTCCATTAGTATGTTCAGAGTGATCCAAGAATTCATAATATCCATTTTGAAATGACATGAAATCAGATAATAGAAAAAGAAGGCGCTTTTAGAGATTAAAGATAGGCTGTCCAGAAATCTGGTAGAAAACCTTGGGGAAAATAAGTGAAGCAAAAAAGAGAAAGAGATGAAGTTAGTGGAGAAAAGAGAAATATCTTGGAGAGATCTCTGCACTCCCATGTTCACTGCAGCATTATTCACAATTGCCAAGATATGGAAAAAAGTTACATGTCCATCGGATGATGAATGGACAAAGAAAATGTGGTATAGATAGATAAAGACCTATATATATCTCTCTATATATAGATATGTATTTATATATATCCATATATATAATATATATCCATATTTATATATACCCATATATACATACATATACATATACATATACATATATATATATAATTGTTGTTTCTCCTAAGAAACCTGGTTTGATCTCTTTGCAGTCCAAGGGACTCTCAAGAGTCTTCTCGGACACCAGTTTCAATTCTTCAACACAGCCTTTATGATCTACTCACATCCATACATGATACTGGAAGCGTTAGCTGATACTATAGTGGTAATCATCTTGCAATATATATAAGTGTAACAAATCAACATGCTGCACACCTTACACTTATACAATGTCATATGTCAATCACACCTCAGCATTAAATGCTGGAAACTCACTATTTGAACAAGGGCCTCAGACCAGCAGCGAGATCATCACCTGGGGGCTTACTAGAAATGCAGGTCTCAGGCCCATCCCAGACCCAGCAGTCAGGATCTGCATTTTAAGAAGACCCCCAGGTGATTCATATGCTCATGGACAGGCTAGAACACACAGGATCATGACTTCAGGGTAAGAAAAAAAATTATTATGAACTTATAATTCTATCCCCAATGATCAGTCGAGTGTAAGGGCAGAATCAAAGCACTTGGCAAAATGCGTGCATGCATACATGCTCAGTCATGTCTGACTCTTTTGCAACCCCATAGACTGTAGCTTGCCAGGCTTCTCTGTCCATGGAATTTTCCAGGCAAGTATACTGGAGTGGGTTGTCATTTCCTTCTCCAGGGGATCTTCCTGATTCAGGAATCAAAACCATGTCTCCTGCATTAGAAGATGGATTCTTTACCACTGAGCCACCTGGGAAACCCACTTGAAGGAAAAATTAAAAAATACAAGAAATTTTCCCTTCTGGTTAGTGATGTAGATAATATGGGAGGCTGTGCATGTGTGGGGGCAGGGGGTAAATGGTAAATCTCTGTACCTCCCTCTCAATTTTCTTACAAAGCTAAAACTACTCTAAAAATACTCTTCTTTTTTTTAAAAAAGATAGTATTTAAAATTATAAATGTAACCAATAAAATATAATTATTAAACATTGGGAGGCTAAAGGAAAAGGAGATTAAGTGAACTGAATTCTCATTTTTCATCATCTTTCATGCCAAGAAGTCAATAGATAGTGCCTAAATTAAGTCAGTGAATTGTGATACATATTAATATTATGTAGAGCTAAGGAGGTAACCTGTAGAAGAACTAAAAATAGTAACAGGATAGTTTTCCTCCTGTTACTCAATGATTCTTTTTTAAAGCTGAGAGGCAATAACTTTTTTTGAGGCCTCTCTGAAATGGACCTGTGCATGGCTTGATTAGAATAATAGAAACAAACTCCCAAATTTTACTGTTGTAACATGTTAAAAGTTAATTTACTAACGGTTGCAGTCCAATGCAGGTTATTTTTGGTCTGTAGGCAGTTTTCCTCCATGTGGTCAATTCAGGGATCCAGGCTGCTTCCTTCTGTGATTCTGATATCCTCCAGGCCTCAGACTCTTCTGCATGTATCCAGGGATGGGGAAGGACAGCATGGAAAAGGCAAACTCGCTTCCTAAATGACCTGGCCTGAAATGACATCCTCACTTCCACTTTCATTCCCTTGGGGAGAACCAGTCATGGCCCCATCTAGATGTCAGGAGGGCTTGTAAATGTAGTTCTTGGTGACCGTTCTACATCGTGGAGGATGAACTCCAAGTTTTGGTGGGAAGCAGAAACAAAACATTTCAGCCACACTCTATATCCTCATAGCTAAGTATAAATGGCATGTATCCCTTGCACCTCCTCAGAAGGGCATGTGGATTCTGGACCCTGCAGAATCAAGGGCCCTGCAGATAGGAAGGCTGGTGTGTTGATCAGATTTGCTCTGAGTTGTTTGAAAATTTTTAATTCCTTTCCTCTGCTCTGATATCATATAACCAAGCACGTTTCTATAATCATTTCCCTTAACTTAGTAGATCTGTATCTTTTAACTGGAGAGTATGTCCTCTTTGTAAATTAATAAATCAGTGTTATTAACATAATGGTACAGTGCTGCAGTTCATGGGGTCATAATAACTCAGACTTAGCTTGGCGACTGAACAGTGAAAGGAGAGACTGGGCAATATGCTGCCTCCTAGTGGCAGCTTCATTAACAGCTTCATTAACACGGGTGTGACTTTGAACTGGTCAAGTAATCTCTCCACTCCTTGGTGTCTTTATCTGTAAAATAAGGGACTTGGGTTTTGCCAATCCTGTCTGTTCTTACTGTTTATTCCTTTATAATTCTCTCCACCAGTGAACTGATAATACTGAGTTTCTGGAGTGCAGACAGAGTGACCACAGTCTGGACTAGAAGTATGGCAACTCTTAAAGTCTTCTTCGCCACACCCACCCCTGCAACCCATCACAGAGACTTCACTCGTGAATAGTGAGGCTCAGAGAAAAACAAGGTTGAGAAACAGTGTGGTAGCAAGGAAGCAGACTCATGCCGAGAAATCTCCATCAGTGCATGCGCGTGTGCTAAGTCACTTCAGTCGTGTCCGACTCTTTGCAACCTCATGGACTGTAGCCCACCAGGCCCCTCGGTCCATGGAATTCTGCAGGCAAGAATACTGGAGTGGGTTGATTCCAGAAAAGAAAGGTTTTTATGGGGATTCAGCTCATTAGCCCCACTACAAACCCTCCTCAACAAGTCAGGGTGATCAATTTTTCCAGGCACTTTACAGTTCATAAAGCCATCACCATCCCTATAGGGTAAGCAGGGCAGGTATTATTTTCATTACAGATTTAATAATTTCATGGTTCAAACCTTAGAAAGTATAGAAAGGCATGTCATGAAAAGTCCCCCATTTGCCCAGTTCTCACTCTTCATCCTCCCACCTCCCAAAAGAAATAAGTACTTGTGTTGGTTTTTTGTCATTTTAGAGATTGTCATGCATATATGTTCTTTTCCCTCCTCTACATATAGCACAATATTCATTAGACCCTGTTTTGACCGTGCTTTAATTTAATATATCAGGGAGTTCTTTCTATTATCTGTACATAAAAACCACCCTTTGTTTTATAGCATTCTATCTAAAATTTGTTTTGTTTCTAGCCTTTTGTGAATACAGATTATGCTTTAGTAATTTAAATAGAGTTGAACATAAGTCATTTCATACACTTGCATATGAATATATACATAAATGCCTCAGAGTGGTAATATTGATAGGTACTTTCAAATTACCCTTCACTGACCCCTTTTATAGATAAAGGACTGGTGGTAAGAATTTCTAAGTGCAAATCATAGGCTGTATACAGCTTGCCTGCTCACAGGTGTAATTTTCCTGAGTCAGAACCAGATGGCTGTGATGGGTCTGCTGTTGTGCGCTGAGAGGGGCTGCTGTGAGGCGGGCAAGCAGGACAGCTCACCAGAGTGCAAGCTGGAGGAATGAGGCTTGGTCAAAGCGGAGCACCGGGAAGTCACAAAGCAGATGTGAGCCGAGCGCTACCAGTGTCAGAGCAGGTGTTTTTGAGCCAGAGCCCAGGGTGTGGACACTGGCTCATAGAGGCTCCGGAAATAGCAGTTACACTCGTCACGGGGTGGTCTTTGAGCCAGGTGGCCAGGAGGTGATTCTCTGTGCCAGTCAGTTTCCTGCTACCCACACCCAGGGTCACTGGGCCTCAGACTTGGGACACGGATAGCTCAGTGGCAGAGTTGTGACCAATCATATCACTTAAGCTTAGTGAGGGATAGTGGGGTAGTTTTGTTAAAATGGGGCAGCCTTGCTTGCATATTTTAAATAATAAAATATGTATATATATACATATATGTATATTTATATATTCTATATAATATGATGGCAGCCACTCATTATGGCTCAGATGGTAAGAAATCTGCCTATAATACAGGAGACCCCAGTTTGATCCCTGGGTCAGGATAATATGATGTTTATGTTAGATATATTTAAATATTTTATATATTTATGTTATTTATATATGTCACATATAATATATAATTATACATCTATATTTTTACTTATATAATGTATATAACATATAATATGAAGTATATTTTAATATGTATGCATATATAATTACATATACAAATAAACACATAGAATTTTTTTTATTTGTCCAGTCACTCAGTCGTGTCTGACTCTGTGACCCCATGGACTACAGCATGCCAGTGTCCTCTATCCTTAACTGTTTCCTGGAGTTTGCTCAAATTCATGTCTGTTGAGTCAGCGATGCTATCTAACCATCTCATCCTCTGCCGCCTTCTTCTCCTCCTGCCCTCAATCTTTCCCAGCATCAGTGTCCTTTTCCAATGAGTCAGCTCTCCCCAGCAGCTGGGCAAAGTATTGGAGCTTCAGCTTCAGCATCAGTCCTTCCAATGAATATTTAGGGCTGATTTCCTTTAGGATTGACTGGTTTTATCTCCTTGCAGTCCTAGGGACTCTCAAGAGTCTTCTCCAACACCACAATTTGAAAGTATCGATTATTCAGTACTCAGCCTTCTTTACAGTCCAACCCTCGTATCTGTACATGACTACTGGAAAAACCATAGCCTTAACTATATGGACCTTTGTTGGCAAAGTGATGGCTCTGCTTTTTAATATGCTGTCTAGGTTTATCATATCTTTCCTTCCAAGGAGCAAGCATCTTTTAATTTCATGGCTACAGTCACCATCCACAGTGATTTTGGAGCCCAAGAAAATAAAACCTGTCACTGCTTCCACTTTTTCCCCTTCTATATCCTATGAAGTGATGGGACCAGATGCCCTCCCAGGTGGTGCAGTGATAAAGAATCCACCTGTCAGTGCAGGAGATGCAAGAGACACGGGTTTGATCCCTGGGTCAGGTAGATCCCCTGGAGCAGGTAATGGCAACCCACTCCAGTATTCTTGCCTGGAAAAGTCCATGGACAGAGGAGCCTGGCGATCTACAGTCCATGAGGTCACGAAGAGCTGGACATGACTGAGCATGTACAATAGAAATTATACATGCATATAAATTATACACATTGTATATAAATTACATTTAAAATACATATTTAATAAATATTTAAGTAATGGAATTTTTCACATACTTTATTTTTTAGAGCAGTTTTAAGTTCTCAGAAAAATCAAGTGGGAAGTACAGAGAGTTCCCATACACCTTCTCTCACACATATGCATAATCTCCCTCACTAACAACCTCCCACAGCAGAGCAGTACATTTATTACAATTGATGAACCTACATTGACATGTCATTATCACCCAAAGTCCACAGTTCACCTTAAGCCTCACTTTTGGTGTTGTACATTCTGTGGGTCAACAAGTATATTTTTTATTCTTTTTCTTGGTGCTACATTAACACATTGCCAGCAATCCTGTGAGGTAGGTGCTATTATTACACCCACTTAGAGAAGAGGAAACTAAGGCACATAAAGTTAAGTGATGTGGCCAGGGTCACATAGCTAGTGAGTGTTGGAACTGAACTTGAACCTAGCGATGTGACTTCGAGTATGTTCTAACTGCTGTGCTGCACTGCCTCTGATTTGGTTCCCCGATCCCTGGGGTTCTCTTTACTCTTCCCACTCGTCCTCCAGGTGAGCAAAAAGGGCTCCATCTGTTCTTACTTACCTGGCTGTCCCAGAGCCTCACTGTCTGTCTGAGGAATCTTTGAGCAGCTTCTGTTATTCTCTGCAGCAGGAGCCCTGGGTGCTGAAGAGCGGGGAGCTGTGGGTTAGCTGGGGCTCGAGCCTAAGGGTTATCAGTGAGGACAGAAGGGGAAAGGGAGGGTGAGGCTGGACGTGATGGAGAGAGGAGAGGAGCAGGGACACTGGCCTCAGGGACACGGAGGTCTGAGATTAAAGGACAGCAGTGAAAATTAGGGGAGGAAAGAACATGGGACCAGTTCCTTTGAGAGACCAAAAACCAGACGGTATGGGACACTTGGTTCCAGGTTACAACAACAATTAGGCTTTTCACTCATTCATTTATATGTTCATAACCTCTTGTTATTTAGAGGGAAAATTCTGATAACTGGAAGGTCTTTCATTTGTTGAACAGGGTGGTGTTATATACTTTTGGAAGAGCTTGAACACAGATTTTCCAACAAAAGAAGAGAGTTTAGGAAGCCTAAAAGGAAGATCTAGAATTGCTCTGTACAGTATAGTGGATACACATGGCTATTGAGATGCGTGTAAGTATAAAATTCACATTGAATTTTGGTGACTTAGGGAAAAAAGAATGCAGACTGTCTCAGTAATAATTGTTTAATTGGACATATGTTGAGATAATATTTTGGGTCTATTTTAAAGATTAAATATATTATTAAAATTAATGGTACATTCTTTACCTTTTAAAAAAAAAGTGACTACTGGAATTTTTTAAATTATCTACGTGATTTGCAATATGTTTCCACTGAACTGTGATGATCCAGAGGAAAGGGATAGGAACCACAAAGACTCAGGACTGTTAGGGGACAAGTTACAAGAGAGGGAAGCCCTATAGCTAACAACAGAAAAGGAAGATGTGGGGAAAATTAATCGATGAGGTTTTGGAAGGGTAATGGGTGTGCTGTGCAGTGTAGAATCTCGCCCCAGTCTTCCCTATGAAATCTTCAGTAAAATCTACATTATTTTAAAATTTTATTTATCTATTTATTTTTGGTTGTGCTGGATCCTTGTTACTGCTCAGGCTTTCTGGTGCACAGGCTTCTCATTGCAGTGGCTTCTCTCGTGAGCACAGGCTCTCGGCGTGCAGGCTTCGGTAATTGCAATTCACCGGCTCAGTAGTTGCAGCTCCCAGGGTCTAGGGGAAAGTGGTTGTGGTGCATGGGCTTAGCTGCCCGGTGGCATGTGGGATCTTCCTGGACCAGGGATTGAACCCATGACCACTACATTAGCAGGCAGATTCTTATCCACTGGACCACCAGGGAAGTCCCAATTTTTAAATAAAGTAAATTAAAAATAATTCCTTTTGGAGAAACTCATGAATTCTCTTGAGGTGACTAAAAGCCTCTGGATCCTAAAAAAAACTTTGAATTTCACTGGTCTATATTTGGGACCTAAATGAAATCAGTAAATTAGAAATTCCGAGCGTTAGATACTCTACCTCTTTACATTCTAGTCAGCATGTCCAAGGAACTCTTAAGAGTTTCCAAATTATCTGTGAATCATTTTTAAGAGAAAATGGTTTTCTTCTTTCCCCACTTTATGGTTTTTTTTCCCTGTTAACTTGTGCTAATGTGACTCAGTTGAGAGAATTGAGAGAGTTGATTGTCCAGGGAGGCTTTGAATCAATATGAGATTTCTGGCTCATCAAATTCAAATTCAAGTCATCACCAATGTTGCCACCTAATAGTTGCTTAGTGCATTTTTTCTTTGGGTTTTGTGAAGCTGAATTGTCAGGGAGCGATCCTTCCTGGATACAGCTGTTTTTAATCATTTATTGTAACCCTTGCGTATCAGGTATGAGGCATAACAGAAAAAATGTCTGAGGACAATGGCCAGCATACCTGATGCTGTCTTCTTGTGAATAAAAAGAACGTCAGAGACAAGAATTTAATTTGAAGCTTCATAATTAGGAGTGTGCCTGACATTCTGGCGTTAATTTTGGGGAAGGAAAATGTTAGAGGAAGTTACAGAAAACTTGAGGGAATAGAGAGAAGCAAGTTAACTGACTTCCTAATGAGCCAAATAATTTGTAAAAGTAATAGTAGCGGTAAATTTGAGATGATATCGTCTGAAAGGAAGGACTATATTTTAATGAATAACAGTTCAATTCATCCTGAGCCTGGTATTTCCCGTTTCTGGGATGAAATAATGAGCCTCTGAAAACTAACATGGCTGAACTGATTTTAGAGATCTACTGTCTTTAACATGAAAGTGTGGTGTGTCCATGGCTTTCTGTATAATAACAGAAAAGAAATACCAGGAAAATGGTTCAAGTTGATTGTAACTGGTGATTAGTACCCCAGAAGTGAATGTCGTGTACCACAGAGATAGTAAAAGAAGTGGAGGGTAAGGAAAGGAAGTTATGTATGGGGCATGAAAAAGAGGGATTATAATGAGGGAAAAATGCCAATTTTGTGTAACCCACAGTAAATATGGATTATGTGGCCATGTCTGATTTTATACCACGGTCATTTCATAAAAATTCAGATAGACTTTTAATCGGCTTTGATCTCCAGACAATGTCCCTTGAGTTTTCTATAAAATTTACAAGATTTTCCCTCTGAGTTTGCATGATTGTCTTAAGCTTATTTCATGCCTTTTATTGAAATCAAAATGATAAATGAGTGATTTGTCTAACTCCCGGAGTTAGACAAAGAGCCAGACAATCAGATAATCTGCATCCATTCAGAAGTTTCTAAGGCTGGGTTGTGATCAGAGCTTTGAGGTCGGAGTGACTAAATTCATCCAAGTGAATGAATTAATTTTCCTGCCTGTTTAGTGTTAACCACAATTATACAGATTTCAAGGTGGATGAAAATAATGAACCTGATTTTGTAGCCATCACACAAGAATGTATTGCTTCAAATGGCCTCAGTTCCTCTGTTTACTCTGCAAGGATAAAAGCAGATGTGAAAAATGTGGCCATAGGCCAAAACAATATTTAAAGCCCTCTATTGGAGTTGATTTCAGAGCCCAAACAGAGTCTTTTTAATAATCTTGGCTGTCACATATCTTCATTCTTTAGGGATGGATTTGTGTTTGGAGAACATCAAACAGCATTCACAGCCAAATTTTGTAAATAAAGTGGAAGATACATTTGGATGACACCCTCTGAGGTCAAACATCAGATGTGACTAGATATGACTATAGAATATTGAAAACAGTTTGCTGGTAGCTTCAAATACCTCAAATTAACTTTGAAATCAGTTCCAATAAAGGAGTGGCTAAAGTATTTTCAGCAAAGACAGTGCCCTTGGAACGTGTAAGTATAGAGTCTGCCAAGGTGACTATTTCATAAGGGATTACACCAATTTAGATGTTTGTTTAAAAAAAATCAATCACATCACTTTATGAGTGCAGTGCAATGTAAGAGGAAGAACAGCAAAAAGCCAGAGGGATCTACCTTCACTTCTGGCTCTGAGTGACCTTGGACAAGTTATTTAAGCTATCTTAGCTTCTGCTTCAAAATTAGCAATTGGAGATAATAATTCCCACTGAGGCTGTTGTGAGGGTTAGAAATATAGTATGTAAAACACTGGAGAAGGCAATGGCACCCCACTCCAGTACTCTTGCCTGGGAAATCCCATGGACGGAGGAGCCTGGTGGGCTGCAGTCCATGGGGTTGTGAAGAGTTGGACACAACTGAGTGACTTCACTTTCACTTTTCACTTTCGTGCACTGGAGAAGGAAATGGCAACCCACTCCAGTATTCTTTTTTTTTTCTTTTTAGTTCTACCACTTTATTGCTACCAACCCTCCCTCCACCCTCATGCACACATGCTCAGTCATGTAACCCCATGGACTGCAGTCCGCCAGGCTCCTCTGTCCATGGACTTTTCCAGGCAAGAATACTGGAGTGGGTTGCCATTTCCTCCTCCCCACTGCAGTATTCTTGCCTGGAGAATCTCAGGGACGGGAGCCTGGTGGGCTGCTGTCTATGGGGTTGCACAGAGTTGGACACAACTGACATGACTTAGCAGCAGCAGCAGCAGCATGTAAAACACCACATATATTGGCCTACATGTAGTACAGCATTTGTGATTATTTGATGAATTTATTTATACCCAGCCTGTTTCAAAATTGATTAAAGGTGCTTAACTGTATGTTTTCCACCCCTACATAGCCTTATTTAGGAAAGGGTAATATTAATAAATGTAAGTAAACCATGTGCCCTAGTCATTTATATTAACTTAATTTGCTTTTTAAAAATGCTGTATTGTCTGCTCAATACTGACTATAGTGTGTAAGAAAATGCAGTAATGGATGTTAAATAACCCTTACAAAAAAAATAAATAACCCTTACAACATATCAAACATTGTTCTAAGTACTATATACATATTAATTTGTATCACCCAATAACCATGAGTAGCTCAGATGGTAAAGAATATGCCTACAATGCAGGAGACCCAGGTTCAATCCTTGGGTTGAGAAGATCCCCTGGAGAAGGGGATGGCAACCCACTCCAGTATTCTTGCCTGGAGAATTCCATGGACAGAGGAGTCTGATGGGCTACAGTCTGTAGGGTCACAAAGAGTCAGACACAACTAACACTCACTCATATACTGGGCTTCCTGGGTGACTCAGATGGTAAAGAATCCACCTGCAATGCAGGAGACCTGGGTTTGATCCCTGGGTTGGGAAGATCCCCTGGAAGAGGGCATGGCAACTCACTCCAGTATTCTTACCTGGAGAATCCCCAGGGACAGAAGAGCCTGGCGGGCTACACTATATGGGGTCACAAAGAGTCAGACACGACTGAGCGACTAAGCACACATATTGGTTTTAGAAATGGTAAAATGGGAGCATTTTCTGTGATTAAGTCAGTCAAAGTCAAAGAACTAGTAAGTTGAAAGATGAAACTAGGATGCATATTCAAGCAGTCTTTTTCCCACACCTGTCTCCTTAACCACTACCTGCAAGCCTGCCCGCTAAGTTGCTTTAGTCCTGTCCAACTCTGCGATTTTATAGACTGTAGCTCACCAAGCTTCTCTGTCCATGGGATTCTCCGGGAAAGAGTACTGGAGTGGGTTGCCATGCCCTCCTCCAGGGGATCTTCCCAACCCATGGATCGAACTCGCATCTCTTGTGTCTCCTGCATTGGCAGGCAGGTTCTTTACTGCTAGTGCCATCTAGGAAGCTTGTTAACCACTACAATACCTCATTAAATATAGTGAGTGACAGGAAGATCTATTGGGATAAACTTGGTATTTGAAAACTAATAAGCACCATTTTTAGCCAACTCTTTTAAATAAGGTGGGGGATAATCTTTTAAAGTCAAAAGCCAATATGACTAAATATTGGAATAGAATATTGAGAACAATTTTCTGGTAACCTCAAACCCCATAAATTAACTTCAAAAGTTGTTCCTGTAAAGGAGTGGCCAAAGTGTTTTGAGCAATGGCAGTGGCCTTGAAACATGCAAGTATTGAGTGTACCATGGCTTGTTGAGAAGGCCCAGGACCCACTAACCTGTGCTGGGCAGGTGCTAGAAGGAAAATTCAGCTACAGTATGGTCAGACATGTAATCCAGCAGGCAGTGCACTATCTCTAAGGGATCAACGAGTGGCTATCCAGATAAGTCATTGGCATTCTTAATCCAAAAAATGAGTATCTAAGCTGATGAGGCAGCCAACATTGGAGCAATCTGTCCACAGAGAAAGAACACAAGTCCCTGAATGGCAGATCAGGAAATAGGAAGATCCACCAGAGCTTTCCATTGGCCAGACCCAAAGAGAAGCCAGAGGAATAGGGAGCTGTTGACACAGCCCAAAAAGGCCAGCCTTGCAGGGAACAGAGTAGGGAAGGGAAGGTGCGAAGTGAACCTGGAGAGAGAAATGGAAGATGTCCAACCCCTGTGTCTTCATCAAAGCTGCACAGGGTCAAGGATATATCCCTGAGTTCCAACCACAGAGACCTCACCCTGGTTGACATCTGGTACTCAGCTCACTCTGAAACCATTACCAATACTATCTGCCAAGCCACAGTTCACAATTTCAGGCACAAGGATATCAGAGAAAACAAAATAATAGTTTGTTGAGGCAAGATAACTCTGTGTGAGGAGGTTTTTTCTGACCATGTGAGCTTGTTTAAACTGACAATGATTTTAGGAAGGTGAAATGGGTATTCCATATCCATCTTGGCTCCCAATATCATTAAATTTAATTTCTGAATGATTCAAAGGAGATTAATGAATTCTAGTCTTTTGTATTTCTGTCTTTTATGTTACTCTTATAAATAGATGTGTTTTGTTTAGAAAAGCTGATGATTTGAGTGGGGTTCTTGATGTTCTTTGGATTCCATAGTAGATGTTTCATGACTGATTTCACTCATGGAAGGGAAACCCATTTGTACAGTAGGGAAGGTAGATAAGAATACCTGGGTATTCCTATTCTCTCATCTTTTTTTTCCCCTTGAATGAAAACCATTAATCTCCCAACCATGCCAGTTGTGTGTGTGTGTGTGTGTGTGTGTGTGTGCGCCTACACTACATATAGGACATAATCTTGTTTGGCAAGCTGTTTCCGTGGAAATTATCAATAATAGTCTCAGTGTCATCGATGGCCCCTCCAAAGGCTTGATGTCAGACGTGTGTTGCCTGGAACAGTATATATGCAGGTGGATTAGGACAGGCTGCCTGGAGAATCCCATGGACAGAGGAGCCTGACAGGCTAGAGTCCATAGGGTCACAAAAAATCGGATATGACTGAGCAACTGAGCATGCATGCATGCATGCAGTCCCAAGATATAGGACTTCCCTTCCAACTCCCGCAGGGGAAGACAAGCAACATTCATTAAGTCCATGAAATGCAGTTTTACTCTTATACTTTAAATGCATGCAAAAGTATAAAAACTTATATAAATGGAATCATTTTGTTCATTCTAACTTTTTCAGAGGAAAAATGGCCAGTGCAGACTTTCTTCTTCTTCTCCCACTCTTCTCGCCTCCACCTTCGTGTGTCTCCCCTACGGCTGCATCACTGCTCCACCCTCCCCCAATACGCACAACACTCTCCAGATTAACAAGCTTATGTCATTCCTTTTGCTACTGTTTACATTTCATTTTGTCTTCAGCCTGACTACTGAACTACTAAAACTACTTCTGAATGTGTTAAAAGGGACAGTCTATTGAAAAGTCTTCTTAACAACTACTTAAGGACAGATCAACCAAAGTAATTTATAACCTCCCCTTCTATTCATCCCAAACCAACATGAGCCTCAGCTAATATTATGAGCCACCTGGGTTCAACTGCTGAATCATGAAATGCTTTATTTCCAAATGGTGTGCTGCAATGGATTCCCTCCCTTTATTCACTTTTTCCAACTCAGCTGTAGAGCATTCCAGAACCAGGAGCCAGAAAGCCACCAGTGCTTCACTACAACCTGGATTCCCTGACTCCTGCAGCCAAGATGCCACAGCACCTCCTTTTCATGTTACATGGTCGTGCCTGCAGAGGGATCTGCCTTGCCTGTGTCTTCCAGGTCATCCAGCCTTTTTGTAGAAGGGGAGGGATTTTCATCAACCAGCTGTAACTCCTCCCTTCTACTCTCCCAGCCTCCGGAGGCACATGGGTCATAATCAAGGACTCTGGTTAGATAATGGCAGTCATCACCTAGGCCTTAGTTCCTAGGACCTTATGAGCTGTGAAATCCAGAACCTGTAAGAACAGCAGCACTTTCGTGATTCACAAAGGTGATGCAGTGGTTATTGTTTTAACTCTAGCTTCCTTCTGTAGCATGGACCTGTTTCTGCTTTGCATTCATCACCAGGTATTACAATTACTGAAGCTTGTCTGTCTTTGAAGGCTGGGACCATGTTTAGAAACTTGCATCCCCCTCACCTTGCACAGTGCCTGCTACTGGATCAATGCCCTCAAACGCAGGCAAATGTTGAATCACTAGAGTTCTTTGGGCACTTAAAGCATCAAAAGAAGGTAGAGAAGGTTGCAGGGGTGGATGAGGGCAGCAAAGATTCAAGATGGAAAGAAGAAATGAATTCTCAAAAGGCTGGGCATGGCAATGTCCAAAAGGTCCCTGATATTGAAAAGTGGGAAGATAATTATTTTCTTTTTAATCACTAAAAATTTATTGACTCCCTATTATGTTTCCTCTGTACTTGGCACTAGGGAATCAAAGATAAATGACCTGTGCACTTTTCTCAAGGATTTCATATTTATAAAGAATTGCTACTCAGAACAACAGGTGTTATAATATGATATTTAGATAGATAGAGTTCAGTGAGGATGATGGGAAGGGTTAATCAGATTTTATTATTCCCCTGCTTAAACTGTCCCCAGTACCATGCCCATGGACTATAGCCCACCAAGCTCCTCTGTCCATGGAATTCTCCAGGCAAGAATACTAGAATGGGTAGCCATTCCCTTCTCCAGGGGATCTTCCTGACACAAGGATCAAACCTAGGTCAAACCTTGCATTGCAGGCAGATTCTTTACCATCTGAGCCAGCAGAGAAGCCCAATAGCGTGCCAGTGCACTTGAAATAGCTTTACCGTGATGTGCCAGGCCCTGCCCTGCTGCCCCTTCCCATCTCTCCATCGTCATCTCCTACCACATCATCTCTTACTCAGTTCACAAACATTATTTCTGTCTTTGAACACAGCAAGTCCTTTCTCACCTCAAGGCCCTGCCCTCAGATCTTTACTTGGCTCTTTCTTTATCATTCAGGCCTCAGCTCCAAAATCACTTCCTTTGGCCACCATATAACCCTCTCTCCTCAGTCAGTTTCTCTGCCATTACCCTGTTTCATTTTCTTCATAAGACTTTTTGTTTTTTGATGTTATCTGATCTGTTCATTAACATAATCATTGTCCCCTTCACCCCCATACATTAGAATAGGGGCTTCCCAAGAACAGAGCAGCCTTTCTAGCTTGACCACTGCTCTGCCTTTATGCCCAGAATATTGCCTGGAGGCTGGCACATAATAGACACTCATTAGGTAGGAACTCGCTTTGGGGAAGATAAGACAGATTCACCAGCAAAAAATTATAAGTGAAAAAATATGCTAGGATAGGGAAGGCAGTTAGGGCCAGTGTCAGGACTCTGGGTATTAGACTGCAGGATACAGATGAAGCATGAAGATGAGGCTGGAGGAGAGATGTGGCTTCATTTGTTTGAGGAAGCATCAGGAGTAGGACTCCAGCACCCAGAGCCTAGAGCCAGAGAGTATGGATCAGACAGCAGTTCTCCCAGGTGCATGACTGGGCAATCACCTAATACCTGCTGCTGCTGCGAAGTCACTTCAGTCGTGTCTGACTCTGCAACCCCATAGACGGCAGCCCACAGGCTCCCCCGTCCCTGGGATTCTCCAGGCAAGAACACTGGAGTGGGTTGCCATTTCCTTCTCCAATGCATGAAAGTGAAAAGTGAAAGTAAAGTCGTTCAGTCATGTCTGACTCTTAGCAACCCCATGGACTGCAGCCCACCAGGCTCGTCCGTCCATGGGAGTTTCCAGGCAAGAGTACTGGAGTGGGGTGCCATCACCTTCTCCGCACCTAATACCACTTGCCTCCATTTCCTCATTTTTAAAAGAGCTAACAATAATCTCTATAAAGACAATAGGAGAGTACGTTCTTCATGCTGACAATAATCTCTATAAAGACAATAGGAGAGTACGTTCTTCATAGGCTAGTGGGAGGATTAAATAAGTCATTATGTGGAAAATGCCTAGTAATGTCTGGTAGATAGCTAAGCGCTTTCACCATCTACTACACAGGGGAGGGTCACTGAAGAGTTTAAGAAATAGGGTTATGGGATTCAGGTTTGTATTTAGAAAGATGAGCAGGTTGGCAGTGGTGAGGATGGATCAGAGGAGACTGAGAAATTAGTTAAGGGAATAATTTTGTAGGCGAGAGGGACCAAGACAATGTAGTGGCAGTGGGGATGATGCGAGAGTTACTAAGACAATGGACTTGGTCATCCGTTTGGGGAAGGAGGTGAGGGGAAGAGACAAGTCAATAATAATTCCTGGATTGGGGACTTGGTGGTGCCTTTCACCTGTGCAGGAAATACGGTGGTGGGAGTGGGGTGCCAGGTTTGGGAGCTGGGATGGGGAACGAGGATGAGGAGGCATGTTTTGTTCAGCTGTGGCAGGTAGAAGTTGGGCGCCATGGGAACTCCAGGTGGAGCTACCCAGCCAGAAGATCCCCCCACACCTTCCTGGATTGCAATATGCTAAAGTTTTTAGTAGCTCTGTACTTATTGATACTTAATGCTAGTGCTTAATATTTAATGTTTATCTTTGCCTTTTAAGCAAATAGCATGACAAACATCTTTGTCCATATCTGCATTTTTCCTTTGAGATTTCTGTAAGTAGAATTACTGGGGCAAAGGTATATTACCTTTTGAAGATTTTAATTCATCTTGCCAAATTTCTTATCAAAAAGGTGGTACCAATATATAGTCCCACAATAACCTGGGATTCTTAAAAAAAAAAGAAAAAGAAAACAGCTTGAGTGAGGTTTTTTAAATAAGCGAAGTTGCCAACGTAGAGGGAACAGTCCTCTTGTGTGCTACCAATGGACCTGACCACCAGTGTCAGCTCCATCTTTAAAAGTTGGTAGTTGCCTTTGTCCTAGGGAATCCCTCAAATTGATGCCTGTTATTAATTAACATACTGCCAACACTGTAACCCAAACTATATTCTTGAAACCAGGATGGTTTACTCTGTGCGTGAACATTCCACTGAAGCTGGGGAAGGGGTATAAGGACCATATACTCAGTGAAAGGAAAGCTTCAGTGTATCAAAACTAGCTTATTTTAACATATTTTCCCCCAAAGAACTGTTTTTTGGTCACTTTCTTTACATGACTTAGTGTACAGACACACATAAAAATTGCATTGCCTGTGGATCAATCAGTGCTCTATAAGACAGCACTATTTCCTGGTCAGACATGATTTTAACCCAGAATAAACTAAAATCTCTTTTTGATACATATATCAATAGATTTTCATCAGGCTAGAAAGGAAAGTGCCATTTTCACAGAAAATGGGGTTTTGGTCAATTCTGCACACGGTTATTATGAACTGCTGGTCTGCTCATGTGTTTTGGGTGGTGGTCGTTGCATCTCTGACTGACTACACACAGCTGCCACGCTGCAGGGCAGTGGTACCCAGGGAAGCATCTGGCGTGTTTCCTATCCCTCCATTATGAATGCTTGCTTTGTGCTCAGCCGACTCAGATTTGAACGTGAGTGTGGTTTTTATCTGTTGTCTTTTCCAGACGCCCTTATAAAGGAAACTTGGATAGACTGTTCTTGTCCATGCCTTGTATGGAATTGAATATTTGTTTTGTATCTTTCATGCACCACTGGAGGCCACCTAACCTGGGGGCTGTCAGCGCCAGTATTTGCCTCTTCTGTTACATGCATTAACCATCCATCTGGTCTGAACAGAAACATAGACTAAGAAAACTTTCTTATACCATGTCCACAGTCACCATTCTCAGGGGTTAAATAAGAGGAAGCCACAATTTTTCAAAGACTGGGTCTAATTTGTATGAAGTGGGATTCTTGTCAAGAAGGAAAGCAGTAAGGATTGATCATCTTTGCTAAACCATAATTGTTTTCTAGTGAGTGTTAGTCAGGGGTGGATCCATCAAAGAAGCTGGTAAAGATGGTAACTTCTGCTTGAAGATGAACTTGGCAGCTCCAAAATGGCCTCTTTTACTACTGGGACTATCACAGTGCTTGAAGGAAATTGTGATCGTTTCGGTGGGAGCTGAGTAGAATATAATGTATCCTAATATTAGAGAGTCTATTAGATGTCCCTGGTCCTCCTGGAGAGCTTTCTGCTCTTACATTAAAGAGTTCATTTCCCAGTTTTGTCCATTTGTAAAATGAGCCCCCCAAAAGGATAAATAAAAAGTTTACACACATTGAACCCATTTACCACAACTGCCTTAAAATCATAGGGATCCTGCCTAATTTTGTTCTTTACATCCCCTGCAATTATTTCCATACACTGTATGCAGATTATGCTATAAAGCTATTTTGGATAAGAAGAAACCAAAATACTAAATTTACCGAATACCAAAATACCAAATTTGAGAGTGGTTGAAACCAAAGCCATCTCTGTAGTCACAAGTCCCTCTGGAAATAGAGAAAGAGACATACCCGTATTTTAAAGAAGTTAGCATGTTATCCAGTATCAGCTATAATGCTAACTTACAGAATCAAAGAATTTTAGATCCAGGGTATATGAGGGGAGTGAATATTAGAATCAGTGTTTTAAGTGCAGTTGTCAGAACGCTGACCTCTAGGAAAAAGGTGTTTCCCTGTCAGACAGGTTGGGTAACCCCTGCATCCCGCATCTTCCTCCCCTTGCATATTCACAAGGAAAGTCAACTTAAGTCAACATCTCCCAAACTTACTTGAGCACGGAGCCTTTTTACTCTGCATTAATAGCTGTTAATATCCTGCTGCAGGAAATGAGTCCAGTCTCATGGTGGAGGTTCAGAAAATTAAACCACTTAACGGTAGGTGACAGAGCCAGTAATGCCAGGACGAGAACCTATTGATGGCTGAAGCCTCCCTCAGAATGGCTGCAAATTTGTACTGACAGCAATGGATTCAAAACATCCCAAGGCTTTTTTTCCTCCTTGAAATACCTCTTCTCCCTGGCCCCGCAGCATGCGGAATCCTAGATCCCCCACCAGGGATTGAACCCTTTCCCCCTGCAGTGGAAGCACGGAGTCCTAACCACGGGATCGCCAGGGAAGTCCTTTTTTCCCTTGAAATTTATTTTAAAAATCGTTTCTAAAGTATCTAGGATCCTAGTTTAATTTAGAGAGATTTATCCCTTAGCAGATGGGAAATGTGTCAATTGGCTCATTCAATTTGGTAGTACTCTCTATTCATATGCATCAGAAACAGAACCTGAATAGTAAGCGCGGTGGGGAACTTAAAGGCTCAGAAGCCTGTCGGTCTGAGGGGTGGGGAAGAGAGAAAGCCAGTAAGCAAATGAAACGAGGAGACACGTAATTACAAATTACGACACGTGCTTCGAAGATGATGAACTATGTGCTGTCAGCTTGAGCTTAAATTTGCAATCACTTTTTAATTGACCGCGATTCAGACGAGATCAATAACAGCTGTTTTTATGATTATCTTGGTACTCGGCTTCTGCCTACAGTCTGAACCACGTAATAGCCCCTCCCCCTTCTTGTTTTTCCAGCCGGGTGGAGCAAAATGAGAGCGCAGTGAGCCGGCCCAGCCTCTCTCCCAGCCGTCCCCGACGCCCACCATGAACCACTTGGAGGGGGCCGCGGAGGTGGAGGTGACGGACGAGGCGGCAGGCGGGGAGGTGAACGAGTCGGTGGAGGCCGACCTGGAGCACCCCGAAGTGGAGGAGGAGCAGCAGCAGCAGCAGCACTATGCGGGCCGCCCCCGGCGCGGGCGCGCCGTCGAGGACCCTCGCGCCCAGCCTGGGCAGCAGCAGCAGCAGGAAGAAGAGGAGCGTGGGGAGTGCCTGGCGCGCTCGGCCAGCACGGAGAGCGGCTTCCACAACCACACGGACACGGCCGAGGGCGACGTGATCGCCGCGGCCCGCGACGGCTACGACGCCGAGCGCGCGCAGGACCCCGACGACGAGAGCGCGTACGCCGTGCAGTACCGGCCCGAGGCCGAGGAGTACACGGAGCAGGCGGAGGCCGAGCACGCCGAGGCCACGCACCGCCGCGCGCTGCCCAACCACCTGCACTTCCACTCGCTGGAGCACGAGGAGGCCATGAACGCGGCCTACTCGGGCTATGTCTACACGCACCGGCTCTTCCACCGCGGCGAGGACGAGCCCTACGCCGAGCCCTACGCCGACTACGGGGGCCTCCAGGAGCACGTGTACGAGGAGATCGGGGACGCGCCCGAGCTGGACGCGCGCGACGGTCTGCGGCTCTACGAGCAGGAGCGCGACGAGGCGGCCGCCTACCGCCAGGAGGCCCTGGGCGCGCGGCTGCACCACTATGACGAGCGCTCCGACGGCGAGTCCGACAGCCCCGAGAAGGAGGCCGAGTTCGCGCCCTACCCCCGCATGGACAGCTACGAGCAGGAGGAGGACATCGACCAGATCGTGGCCGAGGTCAAGCAGAGCATGAGTTCGCAAAGCCTCGACAAGGCGGCCGAGGACATGCCCGAGGCCGAGCAGGACCTGGAGCGCGCCCCCACCCCGGGCGGGGGCCGCCCTGACAGCCCTGGGCTGCAAGCGCCGGCGGGGCCGCAGCGGGCGGCCGGCGGCGAGGCGGTGCAGCGGTACAGCAAGGAAAAGAGGGATGCTATCTCGCTGGCCATCAAGGACATCAAGGAGGCCATCGAGGAGGTGAAAACCAGGACCATCCGTTCGCCTTACACCCCCGACGAGCCCAAAGAGCCCATCTGGGTCATGCGCCAGGACATTAGTCCCACCAGAGATTGTGACGACCAGAGGCCGGTGGATGGCGATGTAAGTGTGTGCGGGTTCGGGCTCGCTCAGCTCCACGGGCGGCCAGGAGGGGAGACGGGCGCTGGGTGGAGTCATTTGTCATTAGAAATGACTTGATGACAGAAATGATCTGTGGGCATGCTTAGAAACAGCTTGCGCTTAAGAGCCGGTGAGCGAAAACCAGGTGGGAAGGAGTTTAGTGTTGAGAGATTGCGATAAATTAGTGGTTCTCAAACTGCTGCTGGAGCACTTGTTCAGAAATTGGTTTCCAGGCGCACCTCTTTCCATCCCCTGGTTTCACACTTAGATTTGGGGCAGGGCCTAAAAATTTGTATTTCTAACGTTAAATAAAAAACAAGTCTGGATTGAATAAGTGAGACTTAATTGGAAAGGTACTGTTGTAACAGAAACTCTTGCAGTAACGGAACTGTGGGATCTGCAAGGGTCTCTTTCTAGGGTTAGGCAAAAGGGGATTCTTCTTTCATAGGTAGGAGTAAGCAAGGCCTGAAAGGACAAGATGTGAGGAAGTGGGATGAAGCATGGTTTGAATGCACTGCCCTTGATAGTGTTTTAATCTGAGAAAAACCTTTTCTCACGAGGGGCTGGTGAGGAGGGGCAGTAAGCTGGCAAAAGTTCCAGGAACCTGGAAGAAGGTGAGAAACTTAATCAAAGGTTGGTTAATAAGCACTGTTTTGACTAATGAGCTCAGCTAATCATTTCTCAGGCAAAGAATGGGAATTTGAGGGGTCTGTGTGTGGCCTTGTCATAGGTAAACAAAGGGGCACCTGTGAGTTACTCAAGTTGTATGGGAAAGAGGTTCTTTGCATAAGCCGTATTCACAACACAAAATGGGAGGATAGAAGTCTTTAACCTTTGCTGTTTTCCAGGATCTCAGGGCTCAGGCTAAGTTCAGCGTTGTCACTTAAAAAGTTCCTAAGTGATGCTGATGGCTGCTGGTCCCAGGACCACAATTTGAGAACCACTGTCTTAAATCAACCCCTTAAAGGTTTAGGATGAATAGTGGCCTTTTTAGAGGAAATCAAGGAAATTCTTCTGGGCCCTTTCCAGCCAAGGGTGTCTACAGTTTGTTTGCTTTTTTTTTTTTCCCTTTGTGACTTAGAAGAAGGGCTTAGTTTTCATTTCTGGTGGTACTAGAGGGAGCTTCACACCTCACTAAAGACATGCTTTTGAACTGAAATATACTTTATTGTGAAGAGCTACGGAAAGCTGTTGCTGCCTCGTCGGCCTTTCACTTTCCATTTTTGAAATATCCAAGAAATTTGATAACTCGGCAAGCTTGGGTGTCACAGTCTGTTGAGAAATAAATCAAGAAGGCTAACCTTTGCCCCCACTACCTGACTCTAAAGATTCTCTTTCTCCTCCGACTCTCACTTTTCCATTCTCTTGAATAATTTTTAAGCACTTTCATTTAAAATGGGAGCTTGGAGTAAAAGAGGTCAAGAGGTTAAATTTGATTTCATTTAATTCTGCATTTTATGATTGCACCTATCTATTTCTGAGTATATCTTTAGGAGTGAGAAACCACTATTGGAAGCTGTTTGTTCATTTTGCTTATAGGTAAAAGGCTGTGCAGGTCAGAGATGTCGTTTGCCTCCTCTTTTAGTGACAGTCAACATTGGCTGTTAGCTGATTAAATCACAGGCATCATGGGCTTCCCTGGTGGCTCAGATGGTAAAGAATGTGCCTGCCATGCATGAGACCCAGGTTTGATTCCCAGGTCAGGAATATCCCCACATTGGTGTTCTTGCCTGGAGAATTCCATGGGATAGGAATCCGTGGGGTTGCAAAGAGGCATTCACGACTGAGCAACTAACACTAAAGTGAAATTTCAACAATGGCTGTTAGCTGATTGAATCACCTTTAAGGCAGGGTTGGAACAAGCTGGAAAAGGATCTGCATCTTCCCCAGCCAGGGGGCAGCATTGGGTCAGTTCTCCAGGCTTCACATTCAACAGTTTAAAGTAGGTGGTCTCCTGTGCAGGATCCTCAGTGACCTCCGGCTCTCTACAGGTTTCTCCTGGCTTGAAGGGATGCAGCTAGCATTTTGCAAATGTAGTGGAAATGGAGCAGGCTTTTAAAATTAGGGAGCTGGCAGGAGACCAGGTTCTAAATCCTTTTAGAAACTTAGACAGCCATTGGAAAAAAAAACCACAGGAGCGTTCGGTACAGATGCTGGCCTCTTCCTTCAGCCTTCTACCTGAACCAGCTCCGTGAAACAACCGGCTTCATCACCTGGTTCCTGCAGGCTGATGATGAACCCACCGCACAGCTTCCGCTAGGGCTGGGGGCTTGCTTTTATCCATTGGAATTAATAAAACAGCCCTCTTACAAAGTGTCTCATTCAGAAGGTAGAATTGATATTAGAATAGTTGGTGATGCTTTAGAATCCCATCTCGTCAGAAATTCAACTTAACACTAAGAAATTGGTGAATAGGGCTTTCTGAGTTATGAATAGTTGATACAAAGCAAACCCAAAACCCTGTGCCTTAAAGTAATCCACCAGTTGTCTTTAAACCGTCTGAATTTGTGGGTTGCATTTCCTCTGTCATGCCATATTTATAGGAAAGCCCTTCATTTGCTCCCTCTTTGATGTTATTATGGGGGAAAATACAAGTGTATACATTCTGTTAGTTTCCACCTTAGCATCAAAAAATATTTACAGAGTGCTCATTTCATGTATGCTGTTATAGAAAATGGAAAAGCTCTATTAAAAGCACTGTGGCCTGAAGTCTTCCTGGAAGGTACTTGTTAGAAATGGAATTACTACCTTTCCTTTCCAAACCGGAATACCTGAGGTGGGGGTCCAGTGATCTGTTCTTTGCGTTTGTTTTCCTTGCTTTGTTTTGTTTTGTAAATTCTCCTTGTCATTCTTGAGTGTTTTTTTTTTTAAAAAAAGAAGAACCACTGATTTAAAAGACAAGTATCATGTGGGTAGTTTTTCCATGTAAGCCCCTATGGATTAGAGACCTAGCTAAATCTCATATTATCATGGGTGCGGTTTCCTGGAAGGGTCTCTCCCACTCTGGTTATGGTCAACAGGCCTGGGGAAGGGGTACTGGAATTCTTGTCACAGAAGCAGTGCATTCTCAAAATAGCGACATCAGAAACTGCAGTGATGCAAATAGACCGAAATAAAAACCACCTGTACTACTACCTGCCAGAGATACCTGCTGTTAGCTAAATTTGTTCTTCGCACTACTTTTAATTCCCTCGGAACTTTAGCATTTTTCTCTTACTTGGGGGAAACTGACATCTGCTTGCTACTGAATCCTACAGAATTCGAAAATAGAACTGCTCATTAGCAAAGACTTCCTGAACGCAGACTAGATGCTCAGCAGTGAGTGGAAATAATTGTTTTCTGGAAAAAGTACTTTATAAATGCTTTGCTTCTAGTAAAGGCTCTTTTCCAGGTATATGTTTGAGAACTACCCTCCAGTCCCCTTCTTGAAAATATTGTTAATGAATGACTAGTGCTGAAAGTCCCACAGTTTACCCATCTCTCTCTTTTTTAAAAAAAAAAGGTATTTTTAATTAGCATATAATTGCTTTACAACGTTGTGTTAGTTTCCGCTTTACAACAAAGTGAATCAGCTCTGCCTCTTCCTATATCCCTTCCTCTTAAGCCTCCCTCCCACCCCCACCCCCTTCCCCCCCTTCTAGGTCATCACAGAGGGCCGAGCTGAGCCCCTCTCTCTTTCGGCAGCAGATTCACTCGGAGTAAAGAACAGAGTCGTGGTAGAATCAGAGACATGGATGGGAGCAAACACACGTCATAAATGGGAGCGTTTTGGCTGCTTGGAATGGTGTGTTGTGTGGCTTAAATTGGTGTTTATCTCTGCTTGCTCTTTAAGCGATGCTAAAGTGACGGTAAAAATAGTAAAAATATGTAAACCCGTAAGTGCCTGGAGACAGGAAGCAGCAGCAGGTGAGAACAAAATTTTGGAACACCGCAGTGGTGGTTGGCTGTGGAAGACATCTGTGCCCCCACCCCTGTATTGCCGGCTGTTCTCTGCTTTCAAGCCCAGGGAGGACTCCTGCCCCTCCTGACCCCCTCAGAGTTGACACGGCAGTGAAATGGGAGCCCTGCAGTGATGCTGCTTCTAGGCGGGAGCAGCTCGGAGCACCGGCTTCCGCCGAAGCCTCAGGCGGAAGTGCTGGTGTCACGGGATGGGAGAGCCTCTGTCCACGCGGGTCCCGGTGACTGATGAGCAGGGCTCCCTGCTGCCCTGCAGACATGAAGTGTGAGAGAGGACTCAACGTCTGCTGCTTTAAACCTTGGGGATTTGGGGCGGTTCATTGGCCACAGCATAGCCTCATAGCCTGATGGGTTCTCACTAATACACTGATAAGGTTTCTGTGTTCCCTGCTCCGCCTAGTGTCTGTGAGGCCCCTTAAAAGGCTAAGGAATGAAACACTGGATGTCTCAGATGGCAAGAGTATGCCTGAAAAGAAAAGAGGATTGTTTGAAGTTGTGTCATGGGAGAAATTAGACTCCAAATCCCTTCTCCAGCCCATGCCACCAGATTACCATTCCCCCCTCGCCTCCATAGAAGGTAGGAGGCTTACTGTAAAGAAATCGTGGACCAGAGAAGTGCTAGAACTGGGGACACTAGCCACGGCTGAAAGTGGGTTTTAGGAGTGCCTTATGGAACACAGGGCCCACTAACCATTTGGCCCTGAGAAGGTCTTGTAATTCTTAGCCATCAGGCTTAGAACTCACCCCCTCCCAGCCCCCAGCCAGAGATTAGAATATTCCTTTCTGAGGAAAGAAAAAGGGCCAAGAATAGATACCTTCAGTTACTAATGTTTGGGGGCTTTCCAACAAAACTCTTGGTCCCCACCTGATCACCCCGCAATGAAGTTTACTACCACTTATGAATCTTCCAGTAGTCTTTTTGGGGACCCTCTGTTAAATATGAGTGGATGCCCAAGGATCAATGGACATTTAAGGAACATCTCTAACATGAAAGATAGACAAACAAAAAGCAAATGGAAAAGGAACTTGGAGAAATAAAGGCAGTGCTTAGAGCAGGAAAAAATTATAAAACATTCACTAATATCCTCAGAAAGAGAAAATCAGTTCAGTTCAGTCGCTCAGTCGTGTCGCTTTGCGACCCTGTGGACTGCAGCACGCCAGGCTTCCCTGTCCATCACCAACTCCCAGAGTTTACTCAAACTCATGTCCATTGAGTTGGTGATGCCATCCAACCATCTCATCCTCTGTCATCCCCTTCTCCTTCTGCCTTCAGTCTTTCCCAACATCAGGGTCTTTTCAAATGAGACAGCTCTTCACATCAGGTGGCCAAAGTATTGGAGTTTCAGCTTCAACACCAGTCCTTCCAATGAACATTCAGGACTGATCTCCTTTAGGATGGACTGGTTGGATCTCCTTGCAGTCCAAGGGACTCTCAAGAGTCTTCACCAACACCACAGTTCAAAAGCATCAATTCTTCGACACTCAGCTCTCTTTATAGTCCAACTCTCACATCCGTACATGACTATTGGAAAAACCATAGCCTTGACTAGACTGACCTTTGTTGGCAAAGTATTGTCTTTGCTTTTTAATATGCTGTCTAGGTTGGTCATAACTTTTCTTCCAAGCAGTAAGCGTTTTTTTATTTCATGGCTGCAGTCACCATCTGCAGTGATTTTGGAGCCCCCCAAAATAATCTGTCACTGTTTCCACTGTTTCCCCATCTATTTGCCATGAAGTGATGGGACCAGATGAGAAGATGGGGAGCCATAAATTAAAATAGGATTTCATTTTAAAAGAAAACATTCCAAACAAAATTTAATTTAAAAAATGGCAGGAATTTTTAAAATCCTTCAGTGGGTTGATTAGAAGACAAAGAAGAAAAAAATCTTCAAGAAAGTAGAGTAGTTAAGTCACTAGATGAAAAGAATTAGGAATGTAGATAAAATGGAGAAATTATGAAAAACTGTTTGCTCAAGGCAAAGGACATGAGAGTTTTCTGATTGGAAAATTCCACTAGGTACCTAGAACAATAAAAGACCCACAGAAATTTCAGAACAGGGCGGAAGGAGGATATCCTCCAGGCTTTCAGAGAGGGAGAAACAGGTTACAAATTATTAGGAATCACACAATGGTAGACTCTTCAAAAGCAACATTGGAACCTGGGAGGCCAACACCCAGGCTCAGTGTGCGATTGGCCAGTTAACTGGCCAACACCCAATTAAGTGTGAAGGTGTGGAGTAAGACTTTTTCAGTTACGCAGAACCCCAGAAAATTTACCTCCTGGCACCTTTTCTCAGGAAGCTGTTCAAGAATTGCTCCCCCCAAAATGGGAGTGTAAATCAAACTCAAGAAAGAAGATGGGATTGGGAAACAGAATCTCAACACAGGAAAGAGACCAGGAATTGCCTGTGATGATAGGGGAGGAGATGATCGCTGTGTAGAAAGACAAGGCAGCAGCCAAGCCATTTCCAGGGTGGGCTGGAGCTTGAAGGGCTCCACATGGGAGGTTTCCAGAAAGTATGGAAATGAGAGATTTCCTAATATTTTTAAAATATTTTAAATCTATATTTCATTAGAACTTTTTATCTTTGAAAGATATACTACTTTAAAATTTTTTATTTTATATTGGATTAACAGTGTTGTTTATTATAGTTGATTAACAGTGTTGTTTATTTTCAGGTGTATGGTAAAGTGGTTCAGTTTTACATATACATGTATCTATTCTTTCAGAAGTTCTTTTCCCATTTAGGTTATTGCAGAATATTGAACAGAGTTTCCTGTGCTGTATGGTAGATCCTTGTCAGTCCCAAACTCCCAGTTTACCCTTTCCCTGAACCTTCCCCACACCCCACCTACCCTGGTAACCATGAGTTAGTTCTCTAAGTCTATGAGTCTGGTTCTGTTTTGTAAGCAAGCTCAAAGAATCATTTGTATCATTTTTTTAAGATTCTGCATATAAGTGATATCAAATAATACTTGTCTTTCTCTGTCTGACTTCACCTAGTGTGATAATCTCCAGGTCCATCCATGTTGCTTCAAATGGCATTATTTCATCCTTTTTAATGGTTGAGTAATATCCCATTATATGTATATGTGTGTGTGTACACACACACACACACGCACGCACCACATCTGCTTTATCCATCCATCTTTCCGGGGACATTTAGATTGCTTCCATGTCTTGGCTATTGTAAATAGTGCTGCAATGAAAAACAGGGTGCATATCCATTCAAACCATGGTTCTCTCCAGATATATGCCTAGGAATGGAATTGCTGAGTCATATGATAGTTCTGTTTTTAGTTTTTTAAAGAATCTCCATACTGTTCTCCGTTAGAGGCTGTGCCGGTTTTTACTCCCATCTGTAGGATGGGTCCTTTTTCTCCACACCCTCTCTAGCATTTATTATTTATAGACTTTTTGATGATGGACATTCTGACCAAGCTGAGGTGTTATCTCATTGCAGTTTTTTTTTTCCTTTGTAAGAAATGTTTTATTTTCATATCCTTAACAGCAGTTTTGATATGCATTTCTCTAATAATTAGCAGTGTTGAGCATCTTTTTATATACCTCGTGGCCATCTGTATCTCTTCTTTGGAGAAAGGTGTATTTAGATCTTCTGTTCATTTTTTGATTGGGTTGTTTGTCTTTCTGGTATTGAGCTTCATGAGCTCTTTGTAAATTTTAGTGATGAATCCTTGGTCAGTAGCATCCTTTGCAAATATTTTCTCCCATTCTGTGGGTTGTCTTTTCATTTTGTTTATGGTTTCTTTTGCTGTGCAAACTTCTGAGGTTAATTAGGTCTCATTTGTTTATTTTTGTGATTATTTCTATTACTCTAGTAGATTGATCAAATAAGATATTGCTGCAATTTATGTCAGAGTGTTATGCCTATGTTTTTCTCTAAGAATTTATACTGTCCCATCTTACGTTTAGATCTTTAATCCATTTTAAGTTTATTTTTGTGTGTGGTGTTAAAGAATGTGATAATCTTTCTTACATGTAACTGTCTGGTTTCTCCATCACCATTTACTGAAGAGACTGTCTTTTCTCCATTGGGTACTCTTGCCTCCTTTGTCATAGATTGGCCATAGGTGAGTGGGTTATTTCTGCACTTGCTGTCCTGTTCCATTCATCTATATTTCTGTCACTACAATACTGGTTTTTGATGACTGTAACTTTATAGTATAGTTTGAAGTCAAGGTACCTGACTCCTCCAGCTCCCATTCTTCTTTCTCAAGATTGCATTGGTTATTCGAGGTCTTTTATGTCTCCTTACAAATAAAAAAATTTTTTCTTCTAGTTCTGGAAAAATGCCGTTGGTAATTTGAAAGGACTTGCATTGAATCTGTATATTGCCTTGGATAGCATAGTCATTTTGATAATATTGATTCTTCTAATCCAGGAACAGGGTATATCTGTCCATCTATTTGTGTCGTCTTTGATTTCTTTCATCAGAGCCTTACAGTTATCAGAGTACATGTCTTTAGCCTCCTTAGGTAGGTTTTTATTCATAGGAATTTTATTATTGTTGTTGTGATGGTAAATAGGATTGTTTGCATAATTTCTCTTTCTGATCTTTCGTTGTCATATAGAAATGCAAGAGATTTCCATGAATTAATTTTTTATCTTGCAACTTTACCAAATTCATTGATGAGTTCTAGTAGTTTTCTGGTAGCATCTTTAGGATTTTATATGTATAGTATCATATCATCTGCAAATAGTGACAGTTTTACTCCTTTTCCAAAATGGATTCCTTTTATTTCTTTTTCTTCTTTGCTCTGGTTAAGACTTCCAAACCTATGTTGAATAAAAGTGTAAGAGTGGGCATCCATGCCTTGTTCTTGATCTTAGAAGAAATGCTTTTAGCTTTTCACCATTGAGTGTGATATCATCAGTAGGTTTGTCATATATGGCTTATGTTGAGGTGTTAGAGACTGAACAACATGTTGAGGTGCTTTCTAGAGAGTTTTTATTGTAAGTGGGTGGTGGATTTTGTCAAAAGCTTCTGCATCTATTGAAATGATCATATGGTTTTTATTTTTCAGTTGGTATAGTGTATCACACTGATTGATTTGCGGATTTTGAAAAATCCTTGCATGCATGGGATAAATCCCACTTGATCATGGTGTATGATCCCTTTAATCATACACCGTGTCTGTTTATGTGTGTCTGTTCATCAGTGATATTGACCTGTAATTTTCTTTTTTGTGTGTTATCTTTGTCTGGTTTTGGTATCAGGGTGATAGTGACCTCATAGATGGGTTTGTTCCTTCCTCTGCAGTTTTTTGGAATAGCTTCAGAAGATAGGTGTTAAATGTTCTCTAAATGTATAATAGAATTTGCCTGTGAAGCCATCCGGTCCTGGACTTTTGTTTAAGTTTTTTAATCAGTTTCAGTTTAGTACTTGTGATTGATATTCATATTTTCTATTTCTTTCTGGTTCAGTCTTATAAGAGCATACCTTTCTAAGAATTTGTCCATTTCTTCTAAGTTGTCTATTTCATTGGCATATAGTTTCTTTTAGTGGTCTCTTATGGTCATTTGCATTTCAATGGTGTCTATTGTAACTGCTCCCTTTTTCATTTCAAGTTTTATTGATTTGCACCCTCTCCCTTTTTTTCTTGGTGAGTCTGGCTAAAAGGTTTATCTATTTCATGTATCTTTTCAAAGAATCAGCTTTTTGTTTCATTTATTTTTTTTCTGTTGTTTTCTTTGCCTCTATTTTTGCTGTGATCTTTGTGATTTCTTTCCTTCTAACTTTGGGTTTTCTTTGTTCTTTCTCTGGTTGCTTTAGGTAATACGGTTAGGTTGTTTATTTGAGATTTTTCTTGTTTCATGAGGTAATATTGTATTGCTATAAACTTCCCTCTTAGAACTGCTTTTGCTGTGTGCCATAGGTTTTGAATCATCATGCTTTTGTTTTCATTTGTCTTTAGGGATTTTTTGGTTATTTCTTCTTCAATTTCTTCAGTGATCTGTTGGTTTTTTAGTAGTGTATTGTTTAGTCTCCATGTGTTTGTGCTTGTGTTTTTTGCAGTCTTTTTCTTGTAGTTGATTTCTTATTTTGTAGCATTGTAGTGGGAAAACATGATTGATATGATTTCAGTTTTCTTAAATTTACCACCACTTATTTTATGGTCCAGCATGTGATCAGTTGTGGAACATGTTCCATGTGCACTTGAAAAATGTGTATCCTGCTGCCTTTGGGATGGAATGCTGTGTAAATATCAATTAAGTTCATCTGGTCTAATGTATCTTTTTAGGCCTGTGTTTCCTTATTGATTTTCTATCAGGATGATCTATCCATTGATGAAAGTGAAGTGTTAAAGTCGCCTACTACTATTGTATTACTGTTGATGTCTGTTTATAGCTGTTAGTATTTGCCTTACATGTTGAGGTGCTGTTGCATTGGGTGCATTTATATTTACAATGGTTATATCTTCATCTTGGCTTGATCCCTTGATCATTATGTCGTGTCCTCCTTTATCTCTTGTAACTTTCTTTAAAGTCTGTTTCGTCTGAGTATTGCTCCTGCAGTGTTCTTCTGATTTCCATTTGCATTGACTAACTTTTTCCACCTCCTTAGTATCAGTCTGTATGTTTCCCTAGATTGTGAGTGAGTCTTTTGTAGACAACATATATATGAGTCTTGTTTTTGTATCCACTCAGCCAGTCTTTTGGTTGGAGCATTTAAAGTAATTTTCAATATGTTCTTTTTATCTTTTATGATTATTATTTTATATTCTCAAGGTGTAATTGACATAAAACATAATGATGTGATATTTGTATATATTGTGAAATGATCACCACGATAAGTCTAGATAACATCTGTCACCATATAGAGTTACAGAAATTTTTCTTGGGATGAAAACTTTTACAGCCTGTTCCCTCAGCAACTTCCAAATATGCAACACAGTATTATTAATAATTATTAATTAATAATTAGGGCCCAGTGGCAAAGAATCCACTGCTGTTAATGCAGCAGACACAGGAGACATGGGTTCAATTCCTGGGTCGGGAAGATTCCCTGGAGAAGGAAATGGCAATCCACTCCAGTATTCTTGCCTAGAAGATTCTGTGGACAGAGGAGCCTGGCGGGCTGCAGTCTATGGGGTCACAAAAGAGTTGGATACCACTGAGCAACTGACACTTCACTTCACTTTATACCATCAGTATAGAGACGTTATGATGTGAAAAAATGTGCCTTTTCAAATCAAAATAGAAAATGCACGCCCAGATCACTCATCTCCCCCAAAACACTCATCCTATTCACAGACCTTAAGGGCCTCTTTTAATATTGTTTTATTCTGTTGTTGCTTCTTTCTCTTACTTCCCTCCATGGTAGTTTTTTGGCCTGAGGCGACCCAGCCCTCAGGTCTAAGGGCTTTATGGTGGGGTTAATGGTGACTTCCAAGAGAGTTTATGCCAACGGGGACCTTCCCAGAGTGCTGCAGCCAGAGCCCCCGTCCCTGTGGTAAGCCCCTGCCAACCCAGGCCTCCATAGGAGACCCTCGGACACTAGCAGGTGGCTTTGGTTCAGTCTCCTGTGGTGTTACTGCTCCTTTCCTCAGGTCTTGGTGCACCCAGGGTTTTGTTTGTGCCCTCCTGGACTGGAGTCTCTTTCCCCCAGTCCTGTGGAAGTCTTGTAATCAAATCCCACTGGCCTTCAAGGTCAGATTCCCTGGGGATTCCCAGTCCGTTTATGAGATCCCCAGGCTGGGAGGCCAGACGTGGGTTCAGAACCTTCATGACAGCGGGAGAACTTCTTTGGTTTATTGTTACCCATAAAGGGTCACCCACCAGGTGAGTAGGGAATTTGATTTTATCATGATTGTGCCCCTCCTACTGTCTTGCTATGGCTTCTTCTTTGTCTTTGGAAATGGGGTATCTTCTTTTGGTAGGTGCCAGCATCCTCCTGTTGACGGTTGTTCAACAGTTTGTTGTGATTTTGGTGCTCTCATAGCAGGAGATGAGCACACATCCTTCTACTCTGCCATCTTGAACTGGAAGCTTGTATCTCTGTTCTTACTGCCGTTTTCTTGATTGTTTTTTATTTATTTGTGTAGGTCTTTTTTTCCTGTTCTCTTGTGATTTGATTACTAACTTTAGTGTTGTGTTAGGGTTCCTTTAACTTTTGTGTGTGTGTATATCTGTTGTAGATATTTGGCTTGCGATTATCATGAGGTTCAGTCATGTCCCACTCTTGGGGTCCCCATGGACTGTAGCCTACCAGTCTTCCCTGTCCTTGGAATTCTCCTGGCAAGAATATACTGGAGTGGGTTGCCATTCCCTTCTCCAGGGGATCTTCCCAATCCAGGGATCAAACCTGACTCTTCTGCATCTCAGGCAGATTCTTTACCATCAGAGCCACCAGGGAAGCCCTTTTGATATAGCAGTCTATACATAAATAAGATTGTTTTAAGTTGCAGGAGTTTTAATTTCAAATGCATTTCCGATATCCTGCATTTGTGCCCTCCTATTCTCACAGCTGCTAGTTTTGATATCATAATAGTCAGTTGCTCAGTCATGTCCAACTCTTTGTAGCCCGATGGACTGCAGCAACCAGGTTTCTCTGTCCTTCATTATCTCCCAGAGACTGCTCAAACTCATGTCCATTGAGTTGATGATGCCATTCAGCCATCTCATCCTCTGTCTCCCCCTTTTCCTCATGTCCTCAATCTTTTCCCAGAATCACGGTCTTTTCCACTGAGTTAACTCTTTGCCTGAGGTAGCCAAAGTATTGGAGCTTCAGCATCAGTCCTTGTAATGAATATTCAGGACTGATATCCTTTAGGATTGACTGGTTTGATGTCCTTGTAGCCCAAGGGACTCTCAAGAGTCTTCTCCAGCACCACAGTTTGAAAGCATCAATTCTTCAGTGCTCAGCCTTCTTTAAATTCCAGCTCTCCCATCCATACATGACTACCGGAAAAACCATAGCTTTGCCTATATGGACCTTTGTCTGCAAAGTGATGTCTTTACTTTTTAATATGCTTTCTAGGTTTTTCAAAGCTTTTCTTGCAAGGAGCAAGCACTTTTTAATTTCATGGCTGCAGTCACCATCTGCAATGATTTTGGAGCCCAAGAAAATGAAGTCTGTCACTATTTCCATTTTTTCCTGCATCATTTGCTGTGAAGTGATGAAAGCAGATGCCATGATCTTAGTTTTTTGAATGCTGAGTTTTAAGCCAACTTCTTCACTGTCCTCTTTCACCTTTATCAAGAGGGCCTTTAGTTCTTCTTTTCTTTCTGCCATTAGGATGGTTTCCTCTGTATATCAGAGGTTATCACTATTTCTCCCAGCAGTCTTGATTCCAGCTTATGATTCATCCAGCCTGGCATTTCACTGCATAGAAATTAAATAAGCAGGGTGGCAATATACAACCTTGATGTTCTCCTTTCCCAATTTTGAACCCGTCCATTGTTCCATGTCCAGTTCTAACTGTTGCTTCTTGACCTGCATACAGGTTTCTCAGGAGGCAGATGAGGTGGTCGAGTATTCCCATCTCTTTAAGAATTTTCCACAGTTTGTTATGATCCACAGAGTCAAAGGCTTTAGCAATGAAGCAGTAGAAGATATTTTTCTGGAATTCTCTTGCTTTTTCTGTGATCCAGTGAATGTTGGCAGTTTGATCTCTGGTTCGTCTGCCTTTTCTAAATCCAGCTTGAACATTCAGAGAAGTTCTCAGTTCACATACTGTTGAAGCCTGATTTGAAGGATTTTGAGCATTACCTTGCTAGCATGTGAAATGAGCACAATTGTGCAGTAGTTTGACTACTGCAAAGAACTACTACTACTACTACTGTCAAAGAACATTTGGCATTGCCTTTCTTTGGAATTAGAATGAAAACTGACTTTTTCCAGTCCTGTGGCCACTGCTGAGTTTTCCAAATTTGCTGGCATATTGAGTGCAGCACTTTCACAGCATCATCTTTTAGGATGTGAAATAGCTCAGCTGGAATTCCATTACCTCCAGTAGGTTTGTTGTAGTGATGCTTCCTAAGGCCCACTTGACTTCACACCCTAGGATGTCTGGCTCTAGGTGGGTGACAGCACTGTGGTAGTTATCAGGGTATTTGTATGTAGGTTATTTTCTACCTTTACTACATGTTTGCCTTTACCAGTGAGCTTTTCCATTCATAATATTCTTGTTTCTAGTTGTGATCTTTTCTGCTTAGAGAAGTTTCTTTAGCATTTGTTGCAAAGCTGATTTGTTAGTGCAGAAATCTCTTAGTTTTGCTTATCTGTAAAACCTTGATTTCTCTGTCAAGACTGAGTCAGAGCTTCTGCTGATAAATCAGCTGATGACATTATGGGAGTTCCCTTGTATGTTATTTGTTCCTTTTGTCTTGTTACTCTTAAGTTTTTTCTTTGCTTTTTGTCATTTTGATTACTATGTGTCTTGGTGTGTTCCTCCTTGGATTTATCCTGCCTAGGACTCTGTGCTTTCTGTAGTCAGGTGACTGTTTCCTTTCCCTTGGGAAAGTTTTCAACTATTATCTCTTAAAATATTTTCTCAAGCCTTTCCTCTCTCTGTTCTCTTCTGGAACTCCTGTAATGTGAATGTTCTTGCATTTAATGTTCTCCCAGAGATCTCTAAGACTGTCCTCATTTCTTTATTCTGTTACATGATTTTCACCATTCTGTCTTCAAGCTTACTTATCCATTCTTTTGCCTCAGTTATTGTGCTATTGATTCCCTCTAGTGTAGTTTTAATGTCAGTTGTTGTATTGTTCATCACTGTTCTTTAGTTCTTCCAGGTCTTTGTTAAACATCTCATGTAACTTCTCAGTGTGTGCCTCCATTCTTTTTCTGAGATTTTGAATTGTCTTTACAGTCATGTCTCTGATTTCTTTTTCAGGTAGATTGCCTGTTTCCGTTTCATTTAGTTGTTCTTCTAGGGTCTTATTTTGTTTTTTCATCCTGAAGATACTCCTCTGCTCTCTCATTTCATTTGACTTTCTGTGATTATGGTTTTCATTCTGCAGGCTGTAGGGTTGTAGTTCTTACTTCCGCTGTCTGCCCCCTGATGGATGAGGCTGTCTAAGACACTTGTGCAGGCTTCCTGGTGGGAGGGACTGGTTCCTGCCCTCTGGCGAATGGAGCTGGGTTTGTCCTTCTAGTGGGCAAGGCTCTGTCAAGGGGTGTGTTTAGTGGGCAGCTGTGTGCTCAGGATGGCTTTAAGCAGCCTGTCTGCTGATGGGAAGAGCTGTATTCCCAGCCTGTTGGTTGTTTAGCCTGAGGTGTCCCAGCACTGGAGCTACAGGCTATCGGGTGGGGCCAGGTCTTGGTGAGAAAATAGCGACTTTGAGGAGAGCTCCCGCTAGTGAATATTCCACAGAGCTGCTGCCACCAGTGTCTTTGTCTGCAGTGAGCTGCAGCCACCCGCTGCCTGTGCAGGAGACCCTCCAGGACTAGCAGATAGGTCTGGCCCAGTGTCTTACGGGGTCACTGCTTTTTTTCCCTAGTTCCTGGTGTGCACAAGACCTTGTGTGCCTTCCAAGAGTGGAGTTTGCTTCCCCGAGTCCCATGAAATTCCTGCGATCAAGCCAGATTTTTGGGGGGGCTCCTCCTCCCATTGCCAGACTCCCAGGCTGGGGAGCCTGATGTGGGGTTCAGAACGTTCATTCCTGTGGGAGAGTTTCTGTGGTACAATTATTTTCCAGTTTGTGGGTCATCCACCCATCGGATATGGGATTTGATTTTATCATAACTGTGCCCCTCCTACCATCTCACTGTGGCATCTTGCCTTTAGATATGTGGGGTATCTTTTATTGGTACCTTTCAGCATTTTTTGTTGATGGTTTTTCAGCAGTTAGTTGTGATTTTGATGTTTTCGTAAGAAGAGTTGAGCTCATGTCCTTCTACTCCACGATCTTGTCTCTGTCCTGGATTTCCTAATACATTTGTAGTGAGAGGAATCTTAGATTGCCTTTGAGTTTGGCATAAGTTATTGTTCAGTACATAGAAAACTAAGCAAATGGAAAAATAATTCAGCTACTTATCTCACTAAAAACATTTGTTATGCAAAAAATGCAGTATTACATTGTGTGTGTCTCAGAGAAGAGCATGTGCATAGTCTTCAGAATGCAAACACCCAATATTGATTAACCAAAACCAGTAACATTGAGTAGATGAGGGAAGGTGTAGAATAAAGGAGATAAATCCTAGTCTTTTATAGTAGAAGCCAAGAAATAATATCTGTAATTGAAAAATCAAGGTGAAAGTGTTAGTCACTTAGTCGTGTCTGACTCTTTGTGACCCCTTGGACTGTAGCCCACCAGGCTCCTCTGTCCGTGAAATTCTGTCCAGGCAAGAATACAGGAGTGGGTTGCCATTCTCTTCTGTGGGGGATCTTCCTGACCCAGGGATCAAACCCAGGTCTCCTGCATTGCAGACAGATTATTTACCAGGAGAGCCCCTGTGAAATAATGTATGCAGTTGAAAATCAAGGTGAGGCAGTGTAAACACAGTCTTTACGCCTGTGGGAGTAAATACAGGAAGAAATGCTGAAAGGAAACCATGGAGTGGGGAGGAGTACAGAAAAGGACTTTGGTTTTTGCCATAAACCTTATAGTACCATTTGACTTTCAAAATTATGTTTCTGTATTTCTTTGCCTTATGTTTTAAAAATAAGAGTTGGAATCATTATTCAGAGATCAGTCACTGAACAAAGGGATTATTTCCACATTACCGTCCACTTTCTTGAAAAAAATAATAATAAAGGCAAACAACTTCTGTATATTATGTGCACAATTTATAGAAAATGACTACTGTATTATCTCTGTTATATGATGAGCTAGGTGTTCTGAGTTTTTCATTTTAATTTCACGCTGTGTCTGTGTATGCACTGAGCACACACACTTACATTTGGCTTATATTACACACATAAGCGTAAAGAGGTAAAAAGTAGGTCAAGGAGCGGGCTGTACTGCTTCAGGTGAAGAGCCCTAATTGGTACGTGGATTTGCATCTTGACAGTGAAAACCCTGAAGAGTTCAGGATCTGTGGGTTTGACAATGGGCTTAGAGTGTGGAAACTGCTGAACATATGTGGGAAGGATGGCAGCCAAAATATGAACAGCTGCAGTGAGAATGATGTTTGCTGAGGTCAAAGTGGATGCATTGATTTCTCCTCAGGTTTATATACTTACTTAGGTTAATGGTCCATACTTTTAGAATGAAATGTTTTCAACATGACTACCTTTACCAGAGTACATATAATGGCCCATTCTGCAACTTAGGGTCAGCAATAAATTGCCATATCCCTGCCAATGGCGAGTAGTGCTCTTAAACAATAGAACTTCATTGTCAGTAACAACAACAACAAAAATACACTTTTCTATGAACTGTGAGGACCTGATGTGACCAGCGTAATGTTTTTAAACGTGTCATGATCTTGCTGTTACAACTTGGAAATGAAAAGGTTTGACCTAGAAGTCCCTATCAGAGAGCAAATACATAGTTTATTTTCAATCATGAAAAAGCAAAAGGAGCTAGAAGAACGTGTGCTTTTGCATTCTCCTCCTGGATTTGAAGTTTTCCTGATTAATTTATCTCACCTTTTGAGTTTTACCTGTCAGTTCAGTTCCAGGCCTGCCCTATCTACAGGACCAAGCAGTTGTCTCCCCACTGTCATTATATCATCACTGTATTGGAATGATCAGAGCAAACTGGTCTGATGATCTGCACAGCAGAAGGCAAGATCTCCAGCTACCCCATGCTCAATGGAATGAAGATAAGTGATGGGCAAGATTGATTTTTTCAACCCCAGGCTCCAATTTTTTTCTCTTGACCTGATTCCACTCCCAAGAGGAATCTTTCTCAACTTTTTAATGAATTGTCTCGCTAGTCAGTGTATCTGTGAAACTACTGTGCGGGGAAATATGGGGAAAGCAACAGGGAAGGAAATGGATGATTTCACCAGAGAGCATTTTGTTATCACTTTCCAGATAGAATCACAGCACATGGGACCACAATTGGGATGTCTTGACATGCTTGCTTAATAAGTTGGGACTCCAGAAACTTCCCAGGAGTCTTTAGAAAAATCTTGTCAGTTCTCCCAACTGTGCATTATTTCAGTAAGTGGACTGGGGCTGTATGGGGGACGAAGAGAAGGTACAAGGAGAAGAGCAGATAGATCATAGATAATTGAATTCCACATGTAACCCAATTAAATCCTGGACCCATGTCATCCTGGGGAATTATGAAATGCACCTTATCATCTTTTAAGTGGGAAGTGATCCCGTTACAGGTGTAACTGACATGTTCTTAATACAGAGATGTAGCTTGTCAGTCCACTTTCTTTGAAACACGGATTTTCACTGACCACTTTGTTGAGAGCAGCCATAGAGAGGATGTTATTTTGTTTTGACAAAAGCCACCTTGCTCTCCCAGAGTCCCACTGGTCTTTGACATATTTCACAGCTTTAGAAGACAGATCATCCCGGATGTCTGTGCCCTTTGTCTTGGGCAAAGACAGACATTCCTCTATGAAGTAATTTCCTCATGTAAATTTCAGGTGTGATTAGGCAGACCCCACTGAACAGAGATGACATGGCTCCTTTGGTTTGTATCCCCACCCCACCCTGCATTGGCTTACTCATTGGACTAGTAATTACAAATCCTAAATCTGCTCCTGTTTACACAGACTTAGGTCTGTACTCCACTTCTTAAACTGGCTCTCACCTCTGTCCAGATTGCATTCCTATTTAGTGCAGTCAGGGCCCTACTCTTTGAATAGATAGATTCCAGGATTCTTGATTAGAATCTCTGGAGATTTGGTCTTACCATCAGTATTTCTAAGGCCCAATCAAAATTTGTTTTCCTTGTTTAGTTGCTGAGTCATGTCTGACTCTTTTGTGACCCCATGAACCCACGCAGCTCCTCTGTCCATGGGATTTCCCAGGCAAGAATACTGGAGTGTGTTGCCATTTCCTTCTCCAGGAATCAAACCTGTGTCTCCTGCCTGGCAGGCGAATTCTTTATCTCTGAACCACTTGGGAAGCCCCAAAACTGGTATCCACCAGCTTAAACTGTAAACCGCAGTTTAACACTTGATTCTTTGCTATCTTACTTTCTACTTGTCTCACATGCATTAGCCTCTGATGGTCACTGTCAGTCTATTGAAGGTGTAGTGTTTTCTCCTCCTCTTATAACTCAGAGCAAATTGTACAATGTTGATGATGCTCAGGAAGCACTCATTATGTAAATCTTAGCCCTGTCGTTGGCCTGCTACAGCTCAACTGAGTTGGTCACCTGGTTTCTTTCTCGACTTCAGTTTCTTCATCAGTAAAATAAGTTAAGCAGATTTTCTTTCCCCCAGAATTATGGAGCAAAATGGTTTTGCAGATCCTAAGTCATCCATGGAAATGTGAAATCAGAATTACAACTTTGGGGTATTTTGTTGCCTTGAAAGTGAAAGTCGCTCAGTCCTGTCTGACTCTTTGCGACCCCATGGACTGTATAGTCCATGGAATTCTTCAGGCCAGAATACTGGAGTGGGTAGCCTTTTCCTTCTCCAGGGGATCTTCCCAGCCCAGGCATTGAACCCATGTCTCCCGCATTGCAGGCAGATTACCAGCTGAGTCACAGTGGAAGCCCTTAGTAGGTCGAAATTCATTTAACATTTAGGGCTGGTCAGTGGCAGACTGTGAATTAGAGAAGTTGGCCGTTAGCACGCCTTCTCCACTTGCTCTGTTTTTGGCGGTCACTCCCATGGTGCTGCCCATCTGCTCAGGCGCTCTGAATGACTCAGGTCTCCACTTCCACCTTGAGCAGCAGCACTATATTGTCATATTGTAAGCGCTTCCCCCCCCCCCCCGCCACCCCCTCCCCCTGCTGGTCTGATTGATTAAGTCAAACTAAACTGCTAATTAGTGATAATGGCACTTTTCGCCACTCCCTTCAGATAACATTTAGCTTTTATTGATGTCCCCAATTCCAGAGACCAACTGGTGAAAATCTTTTGAGGCAGGAAACGATTTTGGCACTAACACTTCTTAGTCAGAAACCAGCCACTGTCCTGCTGAGAGGGAGGTATTGCCAAAATCCTGGGAAGTGAGGGCTTGATGTTAACACCTGCCCCGATCATGTGCACTCTTGTGCCTACAGTTTTTCTTTCTTTCTTTCTTTCTTTCTTTCTTTTTTTTTTTTGAGAAAGATGATGTGATAAGGGTGGAGAAGCATCCTGGCTTCATCTCGGCCTTGGTTTCCTTGGCTTCACCTGCTCCCTGTCCTCTCTCCCTTTCCTTCTGCCCTGAATTCAGCATCAACCTACATGGACTTGATTGTTGTTCTTGTTGCTAGGAAACTGTTGACCAAGGTCAAGTGTATGTGCTAATTCATTAAGGCTTGTTAGCAACATCTTATCCTGTTGTGATTGTGTCGTCAAGTGTATGTGAGTGAGTGAAAAGAACTGTTTTTGCTGCCGAAGGATTGTTTTCATGAAGGATTCCTGTAAAAGTATCTTTCTCTGAGAGGTCCTTTTTGCCAGTTCACATCTCCTCAGGGAGCTCTGGCCAGCCATAGATTTTCCAAGATCTGAGTAGCAAAGGATGGAGTTGAAATGAGATCTGTAGTCAAGTAGACAGACTTCAGAATGAATTATGTGTTCTGTTGAGGCCTGATTTCCCTAAGTGGATAAATTCTGAGCTGGAATGTGATGTATTCTTAGCAGGTAGGAGTCAGGAAGGACAGTTTTCCTAAGAGAGTCAACTCGCTTTTATGTTATTTTGTGGCTTGAAAAGGACTAGACCCCAGGCATCCTTAACTCAGAGTGTTCTTCTCCTGGCCTGCTGCAGAAGAATATGCATCCCAGTATAGGTTCTAAAACCAACTTCGTTCTACTATATGGTTCACACTGTTTAGAAAAGAGGGGATGGCAGACCGTCTAGGTTAACATCCCAGAAGCCTATCCAAAAGCACAATTGTAGAACCAAAGGATCTGCTGTCAGGACAGCAAAAATGGGCCGCAGTGTAGTTTGCCAAATAGACCTCAGAAACCAATAAGAAACCTCTTCTTAGGTGAATGATAGCAAAGGAATAAATGTGCTCTCAACCATCTGCCATGCAAACTGCCATAAAGTGATTAGGTTGAGCTGTTACTTCCCTTGCCTACACTTTTGAGTTAAATAGAACACAAGCTACATATAAGACACTGTCTGTGGGTAGTAGAGCCTGGCCACAAAGCCACACTGCTCTTTGCTTTGTCAGTGAACCAGAGGGAGTGGCAACTACTGTATCTCATCAGAAATTGAAAGTCTCTCTCAACTTATCATCTGCACGTTTAACAAATATTTTCGAGTTCCTCCTATAATTCAGACAGTGTACAAGACGCCAGGGATACAGTGGGCACGGAGATGCAGGCGCTGTCTAAAACAGACACAGACCCTGCCTGTGCAGAGTTTATGATCTCTTCTAGGTTGGTTCTTTGTTGAGCCCTCAGTCCTACCTCCAGGCCTCCCCTGCTCTTCAGGCTTTCCTCTGAAGCCACCTTTAATGTCTCAGCTACTTACAGCTGTGTAACAAATTGCCCCAGAACTTAGTGGCATGAACCAGGCCATGGTGATTATCTCACAGTTTCTGTGGTCAAGATTCCAGCGTTACTTCGCTGGTCCTCTGCTTTGGGGCCTCTCCGAGACTGCAGTCAAGGTGTCAGTGGTCTGTGGCTATCTCAAGGCTCACCTGGGGAAAGCCGTGCTCCCAGTGAGCTTGTTGGCAGGATACAGCTCCTCACGGTCCTTTGGAGTGAGGACCTTGGTGCCTAGCTGACTGTTGCCCACAGGCCTCCTCGTTCTGTGCCCCGTGGGTACTCTCCTCCTTGGCTGCTTGTGTTAATAAAGTATGCCAGCCGAGTCTGTTAGCAAGCTGGGTTATAACAGACTGTGACTTCTAATTACAGAATGACATCCCATCACCTTTGCTGTATTTAGAGTATATCACTAGCCCACACTCCCTCCCCAGGAAGAGAATCAACAAGGGGCTGTATACCAAGAGTTGGGGATCACAGGGCCCATTCGAGAAGTCCATCTACTCCATTTGGTATCTTGTCATCACCTTGTGTTGGCAAAGAGCTGCTGGGCCTAAAACCTGAGGACACAGCAGCTGCTGGCCTCGTCCTCCCCAGCTGACCTCTTCAGCCATTCCCAACTCATAGGCTGTATTAATTTTGTCATCTGGCCAGGAATGGTCAGATCCTGCTGGCCAGCAAAGAATGAAGCCAGAGTGGTGCAAAAGAGAATAGGGGTGAGAAGCAGGTGGCTACATCAGAGACAGCTGGGATTCAGAAGAACCTGTGGGAATGGGGAGGAAGAGGGATTGTCCTGAAGGAAAATGCACAACCACATGCATTCTTAAGTAGAAGCATTTTAACTTTGTTTTCAAGGGACTTCTGGGGCCAAGAGCATTTGCCATAAAGAGTGCTGCTTAAGCTAAGGCAGAGCTTTCAGCCACTGTTCTGCTGATCCCCCTGGACTTTGGGGACGGGAGAGGCCTGGACCAGTGGGTATGTTCCCTTCAACTCCGGCAGCGTCAGTTGGGGCTCCAGACCCTCTCTGGGTGACCCAGAATGTTGTCTGAATGCTATCATCTCTCCACACGTCATGACACAAAAAGAGGTGGAGAGGCGCCTAGTATGAGGGGTCTTGCTGGTGCTAAGGAAACAGCCTCGGAGGCTGGCTGGCATCCTGGTGCCCCTAGTCCTCCCCCAGATGTGGGTGTGGCTCCCGTTCTTTGTGTTCCCATCTCAACCGTCGTCTTGTGGGGGCCGTTTTCCATCGCAGGTGTTATCCATTATGGATGAGGCATGGAGAGGGCCGTGGTGAATAATTCAGCAGGTTTCGGGTGCAGACTGAACATTAAAGGGAAGGGAAGACTGAAAAGGAGAGAGCCGGGGGAAGCATTCTGGATTCTGTTGCAACAAGAGGATGCTGTGTGAAGGTGCTTTCTGTAACCTTCCAGAAGATCTGCTTTTCTATTGTAGTCTCTCTAGTGATTTTTAAGTCTTAGGTGTGATGGTGGTTCTCTGGTTAATGACTGAAAAAATTCCAACCTTTCCACAGTAACAGCAAAGATTCTGATGACTTCAGCCTATCCTAAGTGGCTCATGAGTTCAAATCAGAGCAGTTTTTAAGAGTGATAATGGCAGATTGGTCCCACCCTTAAGCCGGGGGAGTTCAGTGGTAGGGGTTATTCAATCAGGACACTTGAGAATCGACACCCAAAACTTTTCTGTCTTTTAAATAATTGATGGAAAGAAGACAGTATCCGGAGAAATGCCCAGTGCTATAAATTCAGAAGAAATACCTCCTGCATTGCTCACCATTTAGAAAAAGCCTCCTTGAACAGGGCTGACAGCTACAAGTTTTGCAGCAGACTGACCCAGATTATAGTAGGTACAATCTGACTGTGAGTGGAATGGTCAGAAACACAAGAACAAGCGAGGAGGGGCAGAGAAGTACCGAGGACCTCCCCTCTCTGGCCTGGCCTACAGAGTTGTCCACAGCGCAGGACACGGTCCCCTGACATGGGTGGATTTTCCAGTTGTGGATCTTTCCGGTCCTTTGCTTCTCTCTTTTCTACCTTTTGACTCTTACAGTTCATCAGGTAAACTAGGGAGAGAGACCTGTCATCCTGTCTCTTAAAGGGGTTGGTGAGAAAGAAGGCTGAGGCCATCTGTTACAGTGACTGTCTTGAATGTTCTGTACCTTTCATTTTTTGTGCATCCACAACCTCCCCCATTGCCGTGGCTAGTTAAGAGGTAGATTGACTCCAGGAGGTCTGTCTTCAGCCTTCAGAACCACCCTGCCCAACTCTGTTTCCATTAGTTCCTTCCAGCTCAGTTCCACCTGTATTAGTCTTGTCTTTCCCAAGAAGAAGTGGACACAGTCCAGCTCTCAAAGCCAGTTTGGGTTTACCTATTGTTGTTCAGTTGCTCAGGAGTGTCTGACTCCTTCTGACCCCATGGATGGCAGTACTCCAGGCTTCCCCATCCTTCATTATCTCCCAGAGGTTGCTCAAACTCATATCCATTGAGTCAATGATGCCATCCAACCATCTCATCCTCTGGCACCCACTTCTTCTCCTGCCCTCAATCTTTCCCAGCATCAGGGTCTTTTCCAATGAGTCAGCTCTTTGCATCAGGTGGCCAAGGTATTGAAGCTTCAGCATCAGTATCAGTCCTTCCAATGAATATTCAGGGTTGATTTCCTCTAGGATTGACTGTTTGATCTCCTTGCAGTCCAAGGGACTCTCAAAAGTCTTCTCCAGCGCCACAGTTCGAAAGTGTCCATTCTTTGGTGCTCAGCCTTCTTTATGGTCCACCTGTCACATTTGTATACAACTACTGGAAAAACCATAGCTTTGACTACCTGGGCCTTTGTTGGCAAAGTCTGCTTTTTAATATGCTGTCTAGGTTGGTCATAACTTTTCTTCCAAGGAGCAACCATCTTTTAATTTCATGGCTACAGCCATCATCTGCAGTGATTTTGGAGCCCAAGAAGATAAAGTTTGTCACCATTTTCATTTTTTCCCCATTTATTTGCTATGAAGTGTTGGGACCAGATGCATGATCTTAATTTTTTGAATGTTGGGTTTTAAGCCAGTTTTTTCACTCTCCTCTTTCACCTTCATCAAGAGGCTCTTGAGTTCTTCTTCGCTTTCTGCCATTAGGGTGGTGTCATCTGCATATCTGATGTTATTGATATTTCTCATGGCATTCTTTATTCCAGCTTGTGTTTCATCCAGCCCAGCATTTCGCATGATACTCTGCATATGAGTTAAGTATGCAGGGTGACAATATACAACCTTGACATTCTCCTTTCCCAGTTTTGAACCAGTCCATTGATCCCTGTCTGGTTCTAACTGTTACTCCTTGACCTGCATACAGGTTTCTCAGGAGACAGGTAAGGTGGTCTGGTACCCCCATCTCTTTAAGAATTTTCCACAATTTGTTGTGATCCACACAGTCAAAGGCTTTAGTATAGTCAGTGAATCCAAGGTAGATATTTTTCTGGCATTCTCTTACTTTTTCTATGATCCAACGGATGTTGGCAATTTGATCTCTGGTTTCTCTGCCATTTCTAAATCCAGCTTTTACATCTGAAAGTTCTCAGTTCACATACTACTGAAGCCTAGCTTGGAGGATTTTGAGCATGACCTTGCTAGCATGTGAAATGAGTGCAGCTGTGTGGTAGTTTGATAATTCTTTGGCATTGCCCTTCTTTGGAATTGAAATGTAAACTGACCTTTTCCAGTTCTGTGACCACTGCTGAGTATTCCAAATTTGCTGGCTCATTGAGTGCAGAACTTTAACAGCATCATTCTTTTAGGATTTGAAGTAGCTCAGCTGGAATTCTATCACCTCCACCAGCTTTGCTTGTAGCAATGCTTCCTGAGGCCCACTTGACTTCACACTCCAGGATGTCTGGCTCTACGTGAGTGAGCATACCATCATGGTTATCCAGGTCATTAAGACCTTTTTTATGTGATTCTTCCGTGTATTCTTGTTGGTATGTATCCAACCATGTTGACCATGGTGGCAGCTTCTTTTTTTGTGTGTTTATCTGACTTACCATTCCCACTTACTCAGAGTTCAGTGCGGGGGTGTTCAGCAAATGTGAAGAGGTGGGGAGGATCCACTCTCAGCATCCTGTGCCCCCAGGCCCTGGCTGGCCACATGCCCAGGTTTGTTCTGACACTGGCTCTGAGCGAGCCTCTTTTTCCCAACTCCCGCCCCTTCCTTCCATATGAACTGGATGCTCTTTTCACAGGTTCTATAAACATAGCAGAGTTTAGAGTGTGTGAAAGTTTCTGGTAGCACCTCAGAACCGAGTTTATTTTCCCCCAGAAATAGTAGGCATTACTGCCAGAAGAGGGAGGCCAGCCCCTCCTCAGAAACATCAGGTGATGATGCTCCAGCAGTGACGCACGACTGCCGGGATCATCGGGCACTGAGGGGTTAACGCAGCTGGGTCAGACACCCTGGGAGTTGGTCACATCTCCTGTTACAAGTTACATTATTGACTCTGCCATCTAACACCACTGGAAACAATCCACCAGACACACACTGGGATCAGGAGTTAGCCTCAGCTCACAAGTGGATGCTCAAGAGCTGGCCCTGCTACCCAGAGAGCACCCGTAAAGATGGAGAATTTCTGGATGTACCAGTTTGAGTGTCATGAAGATGAGGTAGGTGGATCCTCAGCCTCACAGCTATGTTTGCTGCTTTGCTCTTGGTTTTCTTCTAGTCCTGTCAGATTGTTCGTTTTCTGCATTTCCCTTGACAGTAGGAGTAGGTGAACAGAGCTGGAATGGGATGGGAAGAGATGTAATCAGGTTTGCCTGTTGCTGGTAAGTCCAAGACGATCTGAAAAGAGAAAGGCTGACCACTTAGAGAGATTGCACTTTGCTTCGTCTCCATCAGCGTCACATTGTTATTTGCTGTGTTCTGATAAATGAGTTCATTTAGGCATTGTAGCCTCTAATTCCAGGCTCTTTGTTGTGTCGTTTGCTTCCATGATGCTAATGAAAATGAATGGAGATTAGTGCCTTGCACGTTTGCTAATAAATGAGCTGATGGGCAAAGTGAACCCTGTATAGTACCTGGCACATAGTAAGCTGTCAACAAATAGTAGCTATTATTGTTTTTAGTAGATAACATGTTATTATAGCAAATGGTTTGCTCTTAGCTGCATCTCTTAATACAAACTAAAAGCCACTTTGGTTTTCCTCTCACTGAGCTCACGTTCAGTATGGCCTGAGGATGCTTGTGCAGGAGGACCATCAGGGAATATGGACCTAGATGGAAAATGAACATGATGGAGGCCTCTTCATAAATGAGTCTATCACAAGTTGTAATGCATTTCAAATAAATACAGTGAGGCAGTTTCAAAGGGGGAAAGATAACATTGGTTTATAGATCAGTTTTATCAGATGGTAAGTTAGCAAATGTTTCAGGAATGACTTTAGTTAATGGTCAGTTTTTTTTCCTTTGAGAACATGGTTTCAGAAGTGTAGAGCCTTTCAGGTGATGATAAAATGAGTGACCTGTGTGGTCCCCTGAAGAGGAAAGCAGCCTGTACCTAGGAGATTGCTGCAGTGCAAGGCTTTCTCCAAGCTGCTAGATGGACTGGATCCTCACACTAGCAGCCTTGCCGAGGGTTTAGCAGACTTGGGACTGGGAATGTGAGCATTTTCCCTGTGGGAAAAGAAAATGGAAATGCTTAGAATATTCTAACTGACAGTTATCTCAAAATGTTCCGTTGATATTAATTGAATCCATTATAAATGTGTATATAAAACACTTCATTAGGCCCAGGCTATTATCATTTTAATGACATAATTATGCCCCTACAATGCCTATGCTAACTTTTCCTGCTTCACCACATTAAGGAAATACAAATGTGCATTGATAATACAGTTTGAATGGAAAGTGAATAATTATGGGTTTCTTCGGCAGTTTTGATTTTCAGAAGCACAAACGTATCTTGGAGCAAGAAAAAACTAATCATATATTTGGTTGTTTTTTTTTTTTTTCCTAATAATCGTAACATAGAATAGGTTAATTTAAAATGCTTTATACCAGTGAGGAAAACAGCGTGCATTTACTTGAGGAAAAGGATAACACTGGTTAAACTGATGCACATACTGAAAAAGCTATATGAGAACACCAGAGACACAGAAGTCGCCCCCCACACCCCACCCCACCCCCAAAGTGGAAGTTTCTCGGAAAGACTAGAGCCTGTTCTGTGACCTGCCCTGGGTAATCCCCTGCCTTTCAAAGCCCATATGCAATTCTTCAGCACTCAGCCTTCTTTATGGTCCAACTCTCACATCCATACGTGACTACTGAAAAACCCATTGTGGCTCTAGTGGTAAAGAAACCACCTGCCAGTCCAGGAGACGTAAGAGACGCAGGTTCAATCTCTGGGTCAAGAAGATCCCCTGGAACGGGAAATGGCAACCCACTCCAGTATTCTTACCTGGAAAATTACATGGACAGAGGAGCCTGGCAGGCTACAGTCCATAGGGTCGCAAAGAGTTGGACATGACTGAGTGACTAACACATTACTTCTCACATCCACATGTGACTGGAAAAACCATGGCTTTGACTATATGGAACTTTGTCAGCAAAGTGATGTTTCTTCTTTTTAATATGCTAAGTTTGTCATAGCTTTCCTTCCAAGGAGCAGGTGTCTTTTAACTTCATGGGGCTGCAGTCACCAGCCATAGTGATTTTGGAGACCAAGAAAATAAAACAGAGTCGGACCATAAAGAAGACTGAGTGCCAAAGAATTGATGCTTCTGAACTGTGGTGCTGAAAGAGAAGACTTTCAGAGTCCCTTGGACAGCAAGGAGATCAAATGAGTCAATCCTACAGGAAATCTACCCTGAATATTCATTGGAAGGACTGATGCTGAAGCTCCAGTACTTTGGCCACCGGATGCGAAGAGCCAGCTCATTGGAAAAGACCCTGGTGCTGGGAAAGATTGAGGGCAGGAGGAGAAAGGAGTGACAAAGAATGAGATGGTTGGGTGAGATCATTGACTCTGTGGACATAAGTTTTAGCAAAGTCTGGGAGATAGTGAAGGACAGGGAAGCCTGGCATGCTGCAGTCCATGGGGTCACAAAAAGTTGGATAGGACTGAGTGACTGAACAACGACAGAAATGAAATCTGTCACTGCTTCCACTTTTTCTATTTGCAATGAAGTGATGGGACCAGGTGCCATGATCTTTGTTTTCTGCATATTGAGTTTTAAGCCAGGTTTTCTGCTCTCCTCTTTCACCCTCTTCAGAAGGCTCTTTAGTTCCTCTTCACTTTCTGCCATTAGAGTGGTATCATCTGCATATCTGAGGTTGTTTGATACTTTTCCCAGCAATCATGATTCCAGCTTAGAGTCATCCAGCCTGGCATTTCCCATGATCTACTCTGCATACATGTTAAATAAGCAGGGTGACAACATACAACCTTGACGTACTCCTTCCCCGGTTTTGAACTAGTCCGTTGTTCCATGTCCAGTTCTAACTGTTGCTTCTTGACCTGCATATAGGTTTCTCAGGAGGCAGATAAGGGGGTCTGGTATTCCCATCTCTTTAAGAGTTTTCCACAGTTTGTTGTGATCCACACAGTCAAAAGCTGTGTCAGTGAAGCAGTCATTCAGTAGTCAATGAAACAGATGTTTTTCTGGTATTCCCTTGCTTTATCTATGATCCAACGGATGTTGGCAGTTTGAGCTCTGGTTCCTTTGCCTTTTCTAAATCCAGCTAGTACATATGGAATTTCCTGGTTCACATACGGCTGGAGCCTAGCTTGAAGGATTTTGAGCACCTTGCTGGCATGTGAAATGAGCACACCTGTGCAGTGGTTTGAGCATTCTTTAACATTGCACTTATTTGGGGTTGGAATGGAAACTGACCTTTTCCGGGTCTCCTGTATTGTAGGCAGATGCTTTACCATCTAAGCCACCAGGAAAGCCCTGTATATTCTATATTCTGTGATAAACTGTAATGGAAAAGAACATGAAAAAGAATGTATGTATGTGTATAACTAAATCACTACTGTACAGCAGAAATTAGCACAACACTATAAATCAATGAAATAAATTAAAAATAAAGTAGTGACAAGAACCCTGAGCCACATGTACCCACAAACTTCCATATGAGCACATGAGTGCAATGCTACGTGTGTCCAGAACGTACTTTGTAAGTAAACCTTTTTATTTTTTGTGTTTCCTTTTTCCTCTGATACTAAAGAATTGGTGCCCATACATCCTTCCATATATTTAACACTTTTCTGGAACTCCCTTTGTATTTTTTATGGGGAATCCTGATGAAGCACTTGAAGAAGAAAATGTAAGTTTATCATAAATTCTGCCTTCAAAGTGATTATTAAAATATTGTAACTAAAATATTATCTAATAGTGTTATAATTTTATGAAATATAATGGAGAAAGTGATGCAACATAAGAATGGCACAGATAACATACAAGCAATTCTCATAGGAGAGGGATTCATTTTGCCTAAGAGAACTGGAAAGACTTCATGAAAGAAGTAGTATTTGAAGTGGGCCTTTGGAGGGTCATGAACATGTGGCGTTCAGACAAGAGCATAAACAAAGGTTCACAGCAGAAACTCACGGGGAACAGAAAGGAGTTCAGTGGCTTGATCATAGACAATAGGAACTGGAAGGGTGGAAAATGGTAAAGAAATGAAGGCCAAACCTTGGATGCCTTAAGTGCTAAGGTAAAGAGTCTAGGATTTATTATTTAAGCAAAAAGGAACCACTGAAGTTTTTTAATTGAGGAATGAATTCCTCAGAACTTGTTAAAATTGTATTTAAAATAATGAGAGTAAATAGGTGCTTCATGAGAGGTCTCAATGTCTTACTCAGTTTGGCCTGATTTAACAAGATACCATAGACCTGGTGGCTTAAACAACAGAAATTTATTTCTCACAGTTTTGGAGCCTAGGAGGTCTGAGATGGGGGTACAAGGATGGTCAGCTTCTGGTGAGTGTTCTGTTCCTGGTTTGTAGATGGCCATCTTCTTGCTGTGTTGGGGTGGAAGGCAGTGAAAGGAACCAAGTTCTCTTGTGTCTCTTATAAGGGCACTAATCCTATTCTCAAGGGCTCCATCCTTATGACTAATCACCTCCCAGAAGCCCCACCTCTTCATTTCATCCTGCTGCGGGGAGGGGGACAGGCTGGGGTTTTAATATATGTGTTTGAGAGGGACATTATCCATAACACTGGTGAAGAATGTTCATGAGTTCTTAGTGTTTGGGTTACATGTTATATGTCCTCTGTTTGGTGACTTAAAAAACCAAAACCTTATTTTCAGGCTCTGTGAGTTTCTCCATATAGTTGAAGTTGCTAAATAATTCATAGGCTTGATAAAACTGTATTCTTAAAGAATTATTTCTCCTACCCTTGGTTGCAGTGAAATTTTTGTCACTGAGTTCCCTTTGAAGAAATGTATCTTTGTGTATTGGGATTCATCAGACTTGGCTGGAGCCAGCTGGGGGATCTTTTACCACATGTCCTAAACAGTGGAGTGTATCAGCGTGCCATGGTCGTATGTGACCTGTCGTCATTTAACCCTAGAGCAATGAATACGAACTTGGTTCTCTTTTGTAAATCAGTCACCGTAATTGCATCATACTCAGTCTTCATGTTCCAATATGCGGTCTTGAATGGGAGATAGTGAACATGCCAGAAACTACATACAGTCATTGTGTGTACCCCCTAGCCATAGCCAGTAATGAGCTATTCTTGCCATTATACCAGTAAGAGTCTTGGGGCTTATAAAGTAATATTTTTATAGAGCCTTCTGTGTGCTTTTTAATTTTATTCATGAATAAAATGTTAATAAGAAAGGAAGCAAGATGAGATGAAGAAAATATCCCCATGGGTATGCATTGTCCTTGTGAACACTCTCCCAGAGGGGCAAAATAATTCTTGTTATTATTGTAATCTTAAAAGATTCTCAAATACTGGTTAAGTGCTTTGTGCATGCCCAGGCACTGAGCTGATTCTGTGTGCATTGTTACCGATTAATCCTCATGTCATTCCCAAGAGGCAGGTTATTACTGTTTCCCCTGACTTTCAGAAGAGTCAGAGAGGATGGGAACCTGGCGGTGAGTGGTGAAGCCAGGATTCACATGCAGCTCTGCCAGATGCTGGTGTTTGAGCACTTAGCCCCTTCAGTATCCTGAAACCTGAGTTGCAGTCTTACTTGTTCTGCCACAATAGAAAACTAAAACGTCAGTATTTTTCAAAGGAGTAATGTAACTTGTGTTCCCTATAATCACCTATGATTTTGAAAATGGACTCTAATATTGGAAAGCCAGAACATGGTAGCTTTGAAAACTTGACCAGTGTCTTAGGAATTCATTGATTTTTTTTTTTTTTAACTTCCCACCAACCAGGAGCCTTTCTCAGGGCCTTCCAAGCCCTGGGCACTGTGGCACAGAAGACTTGTGTCTTCTCCACTGGAAGCTTTCTCTGATCCAGATGGTCTTTCCTCCCACCTGCTCGTGCCTGTTATGGCTGCTGTCATGTCATATTTTAACCAACCAGGGGAGACAAAGGGAGTGTCCCAAAGGATCCTTGTGTCAGTGTACCTTCAAAGGTCTACTTAAAATTAATTCACTTACAACAAATGCCAGGGTTTCAAAGTAAGTATGGGGAGAAAGGGATTTGATTAGAACTTTACCTTGAAAAACAATACTAAAAATTATAAATATAAGCTTAGTTTATTTTTTATTAACAACATGTCGATTATAATTTCATCTATATATGAATTCTTCGAGAAGTATTTTTTCAGTTTATCTCGTTGTAGTATAGTTGACTTACAATGTTGTGTTAATTTCTGCTGTGCTGAAAAGTGATTGTTGTACGTATATATGTTTTTTTCATATTGTTCTCCATTATGGCTTATTACAGGATATTGGATGTAGTTCCCTGTCCCCAGTAGGACCTTGTTTTATATCTTCCTTATATATAACATGTAATAGTTGGCATCTGCTAACCCCAAACTCCCAATCTCTCTCGGCAACCACAAGTGTGTTCTCTATGTCTGTGAGTCTGTTTCACAGATAAGTTCATTTATGTCATATTTTAGATTCCACACAGTATTTTCTTTCTCTTTCTGACTTCATATATGATATCATATAGTATTTGTCTTTCTCTTTCTGACTTCTCTCAGTATGATCTCAGTCCATCTGTGTTACTGCATATGGCATTATTTCATTCTCATTTGTGGCAGAGTAGTATTCCATATATATGTACCACATCTTCTTTACCCATCCCTTTGTTGACGGGCTTGTAGGTGGTTCCCCTGTCATGGCTACTGTGAATAGTCCTGCTCTGAACATAGGGCTCAGTTGAGTTCAGTCACTCAGTCATGTCCAACTCTTTGCGACCCCATGGACTGCAGCACGCCAGGCTTCCCTGTCCATCACCAACTCCTGGAGCTTGCTCAGACTCGTGTCCATCAAGTCGGTGATGCCATCCAACCACCTCATCCTCTCTGCACATAGGGGTACACTTATCTTTTTTAATATAGTTTTGTTTGGATGTATGCCCAGAGTGGGATTGCTGGATCATACTCTGTTTTTAGTTTTTACGGAACCTCATACTGTTTTCCATGGTGACTGGACCGATTTGCATTCCCATCAACAGTATAGGAGGGTTTCCTTTTCTCCACACCCTCTCCAGCATTGTTCTTAGTGTGAGGTGATACCTCACTGTAGTTTTATTTTCATTTCTCTAATAATTCATGGTAATGAGCATCTTTTCATGCGCCTATTGGCCATTTGTATGAATTTTTTTGAGAAATGTCTACTTAGTTCTTCTGCCCACTTTTTTTTACTGGGTTGTTTGTTTTTTGTTATTGAGTTGTGTGAGCTTAGAGAAGAAGTATTGACTTAAAGAGTCATAATTTTTCTCAGAAAAAAGTCATTGAAGCATACACTAGAACAACTGCCTTCAATTCACACATGACTTCTGCAGCATGATCAGAAACAGTCCTTTCAATCATAGAAAGGACCATTCCAGCAAAAATATTTAAAGACTGTTTTCCCAAGGGCCTCTATTATCACATGTTCCAGTCATGCTTTTTTTTTGAAGCACCTCTAACATCATTATTGGTGATGGACAAGGAGGCCTGGCATGCTGCAGTCCTTGGGATTGCAGAGTCAGACACAACTGAGCGACTGAACTGAACATCATTATCCTTCCATTTTTCTCTTTTTAATTGTTTAACTGGTGTAACTCCACCAACTATTCAATGGCTCATAGTGGGTTTGAGCAATTCTCCAGTTTTACCTCCTTCAGTTTTGAGATTCTGCTTTTTCTTTATTTTTGCAGTCTTTGCACTTCTGCCCTGCAATGCAGTTGCTGTTTTGTTCTGGTTTGGTTTTGTCTGGAAACACCAGATGGTCCTAGCAGTCAACAGAGATCAGCTGACAAAGGTGTGGACCAGATAGACGCTAGTGTTTGGGAGGGAAGGCTGTGAAGACTAACCCTGCAAGTAGTTAGCTCCTTAGCGGTGGTTTTTATGTTAAGGTGACTTGTTTTCTCAGGGACTCGGTGACATTCCTTACAGAGGACATCTTACACGTGTTCATGGGTCTGTCTGCCCTGCCAGACCAGGAGCTCCTTGGGCACAGGCAGGGACCTGGGCCTCTCCAGACACTGTCAGCACATCCGTGTTAGATAAGTGAATGAATGACCCAGGTCAAGCTCACTTTTTTGTGTCTTTTGACTAGAATTCCTCCAGAAGTCTTTCACAATCCCTGTACACCTCTCCACATCACCGCCTTGCTCTAAGTGCTGCCTCGGTCCTTAGGCTTTTCTGAAAACGGCTCTGTCCATTTGGAGAGAGCCAGGGGTTCTTTACCCCTGGCTTTGGGGCGTTCTCAGTGTCATTCCGTCAGCTTTTCTGGGTGATGATCTGTTCTTTTAGGATTAGAGGAAAGGGAAGACCAAAGTGGTAACTCAACCCCTCAGTCCTTTAGATCTTCCAGTTTGATTCAGGAAATAGTTACTAAAGTGCCTAGACTGTGCTTCTCCGATGAGGACAACAGGCCAGTGACTTATAAGGAAAATAGCCTCTGGGCAAAGAGTAGACACAGTCTGTCACCAAGTGGAGCTCCAGTGACTGGTCCCAGCCCTGCTCTTCAGCCCATTTCTCCCCTCCCTGCAGAGCTGTGCTTCCCTCCCTGCCTCTGTTTCTAGTACCTTCAGCCTCTTCCCAATCCCATCCTGCTGCATGAAGACCATCCAGTTTTCAGGGCTCAGCTGAAGTAGTGCCTTCCCAGTGTAGTAACACTGCTAACACACTCCTCCCCTCCTGCAGAAGTGTTCCCTCTCAACCCTGTGTCTCTGTGTATGAATGCGTGTCCCAGCCACCTGCTGTGGCACTGACTTCATACGTTTCCACCTCCTACCTGGAAAGAGGTGGACGGAACAACCACAACATCTCTTGCCTCTTTGTTTCTGGGTCCAGTGCTAGGAACACAAGAAGGCACCGAAATGTCTAAATGTCTAATGGACGAATAAATAAGTAATAATTACTTGTGCACTGCTTTTCACCCCTACAGGCATAGCCCGAAAGTGCCATGAACTGTTTGTCTGTCTCGCCCCTAGCCATCAACAGTTTCTGTACCCCTAGGAGATGTCCAGTGAATGAAAATGACTGATTGGCTTTCCCTCCAGATGCTGTTGCATCCTTGGACCTAAGGACAGGATTGTCCATCTCTTGTCCTGGCATTGAAGAGCCTAAGCCTGAAGACTGGGAGCTCTGCTTTCACCACCCCAGGGCTGTGGTGAATCAGCTAGAGCATAATCTACAGAAAACAAATTGTTGAGCTTAAGGAGACCTCCTGTAATTCCAGAACAGGGAGTTGTCAAGTCATCTTTGAACAGTGCCTTCCTAGAGACCCAATGTGGCACTTACCTTTGTGAATCTCCAAGCCCACCTTTGCTTCCCACCCTTGGTCTCATTTGCCTGAAACTGAGTATCCATCCAGAAAGCATGAGACTCCAGACTGAAATATGTAATGATAGTTTTTACTTTTTGCCTCATTTCATTGGTTAAATTTTGCTTCCAATACATTCTTTGAAAGTAAAAACTATTCTCCAATTTCTGGTTTTCTCTCTGCTCTTCAGCATATGAAGAGGCAGAAGTTGGGGTGAGGGGCAGAGGACTTTTAAAGCAGACATTTGAGATGAATTGACATTAACGCCTTGGTTTGGGCTCCATGGAATCTGTGTCTGCTCTGAAGGTGTTTGTCCATCTTGACTTTGTCAGCAGTGGTGTAGTGGGTAGTAGGCTTCCAGGTAGCGTAATCTCTTGGGGACAGTTTTCTGCTTTAAAGGAACTTTACTGGAGCTAAGGTCGGAGTCTTCACAGGCAAAGGCCATTTCTCTAGTTTTCCAGTTCAAAACACAGATGTAGCAGTGTAGGGGTCGCATAACAGAAAGATGCTTATCACTGACCTCTAAGAATAATACAGGAGAGTAGTTGTTGACTGCTTTTGGCACAAGTTGGAAAACATGGTAAGGCTGAAAACCACATTGACATCATTTATTCAGTAAACGTTTACTGAGTGAATCCCTGCTGTTCACAAGTGCCCAGGGCGAGGCACTTGGATCACCAAGATGAATACAAGAGCTTTGCTAAAGAGTTCTTGGGAAAGGGGAGGCACACACCGAAACAGATAATTACAAAACCTGGGACGTGCCATCAGGGGAGAATAGTAGCTTGAACAGAGCCTGAGAAGGCTTCAACAAGATGAGCGCTTTCGAAGGAGAGAACAAGGGAGAACGCTCTAGATGGAGATCAGTAATTGCATGTGCAAACAGAAAGAAGCTCAAGGGACCTCATTTGCATGTGGAAGGCTAGGGAAGGGAAGTGGCTCCTAATCAGGCCTGGTGTGGGGCCCATGAGAGCCTCGGCGAGACAGTGCCCACCAGAGTCAGGTGTGTGCCTCTTCTCTGGGGTCCCGTGGTGGGTGACTGGCACTGGTCACCAAGCCTTATTGTGGGGTCCAGCCTGCCTTGCAGATAACCTATCTTCTCACATCATCCAGAGATGAGCTGGTGCTCAGAGCCCTGCAAAGCCTCCATTTTTAGAAGCTTTGCAACAGAAACTAATTAGAGAAATAGGCACTATGAGATACTTTGGGAGGTTTTTTTTTTATTTTAATGAAAGTGATACATTTGTCCTCAAACCAAGCAATTAAAGAAAAAGCAGCTGTGCTAGCTTCCCCAGGGACTAGACCTTTGAAATCTTTGTGACAGAGAAAATTACTTGGGGAAAAATAGACATAAATATCTAAGAACTGCTTCATATTTGAAAAACTAGGAAAATTTAAAGGCATTAAATTCTCATGAAAACTTTACTCTGTTAATTTTGAGTAGGCCAGACACAGAGCTAACTCAGCAAGTCCCCACCACCTTTCTGGGGTGCCAAATGAAAAGTTCTGTGTGTTCTTTTCGGAGGCACACAGGGTATCTTTCTTGCATCAGAGACCGAGGGGCTCAGGTACCTTGTACCTCATGTCACCCTGATGTGTGTCCTCTTGGCTTAACTATGGAGCAGCTGATTTCTGCACGTGAGTGATGAAGAGGCCTGCTGGTCCTCACCACTCTGCTCAGAATCAGATACATCAGCTCATGGGAAAGACATCTAGGCCTCGCAGCAACAGGTCGACAGTACCATGTCTGTGTGCGTAACTCTGCGTCTCACCACATCACCCTTGAGTTCATTGGGTATTTCCTGTAACTGAGACTTTTTGGAGAGAATTTATTGTTTCTATGATTTCACCCAGTGCTTGCTGACCCTCCGCCCCACCCCGCTGTGTATGAACATGTCCCCTCCCCTCCTCTGTACCGCTGCCCCATGGAACATTCTCCCTCCCCAAGCAGAGATACATTCCTGATGTCTCTGTACCCCCACTTCCCCTGGGGCTCAGTCTCCAGAGATCAGGAGCAGGCTCAAGCTACTGCTCGTGTGATTTTGCTTTCTTTGCCCAGCATGTACCTCTCCTCACTCGTATCCCTGCACTTCCTCAGAGAATAGATCTTTACCTGGACTGGGTTTTATGCCTTCCATCAAACAAGCTGTGAAGCGACGCGCTCTTGCTCTCAGAGGACCGTGGCTACAGAATTCTTAAGCATCCCTGTGGCTTACCTGAAGATTTTCTTCATCCCCCAGATTTTGGGAGCATGCAGAAATCTTCGGGGATCAGCTGGGGAGGGTTTTAAGCACCTTCACTGGCCTGGAGCTTCAGATCCATTCAAGCAGGGCCCACACAGGGAGCCTGAGCTCATCACCTGGGGGCAGTAACATGCCTGCTGGAACCCCTGCTTTCCAATCCTTTTCTAAGTCTTATTTTTTTTCTCTTTCTCTTTTATTATTAAGTAGATCAGTGAGTATCTAAAAGTGTATTTAAGTGGGGAAAGGAGAGGGTGGGACAAATTGAGAAAGTAGCATTGAAGCATATCGATTACATATCCAGGTATATGTATATCCAGGTAATAATAAGCATATCCAGGTAAAACAGATAGCTACTGGGAAGTTGTTATATAACACAGGGGGCTCAACCTGGTGCTCTGTGACAACCTGGAGGGGTGGGATGGGGAAGGGCGTTGGGGGGGGGTTCAAGAGGGAGGGGAACATATGTATACACAGGGCTGATTCATGCTGTTGTATGGAAGAAACGAACACAACGCTGTAAAATGATTATCCTCCAATTAAAAATAGATTTTTTTAAAAGGTGTGTTTATTATAACAAATAAAACCATGTTCTCATCACCTAATTTGACAAATGGAAAATTACCAGTAATTTTGAAGCCTCCTTTCTTCTCTTCCTCAACTCTCTACCCTTCTCTTCCTTCTCCTTATATAATAAATTATTTCATTTTCCTTGTATTTGAACTTTAATAAGAGGAATGAAACTGTGCTTTGCCTCTCTGTGCCTTTAACTTTTTCTTAATATTCTTGAGATTTAGCCGTGTTGTATCTTTTATTGTAGTTTGTTCATTTTAAGTGATAAGCCTCATTTTTAAACATATTGCTTAACAAAGAGTTTAACTCTTCTAAAGTCGCCAAGGTAATGTTGTTTGGGTGCTGAAATATCTCTACTTTCAGTGGCTGCTGGATTAAATCAGACAAAATTATTTTACAACTGGTTTGGTTTCCATTCATCAAAACCAGTCCCAGCTATCTCTTTAAAAATTTATGCTTTAATTTTTACTTTTTCATTTAGGTCCTCTTGGGCAGGTGATTTTTTAAGACGTTTAGCATCCAAAGTCTTTGTATCCTTCAGTAAGAAAAATGTTTTAAAAACAGAAACCACTTGAGTATCACTATGAGCTTTATTCATCTGTGCTTTAAGTTTGGTCGTCAGCTTTTGCTGTGTTTCAACCCTTGGCCTGAGGTGGTGGATGAGGGAGAAGGGGAGTTATAAGGGCCTCTTTGAAAACAGGGCAGGAATTTAAAGAAAGCTTGACAAATCCAAGCCTTCTAGGTACTGTCGGCAGCTCCTTTCCAGGAAGTTTTCTCACTGCTGAAATGTTCTTCAGCTGTGTGCAGCTTTCTCTTCTTTCCCCAGGTCCCCAAGGCCAGGTGGTTCACCCCATCCTTCCCTGTGCAGTTCTCATGCTGTTTTCCTTTGCTGTCTGTTTTCCAGTCCCCATCTCCAGGCAGTTCCTCACCCCTGGGTGCAGAGTCTTTGAGCACACCCCTTCATCCTGGTGACCCCGCAGAAGCCTCCACAAATAAAGAGGTAGGATACCATTTTGTTTCCAAAGCCATCAGTCCATTATGTTTTATTCTAATTCTGGTTTATGCTTTACCCGGCCTCCCATAGAGTTGCTGACCCAGATTACCGTAGGGAGAACAATCCTAATCTCTGCAGCATGGAATTCAGTGATTAAAGCTATGCCATCCCGTTCGATAGCCACTAGCCACATGTGTCTATTTTAATTCATAAATAAGATGAAAAAGTCACTTCCTCAGGCACACTAGCCACATTTCAGGTGCTCAGTAGCCACACGTGACTAGTGGCTATTGTACTGGAAGCAGAGGTTACAGAATATTTCCTTGATTTCAGAAGATTCTCTTGAACATGGAACATCAAAAACTATTGAGCAGTGAGGTTATGAGCCTCGATGCCATGGTATTACAGTTGCTATGTGGTTTGGGAAGTGGGCTGGTTTCTTAAATACTCAATTATTTCAGACCCAAGTAAAATAGCTTTTTGACAACAGGGCAACTGCTTGTCCTGTTTCTCTGGGGTGACTCTTGTTCATGCTTGTCGTCCAAGCAGTATACCTGGTGAGCACCCCTTCTCACTCTAAAGCAGTGCTATCCAAGAGGACTCCCTGTGATGCTGGGAATGCTCTGCTTCTGGACTATCCTGAATGGTAGACACTAGCCATGTGTGCCTCGCTAGCCCTTGAGATGTGGCCAGTGGCACTGAGAAACTGAATTTTTCATTTTATTGCATTTTAATTAAATAACTATGTGTGGCTAGGGGCTGCTGGGAAGTGCAACTGTAAAGTGTCTCTTTGAACAGTAAATCATGTGGTCACCCTACTGATGGAGGCCAGGCTGAGCTCTGGCAGAGAATATTTAAGAGAGAAGATGCTGCTGGCTCCTACTAAGGTTTCTGAGGCTAGAAAAGGGCAGGTGTTTTTCCCTGAGGGGGAAACCTTGCCTTCTTCAGCACCCATTGTCCTTTCACACCTGGCTAACTGCTCCTCCCACCGGTGTATGAACTCACATCAGGTAAATACTGACCTGCACCATCATCTTATGTGTGGGCTCAGCTCGCTGTAAATATAGATGGTGCCTGATCAGCACTGGGGGTGTGCATGAAAGAGATAAACCACATAATGAATGATTGTCTCATTTTCCTTCCTTTTGCTGATAACTTTATGTTAAATTCAGTGGAGAAAGTGATCTCCATTTTAACCTGAGTGGCAGATCACTTCTAAAAAGGAGTCTTAGTTAAAATTTACCCTTTAAGTATCATTGAATACACATCCGTTTGCCATTAAATATTCATGCAGGGGAGAAGTATTTTTTTATTAATCTATTCATATTAAAGCAAACAAACACAGGGAGACAGTCTCAGAAATGACACCAACATTAGAATTTAGATTTGAAATATGCTTTGTCCTTCTCTGGTCTTGATCAGGCTTCAGGAACAGGAGTAATGGGGTTACGGTTTCTTCTGGCCCTGCACCCCTGATATTTTATTCATAGTGCACGAATAGGTGAGGACAGATGGCAAGAAGAAAGGCCACAGTGATGATAACAATAATGGGAGTTACCATTTCTTGAGCATTTATAGCATTCAGGCACCAGGCCAAGCAAATCACATAGTATCTCATTTAAGCATTAAATGACTTCTATGAGGTAGGAATTATTGTCCTCATTTATTAATGGAGGAAGCTGAGAGGTTAAGTAACTTACCTTACGTCCCAGATGTCACAAGTGGTAGGGCCAGGTTTAAAATCCAGAGTTCTGGAGAGCCCAGGCTCTTAACATCACAATCTCTTGTCCCTGGGGTAAAGAGTACTTGCAGGACGTCCACTGTGTGAACAGGTAGCTTGTGTGTTATTATTTCAAAGTTCAGGCCTCCAGGCTCTACACACAGTTTGTGTGACCTCTTGAACATCCCAAAGATTTGGCCTTCATCTTCTTGAATGTGTCTCTGTTAATTCTTGAATGTTAAGGATCAACTAATGTTCGTCTCTGTCCACATGTGAGAAAACAAAGGGCTCATCAGACATCTGAATGTTCAGCACTTGATTATTCATCAGATATAATAAGCAAGGCAAATGTGTTAGTTTCCCAGTTCCTACAGGACTTGGCACATGTTTCTGCATATCTTTAGAAATAATGATAAAAATCTTCTTTGTGTGCAATAATTAGAGATTCTTTCATTTCACAAAACTCTTAAAAAAAAAAAGTGTACTACCCTAGAGACTAAAGAAAGCCAGTCATGAGCCCATGAATAGAGAATAAACGAATGAACCAAATGCCCTACATTGTGACTGTAAAGAAAATGGCAGCTTTTAGAGCTGTAGACTAAAGCAATTCTTTTGTAGCTTCTGCTTAAATCTGGGCACTGTCCTTGAGATTAGCATTCAGAAAAGTATCCGAATAGTCCAAGAAAATATAAATTGGCTTCTTAGTTGTACCTGGAAGCTAAACCATTTTGATTAGATGAAGTAAAGCCCCTATTGCCCGTAAATGCTGAGCGCAAGGAGAGGGAAATGGTTGGGAAATAATAATCTTAAAGTCTTTAGGCCCTTGTGAAGAAGCTAGCTTTCATCTGCATACCGTGAAGTTATAGATTTTATTTCTTTAAAGCAACAGAGTTTAAGCCAGCAGGCACTCAACTGGGCCTGTCTTCTCACTTGAGTAAATAGAAAGTAAAACTAATGTAAAGCATTTTTTAAATTGGAGTTCCCTTTTTCTCCTATCCACATAATCTTGATGTTCACTAGGTGTACATTTTTCCATAAATGCTTTAGCAGCTAGTAACTTTTCATTCCTGGTGAACTTGTGTCCTTAGTGTCCCTAAAGGTGATTCTTTTCTGAAACCAGAAACCCACCTTCTTTGGTATGAGGAGCTCTTTCATCCCAGTGAGCACATCTCCAGCACGTTTACTGCCTTGTGTATTGTGTGGCTAGTGTTGAATTCTTGTCCTTGTCCTGGGTTGATTTTAAAAGTCTTAACAATTTTAAAGTCTTAAAATTGTTTCTTTTACTCCCTCCAGTTTTTCACACAACAGTTAACACTATTGTTTTTTTTTTTTTTAATGTTGTGCAAATTTAATTTATCATCCCTTTACCATTCCCATCTTCCAAATGAAGAGCACTGTATAAACTACATAAAGTGCTACGATGTGAAGTTGTTCCCATGATATCCCAGCCACCATCCAGGGCCCTTCCCTCTATCAGTCCACTAGGCACCCCAGAGTATTCCATCAATTCAAGTCACCCTAGTGAGCAGCTATGTTGTACTAGAGTCTTGTTCTGAAATCATCACCTAACACCTGGTAGATTGTTAGCAGGGAAAATCTTTAGGCTTTCTGAAGATAACCCTTGGCCACGCAGACTCTGATTTTGCCCATTTTAGGGACTCTTCTACACTAGCTCTCGACTCTCCTACAATGCTCACATCATCCTGCCCCAGACTGTCAGCTGCAAATTCTGTTACTGGTTGAAGTAGAAATGAATTACCCACTCTTATCCACTGAGAGTTATCTCTGGGACATTTGCTTGTGAAAGGAACCAAGGGCTAAGTGTTGGTCCTCTGAGAGCTGGCATTTAAACTGTCATCCAGTCAGGTCCTATAAAGTTTCTAACTGATTATATCCACTTCAAGGATGCTGTTGGGAGACTAACCTTTGCTGTGGGGTTTTACTTAATATAAAAAATTCCATTACATAAGTCATTATTGTGAAAGATTTTTTAACTGCTTCTTGAACTTCTTTGTTTATTGGGCTCTTATTTTAAGAATAATATATAATACATGGTAACATAATAATGACTTATGTAATGGAATTTTTAAACTAAAACATACCAGTAAGAGATGAAGAGATAAAAAAAAAACCCTAGCAACCATTTTTAGCACAATGAGAGATCAGACCTAAAGTACAAATAAAATTTGCCCTGCAAAGACCTAAAGTGGAATAAAATTCTCAAAGGGAATTCTTAATTTTAACATATAATCATATTATTGGTGCCTTTACTAATCAACAGTTTATCACTTACACACCTAGATTCTTGTAAATATAAATTGAGCCTTTTATTGTTACCGCTGATTATGAATTTTGGTCCATGGATTATTTTTTAAGATAACAAACATTTCTCTGATCGTGGAATGTAGGGTTTTTAGATTATCTAAAATATGAATGGATGGTTCTGGGCTTCAGGTAGCTTTTAATAATGAATGCATATATTTATTCACACTTCATTTTCTGTAGCCAAAAATGGTTGACAGCTGGTTAATATCTGCCATTGGTGATGTATTTATTTTTCATTTTGCATGGATGGTTGTGTTAATGCATTTTTAATGATGCTTTGCCCTTTTTGAAACCTTTTTGTCTTAATTACAGTCAAGAAAAAGCTTGGCTTCATTCCCAACCTACGTTGAAGGTAAGAGCTGAAAAGGAAATACTAAACACTGAGTCATTCATGAATCTTTTAGCATTTGGGGATTGGAAGAACTGGGCTGTAAGATTACTAGTGGGAAAGAAAGGCCACAAAGTCTCTTATTCACAGTCTTCAGTTTTAGAATCTCGGACTAAAACAGCAATAGCCATGAACCTCTCAAAGACCCTCCTCCCTGCCTTTGCTGATTCTGTCCAGGAGACAGTGAGGCTGGGGGGTGGCTGGGGGTTTTGCCTAGCCTAGAACTGGCCATTTTGGATTCAAAACCTCTGTCTCTTTATCTCCAATCCAGCATACCTCTTGCATTCATCAGGAACCATTCAATTAGGAACAATGTTTAACTAAGGGAGAAGTTTTGGTCCTTTTCATTTGAAAAAAAAATTCCCAGTAACTCCTGTCTCTTGCTTGGGTGAGCTAGTAATGTTAACACTTATCAAGCTCTCTTACTCTGCCAGGTACTGATAACTAATTGAATCCTCAGATTGATCTTGTGAAGTGGATTTTATCATTGTCCCCATGTTATGCATGAGAACTAGGGCATGGAGCGAGGGTGAGCAGCCTTCCCAAGATCCTGCAGTGAGAATCGCAGAGACAGGCTGGGAACCGGCAGTCTTAACTCTGCCCTTCTCCATGCAATCGATAGTCTGTGCAGGACAGCCACACGCGGTTGCGCAGGTTGTTCACTGCCCAAGTGGACTCCATCAGCAGGTCTGGTGGGGCCAAAACTCAGTTCAGACTAGGCACCATAACCTGAGGTTGGACCACACAGATGCGCAGCTCCTGATCCTCTGCCGGGGAGGATGGCAGATGATTTGAGGGAGCAGCGGGATTGTCATATCCTTGAAGGAGGGTTTTCTGGGGGCCAGAGGATACCCAGACATCGTGTCTGACCTTTAGCTTCTATGTATGTTCCACTGCCCAAGAATAAATTACCTGAATTCATAAACCTGAACCCTTGGGCCTGAAGCCCAGGACAAGCTCATTTCTTTCTTGAGTAACCTGGAAATTATATGCACTGTTTTTGCAACGATCCAGAACTCCACAAGAGCACTTGGGGGAGTTTTCAGAAATTTAGAAGCTATTCTTCTTCAAGATTTCCAAGCTCAGCATCAACATGAATATGAAGATATAATGTGTGTGCTTGTTCACCCATAGAGCAACACAAAGGCATCGCTAAAAAGGAAAGTCTGAAATTCTTTGACTTGGGAGAAATATAACTTTAATTTTTTTAACTTTAAAAAAGTTACACTAGCACTAAGCGTAAAATGAAATTATGAAATTATTTTTTGTGAGTGTAATACAGTGACATTTGATTCTAGTCAATTTCCCCAGAAAATAATTGAAATAAAATTGTATCTCAAATATGTATTTGTTCAGGTCCAATATTTCTCTCAGCTTCTTGACATTTATATAGTCACTTAAATATCACCTGGATTACTCTTAAACACATCTGCATATTCATACTTACTGTGGTTGAAAAGGGACCCTTTTCAGTAAAGAGAGCTAAACCCACCAGTGAATATATGATAGTGGAAGTCCCATAGAGAAGATGTTTCTCTTTTTTTTTTTCTTCTAACATTCATTATTTTCACAAAAGGAAGGTTTTTAAAAGTTGCTATTCCAGAGGAGGTCTTTTTTTGTCTTGGTTGTCAAAAATGATTATATTTATGTAACATAAATCCATCACTGGGATTTATGATGATATTTTACTTTTTACAAGACATAGTATAGATCCAAACTTGTCCATGTATTATTTTACTTTGGCAGTAAAATAGTTTCCCTGCTATATAACTAAAGTTATACATTGTAAATAGCCTGAATTCTGCTCATATCTGTAAAACCTTCAGGGTAGGAAGCATGTATCTTTCAAGAAGCACATAAATGACTGGTATGTGGTAGAGGCAGGTTTGGCTGTATTCCTCACTGTTTGTCCAGAAACCTTTCTCAGAAATACTGAGAATCAGAAAACTTAACAGGTTTCCTGATTTAATTTCTACACAGATGCTTTGTGAAGACCTTTCCTAAAACATTGTTAATTTCTTTTTTTTTTCACCAGCACCATGGTTTTAGGAAAACAAATAGATTGCGTTGTCTGTACCCTGATAAGTAGCTTATCATGGGAACCAGCTGTTTAAACTCAAGATGAGCTTGATGTGTAAGGATAAAAATAAAAATCATTCCAGATTAGCTCTTCAAGAGGAAAAAACAAATTGTTTCCATTTCAAGTTGTCTAATTTAAGACCCTGAGTTTTTAACAGTGGGTTAAAAAGTATATTTTAGTCTTTCCAAATATGGCATTCAAGCCAAAGAAAATACTTATGTTTTAATGGCAGAATTAAAATGTCTTTCTTATCACATCTGTTGTAAAGTAATGTTTTAGTCCCAAATACGTTTTAATTTCCAATGGGGTTTATAGGTGATCATGGTGAGAATCAAACTTCCCAGGTGACTCAGTGGTAAAGACCCTGCCTGCCAATGCAGGAGACATGGGTTCTGTCCCTGGATCAGAAAGATCCCTGGAGAAGGATATGGCAGTCCACTCCAGTATTCTTGCCTGGAAAATCCCATAGTCAGAGGAGCCTGATGGACTACAGTCCATGGGATCGCAAAAGAGCCAGACACAACTGAGCAACTAAACAACAACAATGGTTAGAACCAGATGCCTCCATTTTAAATATTTAAAATTAAGGGTTTGATTTAAAAGGCTGGTGAATGAGAACAGAAAATTCCAAATTTCCTTGGAATTGGTATGTATGTGGATGCAGGCCGGGCACGTTACAGCTGGTAAGTCAGCAAGGTTTTTAGCATGAGACCACAACTCTGGGGTCATGTTACCTCTCTTGCAGACTTCAGGTTAGAGGCTTTTCAGGGAATCTAGACATTGTGCAGCAAATACTCATTTCTCTGATTTATAATATTTATTTCCCCCATTATGGATAAAATGGAGGGGGTAGGTGATAGGAATCAGTGGCAAGCAAAGGAACTGCTGTATGATGAGGCTGTCTAACAAGATGGCCTTCTGCTCATCTAACCATTTGTCCAGCAAACATTTATTTTATACCCACTGTGTGACAGACTCTGACTAGACACAGGAAAGCCAGAGGTGATGGTATTGTGCTCCTGTCCCAAAAAACAACATCATTTATCAATGAACTTTATATTTCATGTTTAAATAAATATTCACATTGTTTCTCATAGTAAATGGTCTGGGTGAAGTACATTCCTCTCAGGAAGAATTTTCCCTTCTGTTTCAAAATGAAGACAGTGAAGGGAGATCAGAGAGATGCCTTAGACTCTCAGTAGATGCACCTGCTCAGGGGTGTTGGGAGCTGACCACCTGTGTTGGAGGTGTATAGCAGAGGGGAGGGGGCATGATGGGGGGCACACGTGGCCTCACTCACCACCACGGTCTGTGTATTACAGTTCCTGGACCTTGTGACCCTGAGGACTTGATTGATGGAATCATTTTTGCTGCTAATTACCTTGGCTCCACCCAGCTGCTCTCAGACAAAACTCCCTCCAAAAACGTGCGAATGATGCAGGCCCAGGAAGCAGTAAGCAGGATCAAGGTGAGGGGGTACTCTGTGCTCCGAGGAGGGTGGTGGGCCAGTGTGGGCGGCTAAGCCATCCATAGTGATCGCCCCGCACCACGTGTCCCAAGTTTAGGTGACATGACAGGCAGGGCTTATACCTGTACCTGCCAAAGTTCTCAGTAGAAAGAAGATTTCCAAAACGTGTGTGAGTCTTGATGCATAAATGCTATATAATTTGGTTGTTCTTAATGGCCAGCCTTGAGGAAGAAGTACATACGATGATAAGCTTTGGAAAGGTGGAAAGATGAGGAAGGACAGCATTTTAAATATTATCTTTCCAATATGTGAGCACTGTATCACTGTATTTCTGCTGACAGAGATCAGTGCCTTAAACATTCATGCTACAGTGTGGTTCAAACTAGGTGTCATTGCTTTTGAACCTGTCAATCCTGTTCAAGCTAGATTGAACTGGCTTCAGTTCAGTTCAGTCGTTCAGTCATGTCCAACTCTTTGCAACCCCAGGGACTGCAGCACACCAGGCCTCCCTGCCCATCACCAACTCCCAGAGCTTGCTCAAACTCATGTCCATTGACTGAGTGATGCCATCCAACCATCTCATCCTCTGTCATCCCCTTCTCCTCCTGCCTTCAGTCTTTCCAAGCACCAGGGTCTTTTCCAGTGAGTCAGTTCTTCACATCAGGTGACCAAAGTATTGGAGCTTCAGCTTCAGTCCTTCTAATGAATATTTAGGACTGGTTTCCTTTAGGATTGACTGGTTTGATCTTGCAGTCCAAGGGACTCTCAAGAGCCTTCTCCGATACCATAGTTCAAAAGCATCCATTCTTCAGTACTTAGCTTTCTTTCTGGTCCAACTCTCACATCCATACATGACTACTGGAAAAACCATAGCTTTGACTAGATGGACCTTTGTCGGCAAAGTAATATCTCTGCTTTTTAGTCTGCTGTCTAGGTTGGTCATAGTTTTTCTTCCAAGGAGCAAGCGTCTTTTAATTTCATGGCTGCAGTCACCATCTACAGTGAGTTTGGAGCCCAAGAAAATAAAGTCTGTCACCCGTTCGACTGTTTCCCCATCTCTTTGCTGTTAAGTGATAGGACCGGATGCCATGATCTTCATTTTCTGAATGTTGAGTTTTAAGCCAACTTTTTTCAATCTCCTCTTTCACTTTCATCAAGAGGCTCGTTAGTTCTTCTTCGCTTTCTGCCATAAGGGTGGTGTCATTTGCATATATGAGGTTATTGATCTTTATCCCGGCAATCTTGATTCCAGCTTGTGTTTCATCCAGCCCAGCATTTTGCTTGATGTACTCTTCATGTAAGTTAAATAAGCAGGGTGATGATATACAGCCTTGACGTACTCCTTTCCCAGTTTTGAACCAATCCATTGTTCCATGTCTGATTCTTACTGTTCCTTCTTGACCTACATACAGATTTCTCAGGAGGCAGGTTAGGTAGTCTGGTATTCCCATGTCTTTCAGAATTTTCCACAGTTTGTTGTGATCTACACAGTCAAAGGCTTTGGTATAATTAATAAAGCAGAAGTAGATGCTTTTCTGGAATTCTCTTGCTTTTTCTATGATCCAGTGGATGTTGGCAATTTGATCTTTTGTTCCTCTGCCTTTTCTAAATCCAGCTTAAACATCTGCAAGTTCTCAGTACACGTACTGTTAAAACCTGGCTTGGAGAATTTTGAGCATTACTTTGCTTGCGTGTGAGATGAGTGTAATTGTGTGGAAGTTTGAACATTCTTCAGCATTGCCTTTCTTTGGGATTGGAATGAAAACTGACCTTTTCCAGCTCTGTGGCCACTGCTGAGTTTTCCAAATTTGTTGGCATATTGAGTGCAGCACTTTCACAGCATCATCTTTTAGGACTTGAAATAGGTTAGCTGGAATTCAATCACCTCCACTAGCTTTCTTCATAATGATGATTCCTAAAGCCCACTTGACCTCGCACTCTGGGAGGTCTGGCTCTAGATGAGTGATCACACCATCATGATTATCTGAGTCGTGAAGATATTTTTTGTATAGTTCTTCTTTGTATTTTTTCCACCTCTTCTTAATATCTTCTGCTTCTGTTAGGTCCATGCCATTTTTGTCCTTTATTGTGCCCATCTTTGTATGAAATGTTCCCTTGGTATCTATAATTTTCTTGAAGAGATCTTTGTTCTTTCCCATTCTGTTTTTTTCCTCTATTTCTTTGCATTGATTGCTGAGGAAGGCTTTCTTATCTCTCCTGTCTATTCTTTGGAACTCTGCATTCAGATGGATATCTTTCCTTTCCTCCTTTGCCTTTCGCTTCTCTTCTTCACTCAGCCATTTGTAAGACCTCCTCAGACAACCATTTTGCCTTTTGCATTTCTTTTCCTTGGAGATGATTTTGATCCCCACCTCCTGTACAATGTTACAAACCTCTGTCTATAGTTCATCAGGCACTCTATCAGATCTAATCCCTTGAATCTATTTGTCACTTCCACTGTATAATCGTAAGGGATTTGTTTTAGGTCATACATGAATGGTCTAGGGGTTTTCCCTACTTTCTTCAATTTAAGTCTGAATTTGGCAATAAGGAGTTCATGATCTGAGCCACAGTCAGCTGAACTGGCTTGCTTCACCTAAAAGAAAGCATTTGATCAGAGCTAAACCAAGGCTAATCTAAACCAAGTCAGTGCAAGGCTAACTCGGTTCAAATCAGTCATAACCTCTTTGCATCTGTTTTGTCAAGATTTAAAAGGAGCAAGCTTGTTTGATCCCTGAAACCACTTTTGTCTAGTTTAAGTCATTCACAGCTAGTTTGAACCAGCCAAACTAGCTTGAACTGGTTTGAACTGGTCTGAACTGACCCCATGGAATTGCAGCCTCTAGAGTATCCACCACGATGCTAGTGCCCCTAGAACCGTGGACAAGCCAGTGGTGACAGGGACCCTGATGGTACCATTGTGTCATTCAGGTGCTGCCAGCACCTAGAACCCCTGAGGCTGTTTTCACCTAGAGCCACAGACATTTCATCACCACTGAAATCAGAGCTGGGGACTTCCAGCGAGTTGAAATAGCTTAGGACTTGTGAGATTTGGTTCTGTCCAGTTTCCATTGGTCAGAATCAACTCCCTTCTCAAGGGACTGTTCCCTTTTCGTGTCTTCTGTCTCACACATCCCCAGGCTTCATCCTGGGCTTTGAATGGCAGTGTGGAATGAGAAGCAAGAGTCCTTAACTCTCTGCATCAGGGGAAGAATATTTGTTGAGCACGTATGTGTGCAAGGCTGTGCAGGATCCTGGGAGGGAGGAAAAATAGTGATTTATATATAAGGTGAGATCCTTACCCTCAAGTTCAGCAGCACAAATGAGAAGTGAATTAAGCCAGCAAATGTACAAGGGGGTGCCAGAGCAGGAGAGAGGGGTGTCAGGATCAAAAGGCCACAGGAGGGCGGGGAGCCCTTGTGAGCTGAGACATTGCCTGGAAGCCTGAGGGAGGAGAGGGCAGCAACCACGGACGTTGTGGAGGTCACACGGAGCAGGGGTGCTACTTCACGTCCTTCTACCCCAGCTCCTACACCCCTCCTCCAGGGCTGATGCTCGTCTCATGAACTTGCCCGGGCTCTGGTGTGCCCTGAATAGTAGACAAGGTCAGCGCTGGCCCTTCCCTTCATTACCCATCACTGCACAGGAAGCCCATGGTGCAACTTTTGATAGCATTATTGACAATTTATTGGCTTCCCTAGTGGCTTAGATGGTAAAGAATCTGCCTGCAATTGCAAGAGACCCAGGTTCAATCCCTGAGTCAGAAAGATTGCCTGGAGAAGTGAATGGCAACCCACTCCAGTATTCTTGCCTGGAGAATTCCATGGACAGAGGACCCTTATGGGCTACAGTCCATGGGATCGTAAAGAGTCAGATACGACTGAGCGACCAACACTACTACTACTACTACTGATATTTTAGGATTTAGGACGTATGACCCAGAGAGTAATTTACAGCTATATCAAGTCCCACCCCTGCCTCCAGAGGTGCATCTTACCTTGTGACTTCCACCTAGACCACTTCCTGACAGTGTATCAGACCGACCCTCCTACCCTCTGGGTCCTTCAGATGCAATAATGCTGCTGGTAGAACCTCAGGTTTCTGTTGAGCTGTCTATCAGAGCTTGTTTGATCTCCTTTTACTCTCTCCCTGAACATAAAGAGGTGACATTAATAACTGGAGATGTCCCCACAGTGTTTTCCGTGTTAAAGATCTCCCAGGTGCAGAGTTCAAGAATGCACAAAACTCCCTGAGAACAAGCTGCTTTTCAGGCACTATCCTGCCTTATCTCATACTGGAGAACTTGAAAAACACAATCTTTAGGGACAGACTTCGGACTCCTCCTATCCCCACGGTTATCAGATATATTATGATTATAATTTTGTTACATCAGCATTTGTTAAGTAAACCCCCAGGTGAGCAGAAGACTACAAGAGAAATTGAGATGGAGAAGTTTAAGACTCAGAAGTCCTGGAGGAAGCACCTGCATACCTAGAGAGGCCATGTGGGGAGGTCTGGCAGGACCTGGGCGCATGCCTTTACCGGGGTCCATGGGTGGAATGCTTTGAGGTTCCCAGATGAAGGCCAGATTGGTCAGTGCGAACCAAAATGGGGTTTTGGTGAGCTCAGTGGAGGTATTAGCTAAGGGGCACCTTGGGGAAGGCCCTGGGCAGCTGGGGAAGACAAGGGCTGATGAGTGGGTGCGGGGTCCCTTTAGGAGCTGACATGTGCATGTGACTCTGCGGGCTGCTTTCCACAGCATTTGTGTGCATGAAGGGGCTAATGTCAGTTTAAGGTTCAGGCAGGCTGCTTGGCCAAACAGAATGGATGCTGAGGCAGTAATACCATGGAGTAACTTAGCTGAATTCTTGACCCAGCGCTTAGTTTCCTGGGTTAATAATGGTACCGTTAGCTCCCCCTGGGTCAGTGGAAGTACAGAGACCCTGGATGGTTCTCTGATAGACAGGGACCACCACTAAAGGGGGTGTTTGGAAAAGAGGCAGTGCTTTTGGTTGTTGCAGTGTCTGGGACATTTTTATTGGCATGAGTAGGTAGAACCAGAGAGCCTTGCCACCCTTTTATGTCCAAGACAGAGCCACGTGACAAAGATTTATCTCCTCCAGATTGCCAGAGCACCCGTCCCTGTCAAGGCACACTACCATTCAGGTGAATCCTCCAGAACAAAGCAATAGTCCACCCCAGAAAGAGTGCTGAGGAGCCCTGAGATCAAGTATGTTGTTTTGAGACGAGTTTTTCCTGGGTTCTGTTTATGGACTTCCTGACGGGGTCGTCCTTGACTCCCACAGCTAGGTCTGTCTGTCTGCTGCCCTGAGACACGTGTTTGTGTTCAGTGACCTGACGGGGACAGCAGGCACAGACTCAGCACCCAAATGTAGGGCAGGTCTTGGGCAAGACCCCAGACTCCAGCATCCCCATGCCAGACCCCTCCAAGCGCCAAGTGTTCTGCGCATTATACTTTGTGATTTCCCCAGTGGTTTCTGAGAGTGTTCTTTTCCATTTTCAAAGTCCAGCTCCCTGATGAGAAACCAGAAAGTTTACTTTTGAATCTTCCAAAAGGATTGGTATCCAGAAGTTCCACAAATCATTTGAACAAAAAATTAGAAGGCTTTGTCAATCAGAACAGGCAAGACAGGCTGTCTGATTATAAATCCATTTTAGACCTGCCTAGAGCAGAGTAAGCAGCTGGAAAACGTATATTTATCTTTACAGCAAATTGCTCTAGTGTGAGGAATTCATTATAGAGTGGTGAGATTAAACAGTCGCATTTCATGTATAAGTATCATTTCACAATGTGCTTCTTGCATCTGAAGGGAATGTTGCCTATCGTTAAATATTTTCTGCCTTGTGTTCCTTTTACATGCATTTAAATGCCTGTCAGATTGTTTGCCTTTACACCCAGCCTGCCACTTTTTCAAATTGTGAGTGGAGAAGGCCGCGTTCAGAACCCGTGGTTTACTTCCTCGCCCCCAAGAAAGTTACTGTGGGGATGGCGCAGAGACTTCACCACGTGCACGGGGAACCATGGGGCTGAGAGCAGGTCTCCAGATGAACTCGGGTGGTCCAGGGAAGCCAGCACTGGGGTGCCCACATGTGCTCCCTTCTCTGAGGAAGGTGCTATATGCTTTTTCCTAAAGAGGCTGGCCTTTCAGGAATGAGTTACCCTGGGCCACCTCTAGAGAGACGCAGAGCAAGCAGAATGAGGCTACTGATTTTCTAGCCACGTCCATCCAGGAAGGAAGGGGGAAGGGATGCTCTGTGGATTTATTTGGAAATCCATTTAGTGATATCCTCACCACAAACTGATGAGTAATTCCTGGCTTGGTGCTCTCACCTACACACAGAGGAGCTTCCTCCTTTTTCTGATTCCTTCTGCCTGCCTCCCTCCCTCAGGGACCCCAGCTAGGCCCGCTCCTTCCTCTGCCAGCATTGTTTGTGTGACCCGATAGATGCCAGGGAGGCCTTCCTCTCAGGGGCCCCGCTGTGGCCCTCTGGCCGTGTGTTTGAGGTGCTTTTGCTCTGAGCCAGCTCTGCCCCTGATGTTTGGGTTTCCATTTCAAAGCAGGCTTTAATTCCTGGTCTGTCCATCAATTATGTGGTGTCTGTCACTCACGTAGCACCAGCTGTGAGCTGACATTTAATAGTGACACTGGCTTTACACTTGGGAGTCTAAAGAATTGCAATTTTCTTAAGTTACAAATAATGTACATGTTTATTTGCCAAAATGGGGGGAGGATTTCAAGTTGTGGTTTTTCTAGATATGAATCTGACTCAAAAAGCAAACTGTCCCCATTCAGGATCCCTGTGACAAGGCCTCTTAGCAGATAAAAATCAACCACATCCTTGACCCTGAGAAACTTGCTGTCTCGTGAGAGAGCCAGGAGGAGTGTTTAGGTAACTGAAATAACAAGGCAGGCTGAGGAGTCTGTGATTAAGACATTTCCATCTACCAAAATGTAAAATACAAGATACATCTGAGTGCAGCAGCAGAGTTAGAGGGTATCTGCCATTTTTTTGCAGTTGGTTTTTTTTTTTTTTTTTCATCTTTGTACTCTCCCTAATCTATTCTTTCTTCCTTGGTTCATCTTTTTTTGAGAAGTAAGAATAACCTTCCAGAAAGCTTCCCATTATGATTTAGAAATGTACTGGGCAGTGGTCCTCAGAGTGGGACCAGCAACAGCATCATCAGCTGGAAATTTGTTAGAAGTGCAGACTCTCAGGCCCCAACCCAGTCAGAGACTCAGGGAGGTAGAGCCCAGGAGCCTGTTTTCACAGGCCCTCTGGGAGATGGTAATGTGTGCCGCAGGTCGGGACCCACCCCCTGAGGGAAGTGGGGACCATCCATCCAGTGTGAAGGAGCCTCTGGTCTCCAGCTGTGCGCTCTCATTCTGGTCAAATGCAGCGCTCCTCGCTGATGGGGTTCCGTTGGCAGATAAGCACAAGAAACACCACCAAATAGATATTTTTGGTATCTGCCACATGTATTTTCCTATTAAAGGCTCTGAGAAGTCCTGTACTAAGGAGATTTAATTCATTTTTTTAACCAGAAGCTTCCACAATTACTTGAAAGCAGAATACATCATCCCTATGGTGATACCTGATGGTCTTATTGCTGGGATTCTTTTAAATATGGTTTAAGAAAAACTTCTAGAGGGAGCTTTGCCCTACACTCAGTCAGTATCTGAAGCAGGCAGAGACAGCCCCTTCCGAGCCCTCCCACAGGCGGGAATCCTGCCTTGACCCTACCTAGAGAACCAGTTGAGAAGCCTGTACGGCAAGCTCACTCACCCCTTCCTCTCACTGCATCTCCATGCTTCATTTCACCCTCATTCCCACTTCACCCTCTGCTCCTCCACCGAAGACGGGGCGAGGTGCAGAATCTGCCTGAGCCGTAGAAACCGCTTCATGTCCATGCAGTGCGGTGTGTTTGTCTCCATGGCCTTTTGGTATTTTCTTTGGTCCACACATTTTTATAAGGCATATTCATTATCAAATATTCTTATATCTGTCTTTACTAGCCTGCCCCAAAAGATCAGATTTTTTTTTCCATTCTTTTATGGGGAGATTTTGTTTAGCTCTTTCAAAACTATGATTTAATTGTAAAATGAGAATTTCTGTCAGTGTAACCTTGTCTAAGCCAGCTGATCTCCCGTCTGACCTGAAGAAGTCTATGGTTGATAAAGAAGATACTGACATGGATAGCAGATCCTTTACGTACATTATCTCATTTATGCCTCCAAATGGAGAGGGTGGGGAATTCTGTGAGGTAGGTATCATTAACCCCATTTTACCAACGGACTGAGACAGACTGAGAAGTTTATAGATGAGAAATGTGTCCAGCTGGCACCGTAGGAATTTGGAATATAGAGTTAAGTTTCCAGTTTGATTATCTCTTCTGCCATTTAATAGCTGTGTGACCTTGGGCAAGTTAATTAGCCTCTCTGTGCCTGAGTTTTCTCTTCTGAAAGATGAGGATAATGTAGAGCCTGCCTCACAGGGTTATTGTAAGCTTCTATACTGATATATGTGAAGTGCTTAGAAGGATATGGGCATATGCTAAGTGCTCAGTCAGTGTTAGCTGGGGAAAGAAAAGCTAGAATAGTCAGAGGATCCCAGGCATAACTAGCCTTAGAGGGTCTTAGCGGCCTCAGGTACTCGGGACACGTTGTGGGTGGAGTGATTGGATGGACCGTGCTGCACGTGTCCTCTGGTGATCACCAGACTGCTGGTGATGAGCCACAGGTCTCATGAAAGCCAGGGCTTTAAATGGATGCTGTCAGCCCCTGCTTCAAGATGCATGTGGGCCTTAAGGCTCGTAGACCTTTCTCTGCTGCCCCAGCTTCTCATTCTGACTCTGACCCCATCGTGATTTCCAAACTTATGCCTAAATTTTTAATTCTAATTTGCTTCAGGGCACTTGGACATCATAAGTAATTTAAAGGTGGTGTTACTCTTAAGTGTACAAAATATTTTTGGCTTCATAAAAAAGTTCTCAAAATGCCTTTCATGGAACTTGGTTTGCCTTTTGGATCCTCTTCCTCGTCACCCATCCCAGTGAAAACAGAAAGTGGGTGTTTCATTGGTGGCAGGCTTGCTTTCCTTTGAGAGGGGCCCTTCAGATTAGATTTCTCATCCTCCAGGTGAAGAATTTTGACCAATGACCATTAAGTTTTGGTATCAAAAATAATGGAAATTCACATATTACTGCCATATCATTTCAGGGGAGGTAAGAAGACAGAGGTTAGGCTCTTATAGCAGTTGTTCTTCTTGAGGATCGTAACTGGTACAGATCAGGAATCTGTGGGCACAGCATCAGCCAGGAGCCACTCTTCAGATGCACAGATATTTCCACTGTCATTTCAGCAGTTAGGATAGCGCTTGCAGTTGCTGCCTCCAGACTTTCCCAGAGTAGACTATTTCATCACGAAGTCTTGACCACCAGTATGAGCTGTGAGGCTGGGGCTGCCCTGGTCTCCTGGGTGCACCAGATCAGCTGTTCAGTGTTTGGGTGGCTGACTCATCCAATTTCTCCACCACGAGGTAGCACAGACAACACAATTAGTTGCTTACGAGGTAGTGACGTGTTGCCGAGAGCAAGAGCTTTGGCGCCAGGTGAGTACCAAGGATGTGAGGGAGCTGCTCTTCCCACACCCCACCCCCATCGTCACAGCAGTGCCCGTGGCTTGGCCACTGACTCACCGTCATTCGGGTCACGTCTGCGTGCACATAGCAGGCCTTACCAAAGCCAAGAGGCTGCATCCCAACACAGGCGAATTGTCTAACATCGTGATCTTGTGAGAGCAAACACAGAGTGCTTATAACACACCAGGCATCGCTTTGAGAGCATTGTGTATGCAGTTGACCCTTGAACAACACAGGTCCACTTATACCTGGGTATATTTCAGGAGTAAATAGTACAGTATTATGTGGTCCAAGATCAGTTGACTCTGTGATTGGTAGACTCTAAGGATGCAGAACTGTGGGTGCAGAGGAACCAGCTGTGTATACAGAGGGCTAGCTGTAAGTTATACACGGATGACCCCATGGTGGTTGGCACCCCTAGCCCCACATTGTTTGAGGGTCAGCTGTACTCATTTTATCCTCACAGCAGCCCTATGAAGTAAATTCTGGTTTTCTCTTCATTTTACATTTGAGGAAACTGAAGCACAGAGATGTTAAGGGTCTTGTCCCAAGTCACATGACTAGTAGGTAGCAGAGCCAGAATTCAGTTTTGGACATCTGGCCTCAGAGTTTCTACTCTGATAGAACTCTGCTGTCTTGAATAAATCTTATATCTGTTTCTAGTTAGAAATAGGCTTTATTGAAGCCCTGGTGGCTCAAATAGTGAAGAATCTGCCTGCAGTGCAGGAGATGAGAATTCGATCTCTGGGTCAGGAAGGTCCCCTGGAGAAGGGAATGACTGCCCACTCCAGTATTCCTGCCTGGAGAATTCCATGGACAGAGGGGCCTGGCAGGCTACAGTCCATGGGGTTGCAAAGAATTGGACACAACTGAGCGACTAACACACACACACAGGTTCTATTAATATTATACAAATTTAAGGCAAGAAGTATTACTGGAGTTAATAAAGAGGAAGAACAGTTGATTCAGAAGTCAATAACAAAAAGGTAACTAGGAAATCTTCAAATGTGTTTAAATTAAGAACACAAATAAGGTTCAAAGAAGACATCACAGTGGAAATTAGAAAGTGTTTTGAATGAAACGATAATTGCAACATATTAAAATTTGTGGGATATAGCTAAAATGGAGATTAGAGGAAGATTCATAGCTTTAAATATTATCAGGAAAGAAAAAAGTTTGAAAATCCATAATTTAAGTTTTCATCTTAAGCTAGAAAAAAATTGTCAAATTAAACCCAAAGAAAGTAGAAAGAAATAAAGATATAGGCTGAAGTCCATGAATTAGAATATAGGCATACAATAAAAGAAATCAATAGAACCAAAAGTTGGTTCTTTGAAAGCATCAATTGCAGTTAAGTATAAGGCACCTCAGTACATGTCCTTCCTCCTACTGCCCCCGCCAACTACCAAATTCTGATTTAGGAAATCAACAGTCGAGTGGGATTTGTTTTTAAAGCCAGTCCACCTCCCACAGAAATGCTTTATACCACTGTCGATATTAGTTTGTCAATTCCCTTTTCAACTTTGAGTCTCTGCAAATTCTTTTCTAACTGTTCTCCTGTCTCTGTTTGTTCCATGCTAAGCAGATGGCCCAGAAATTAGCCAAAAGCAGGAAGAAGGTGCAGTACAAACAACTTCATCAGCTTGATGTTATGCCTGTTTTTTTAATTTTTCATTTATTTATGTTTTGCCTTTTTTCTTATTTCGTGTTTTTGTTTTCTGCATCCAGCAAGTTTTTGTTCAGATTTCTTTTTGAACCGCCCCATAAGCCAACGTTTCTCAAAACTCAGTTGCCCAAAGTGGCTGTTTTCTGTTGCTCATTAGTCATCTCACTCCAGAGGAAGGCCAGGGAGCAGACTGGGGATGCTGAAGGAATCCTGCAGTAGTGTGCAAGTGCCCACCATTCAGGAGCATTCACATGGCAGGGACCTGGGTCTGCTCAATTCTAGTCATGTTTGATTTGTGGATTTGTCAGATTGCTGGATGCAAAAAAGAAAACTCGCTAATAACCACATGTGTGCAGAATCAAGCCCTAAATGAACCAGATTGGTGCGCTTTTTTTTGGTTGTGGAGCTTCCAGGTGCTTTAGAGCTACCCGTGGGACATTGAGGCATTGGGGCTCGCTCTTAATGGGGTGGCTTCCACAGCGGGTACTGCTTCTGTGTTGCTGTGGTGTGTGGGAACATGAAGACCCTCTTACCAGAACTGCCTCCAGATGCCTTGTTTGCACCTGCTGTAAACATCGACACCCGCCCCCCGCCCCATCACTTGAGCAGGAGCAAACTCTGACTTCTCCAGGGTCCTGGGGGTATGAGTCAGTCACCCTGATTCCTTCAATCTGTTGGGCTCTGAAACCCTTGCAGAAAGCGCCATTCACGTCATTGTTCAGAGAGTTAGATCTGCAGTGAGTTACTGCTTCCATGGCGGAAGAAGCAAAGGGTGTCCACAGTTCTCCCTGTCACCTGGAGGTGCTCACTCCGGTCCCTGTGGCCGTCCTCTGTGTGGTCCCTTTGGCTTTGGCAGTCTAATTCTGGAGTCTGAATCGCTGTTCTGGTGACTGTGTCTCGAAGCCTCTGTGTGTGAGTTAACCTTGCTCCCACGCACCTGGGTCAGAGCAACATATTAAGCTTTCCCTTGGTACGTTTTCCTTCTCAGGCTCCTGAAGGTGAATCTCAGCCAATGACCGAGGTGGATCTCTTCATTTCTACCCAGAGAATCAAAGTATTGAACGCCGACACGCAGGTATTAATTCGACGGCTCCCACCTGCCTAGGGGGTGAAGCTTAGCATGGCAACCAGGAGACTGTGTCCTTGTCTGTCAGGCCGCTGGGCCCAGATGCTGGCGGGCTCCCACACAAGCTCGGAGGCTGTGTCTGCAGTGCCTGCTGCTGATGTGGGGGGTGGGGGTTAGGGGGGGACTTGGTAAGGAGGGTTGGGGCTGTTAAAGATCAAAGGGAAAAACAAGCCACAGATATTGTTTGTGAATAATTCTCACAAACTTTTGTCAGAAGATTCATGAATTTGAACAGATTAGCCTTTCAAGAAATTTTGTTTAAAATCACACATACATATATAAACAAAACACAGTGATTGCATGCAGATTTTTTATTTTTTTTAGCTTCCCCAGCAGGGGTTTCCCAGGTGGCCCTAGTGGTAAAGAACCCACCTGCCAGTGAAGGAGACGCAAGAGATGCGGGTCCGATCCCTGGGTCAGGAAGACCCCCCTGGAGGAGGGCATGGCAACCCACTCCAGTATTCTTGCCTAGAAAATCCCATGGACAGAGGATCCTGGTGGGCACTGTATTCCAAAGGGTCACGAAGAGTCAGGCATGACTGAAGCGACTTAGCACGCACCCACAGAGATTCTGCTGGTTGTAAAATGATTTAAATTCCTTTTCACTTCCTGCTCTGGGTTATCACCACTCAAGGGAATTGCTCCCAGGCCTGGGTGGGTACATGTAAATCTGCCAACACAGTGTTTGCAGTGAGCCCCAGAGCACCGCCACCCACACCCGCGGTGTGTGTGGACTGCCCTTGGCTACACTGTGAGTGGCAGACTCTCTCTTGGGTCATTAGATGATGCTCTAGGCTCACCAGCCTCTCCCGTCTCCCCTGCAGGAAACCATGATGGACCACCCTCTGAGGACCATTTCCTACATCGCAGATATCGGGAACATCGTTGTGCTGATGGCCCGCAGGCGGATGCCCCGCTCCAACTCCCAGGAGAACGTGGAAGCCTCCCACCCATCCCAAGATGGAAAAAGGCAGTACAAGATGATCTGCCATGTGTTCGAGTCTGAAGATGTAAGGGTGGCCTCCTCTCATCTCCTCCCCGTGATCTGATCTGAGCTGCCCTTGGGTAAACGGGTTCCCTCTAGTTCTCAGAACCTGAATCATAAGTGAGACAAATACTTACTATGTGTCAAGCACTGTTTTAGTGCTGGGGATATGAGGCTGAGTAAAACAGACAAGGTACTCCTCGTGAAGGTTGTAGAGAGACAGAAAATGAATAGATAAATATACTTAATATAAAGTTAGGCAGAGGAATGTTTAATCAGGAAAAACTAGGTCAAGGGATAGAGGGGCAGGGGCTGTTTCAGGTAGAACAATGATCAGAGTCCTTTCTGAAGTCACATTGGAGCCGAACCTGAGTAGAGCTGAGAGGAAGGAACAGGTGCAGAGGCCCTGAGACAGAGGCCTGCTGACGGAGTGTGAGGAAAGGCAGGGTTACAGGCCACCAGAGGGCTATGCAGGACTGCCCTTTGCTAACAGGAAAGTTGGCGTCCCTGCCTCTCCCCACCACGTGGCGTGAGCACCAGCCACCCACTCCTTCGCAAACCCACCTGTTCCTCCAGTCACAGAGCCAGGGCTTCCTAACACCCATCTCTGCACATGATAAAATCTTCAGAGGAAGCTAATTCAAAACAGAGGTGGGGCTCCTCCTTCCCTTCAGCCTTCTTCTCCAGTTGTCCCTAGAGCTGTTGGCGAGGCCACTGGGCTTCAAGCTATTTCAGCACCACCCTTTTCCCAAAGCTCAGCAGGCCTCGGCAGCTCCCTCCAGGCCAGGGCCACGGCCCCGTGATGGTTTCCAACTGCAGAACCTCCCCAGAGATGGCTAGGTCAGTGCCATTGACTGAGATAAATTTTCCTCCTGCCACAGTGAAACAAGCTGTCTTTCTCATACTGAGCAGAGAGACCTTATCTACGTAAAGAAAATTGCCCCTGATAGCCTTGGCTCCTTAAAAGGGGCCATTTTTCTGCCTGAGAGTATTCATGGAGTGGCCTGCCTCTGAGAAGTTAGGAGTCAGAGACAAGTCTCCAGGGAAGCAGAACCCTCATGGCTGTAGCCTCAGACAGGAGGAGACGCTTACGTGTTTGCTCCAACTTTTACTTGTCTGGTTCTTAGCCCCAGAGACAGGTTGCTGAGAAGACAGCTTGAAGCACCTGTCCTGACCATTCTCTCCACCTTTCCTGTGAAACTGAGACCAAACTTGGAAACCTGGAGAAGGTTCTTGTAAGGCTCCAACGGAGTCACATTTAGAATATTGTTTCATGTGTCCTGCAGGCCTGTGAAAAGATGGCGTTAGCTCTGCTTACACAGACATGAGGTCCCGGTTCAACCCTCAGCCACCTCTCCCAGGCTTGGTGCTCCTAAAGGAGGACTTTGTCTCCCTTGGGGCTCCTTTGGGTCTGTAGGGGAGACAATGAAGGGGAAGAAGGAAGAAGCAAGAGTGGACCTGGAAATCTTGCTGCTTTGCTTCCAAGGCCCAGGATAGAAGAGGAGAGCATGGGCTCCAGAGCTGGGAGACTTGGATGTGACTCCCACCTCCATGTACGGGCTCTGAGGTTCTATAGAACAGGCTGCCGTGTGGCTCAGGTAGACCCAGCAGAGATGAGAGTAGTCTGAGCTGTTGGTCTGGTGCATCCATTCACAATGGTCGGGAAGTCCACTGACTGTGTTCTCACACACTTTTTTCAGCTTGTCTGTTCACACGAGCCTCTGATGCCCACAGCGATGCCTCAGCAGGAGACAGTGTGGTGGTCCTTGGCATGACATGTGATGTCACCAGACTCTCAGAGTGAGAAATGTTCAGCAGCATTTCTTTCCCCCAAGCCAACCACACAGAAAGTTCTGACATCACCGTTAATTTACTGCTTTCAGCAAAAATGACTAAAGATAGGGAAAGGAGGACTGGAGACGACAGTTGTGAGTTTGAAACGTTGCCCTGGAGCATGTTGTTTTTTGTGGGTTTTCTACCCACTGGAATTTGAGAGAGCAGCAGTACCAGGGGTGGGCATGCGGTGGGCTCTGGAATTAAGCTGCCAGGATTCTCAGCCTCCAACCCCACCCCAACTTACGCTCTCAACCTCCTCCTCATCTCCCCAGTGCGAACAAGGAAACAATAGGTAAAACAGATACACAGCTTTAAAGTCTAAGAGCTCTGAGAAACAAAAGAGATTTTTGTACTCATTTGGCTGATAAGCTTGCTCTCTGAGCTGCAGTGAGACACTTTATAGGATTTGTCCAGCTTACTATGAATCTCACACATTTTGTTGCAGGAATATTACTGAGTGTTTTTAGGCACTTCTCCAAGCTCTAGTGGGGTTTTTACGCAATGTATGATGTGTGCACTCTGTTACCTTTCTAAAATTTGAACATTTCTGAATTCTGAAACGCTGCCCTCAGAGCTTAGGATGAAGACTTGTGGACCAGTCATACTTATATCATAGACTTGATGTGACTTTATGTGATGATGTTTATATGGGATGTGATGTGGCACAGGCTTGGTTGCTGCTGGCCCTCCCAAGTTGTGATGTTGATTAATTAATGAAGGGAAAGGTTATCAAATTCCAGTGCGGGAAAAAGCTCAATGGAAGCAGAGTTCCCAGCCTGTGAGCTCTGTGACCCTAAACAGGTTCCTTTGTTATCTCTGGACCTCTTAGCCTCCTCACCTAGAAAATGCGGGGTTGGACTCTATCAGGGTTCTCAATTCTGTTGGACCCAACAATCCTTTCACATAGCAAATATTTTATAATGCCCTGCTCATAGACAGTATGAATGAAATTCACAGATCATATAATCTCCTTTTCTGAAAAAGTTTTCACAAAATAACCAAAGTACTGCCATAAATGTAATACAAAGGAGAAATAAAAGGAAATCTAAAGTAAGATTGTTGAAAGCTAAGATAAAATAGTTGATAAACACATTCATGAGCGCGCGCACATGAAGAACCTCTACACTCCATAGCCAGTTTGCAGAATGACAGAGAATTTATTGGCAACCCACATCTCACAAACAGCATTGGTGCTGATGATTTTCTAAAGTCATGAAGCTTACTCGTGGTAAAATGCTGGATAAAACATCTTTTCTCAATTCACATAATAGTTATATTCTTGGAACATTGTGTTTTAGAGCCATGCAATAAGTTTTGTGGTTTTATATAAATTAGAGTTGAGTCCTAGACTCGGGTAATTGAGCACAGGTGTTATATGTACATGAATGTCGGGGATATCTTAAAATTGTGCAGGATGTGAAACAGCTCATCCTGGGCAAGACTGTCCTTTGCACAACAGTAAGTCCAGCATCTCTGACTCCTGTCCCCTGAATGCCGGGCGCTCCCTATGATCATTGTCAGAGTAAAAAATGTTCCCACTAATTTTGGAAATGCCCTCTAGAAGGCACTGCTGCGCCATGGAGACCCACTGGGCTAGCCAGTGCCTAGGGCCCGGCAGTCTTCAGGGACCCAGGTCATCTACCGGCAGCCCTGCCCTGCTAACCCTGTCTCTCCTCTCCAGGCCCAGCTGATCGCACAGTCCATTGGGCAGGCCTTCAGCGTGGCATACCAGGAGTTCCTCAGAGCCAATGGGATTAACCCCGAAGATCTCAGCCAGAAGGAGTACAGTGACCTGCTCAACACCCAGGACATGTACAACGACGACCTCATCCACTTCTCCAAGTCGGAAAACTGCAAAGATGTAAGTACTTCCCTGAACCTGTTCCCCAGGCTGGGCCAGCTGGGCCTGCCCACCGAGGAGGTGAAGGCAGAGTGCCGGGCTGGAGCATGGTGTTCGCAGAATGTTGCTGAGGGCTCAGGCCCATCTCTGGCTCCCCTTGTGTGTGGCCCAGGTCATTAAAGACATCAGCTGAGGGCCGTGACCAGCGAGGCAGGGTGTCCTCTGCCCCCTGTGATCCACAGCTGACTTTTGGGATGGGTTCCAGAAACAGACAGGACCTAAACCCTGTCTTTTCAAGCTCCCGGTCTAGGAAAGGGCACATTTATAAAAGGGAGGATCTTGAATGATGATGCTGGATGGGTACTATTCAGATACAGCTGTGCCTGGCAGAGTGGAGCTGGTCTCAGCTCCCTGGGATCAGATGAGGTGTGCTAGGCTCCCCCTGGGACTCTGCAGGAACAGCTGGAGGAAAGCAGGGCCATCTGACCTGTTCTGGGGTCTGGATATTCTCTGAAAAGTATAGAGGAGTGTAGAGGGCTGGACCCCAGTAACAGAAGCATGAGGTTTCACACACTCAGGAATCATCTGGGGAGCCACGGATGAGGCATTGAGGCTGGACTGTGCATATGAGAGGATGCAGGGCCTGGGTCAGAACAGCAGGCTTGAGAGTCCAGCCAAGGTGAGGGGCCTGGACTTTATGCCCAAGATGTAGGCCAGTGATCTTTTAATTCACTCATGGATGCTAGGTGTCCTAGGTTTCCTGGAAGCAAAGCCTGAGATGGGAATTCTGGTTCAAGGGATCTGTGGGGAGGTGGGGGCAGGGTGCACTCAGGAAACAGTGAGTGGGTGGTGAGGATGCCACGAAGGACTGTGGCCTCGCTGGGGATGAGCAGCCTCTGATCCAAATGGAAGCACCAGGTCACACATCACAGAACCATCTTGTCCCACCTGGAGCCAAAAGAGCTGGCAGGCCTGTGCCCAGGCTTCATCAGTCATTGGTAGTGAGGTCAGACGAAGGTAGGTGAGTGTGCTTGTGCTCAGAGTTCCCCCAGACTGGGGGCTTCCACAGCAGAAATGCATTGTCTTCCAGTTCTGGAGGCTGGAGGCCTGAGATCAAGGCATCTGCAGGGTTGGTTCCACCTAGGGACTGTGAGGGGGAAGACCCATCCCAGGCCTCTCGTTCGCTTGTAGATGGTCATCTTATCCCAGCTCTGTCTTCACTCTGTGGCCACATTTCCCCTTTTTATAAAGATACTAATCATATTGAGCTAGGACCCACCCTAATCATTTTTATTTTAGCTTGATTGCCTATGAAAAGACCCGATCTCCAAACAAGTCCCTCTTTGGAGGTACTAGGTGTTAGGACTCCAACATATGAATTTGGAGGGTGGAGGGGTACATGATTCAACTCCTAGTAGGTGGCTTAGGGCAGTTCTGCAGAAAAAGGGCCAGTTGTGAGCGGCAGCAGCAGGGGGAGGAAGACAGCAGCCTATGAAGGGGCTTTGTCAGGCCCCAGCGCCCTCACTCCAGTATGTGTTTGAGCGTGTGTGGATCTGTAAATGTGAAGAAATAAATACACACATACTCTTTGTTTGTTGCTTCCAAGAAATGTCTTACCTGTCTATGGTATGTCTGCCTTATCAAACTGAACATATCTGAAACCAGCTCCTGGCTTCTCTGCCCAGCTGGGGAAAGCCACAGTAATGACGCATATCTAGGACCAGTGTTTTTGCACTTCCAACCTTTTTCTTTTTTCTTAACTTTCTTGTTGCAGAGAAGTGTTTCTATAATGCATATTTATTTTTAACTCAAAAATCTTAAATGTTGGAGGGAATTTATGAAGCACTGTGAAACAAGGGATCTGTGGTAGAATCTGAAAGCTATTTTGGAAACCATAGGATCCCACCAAAGCCCCCACCTACAGTCTCTTTTGCCCTTCGCTGGAGACTTTAGGAAAAACAAAACAAAATATGACACCCCGTGTGGTTGTAGTACCAAGGCAGGTACAAGTGCTGAGTCTGACTTGTACAAGTCCGACTCTTTGTGACTCTCTGGATTGTATCCTGCCAGGATCCTTTGTCCATAGGATTTTCCAGGCAAGAATACTGGAGTGGGTAGCCATTTCCTACTCCAGGGGATCTTCCTGACTCAGGGACCGAACCTGCATCTCTTGCATCTCCTGCATTGGCAGGTGGGTTCTTTACCACTGAGCCACTGGGAAGCCCCAAGGCAGGATGACTTTTACGGAATAAGAATTACAAAAAAAGGGTATGTGCCTGCATGACATCATTTCTTACCAACCCCAGATGCCATGGAGTACAGAGAGGACAGCATTCGTCTGGCTTGGAGGCATCAGGGAAGTGTCTGTCATGTTTCATCAGGACAGGAACAGGGGAAATGCCTTGACTTCCCTCTCTACCCTGGATGGTTGCTGATTCAGCCTTTCTAAGTGTTGTGTTTCTCCTTTCAGGTCTTCATAGAGAAGCAGAAAGGGGAAATCCTAGGTGTGGTGATTGTGGAGTCTGGCTGGGGATCCATCTTGCCAACTGTGATCATAGCCAACATGATGCACGGAGGCCCGGCAGAGAAGTCAGGGAAGCTGAATATTGGGGACCAGATCATGTCCATCAACGGCACCAGCCTGGTGGGCCTGCCTCTGTCGACCTGCCAGAGCATCATTAAGGTAACCAAAGATGGGAAAAGTCCAATTCCATTGTAAACCCCAAATGACATGAAGTCATTGAACATATTCTGAGTACCAGCCACTAAGAAGGACACAAATACAAAAGGCATGGACTTGCAGTTGAGCTGTTTTTGCTCTGTACAGATTCCTCCCTGAAACTGTTTTTTTCAGTGATGGTATTTTTGGCTCATACAACACCACTGACTAACACCATGCCCACTGCAGACATCACTAATCAGTCACAGCACTCTCTCCCACTAAGACTCGGCCTCAACAGAATTTTCCTCAGCTCAGTAATCAAAACACTCACATAGAGTCAGCTAGGTGTGCCTGAGGTGACTTGCCATCCCTATCACAAGTCAAGGAAATGCTTCAGATGCCAGAGCACTGTCCCCCACTGTGATCCAGGTGAGTGTGTGCTCCCCAGAGCCGCATAACATGATTCTCACATGCCAAGTGGAAGGAAGGAAACGGGTACCATCTGTGTACACCTTCTGCAACCTGAACATAATTATTTCTTTTTTTTTTTTTATTTCTTGTTCAACCTGAATTGATGCTGTTTCATAAGACTGAGAAGAGCTACTTAAAGGAAAATTGAATACGAGTATTTAAGAAGAAGAAATTAGATTTTCTTAGAAATGAAGCATGCAAGTGTAGTTTCTTGAGCACATTGGAATTTTCTGATTGCATGGCCAATAGGAACAAGAATATTTTCCCTCCACTACAATATCTGGAGACCCTACTAGCTCTATAGCAAGCACTGTGGTACAGGCACACTGGGATCCTATGACTTTCTTTGGTTCCTTGGAGTTTCCTGAAAGACTGTAAGCTAGAACATAGCTCTGTGTGTGAGTGTGAGAGAGAGAGAGAGAATAAATATGAATTCATGTAATAGTTATTCTAAGCAGAAGAAAATCACAAGAAACAATATCCTTGGCCAAGGGGCCTCGGGTGGAGAAAAGGTCAAGGTAGGTGTATAGGACCATTTGTTTTTTCCTTTTTTAATGTTATACAGGAATTTTTCTCTTTTTGCCTGCTTTTTAATCAATATTTTTATTGAAGTATAGTTGATTTACAATGTGTTAATTTCTGCTGTACAGTGAAGTGGTTCAGTTATACATATGTATACATTCTTTATTGTATATTCTTTTCCATCATGGTTTATCATAGGATACTGAATTATAGTTCTCCGTGCTATACAGTAGGACCTGTTTATCCATTCTGTATCTAAAAGCTTACATCTGCTGACCCCAGCCTCCCACTTCATCCCTCTCCCAACTCCCTCCACCGTGGCAACCACCAGTCTGTTCTCTGTTTTCGTGTTTCTGTTTCATAGATGGGTGTATTTCTGTCGTCTTTTAGCGCTACATGTAAGTGATATCATATGGTATTTGTTTCTCTCTTTGACTTACTTCACTCCGTATGATAATCTCTGGTTGCCTCCACGTTGCTGCAGATGGCATTGTTTGGTTCTCTTTCATGGCTGAGTGGTATGCGTGGTATCTATGTACCGCATCTTTATCCATTCTGTGCATAGACATTTAGGTTGTTTGCATGACTTGTATACCGTGAAGAGTGCTTCTGTGATCACAGGGGTGCATGTGTCTTTTTGAATTATAGTTTTGTCTGGATATGTGCCCAGGAGTAGGATTGCTGGATCCTGTGGTAATTTTATTTTTAGTGTTCTGAGGAACCTCCGTACCGTTTTCCATGGTGGCTGCACCAACTTATATTTTCACCAGCAGTGTAGTAGGGTTCCGTTTTCTCTAAACCTTCTCAGCATTTGTTTTTTACAGACTTCTTAATGAGGGTCATCCTGACTGGAGTGAGGTGGTATATACCTCATTGTAGTTTTGATTTGCATTTCTCTAACAATTAGTGATGTTGAGCATCTTTTCATGTGCCTGTTGACCATCTGTGTTTCTTCTTTGGAGAAATGTCTGTTTAGGTTTTCTGCCCATTTTTCAGTTGGGTTTTGTGGTTGTTGTTGTTATTGAGTTGTATGAGCTGTTTGTATGGTTTGGAAATTAAACCCTTCTTGGTTGCCTTGGCTGCAAATATGTGCTCCCAGTCTGACCGTGGTCTTTTCATTTTGTCTTGCCTGTTTGTTTTTAATGAAACAAACTCATAATCACACCCAGAAAGAAATAGCCCTTTCTGGCCTCATTTCTTTTTGTTATATCTTACACTTAAATTTTACCTCTTGCTTAACATACATTAAAGATAAGATTAAAGAACCTACTTTAAAACATGCATATTCATTCAAACGTGTTTAACTGGGCTTCTGTTGGGCTGAGCTGAACTGTGGAGCAGCCAGAATGACAGTATGCATCTAGAGGATAATTATTATTGAAAGGATTCAGGGAACCCTCATGGCAACATAGAGCTGAGATGCTAAGAGCTTTTAGAGTCGATTGGTGGTGGTGGGATCTTGGTGGATCTTGAAGGAGGGGTAAGGAAAGTGGCCTTTTGGGGGTTTCTCCTGGAATTGACAAGACAGTGGACTAAGTTTATGGTGGGGAGAGAGAGGTTTGAGCCAGCCTGGGAAGGCTGACCTGATGGTGTGACCATGTGGAAAAGCCAGGGAGGGCCAGGAATAGAAAGAGAGGACCCACCTCTGGCTTCTCACTCACACGTGCCAAGGTTCACACATGCACTTTCACACCAGAAGCAAGTTACTTATTGAACACCTGTGCATGTGTGTGAACCACTGAGGGGCCCTGAGAATCAGAGATATGTTAGACACCGTCTGCATCCCAAGGAGCTTGGTCTCGTTGGGGAGGAGTGAATGAAAGGGCTGATAATAACAGTGACTGAGTGTTATGCACCTAGACCATTCTTGAATGTGTATGTTCACTGGAAAAACCCTACAGCGGCCTCCTGGACTGTAGGTACCACTGTGCAAGCTAGGAAACAGGCATGGAAGATGATATAATCATTCAAGGTCATACATGTGTCAGTAGTGAAGCCAGGTTGCTCGGCCACCCTGATATCATTCCAGCAGCATCTATGGTCAGACCCTAGGGAAGTTGTTCTCAGCTTGGGGGATCTTGACCTCTGCGGGAGACATTGAGCAGTGTCTGAAGACTGTTTGGGTCATCACCATTAGGGAGGGAGGAGGAGATGCTGGCATCCAGTGGGTAGAGGTCAGTTGTTGTTCAGTCGCTCAGTCGTGTCCAACTCTTTGCAACCCCATGGACTGCAGCACACCAGGCTTCCCTGTCCATCACCAACTCTCGGAGCTTGCTCAAACTCATGTCCATTGAGTCAGTGATGCCATCCAACCACCTCGTCCTCTGTCGTCCCGTTCTCCTGCCCTCAATCTGTCCCAGCATCAGGGTCTTTCCCAGTGAGTCAGCTCTTTGCATCAGGTTGTCAAAGTATTGGAGCTTCAGCATCAATCCTTGAAATGAATATTCAGGGTTGACTTCCTTTAGGATGGACTAGTTTGATCTTGCTGTCCAAGGGACTCTCCTAAGGTCAGGGATGCTACCAAATGTCCTGCAATACACAGGATGATCCACCCAACTAAGGAACACCCAGCCCAATGTCCGTAGGTTGAGAATGCCTGGCCTTAGGAGGTAGTTCAGTGTGGGAGAGAAAGGGAGGTTGGTGAGGGAAGGTGGGGGTTGATCTGTACCTGGTTTGGGGAAAGGTATGGGGAGGAGGAGCCAGAAGAGAGGATAACTTGAGTGCAGATGGGGCCGGGGCCTGGGTGGGAATAACTGGGCTTCCTAAGGACTGTGGGGCTATATACCCGAGCCCATTACACACCAGTCGGGCGGCACCCAGCCCTTGGCACTGGCCACCTTCCTTCCTCTTCATAAAAAGTAGCCCACGAGGGAGGGCAATGGCAAACATCCAGTTCACAGATAAGTCATCAGCTCCTCAGAGGGTGCAGACATGTCCAGGACCCCCCTCCACCCCTCCCTGCCTCTGCACAAAGGAGGCAGACAGGTGAGGCTGTGAGACCCGTGAGGCCAGCGCTGCCTTCCCCTGGGCACCCCGGGGACTGGCCTGCTGTCCAGCGCATCACACAGCAAAGGGGAGACAGACTAGCACAGGATTCAGTCAGCACATTGTCTGAGCAGTTTCCTAAGGGGAAAAGGTTTGTTTGCACACGTAGCTGACCTTTGATGTCTATAAATGGAGTCTCTCTGGAATTGGAAAATTAAAAGGCCATGTGGTGATGAAAGAGATGTAACTGATGGAAAGGAAGAAAGACAGCACCTTTGTGGCCACCCTTGGCAGAGAAGTACTTAGAAGGCAGGCCCCAGCTAGGATGGCTCTGCGGGATGCACGACCTTGTCAAATGGAAAAATGTGATTGGCCCAGCCACATCCCCCTCTCCCCACTCCCACCCTGAGAATTTTCCCACTGATTTCAGCTAGAATTACCAGTATGGAATGAAGATGTTTAATGGCTTATATTCTTGTTTTTATCTAAAAACATCTCTCTTGCTTGCACCTGAGCAGATGCTCACACTGCCCCACCCCACCCTCTAGGCCCCTGCAGGGGACCATCCTGGGCCTCTTCAAGGCTTTGCGTTTAGTATTACTTGTTTCAATGCTGTGTCTGTGTTCCTTGCGATGAATTTAATGAGCAGCTCTCATCCTGGTAAACCAGTGCTATGCAAACTCTGATTTGAATCACTCGGGGATCTTATTAAACTGCACGTTCTGAAATGGCGGGCCTGGGATAGGATTCTGCATTTTCAGGAAACTCCTGGGTGATGACTTGGCCAGCCTTGGACTTTGAGAAACAAGAGTCTAAAGCCGAGTGTTCTGCATCTCGTCACTGTAATGTGTGTTGGCCTTTGCTCTCCCTGGTTACAGCAAACAGAGTACATTTCTAGAATAGATTAAGGTATTGAATTGTTTTAAATACTTCCTTCCCTTGCTCTTATTTTTCCTGTCATAATTCCTAAAGCATAATTAGTGGTAGGCAAAGCGTGTTAGCAGACCACCTGTTCACACCCTCGCTTCCACGGTCCTGCCCTTCAGATTTGTTTTCTTTTTGAAAGTAGAGCACCGCTTTCTTACCTTCAACAGGGTCATCACAGGTCTGCTTTCCTGTTGCTATGGAGACCATTCTGACTTCGCTCTTTTCCCGTCCCCTCTTCCCTACTCTTACCCTCCCACCATATTTCTTAATTTGCTGCACCATTCCACTGTTGTCATGGGGGTGAAATGACCATTTATTTAAATTGGCACCTCCAATAAAAGGGCAGCTGAGAAATCCACGTTAGTGGAACCCACCTTGGAGCATAGATGAGGAACAGCAGAGCACGTGCGTGCGTGGTCTGCCTGTTTCCATTGCTGTCTGTCTGAGCTTCATCTTGCAGCAAATATCCCAAGTCTAGATCAAGGGACACGTCAGCATCTTAAAATCAGTTCACAGAAAAGGAAAGAGCCTGCTGGACCTACAGGAACTTTTTAGGTAACATGGAGAACCCAGAGTCCTTCTGTTGCTTTTCAGGATCTCTCCATGGTTTTCCTATAGCTCACAGGCACACCTGAACCACCCAGTGATGCGTAGGGTTAGACTTAAAGCAGGGAGCTTTGTCTGGAGGGTTGTTTCTGACAGTACGCCCCTCGTCTTCAGCATTCCGTGCTCTGGTCTCTGGGAGGTGTGACGAGGAGACAGAGGGAGGGGACTCTGGCTGCCCTGTTTGTAGCATTCTTTGCTCTTGTTTTCCACGCCCTCCTGGTCTCGGGGTGGGGGGTGGGGGGTTGTGATGAGGAGACAGAGAGAAGGGACTCTGGCTGGCCTGCCTGTGCCCACAGCCCTCCGCTGAGCTCCCCGAGGCCCAGCTCCACCAACTCCCAGCACCTCATGTCTTGACACATTGCAGGGGATCCGTACATAATTACTGATTGGATGAGAAAGCAGCAGCACTCAAGGGGGAGAGAATACATGTACAAATGGTGTCTGAGCAACACCCCCAGAAGAGAAGCTGATTTGTAATGTTAGAAATAGCTGTTTCTAAGCACGATGGTTGAGATGTGGTGGTGTCAGCAGATGCATTTAGGAAAGAAGAAAAATGCATGACAAGGACCGAAACTGTCACAACTAGAGATGGAAGAGCCCTTAGTGGGTGTCAGCCTTTGTTTTGAAGACATGGAGACTGAGATAGAAGAAGGTGGAACAGAGGGCCTAAGCCCCCTGGGCTGTGGTGCTGGAAACCCAGCTGGAGCCCAGGTCTGCTGCCACAGCAGAGGCCCCTTCATCAGGTCCCTGTGGTCACACTGGGGGGCAGAATTCCAGTGCTTGTCCCCCTGGGCACAGGTGACTGGATGGGCTGTCATGCAGAAGGCCTGGATCTGCAGACTGCCCTTACTCCGGCAGAATCACCTTGGCTCATTCTGTTGCTCCTGATTGAACACCTTTCTGGAACCAGAGAAGCCTCCTAGAGCTGTTCTAGAACCCACGGAGAGATGCTGGTGAGAGCTCCTGCGATGCACACATACCACCGCAAGCCAAATCCCAGCCATAGGGAGCTCCAGTCCCGCAGAAAACAGCAACTCGGGACCCTGCGGATGCAGCTGGAGGTGGGGAGTTAAGCTGAACCCCTCACAATGCACATGCTGAGAGGACAACCTGGAACCCCCAAAGGACGTGGGCAGCCAGGGAGCAGGAGCCCTGAGGAAGTCTCACCCCAGGTAGGAAAGTAAAATCACGGCCCCATGCAAGGCTGGGGGCGCAAGTTCGTTCTTCAGTCACTCTCCCTGGCTTCTCTGTTGAGCAGGCCTTGTTCACGAATAGCACACATCACCCAGTTGTCTGTGTGGTGGATCATCGAGTAGACTATGATCTGAGTTTAAATACAAGCACACCTGGGGCGTTGTCTTGCTGTGGGTGAACTTGGGTGAGTTGTGGAGCCTCAGTTTCCTCTTCTGTAAAATGGGCATATTCAGAGTTGTTGGTTCGTCAAGGAGATTAAAGGAGACAGCTCCTGTGACTCTCCAGGTCAGTGCCTGCAACAGTCAGCGTGCAGCGACAGGTGGCTCGGCTGGTTTCGTCATCAGGATGGGTTTTGATGGTCAGTGACCTTGAGGTGCTCACACGCATGGGGGTGGCTGCTGACTGGGCACCAGGCCAGCCAGCTGTCACCCTCCCCCTGGTGTGGCTACTCCATGCTGCCACGGAGCACGGGCCACTGGTCTGAGCAGAAAACTGACATCTTAGATCATTCCTGAGTGCAGGTGAGTGTGTTGTTCTGCAGTGGCCATTTATAGCCATCGTTCTCAAAATTGAGTGTATCCCCAGGAAATGTGTGGCATAAGAAAGCCAGACAACTAGAGGCCAAAAAACCCCCTATCCATCCGTTAGTCTAAAGCATATCTCCATTACTTAGAAGCAGAAAGAGTGTGGGTCACTCCTGCCACTCAGAGAGGGGCAGGTCACACTCTTGCCACAAATCCTGTTGGCACTGAAGTCATCTCACACCAGTCGCACCTCTCAGCTTGGCAGGATGCTTGTGAGGAAGGCAGAGACCTGAGCAGAGGCTCCATCACCCCAGTGCTGACCCCACTGAGCTTCGGACAAGGCAGATATAATGTCCATGTCTGTGTCCTCATCCGTAAAAACCTAAAGCAGGAGTCCTGACCCCTGCAGAGAGAGTGTCTGCAGACTGCTTGGAGAGTGACAGTGGGCACAGCGACTGTGCAATTTACAGGTTTCTATTTATAGGTCACCCTTCAGGCTGAAACGAACTTGTCATTGTCCTCCGGGCCCTCTCTCTCTACCTCGCCTGTAAGGGGCACACACTGGACGCATCTGTGAAATGATGGAGGTGGTGGTGGGATGTGGGGGGGGGGGGGCGTCTGCAGGGGATGCTCCAGACTTGGTGGGACAGAGCCCACCTTCCCCTGTCCTTCCTCTGTTGGCTGCTCCCCCCTGGAGGATGGGATGTCCACTCCCCCTGATCTCCGGTGCCCTCGGCCTGCAGCACCCTGAGGCAGGGTTTTGGTTCCTAGCCAGACACCGAGGGCAGGCTCTGGCAGGGAGAACACTGAATCCCAGGCACTAGACAACCTGGGACCAGTGGCCAGATCCTAACCCATCAGCTGTACAGAAACAAATTTCCACGTACAGTCGGAAAGTAGTGAAACAAGTAAAGTGTTTATTAGGAGGCAAAAGAATACACTGTGTGTGTGGATAGACTTACAGGCAGGCTCAGAGAGTTGTGCCTTTCGGGTAGTTCGAATCGCCTTTATGGGGCATTTCTTCTGAGTTTCCTTTGGTCAGTCATCTTGCTTTGCCTGGTCCTGAGTGTATTAGGTATCTCAGGATATTCCCATGTGTGCATGTGTATCTCTTAGCCAAGATGGATTCTAGCGAAGAGGCCTGTGGGTAGGTTGCCATCACTTACTATAGGGTGACACCCTCTCTCTTTTGACCTCCAAGGAGATTTTCTGCACAGGTGTAGTTGGGGAGGTCTCCCTAACTTCAGGAATGAAGAATATGTAGTCTTTTGTCTTTTATCTGGACAGGGCCCAGCCTCCTGCATCATGCTGCTTTTATGGAGTTTCTGTCCACAGGGGAGAAACTGTTCAACCTGGGGTCCATCCATCTCCTGCCTCAACCCTGCAGTACCATCTTTTAGGAAGAGCTTCTCCCCTTTGGAGGAGAGGAGCTGTGGCAGGCCTGCACCCTTTCCTGGTTCAGTGAGGCAGGCGTCTGACAGGAGTACTGACTTCTCCCCATCTCGCCTCTCAGAGCAGAGCCTCTGGCCACAAGCCCAGTGGTCTGCGTACCCCAGCCTTTCTTCGTGCATGCTGTGATTGAAGCGGGCTGGAAAGCACCTGCTGTAGCCAGAGGGCAGGTAGGAGGTCCCTGAGGCAGAGCACACAGCCTTGCAGACACGGGAGAGGGAAGCTCATTTCAGGACTGAATGACTTTTGTCTGGCCCCTTCCTCTTGGGTGAGTCTCACAATCTGGTGGTGGGACCAGCAGGGGCAGACTCTTCCCATTGCCTAAATGAGGGAAAGAGGGGCTTTGTGGTGATTTTCTAGGGGTGCTCCTGCATAGACCCAGGCCCTGGTCCCTGCTGAGCAAATGTTCAGTGAGTGGGAAGGCAGGCCTGAGCTCAGCTGAAGTCAGAACCAGGCTCAGGCTCAGAAGCCAGATGAAGACCTTCTTTATCTTTAAAAAACCAACTTTGCTTCTACACTCCATTCCAATTTAGAGGGAGGGATAAGTTTTACCAGGGAGCATGAAATCAGAAGATGATCTCCAAGACCTTTTTCCTTCTGCTTCCTGCTCTGCCAGCGCTGGTCCTACCACCCTCTTCAGTCTCCCAAGGAGGTCTTCCCTGACTGCCGACCTGCCCCTGTACCCTGCTTCTCCCCACATGCACCTGGAAATGTTCATTAACTGTAAGATCCCTGACAGGCAGAGAGAATGGGGAAGTAGGACCCCTCAGGGGTGAGAGATGAATTGGGCCATTGCTATGAGTTAGATGTCCTTTGTTAGAAAAGGAGGAATTGCTACGACTGTGACTTTCAGAGTAAAGTCCCTTTTGAAAGCCTGTCTCTCACCTGTCTAGAAGAGAGATTGCACATCCTTCATCCTTCAAGCCAGAAACCACACGTGGCAGTTTTTCTCTCAACTGTACAGATGACTGCTTTTTTCAGAAGCCTTAAACGCAGCCCATTTCCCTGCTCACAGAAACTAGTCTCGTCGCAGGCTGAGTGGGACACAAGGGCTCCATGTAAGCCCGGCAGTTTTCTCCCCTAGGTTAACAGAGTTTCGCCTGGACTGTCCGGCTCGGGCGCTGTCCGCCTGGACGAGGGGCACTGCAAGAGCTGGCCAAGTACCGAGGCTCAGTGCAGCGTCTTCTGCCTGTGGTGCCGTCTGCCCTTACCTTGTGACAGCCTCGATGGTCATCAGTTTCCCTTCTCTTTACACTTCAGGGCTTGAAGAATCAGGCCCGGGTGAAGCTGAATATCGTGAGGTGTCCGCCGGTGACCACCGTGCTGATCAGGAGACCGGACCTTCGCTACCAGCTGGGGTTCAGTGTCCAGAACGGAATTGTAAGTTCAGCCCCATACCTATTCCAGAAGTCTGACCCACGAAACCAAGGCCCAGGGTTTGGGTCTTTGGGGGATATTTTTTAAAGCTGGTCAGTTCCCAGAAAGAATCTGGCAAGAGAGGGATGGATGGGTGAAGGCAGACCCACTTCCTCCATGGGCAGAGAATTCAGTGCCTTCCCTGGGAGGAGAAGGGCCTTCCCAGAGCGGTGGTCCCTGGAGACCAGTGTCTCTGTGATGCACAGGCTGGCCCTCCCAGCTGCCAACTTGAGATAGCTTGGGAGGTACCCACCTTCCCCACAGCCTTGGCTGAGAACCCAGCCCTGTGGGGCTTATGCGTGAATAATTTCCTCCTTGCCTTCTTGGCACTTTGGGGATAAAGTGTATTTTCATCACTTGGATGTCTGCCTTCAAATACTGGGTTAGCCAAAAAGTTCATTTGGGTTTTTCCACAAGATGTTATGGAATAAACCCAAACAAATTTTTGGTCAACTCAGTACTTCCCTTTTTTCCCCTTTATTGTCATAAAACATACACAGTAGTAAGTTTGCCATTTAAACCATGTTTAAACATACAATTCAGTGCCTTTATAGGACATTCATGAAGTGGTTGTAACCATCAACACTGTATTTCTAAAACTTTTTCTTTACCCCAAACAGAAACCCCGTATTCAGTACTACTCCCTTTTCATCCTGGTTTGCCTTGGTCTAGACTCATAGTAATTCTGGGCTTTGGTGACAAATCTCTAACCTTCTGGATATTATAGATCTTTGCATTCATCTTTTCAGATAGAAAAACCTACACTTTTTCTTCCTTTAAATTTTAATTGACTTGTAGGTAATTAAAATTTTATTCCAAGTGTGTCTTAAGAAATACCTTTGAAGTTCCCAGTTGGAGTTGAAATACCTAACCCACTTTATCTATTTTTTGTACCCACGTAGCCTCATTTCCTTCTTAAGAGAAGAGCCAAGGTTATTCCTTATAGTTTTGGTCTGACAACCTGTTTTTACCTGTTTAAACTTCCTCTGTGTGTTTTTCCAAAGTTTAATAATATTAGAAGTTGTTCAGCTGTTAACAGAGGATTGCCCTAGAAGAGATGCACAGCCCCCAGTTTTCTCCCAAGTGTGGGAAGCACCTAAGGGCCTGACTCCCAGAGGACTTGACAGGCTGCAGGGTCCACATGCTCACAGACACAGAAAGCGTGTTGTCCCGAGATGTTGCGGTGTCGTCTGCATAGGCTTTTTAGAGAAAGGTGCAGAGTCAGGAGTGAAGTCAGCTCTGTTAACTCAAACCGTGTTCCCCTGGGACAATTGCAGCTGCTTTGTGGGTGAGGTGGGGGTGCCTGCAGCTGCAGGGTGCAGGCCAGAGCCCTCCTCCAGCCTCCAGCCTCTGCCCACCACCGTGCCTGCTGGCTGCACCGAGACAGAAAACAGCCACGTTGTCATTTCTGCCAGGGGGGAGTGGAGCAAGGACCGCTGAGCTTCTGCCCGCCAGCTGGCCAAACTGTGGCACACGCAGCGGGGTTCTAGCAGGTTCTAGCCCCAGCGTAAGTCATGCAACCGACCCTAAAAAGCCAGCTGCTAGCATCACCCAGTTCAGTGTTTGAGTCCCAGATAACACCGACCTGCGTGACACAGACTGACGGTTTGAAAACACTGGCAGCTCTGTGACAGGCCCAGACAGTTCTTTTTACCAAAGCTGAGCCGGGATGAAAAGTAGTCTGAATTCACGGGGCCGTGAAATCCACTGATGTGCTGTGTTCCCTGTGCAGACTGCGTGAACATGAGGGGGCCGTCTGGGGGTCCACAGTCCACTTGCTTGTAGAAACAAAGATGTAAACGTCCAGAGCCTGACCATGGCAGCTTCTCAGAGATGAGAGCATGGGGGTGGAAAATTCTAGAAAAGACAGTCTCCTGCCCCAGTGGGTTTCCTAACAGGCAGTTCCCCCTGGGATGGGTCACTTGGCCTCTGACTAAATTTGGCCTTTGACTCTGACAGATTTGCAGCCTCATGCGAGGGGGAATAGCAGAGAGAGGAGGCGTCCGTGTGGGACACCGCATCATTGAAATCAACGGGCAGAGCGTGGTGGCCACCCCACACGAGAAGATCGTCCACATCCTCTCCAACGCCGTGGGGGAGGTAAGGGAGGGGCCCGGGGTGGGAGTACCCTGGCACCCCTCATCCCAGCCAGGAAACCCTCCTGAGAGTTCTTCCACATCCTGAACACATCTCCACAACCAAACTGTCTTGGACCAGAATTTAAACCCAGTAACTGGTTGTCTGACAGCTGATTCTCAAAAACATCATCACATCACCTCAGCCTTCTCCTCCAGCAGCGTCTACCCTCCTCCTCTTCTAGTTCTCTAATCTGGGCATATTCTCCCCATGGCTACCCAAGTTTTCTCCATTTTTCCCAGCTAATCCCACCAAATGTGCCTGCAAGATTTAAGTCTCAGATTCAAGTCTAATCAGCAGCTCCCTGGTACGGCCAGGCTGAACAGGGGTCTGAACAGCTGTTCTAGGGGAGGGAGGGAGGCAGGAGCAGCCAAAACCCCACAGTGGTCCTCCTCCTGTTTTAAGGGATTTTCTCCTTAAAAAAAAAAAAGCCAAAGCCTGGTGGAGAGCCAGAGCTTTGGGGAAAGTAGAGCATCCTGGTGTTCATTCTTCACTCACTATCACCCCTAATGTTTTAGAAAGCCCATGGACTCTGCTCTTCCTGGAGGCTGCCTGGGTCAGATCCGTGTTAGAAATGGGGTGAGGGGGGAAGGGGGTGTACCTTGCAAGACGCCCACACAGCTCCGGAGCCCCAGCCCGCCGCCGCCCTGTGTTTCTGCCTGCAGATCCACATGAAGACGATGCCGGCTGCCATGTACAGACTGCTGACGGCACAGGAGCAGCCCGTCTACATCTGAGGCCGCGCCCCGGGGTGGCTTGCATGGAGGACTCTCCTCACTTGTGGTTGTGTTTCTCGTGCTGCATCTGTGTGCCCACTGAGACCTTCCCCTCTCACGCCCAGCACTCGGTTTGACATGGAGGAAAAGAATCCACAGCGACCTCCCTCCCTCCCTCTCTCTCTCTCTCTCTCCAGTTTGCTTTCTTTGTTTCAAATGCCAGGGAAGTTTTGTATGCACTCCCTTGAGGCTGGAGAGCAGGTCAGAGCCACCCAGAATCTGCCGAGGACCTTCCTGAAGGTCCTTCCCTTGAGGGAGGGGGATGCCTGAGGAGGGTTGTCGCCACCCCGCGCCCTCCCTTTCCGAGAGGTGCAGACCTCCGAGGAGGAGCCCCTCGGGACGGTGGGGAAGCCGATTCCGCAGTGCCTACGATCCAGTGGCTGATGTGTGCTCTCCCCCAGTCAGTTCATGGGAATATGGTGGTAATGGGGGGCCGGCCCACCGTGTACCTGGGGCATCATATGCTATTTCCTTGCAGAATTTCTGAGCCAACCTTATGCCTCTTCTATAGCCAGTTTTAGTTTCAACATAATTTTCTAATGTGAACCTTTTCACCCCGGGACAGAAGGGGAACGACTGTGAGGTGGATACCTGTGCAGAGAACTGGGCGATTCCAGAGGTTACCAACCGTTAGATAAACAGGCAGGTACTTCTGCCCCCTTCCACACCACACATACGTACACACGTCTCACTTGCATATCTTCCACCCTGCCCTCCTCCCCACCACCAGTGAGGCAGCCAGAGCCCCTGGAAAACCCACATGGCCTCTCTGTAAGGCCCCTTCCCCCAGGTGAGGGCCACAGGGGCTGGGGAGCCCTGTCCGGAGAGAGGCGGCCCTCTGAGGCTGAGGTCCAGCCCTGCCAGCAGCTCCTTGGCTCAGCGGGTTCTGCTGGACTCCCATGCACCCCCACCCCAACACACACACCCCCCACACACTGGGAGTCTGGACAGGATGGACTGCTCGCCTTGAAGATGAGGAACCCAGTGTGATCGTGTTAACGCTTCCTGGTCCAAGGTGGGACCAGCCTCCTCCTCTTCTCAGGACCACGAGGCAGGATGTGACATTTGAGAGGCCAGCGCCATACATAGACCACAAAACTAAGGGGACAGTTGTGACCTCAGGCGATGCCTAAGAATCCCCAGATGAATTCCAAAAACATCTTGCTGCCTCGGGGGCCTGAAAAAGCTTTTACTTGGTGTGGAATGTTACGTGTTCTCATCAGGCGCCTCATGTCCGTGGGTTTCGTTCGTCTCAGTTCGGTGCAGATGTTTTCGTAATACCATGATTCTGAGCCAGTTTTCACTTACTCTTGGTCCAAAGAGCACTTTTGTTTTCATGTGGGTGGGGTGTGGCTTCGTTTGGTTTTCGTTGTGTTCTGTTCGTGACCTCCACAGAGACAGGGTCAGAGAAACTATTTTGTGATATTATTATAGTCCCTGTTCTCAACATCTGGGCTCTTTATGTTGTGTCTGTGGAAATAGCAACCTGGTGAGCACATGTTGGGTAGATGGATTTATACCTCGAACAGAGGGATTTCAGGGAGGGAGAAAGTGAATCAGAAAAGACTGGGAACAAGAGACTTCCGCCAGAGAGGTTGTGTAATCGTGCCCCGGGATCTCTGTGCTGAGTTTTCTGCGTAGGCAGGAAAGCCAGGTGCTTCAGTGGCATTAGTGGCTGGACTCCCAGTGTGACCGTGGGTCAGACCCTTCCAAAGAGGGGCTATGCTGCCCACACATCCCCCCTGGGAGAGGGGCTGCCCCTTCTCCAAGGGTCCAGGGTGGGCAGTATGGGACCCCTGGACGACTTTTGAGGACAGTTAGCTGAATGTTGCTAAGCTGCTGCTAAGTAGGAGACCAGCCCCAAGGCTAACCCACTGCGAACATGAGGAGCCACGAACCCCAGTACCGTTTACCAAACTGTAGTGTCTGATGGCATACAATTAAATACTCAGGAGTCCTGAGTTCACCTTACCTTTGCCAGAGAGAGTGGGTAAAACAGGAATGCAGCATTCTGGGTGGTCCTGGGAAATAACCGGAGAGCGGCTCGTGCCCTCTGCTCCCAGGTGAGCTCTCAGGCCGCCTGCCCCCACGCCCCTTCAGAGGCGTCGGTGGTCGGCCACTGGACAGGCACCCCACCGGCACATCCCCACGTAATTGCAATGAAGCGTCTTCACCCAAAGGAGAGGAGGAGGCAGGCTACACTTCCTATTGCTACTGCACAATCTTAGGAGGTTTGACAGGTGTTTTTGACAAGGCCAGTTTGGTAAACTCTCCTAGGAGACTAACATTTTAGTGGAAGATTATCCCACCACACACCTTTGTGTCAATAACAGTGGCTCCTCACACCCGGATAGCCAGATCTCTAGCTTGGTGGAGGTTCAGTCGGCTGTAGTATGTTCTTACCTGCCTGCTCCCTCTGGGTGGAGGGGAGTCAGCCTATCTTCAGAAGTTATCCAGGAGGCAGGATCTTAACAGACACTCCGTTTGGGAAGTCTCACGGGAAGTGATGGCCTGTTTCCCTCTGATATCCCAGTATATATAGTTACATATGTAAATATCTGAAAACCCCAGGTAATGGCGAAAACTATGTACAGAGCAGCCTTCCCAAACGTGGCCCTGGGCAAAAAGCCACTCTTGCCACTTGGCTTGGACATTCTGGTGACTCAGCTTTGGGGATAGATGCCCAGATCCATCTACTCCCTCCTGGTCCAGCCAGGGTGTGCCAGAACCCGCCCTGCCTTGCCTTCTCAAATGTGACCATTTCAGGGAGCCACCCTCAGCCTTGGGTTCACGAGAGGATGAAGCCCCCAGAGACCAGTGCCGAGCCTGCTCCCCTCACGGGAGCGGCTCCTCCAGGCCTGGAGCCCATCACAGGGCCCTGGACTCTGAGTCCCTGCATCCGGGTCTGCTTTCCCAACATTGTCCATCGGCCCCGGCCTCAGAGAGTCCCAGAGTAACCTACTACCTCCCCATCGCTCCCGCTATCCCGGTCACACCCGCCACCCCGTCTGCACGCAGATGAGACCCGCCCACGAGCCCTTCTTGGGTCCCTGGGCCCAGCAGTGAGGCTTACCAATGTTTACAGTTAGGGGCACCTCCTCTGAGGCGTGTTTACTCTCCCACTCCCAAGGCCACTTGCTGGTTTGAGTTTCGTGTCCATCTGCCCCTTCCCTGGTTGAGGCCGACTTGAACACACAACCCTGATCTTATGTCCCAACCCTCCGTCAAGGCCATGGTGAGGACTGTGTGGGGAGGATATTCCTTGTACATACTCAGCACAGCCCCTAGAGTTTGGACTTGTACTATTGTTCTGTAAAGAGGGTGAAATAGAGCTTATTGTAAAGCGTTGGGAGAAGTATAGTATTGTATTTGTAACAATATGGTTCTTTGTATACACAAAACTCAATGATCTCTTATATATAATTATAAATAGATATAAATAAGATATATATACACGTGAGCCTGGAATGTTGATGCCGCACACCCACTGAATGTATTTCCCCTGACAGTCTGGTCACTGGGCTGGCCCGCCCTCCCCTCCTCCGTACTGTTTTGGGGGTTGTGATGTATTTAATGTGTTCCCTTCCTTTATTTAACTGAACGCTAATGTCTGTAAGAGTTGCCGCAACAATAAACAAGAACGTCACCTCTTGGCCCCGGCTGAGTGTCTTCGTGTTTCAGGGGAGGGACAAGACTGAAAGTGGGGGAAAGATGTCCTCATCCCAAAAGGCCACCTCCTACCCATCCCGTGGGGCCTGCTCAGTGCCCAGAGCCCATTACCTAAACGGGCAGGTTCTGTGAAGCCAACTCAGCTAGGAAACACAAGCGGCTGTGTCAGCCAGTAGAATAAGTCCACTGTCTCGTCCACCTCCTGGGAGCACACTGCAGGGGACACAGGAGCCCTCTGGCTTCTCAGTGAGGGAGGGAAATAGCGGTGAATTACCTTCCCCAAGAAATCTCCAGGGAGGGGAGGTGGCCCTGCGTAAGTGGACTGCAGAAGGAAAACGTTCCCTGTCCCATCCCCCGCTGCTATCACAGAGGACAGAGGAGCCTGGCAGACTGCAGTCTGTGGGGTGGCAAGAGTCAGACATGACTTAGCGACGGGACAATAACTGAATCATTGCCATACAGTAAAAATTAACATTGTAAATAAACTATAATGATAAAAGGAAAATCTGACTCATACAAATATAGAATGAACATGTATCAAAGATTTATTGACTCACTAATTGATGAAACAGGTAAGATGGGAAGAGTAATTTGAAGAACTAAGTATAAAGTTTTTTTAAAGGACTTAGAATGAAACCTCTAGGTTAGATATAATCAGTTAATGTCCTTTAAGGCCCTATAACTTATCACCTTTGGAATTATCTTTTCTAAGCAGAAATTATTTGCATCTCTAGTTGGGGGTAGACGGAGGACTGTTGGATGATAATAAAAGCCAAGCAGAAGAATAAAGCACAAAAAAAGAATCAAAAGCAGGGACTCCAGCAGATATTTGTGCACCCATGTTCATAGCAACTTAATAAACAGTAGTCATACTAGAAGCAACCCAAGTATCAAGGGATGAATGAATACCCAAGATGTATACAGATAAAATGGACTGTTATACAGCCTTAATAAGGAAGCAAATTCTGACACATGTTGATGCTTGAAGACAAACATGCTAAGTAAAATAAGCTAGTCAAAAAGGGACAAATATTGTATGACTCAACTTATACGAGCTATCTAGAGTAAATTCATAGACACAGGAAGAAGAATGCTGGTTGGTAAGGGCTGAGGGAGGACAGAATGGGGAGCTCTTGTTTAATGGATATAGTTTCCATTTAGGAAGATGGAGAATGTTCTGGACATGGGTGGTGGTTATAGTTGTACAACAATAAGAATGTACTTAATGCCTCAGAATTTTAACCTTAAAAATGCTTAAAAAGGTAAAACGTATTATGCATTTCTAAATAAAAGTGCACAAACATGGAATCAGTTTAAAGGTACTGTTTTACATGGGATAGTTAGGGAAGGCCTCACTGAAAGGAAGAGGGCCCTGTGGATGTCTAGGGATGAAGGTTCTAAGCTGCAGGGACAGCACACACAGGCCCTGAGGGAGAGCTGGAGGCCACTGCTGCTGGAGCAGAGAGGGAGGCAGCAAGTGGCTGGAGATGAAGGCAGTCGGGTGGGGTGTGATAGTGCTAAATGTAGGTGGTGGTAAGAACTCTGGTGATACACACATGCATACACACACACACCCCCCTTGAGTGGTTTTGTTTCCACTCAAACCCACACACTCCATCACACTCAGCTCACACGCCTCATCACCTCCTCTGAGCTCTCATCACTAGCAAGAGCTAGGATTTGGCGCCCTCTGGTGACATAACTTTGGAAATGCCAAATCCAGACAAGCTAGAATCTCAGATAGTGATGGAGGGAATGAGGAATCTTAGCCACCCTTCAGAGGCCCCTTGTTTTCCAAATAAGGAAACAAATGTCCTAAACAAGAATAGGACCCACTGAAAGCCATCCAGTGAGTAGTCAGCTAGAACCGCACTCCCTGGCTCCCAGACTCCCGCTCCTTGGTCCAATCCCAGCTGCTGACCCATGGGGTGAGGGCAGCATCCTCTCCCTGTTGGCCAGGCTGGGGGCAGCCTGGAGACAGGCTCAGCACTGCTGTGACCTCAGCCTCGGGCCACCTCCAGAGCCTTTGTGAGAGCTAGACAGAAAAGCACAGCAAACTGCTGGCTCGCCAACCCCTCTGTAGGCTGGGAGAAGCCACTCCTGGAGGCCTGGGGGTGCCACTGTGAGAAAGAAGGGAGAAGCACCGCCTCATCACTGCTCTGCACCCCGTTCCCAGAGCCCGCTCACACCCTGCTCCTATTGGCCATCTCGTCAGCTGCCTGACCACACGACAGCTCTCTTCCCCTCCACTACATAGTTTCTTATGGGTAGGGACCTAGTTTTTCTCAACTTTCTAGTCATGACAGGTTATAATTAGAAGAGTCACAGACAGGGATGTAAGCTACAGCTCGGCTGTTATATTACTTATATTCTCTCTCTGTGACCCTGGGCAAGTTAATTAACTACTCTGAGCTACTCTGTATTATCTGTAAAATAGGCACAGCTTGGCTCAGTTCTTAAGCTTAGAGATCCTGTCCATGAAGCTCAGGAAGTGCAATACTGGCAGTCATTTGCAAAGTACAGAACTGGTCCTGGAGAGAAACTGTCGGGGAATTCCTCTTGGAGGAGGTATATTTCTGCAGGGTTTTTAAGGCACAACAGGGGTTTGCCAGATACTGTGGTTGGTGAGAACGTTCTGTGCAGAGGCATGGGATCCTGGAGGCCTGGAAGAACATGGCAAGAGGATCCCAGAGCACTTGAGGGACCCCTGGTGATTCAGTGGCTAAAGCTCCACATCCCCAACAGAGTCCGCATGGGAATCAACCTGGGCCCCCTGCACTGGGAGTGTAGAAGGAAATGTTTCCCATAGCATCTCCCCCACATCCTCTGGCTGAGTGTTCTTCAGATCTCTTTGTAATTCTGCTTTCTGAAGCTCATTGTGTGTAACTCTTGGGCTGCCAGTGGTGGGCTGGGGGCACCCAGTTCCCCAGTACAGAGTATCTAGTCCTGTTTCTAAAGCAAAATGCCCTTCACACTTTTTCTCTGTGGACACACTGCCCAGTCTTCCTACAAAGCCCAGTCCAGTCCCTGAGGGTCTTCGAGTCGGGGCTGCTGCAAGCCTTTCGGGATGGAACTCTGTCTTGCACCAGGGGTCCTGAAGTAGCCTCCTGCAGCCTAGCCCCAGGGGCCCCATCCCCACCTTTGTCCCCTCTCACCAAAGGCAAATCTCATCACACAGAGATGTCCACTTCAAGGAAGGTGGAGAGAAAACACTGATGTGTGTGGAAGTCACGACTTGGAGAATGAGAAATAGCCCATCTTTTAGCACCTTCTATGTGGACCAGGCAATGTTCCAACACTTTACACAGATTAACACAATCCCCACAGCTGCTCCAAGAGGTAGATTCAGCTAGTGTGCCCATTATCTAGATGAGGAAACTGAGACACGGAAATCAAGGACTTATATTTTTCCAGCTGCTCCCAACTGTGCTAGGACTTCCTGTTCTGTCACAGCTGATGAACTCAGCACTACATTTTTTGGTCTTTTGGTCCTTACACTTTTCTCTCCAGGTTCCTGTCTTTTGCAAACCTCAATAGCTATTTTGTCAAAGCTGTCCCACCTCTTAAACACTTACACTTAAGACATGAGACCATAAAACTCATAGAGAACATAGGCAGAACATTCTCTGAAATCAGTTGTACCAGTATGCTCTTAGGTCAGTTTCCCAAGACAAAAGAAATAAAGCAAAAATAAACAAATGGAACCTAATACACTTACAAGCTCTTGTACATCAAAGGAAACCTTCAACAAAATGAAAAGACAACCTACAGCATGGGAGAAAATATTGGCAAATAATGCAACCAACAAGGGTTTAATTTCCAAAATATATAAACAGCTCATAAAACTAAACAAAAAACAAAAAAAGCACCTAACAACCATAACCAAAAATGGGCAGAAGACCTAAACCTCCAAAGAAGAAAGATAGATAACTAGTAGGCACATAAAATGATACTCAACATTATTAACTATTAGAGAAATGCAAGTCAAAACTACAGTGAGGTATGACCTCACACCAGTCAGAATGGCTATGATTAAAAAGTCTATAAATAACAAAGGCTAGAGAGGGTATAGAGAAAAGGGAACCCTCCTACACTGTCGGTGGGAATATAAGTCGGTGCAGCCACTGTGGAGAAATGTATGGAGGTGCCTCAGAAAACTAAATAGAATTACCATTTTGATCCAGCAAGCCCACTCCTGGGCACATATCCAGACAAAACTATAATTCAAAAAGATATATGCAGCCCTACGTTCATACCAGCACTACTCACAATAGCCAAGAAATGGAAACAGCCTAAATGTCCTTGGACAGATGAATGAATAAAGATGTGGTTCATATACACAATGGAATTCTACTCAGCCATAAAGAAGATCAAATAATGTCATTTGCAGCAACATGGATGCAACCAGAGATTATCATACTAAGTGGACTAAGTCAGAAAGAAATACCATATGATATTAGCTATACATGGAATCCAAAATATGACACAAATGAACCAATCTGTAAAACAGAATCATGGAAAGAGAGAACAACTGGTGGTTGCCAAGGTGGGGGGGGTTGGGGGAGGGATGGAGTGTGAGGTTGGGGTTAGCAGATGTAAGCTTTTATATACAGACTGGATAAACAACAATGTCCTATTGTATGGCACAGAGAGCTATATTCAGCATCCTATGATAAATCATAATGGAAAAGACTGAAAAAAAGAATGTACACGTATGTACACCTGATTCGCTTTGTTGTGCAGCAGTAATTAACACAACATTGCAAACCAACTATACTTCAATCTTAAAAAAAATCAAAAAGCTGCCCCACCTGCTGGCTAGACTTGGGCTCCAGGTGCTGGGGGCAGGGCTTAGCTTCCCCCTCTCCCTCCCTCTCTGCAACAGACCCTTTAAGGAAGGGCATAGGTGGGAGCTAGACAGAGATTTCCCAACCTCAGATGTTGCTCTTGGCAAGGTCACCTGCCTCTCTCTGTCTGAGTCCTTCTGCTGATCCAGTTCACTCTCTAGGGGCTGAATGGAGACAAATGATGAGCAGCCCCCAGGCACTGGGGGTCCCTCCAGCCCTCGGCTCCATCCCCCCACTGGCCCCTCAAACCACAGTTTTCTAAAGTGTACCCATCTTCAACCCGAGCTCTGTCCTGAGCAAGTCTGCAGCCCCAAGTCCCAACAGCCAACAAGCTCAGTGACATCCATTCCCCTCACCCCTCAGAGGGCACAAGGCCAGGCACCCTTGACTTCTCACGTGGCCATCCCATGAAGACTGTCTCCACCAATCAATAAGGCCTCCCATCAGCCAGTCCCTCAGATAAGATGGTCACCAGTGTGGGGGGCGGGTTCGAGCACCCCAACTTCACAAGTGGTTCTTTTGGGGTCCCCTCCCTTGGCTTGGGGCAGGAGAAATCATTCTTGCCTAGACCCCATGGGAGGAAGTGGGGTAAAGAGCTTCTTTCTTGCATTTGCTCTCCCCGCCAAGGCGGCACGCCCACCCCCCGGCAGTCCTCATGTCACCAGGATGACGAGGGACGGCAGCTGCTGAAGGCTCCTATCCTTTGGCTCCTCTCACAAGAGCCCTGGAGGTGTGCTACCCCCGCGAGTGGTGTCTGCCCCCATGGGTGAGGCTGCCTCTACCACAGACAGGACCTCACACTTTTCCCTCTCAGCTCTGATCTCCACTGCAATTGTGGAACCCAGAAAAAAACCCACCCACCATTGCATCACACACAGAACCATCATGTGAGAACCATCACGGAACCTTCACCTCAGTCTGCCGTCTCTAATTCCCCTTACACCACCATGATCTCAGTTCCTTAAGCCCTCAAAGCTTGTTCCCTCACCTGCAAAATGGTGTCCACCTTGTGCAGACTGTGAGGATCAGGGGGCTCATTCTTTCCTGGCCCCACAGATCCGGGTCCTCATAAGCTCCCTGGGATGTGCATATCTTCAGACTGTACAAGCAAGGGCCACACCTCAGCAGGGCCGCGACCCTGTAAGCGTGTGCACTCACGGTGGCTCCACCCTAGTGAGGGGACCCCAGCACACCTGCAGCCCCAGCCTGGCTTGGGAAGCACTACACACTACTCCAGCATTTAATCTCCCACAAATGCAGATTCTAGTTCCTAGTAGAAACTTCTGGAATGTCAATGCATCAATTTTTAAAAGTCAAAAATCTCACTCTCAAATGCAATCAACACTACAACGAAGTACCACTCACCCCGGTCTGATTAAAAAGTGTGTTAGTCGTTCAGTCATGGCCGACTCTTGTGACCCCCATGGAATGGACCCCACCAGACTCTTCCGTCCAGGGAATTTCCAGGTAAGAATACCGGAGTGGGTAACCATTCCCTTCTCCGGGACAGCTTCCCATCTCAGGGATCAGATCTGGGTCTCCTACATGGCAGGCAGATTCTTTACCATCTGAGCCACCAGGCAGAAGGGCCATCATTGAAAACTGTACAAGGAACAAACGCTGGAGAGGGTGTGGAGAAAAGGGAATCTTCCTACACTGTTGGTGGTTGGTACATAGTTGCTGCAGCCACTATGAAGAATATGATGGAAAACTCAAAATAGAATTGCTGCATGATCCAGCAAGCGCTGTGCTGGGCATATATCCAAACAAAATTCTAGTCCAAAGAGATAACATGCATTCCTCTATGTTCACAGCAGCATTATTCACAGGAGCCAAGGCATGAAAACGAACTAAATGTCCACAGACACATGAATGGATAAAGAAGATGTGGTTCATATATACAACGGAATATTAGCCATAAAAAAAGGAATGAAATTGGATCATTTGGAGAGACATAGAAGGACCTGGAGACTGTCAAACAGTGAAGTCAGAAAGAGAAAAACAAATACTGCATGTTAATGCATATATGTGGAATCGGAAAAAATTGGTATAGACATTCTCACCTATGAAGAAATAGAGACACAGATGTAGATGGATACCAAGGGGGAAAGATACAGTGGGATGAATTTTGAGAATGGGACTGATATATATACACTATTAATGCTCTGCATAATCTAGACAACTAATGAGAGCCTGCTGTTCAGCACAGAGAACTCTACTCAATGCCCTGAGTTGACCTAAAGGGGAAAGGAGTCCAAAAGAGGGGATGTACGTGTATGTGTAGCTGATTCAGTTTCCTGTGCAGCAGAAACCAACACAGCATGGTAAAGCAAATACAGTGCAATAAAAACAATTTTTTTAATGAAATACTGCCGTTTGTAGAAACGCGGACGCAAAGTGAGATTATACTAAATGACATATTTAGTCAGAAAAAGAAAGACAAATATCATACTTGTATGTGGAATCTGAAATCTGACACAAAGGAACCTATGCAACAGAAACAGAATCATGGGCTGGGACAACACACTGGTGGTTGCCAAAGCCGGGGGCGGGGGTGGGGGATGGTGGAGGGATGAAGTGGGAAGCTGGGATTAGCAGATGCAAACTGTTGTATGTTGAACAGACAAACAAGGTCTACCATACAGCACAGAGAACCGTATTCAATATCTTGTGATAAACCAAAGTGTAAAGAATATATATACATATATCAACTTCTCTGGTGGCTCAGATAATAAAGAACCTGCCGGCAATTCAGGAGACCTGGGTTTGGTCCCTGGGTCAGGAAGATCCCCTGGAGAAGGAAATAGCATCCTACTCTAGGATATGTATATATATATGTATTATATAATATATAACTGAATATTTAAAAGGAATTTGTATGTATGTATGTGTGTGTGTGTATACACACACACTTATGAATCCCATGGTTAGGAAGATACCCTGGAGGAGGAAAATGGCAGCCTACTCCAGTATTCTTGCCTGGAAAATCCCATGGACAGAGGAGCCTAGTGGGCTACAGTTCATGAGGTTGCAAACAAGCTGGACATGACTTAGTGACTAAACTACATCTGAATCTCATACAAATACAGAATGAACATGTATCAAATATAGAACAAACATGTATCAAAGGTTTATTAACTCATTAACGATGAAACAAGTAAGATGGTAAAGCTGATTTAAAGAGTACTTTGAAGAACTAAATATTTATAGTTTTTTTTAAAAAGGAATTAAAATGAAACTGCTAGGTCAGATGTAATTGGTTAATGTCCTTTAAGGCCCTATAACTATCACCTTTGGAATTATCTTTTCTAAGCAGAAATCATTTGCATCTCTATTTGGGGGTAGATGGAGGACTGTTAGGTGATAATAAAAGCCACACAGAAAAATAAAGCACAGAAAAAGAATCAAAAGCAGGGGCTCCAACAGATATTTGTGCACCCATGTTCACAGCAGCTGTATACACAGAAGTCAGAGTGAAAACAACCCAAGTATCTACCAAGGGATGAATGAATAAACAATGTGTCATGTACATATAAAATGAAATATTATACAGCCTTAATAAGGAAGCAAATTCTGACCCCTGCTACAATGTGGATGAAGCTTGAAGACAATCATGCTAAGTAAAACAAGCTAGTCAAAAGGGGAAAAATACTGTATGACACTCCACTTAGATAAGCTATCTACAGTAGATAAATTCATAGCACAGGAAGAAGAATGGTGGTTGCTAAGGGCTGAGGGAGGGCAGAATGGCGAGTTATTGTTAAATGGATATGCAATTTCCATTTAGGAAGATAGGGAAAATTCTGGACATGGTGGGAAGTTACGGTTGCAAAACAATGGCAATGTACTTAATGCTACAGAACTTTACCTGTAAAAATGGTTAAAGAGGTAAACTTCATGTTATGTATATTTTACCAAATTTTTCTAAGTAAAAATACACAAACATGGACTGAGTTTGGAGGTATCATTTTATATGAGATAGTTAGAGAAGGCCTCACTGAGGAAAAAGTAAGGGGGGCCCTGTGGATGTCTAGAGGATGAGGGTTCCGAGCTGCAGAGACGGCACACACAGAAGCCTGAGGGAGACCCAGAGGCCAGTGCCGCTGGAGCAGAGAGGGAGGCAGCAAGTGGCTGGAGATGAAGGCGGTGGGGTGGGGTGTGATAGTGGTAAATGTAGGTGGTGGTAAGAACTTTAGTGATGCACACATGCATATACACACATACACCCCTTGAGTGGTTTTGCTACCACTCAAACCCACACACTCCATCACACTCAGCTCACACGCCTCATCACCTCCTCTGAGCTCTCATCACTAACAGGAGCTAGGATTTGGCTCCCTCTTGTGCCAAATAACCTTGGAAATGCCAAATCCAGACAAGCTAGAATCTCAGATAGTGATGGAGTGAATGAGAAATCTTAGGCACCCTTCAGAGGCCGCTTGTTTTCCAAATAAGGAAACAAATGTCCTAAACAAGAATAGGACCCACAGAAAGCCATCCAGTGAGTAGTCAGCTAGAACCGCACTCCCCGGCTCCCAGGCTCCCGCTCCTTGGTCCAATCCCAGCTGCTGACCCATGGGGTGAGGGCAGCATCCTCTCCCTGTTGGCCAGGCTGGGGGCAGCCTGGAGACAGGCTCAGCACTGCTGTGACCTCAGCCTCGGGCCACCTCCAGAGCCTTTGTGAGAGCTAGACAGAAAAGCACAGCAAACTGCTGGCTCGCCAACCCCTCTGTAGGCTGGGAGAAGCCACTCCTGGAGGCTGAGGGTGCCACTGTGAGAAAGAAGGGAGAAGCACCGCCTCATCACTGCTCTGCACCCCGTTCCCAGAGCCCGCTCACACCCTGCTCCTATTGGCCATCTCGTCAGCTGCCTGACCACACGACAGCTCTCTTCCCCTCCACTACATAGTTTCTTATGGGTAGGGACCTAATTTTTCTCAGCTTTCTAGTCATGACAGGTTATAATTAGAAGAAGAGTCACAGACATTATGTAAATTATAGCTCAGATGTTATATTAATTGTTTCCTCCCCTGTGTGACCCTGGGCAAGTTAATTAACTACTCTGAGTTACTATGTCTTCATTTATAAAATAGGCACAGCTTGGCTCAGTTCTTAAGATTAGAGATTCTGTTCTTGAAGCTTTAGCAAGTGCAATATAGGCTGTCATCCTATACAAAGTACAGATGGTCCTGGAGGGAAAGCATCAGGGAATTCTTCTTGGAGGAGGCGATATTTCTGCAGGGATTTTAAGGGGCAATAGGAGTTTGCCAGGTGCCATGGTTGGGAAGAACATTCCATGAAGAGGCATAGAGGCCTGGAAGAATGTGGTAAGAGGATCCAAACGCACTTGGGGTTTTTCCCTGGTGGTCCAGTGGCTAAGACTCCATGCTCCCAATTAGGGGCCCAGCGTTTGATCCTAGGTCAGGGAATTAGATACCCACATGCCCCAATTAAGAGTTCACATGCTATAATTAAAAGATTCCACATGCCCCAATTCAGACTGAGGACAGCCAAAGAAATAAATATATTTTTTTTAAAAAATAGAAGCAGTTGGTACTATGGAAGTGTGGTAACTTTTACACTGAGTCAGTTTAGCTAAGACTTAACGTAGTCTTGGTTTTCCAGACTTCCCTTCCCTGTGTGATTCCAAGAGAAGTTGGTTGACCACAAGAGAAGTCAGAGTAAGATCTGTTGGGCAGATATGAAGCATCAGCCAAAATACCCTGAGAGCAGGCAGAGAGCTGAATGCTGGTACAGCGCACACACAGGGTCACGGGGCTGCTGGTTCCACTGTCAGCTCAGAGTGGGGACCCCTCAGCAGTGCCTCCAGACCCTCCTCCAGTCTGGGTCCTGAGCTAGGTCTACACAGTAAGTCCCCTACATACGAACTTTCAAAGATGCAAACGTACCTTTGCTTCCAGCAACGCCGAACCAGAGCCTGTGCCATCAGGGCCGGCAGTGGTCAAACTGCAGCTTGCCCTCCATCTCCTGTCGTGGACAGTCCCCCAGCTCCACCGTCTCCCACCCCCTCTCCCTCCTTCAGTCAGTAACTCTTCTTGCCTGCTCACTCGATGCTAGCCCCTGTACGCCAGCTGTTGTACTGCACTACTATAATTTTCAAGGTACTATACCGTAAGATTTTAAATGTCTATTTTTATGTTTGTTTTTTAAGGTATTATTTCTGTGAAAAGCATTATAAACCTATTACAGTATAGTACTATATAGCTGATTCTGTTAGTTGGGTACCTAGGCTAACTTCACTGGACTTATGAGCAAATTGGACTTATGAATGTAATGTGCTCTTGGAATGGAATTCATTTGTGCTTAGGGGACTTACTGAATTTACATTACATATGTGCACATATGTGTATATATGTGTGTGATTATGCACATATTCATATGTTTCCACCAGAAAGCTGGTTGTTAAGCCCTTACGAGCACACCTGCTCCAGTCCAGCTTCTCTAGTTGGCGTGGGTCACTTCCAAGCTTACTTGTGAAGAGTTTGCCTGCAAATCTTTTATTTGCAAAACAAAACACTCACCACTCACCAGGGTTTGATAAATTCCAACCAGCCCCGCTAACCAGTCACAGTGAAAACTTGCATCCTCTGACCACCTCTAAGATGCAGGCAGGGGAGAAGGAAATGGCAACCCACTCCAGTATTCTTGTCTGGAGAATCCCAGCGACGGGGGAGCCTGGTGGGCTGCTGTCTATGGGGTCACACAGAGTCGGACACGACTGAAGTGACTTAGCAGCAGCAGCAGCAAGATGCAGGCAGAGGAGTTACATGTATGTTAGTTACATCATTTCATCACACAGCAGTATCCCAAAGCAGCCACGAGGAAAAGATTTGAACTCAGGGAAGTTGCCCAAAGTACCAGAGTGATGACTGCATGTCCGTCCTGGCCACGCATAGCCGTCCACTCTTCCTGCAGGAGGGTGTGGGCAGGGGCAGGGCCTCCATGCACACAGGTGTGTGGACTGCCACGCAGGATGCTCAAGCTTGGCGGCAGGGGGGTTTGGTTGGGGGTGAGGACAGAGGGCTGGGGAGGTGGATGTGCAGCCACCTTAGAGGAAGGGGTCAGGATCAGGAAGTGTGGGGAACAGTCAAGTCACAGCGCACCAGGATAGGTTGGCAAGACTCAAATTCTGAGGCCCACTCACTGCAGCCGGGAGCAAGGCCATTTGCAACTTCATGTGACTTCCCTCTTCGCTACGGAAGAGCTCCAGGGGAGGGCTCACAGAAATCCTTCCTGTGCTGACACTTGCCAGTGTCCGTTCTCGCCCTTGAGACTTCCTTCGTCCATTTCTGCAGCTTCTGAGCACGGCCTGTGCTGGAACTGAGGGTACCGGGGAACTGGACCCGACTGGTGCTGGGGGCTCAGAGTCCGGACCTGGCACCAGCTGTGTGGTGGGATGTAAGTGTGTGGTGAGTTCTAGTTCCCTCACTACCTGGGCCCTCAACAGCAGGGAAGCCTTTGGTAAGTGACTTCATCTCCTCCTCAGGCTTCTACAGTGGGTGAAGACAGCATGGAGTAAACCCTTTCTATTCTATTGCTCTGCTTATGTTACTTCCATACAAAAATAGGTTAGGTGCATACAGAATGAAGTCAGAAAGAGAAAAACTAATATTGTATATTAACGTATATTTGTGGAATCTAGAAAAATGGTATAGATGATCTTATTTGCAAAGCAGAAATAGAGACCCAATGTAGAGAACAATAGTATGAACATCAAGTGGGGAAGAGAGGACTGAATTGGGAGAAGGGATTGACATATATGTGCTATTGATACTGTGTATAAAATAGACAAATAATGAGAAGTTACTATATAGCACAGGAAACCCTACTCAGTGTTCTGTGGTGACTGAAATGGGAAGGAAATTTAAAAAAGAGGGGATATATGTATACATACACACATACAGCTGATTCACTTTGCTGTACAATAGAAATTAACACAACACTGCAAAGCAACTATGGTGGTCGTTTAGTCGCTAAGTTACGTCCAACTCTTTTGCAATCCCATGGACTATCGCCCCTCAGGCTCCTCTGTCCATGAGACTTCCCAGGCAAAAATACCGGAATGGATTGCCATTTCCTTCTGCAGGGGATCTTCCCAACCCAGGGATCGAACCCATGTCTACTGCATTGGCAGGTGGATTCTTTTACCACTGAGCCACCAGGGAAGCCCAAGAACAACTATACTCCAGTAAAAATTAATTTTAAAAAATAGATAGGTAGAGAGGAAATATCTGGCTCGAGGTGGGAGGGAGGGGTGAGGTCTCCAAGAACCTCACCCTGAGTTCCAGAACCCTCCACCCAGCACAGTGGCTCTCACTGGCCAAGGTTCCAGGGGTCCAAGCCAATCCAGCTGAGGCGGGGGTGTTTTTCCTGGGCTGGGACTCTGCAGCTTTTGACATTAAAAGCAAGGGACACCACCTCGGATGCCACAAGCACAGTGCAGCCCGGGTATGTGTTGACATTGGCCTGGAGTCGCTTTCTCAGTGGAGGCTGGGTGTTGATGCCAGGAACCCTCCGAGGGAAAACCACTGATGCCACCCTTGGACTAGCACTTCTTCAACCCAGAACCAGTCCTAAAGTTGCTACCAAAGACCAGGGTTTGGGGGGGAATGGATACATGTATATGTATGACTGAGTCCCTTCACCGTTCACCTGAAACTATCACAACACTGTTAATTGGCCATACCCCAATACAAAATGTTCTGGTGTTTAAAAAAAACATGCAAATTAAGTTTTTTAAAAAAGTGCTACCAGAACATCCAGCACCCCGTGCTGGATCAAGCACACCAAAGATGGCGCTTTCATATGCTCTTGGCAATCCTGGGCTCCCCATCTCAGTCACCTTCCTCCAACCCTTAATCTCTAAGTCACAAATAGAGTTAGGTTATTCCTGAAAAAAAAGAAACCAGCAAACAAAATCCTGCGGGAATAAAATTCTTTTTAATGAACTCTAAATGCACCAAGAAATCTAGCCGTCTAATAGCCTTTACTAAACAATGGTAAATCTGATGGTCTTTTGGTGGTAAATGGAATGTTTTGGGTTCTTTATTTAGATATGGGCATTCATTCAGTCAAACAGCACTTATTTATGGTTAATTCTGTGCCCCAGAAACTGGGGAGACCACAGCAAACAATACAGATAAAATTCCTGCTCTCCTGCAATCTACATTGCAGTGAAAGAGACAAAAATATAAATAAAATATATAGTTATTTTAAATCATGATGTATGATAGTGAGAAAAATTAAGCAGAGAAAACATCAGAATGCCAGAGAGTTACAGCTTGGTGGTAGCAGGGGGGGAGGGAGGCAGAAAGGCTTCACTGATAAGGAGATGTTTAAGATATGATGGAGGTGAGGGGGCAAGTGATGAGAAACCGTTCCCAGAAGGGAGAGGGCAGGTATCAAGGCCCAGGGGTAGGAACACGTGAATATGTTTAGAAATATGGAGGAAGTCAAAACAGCCTGAGCAGAGGGAGGAAGGGATTGGGGGAGAGGGTAAGAGAGGACCAAGCCACAGATAACCTCAGGGTGGGTGTTACCTGTGGCTTGGTGGGGCCCTATTAGTGACTCTAGGATTCTGGCTTTTATTCTGAGCCAGGTGGGAACCAGTAGAGGGTTATGCCCAGAGGAATGTTTTCACAGGATTGCTCTGGCTGCTGCATGAAGCAGCATTGAAAACGCAATGCCTTTACTGTTTACAATAGCCAAGTCATGGAAGAAAGCTAAACGTTCATCGACAGAGGAGTGGGTAAAGAGGATGTGGTGCACATATACAATGGACTATTATTCGGCCATTAAAAGAATGAAACAACACCATTTGCAGCAAAGTGGAAGGACCTAGAGATTGGGATACTGAGTGAAGTCAGTCAGACAGAAGGAGAAATGTCGTGTGACATCTCTCATGTGTGGAACCTAAAAAGAAATGGCACAAATGAATTTACCTACAAGAGAGAGACTCACAGACTTAGAGAATGAGCTTATGGTCGCCAGGGGAAAGGATGGGCAGAAGGATGAGTAAAGGAGTTTGGGGTGGACATGTACACACTGCTATATTTAGAAGAGATAACCAACAAGGACCTACTGTCTAGCACAGGGAACTCTGCTCAATGCTATGTGGCAGACAGGATGGGAGGGGAGTTTGGGGGAGGATGAATGCATATATGGCTGAGTCCCTTTGCCCTTTACCTGAAACTATCACAACATTATTAATTGGCTATACTCTAAGATAAAATAAAAAGTTAAAAAAATAAAAGAAAGAAAATATTGATGCTTTAGTCATCTTATAGTCTTTCCCCCACATTATATCAGCCAGCAAGTTCTCCCAGTTCTGCTTCCAGAGTATATAGTCCTCCAAATCAGGTTCTTAAGGCCAGGCTTTTTAATTATATTAAGTCCTTATTTAATTTTAAATTTTTATTTATTACCAGTTTTTCTGATTATAAAACTGATGCATATTCATGTGAAATTTTTTTAAAATGTAGAAAAGGGGGGAAAATGGCAATCTTATGTAGTCTCAGTACCCAGAGAGAATCATTGGGGAATTTTCCTTTCCGACTGTGTATTGTGCGTTGTGCTGTATTCCTAGATCCTACTTCTTTCGTTAAACACATCATAAACGCTTTCCCAGGCTGGTAAGAATTCACTGAAAATATATTTAATGGCAATATACTATTTTATCACACACATAGTTTTTTTCATTTTAATGCAAAATATTTTAACTAGTCTTCTTGCTGGACAGAAGGCCTATTTTAATTTTTGCTTGGTATTTCAAATTGTGCTGTAATTATTATCTTTGTTCTGAAATTCTAAACCTATCCTGAAGAATTAGCAATAACAGTTCAAAAGGAATTCGTATTTCCAATTTTTCCACGCTGCCTGTGGGCTCTGTTTGGGACTCCTCCGTGCCTCCAGGATAACGTCCAATGGCCATAGCGAGGCATTCCAGGGCCTTTACAAGCCTGGTTCTGACTCTGCATCCTGCCTCACCTTCCGCAGCTCCTCACTGCTTCTGGATACTGGCTTTTCTCCACATCCAGCTCTTCCCATTGCCACTTTATTCTCTGCCTGTAACACCCTTCCTGCCCGAGGAAACCCTCTGCAACCACCTGTGCCTCCTGCCAGAATGACTTGCTCACTGCTGTGTGATGCCTTGAGTACCTTTCACCACACTTATCTCAATGTCCTGTATCGTAACTCTAATCCATCACTTTTCTTTGCTCCTGAATGCCTCGTGGGTGGGGACTGTGTCTGTCTTGCTCACTTCTTTACCCATTACACCTAACAGAGTGCCTGACGCATGGTATAGAACACAGGTGTTGGTTCAAAGAATGGTCGCCGATTGGCTAGAAATTTACTCAAGTGGCAGAAACTTGATTGTCTTAGGTTAGTGCCACCACTTCAGTGGAGCCACAACAGAAAGAGTTGTGGCAGGAGCCACATCTGAGTTCAACCACGTTAGACATGACTTCCACTCTGTCTTCCTTAGAACAAGCCGCCACCATCCTTACCTCAATTACATAGCAAGCTGCTAACTGGTCCCCTGTTTTCATTCCTCTCCACTTCCCCCTCCAATCAGTAGGCAAAATAAAGCAATTAACATGGCAAAATCTTGTTAACTCCCTATTCAAATCCTTCCAACTGGCTCTCATCACACATGGACTAAAACCCAGGGCATTCGATCCCTCCTATGCTGGTTGGTAAACTGCTGTGGAAAGCAGTATGGAGGCTTCTCAAAAAACTAAAAATAGAACTACCATGTGACCCAACAAGCCCACTCCAGCATAAATATCTGAAAAAGAAAACCACTAATTCAAAAAGACATGCACCCCAATGTTCATAGCAGTTTATTTTCAATAGCTAAGATTTGAAGGCAACCTAAGTTCCATTAACAGATAAATGAATAAGGAAAAATAAGGAAGATATGGAATATATACATACACACATATGCATACAATGGAATACTACTCAGCCATAAAGAACGAACAAAATTTTGCATTAGCAGCAATATGGACGGACTTGGAAGGTATTATACTATGTGAAATAATTCAGACAGATAAAGAAAATATATGATATCACTTACATGTGAATCTAAAAAATATAAGAAACTAGTGGACATAACAGAAAAAGAAGCTCACTCATACACAGAGAACAAAGCAGTAGTTGTAGCTGCCGGGGCGGGGAGGGGGGCGGTGGTAGCAAAACAGGGGTAGAGGATTAAGAGGTACAGATTATTATGTGTAAAGTAAACTACAAAGATATCTTGTACAACACAGGGAATGTAGCCAATATATTATAATAACTAATAACAATCAATGGATCACTGAAGAAAAAAAAAACAACCTAGAGACAAAAGCACAGCGATCCAAAACCTATGGGATGCTGTGAATGTAGTCCTAAGCGGAAGGTTAGAGCAAGACAGTATTACCTCAGGAAACAAGAAAAGTCTCAAATAGACAGTCTACCTTTTACATCTAGGGCAACTAGAAAAAGAAGAACAAACAACCCAGTTAGAAGAAGAAAAGAGATCATAAAGATCAGAGAAGAAATAAATTAAATACAGATGATGAAAACAATCGAAAAGATGAATGAAACTAAAAGCTGTTTCTTTGAAAAGAAACAAAGTTGATAAACCTTTAGCCAGACTCATCAAGAAAGAAGGGGAGAGGGCACAAATCAATATAATTAGAAATGAGAAAGAAGTTCTAACAGATACCACAGGCATACAAAGGATCATTATAGACTACTACAAGCAACTGTGTGTCAATAAAATGGACAACTGAGAAGAAACAGACAAATTCTTAACAAAAGTATAACCTTTCAAGACTGAACTAGGAAGAAATAGAAAATATGAACAGACTAATCACAAGCACTGGAATAAAAACTGTGGTTTAAAAACTTCCAATAGGGACTTCAGTGGTGATACAGTAGAGAAGAATCCACTTGCCAATCAGGGGATGGGTTTGATCCCTGGTCCGGGAAGATTCCATGCCCCAGGGAACAGCTAAGCCCCTGCACCACAGCTAGTAAGCCTGCATTCTAGAGCCTGAGAGCCAAAGATACTGAAGCCCGCTAGCCTAGAGCCTATATTCCCAACAAGAGAAGCCACTGACGTACCACAATGAAGAATAGCCCCCGCTCACAACCAGTATACAAAGTCTGCCTGTAGCAGTGAACCCAGCATAGCCAATAAATGTTACTTTGAAAAAAAATGTCTGTTTGGGAATAAGCCAGCCAATGCAGGGGACACGAGTTTGATTCCTGGTCCAAGAAGATTCCATGGAGCAACTAAGCCTGTGCATCACCACTACTGAGCTCGTGAGCTGCAACTACTGAAGCCCGGGCACCTAAGCCTGTGCTCTGCAACAAGAGAAGCCACCACCAGGAGAAGCCTGTGTGCCACAACTGGAGAAAACCCACATCCAGCAACCAAGACCTAGTGCAACCAAAAAAAGAAAAAACTTCCAACAAACAAAAGTTCAGGAACAGATGGCTTCACAGGCAAATTCTAGCAAACATTCAGAGAAGAGTTAACACCTATCCTTCTGAAACTATTCCAAAGAACTGCAAAGGCAGGACACTCCCTGACTCATTCTATGAGGTTACACTGATACCAAAAATAGCACACAAATAAGAAGATTATAGGCCAATATCACTGATGAACATAGATCCAAAAATCTTCAGCAAAACACTGGCAAATTGAATCCAACAATCCCTTAACTGATTATCGACCAGGGGATTTCTGCAGAAATGTATGCCTCTGGCTGGAAATTTATATTTTGGCCAGCCAAAAATTAATTGTTATTTCATGAACACTGTGCAGGTTATCACCTTCAATGGTTACCCCTGACATACCTGTAAAGTCTTTTAATTTTCATGGAACATTGCCTTCAATTCACTGTTTTGCAGAAGCAAAGAAACATTCTCCAGCACCATGAGTTTCATTTTCACTTCCCATATCCAAATCAATCACTAAGGCTTTTTTGTCTTTTTGTTGGTCTAATATTCACATTGTCTGAATCAGAACTATATTCTGAACATCTATCATCTTCAGCTTTTATTTTTTAAATAAGTTTAATATAGTGAGCAACTATCATCTTTTGAGACACTAGTATATATGTTGCTTGGACAATCAGAGAAAATATCTGCATAAAATTCACCGAAAAATTTTTCTTTACTCATTATTTCATGATGCATCATTTTTGAAAATTTTACATTTATAATATACACAAAATTGGAACAAAAACCTAATGCAACAAAATGTGAATGATAATGACAATCACAAGTTGTATAACAAACCCTTGATCAATTTTAAACTCTTAACAACTTTGCATGGTGATGTTAATTGTATCACTCTCCAAAAACATATTGATATGTCTCCAGTCAATAATGTTCAGGTAACAAAAGATGTATTAATACATCTCCAGTCAATAAGGTGTTAAAAGGAACACACATCAAGATAAAGTGGGATTTATCCCAAGGATGCAAGGATTCTTCAATATCCACAAATCAATCAGTGTGATTCACCACATTAGTAAACTAAAGAATAAAAACTATGATCATTTCAATGGATGCTGTAAAAAGCTTTTGAAAAAATTCACCACCCATTTATGATAAAAGCTCTCCAGAAAGTGGAAACAGAGGAAATGAACCTGAACATAATATAGGTCATATACGACAAACCCACAACCAACATTCTCAACAGTGAAAAACTGAAAACATTCCCTCTGAGATGAGGAACAAGAGACAAAGGTGTCCACTGTTTTGGGGGTTGTGATATATTTAATGTGTTCCCTTCCTTTATTTAAATGGACACTAATGTCTCTAAGACTTGCTGCAACAACAAACAAGAACGTCACATCTTGGTTCCGGCTGAGTGTCTTTGTGTTTCAGGGGAGGGACAAGACTGAAAGTGAGGGAAAGAGGTCATCCTTCAAAAAGGCCACCTCCTACCCATCCCGCGGGGCCTGCTCAGTGCCCAGAGCCCATTGCCTAAACGGGCAGTCCTGTGAATCAGTTCAGCGAGAAAACACAAGAGGCTGCGTCAGCTGTCAAAGCAGGGAGTCCACTGTCTCGTCGACCTCCTGGGAGCACACTGCAGGGGACACAGGAGTCCTCTGGGCTTCTCGGTGAGGGGAGGGAAGCAGCAGTGAATTACCTGCCCCAAGAAATCTCCAGGGAGGGGAGGTGGCCCTGCTTAAGTGGACTGCAGAAGGAAAACGTTCCCTGTCCCATCTCCCCCACATCCACTGGCTCGGGGTTCTCCTGAGCTCTTGGCAATTCTGCGTTTTGAAGTTTGCTGGGCATGACACGCCTTCTGCCAGTGGTGGTTGGGGCCCCCAGTGCACTAACACAGAGTGTCTAGCCCTGTTTCTAAAGTAAAAATGCCCGTGACATTTTTCCTCTGTGGACACCGCTTCCTGCAGAGCCCAGTCCCAGCCCCTGAGGGTCTGCGAGTCGGGGCTGCTGCAAGCCTTTGGGGATGGAACTGCGCCCGTACCAGAGGTCCTGGGGTAGCCTCCTGCAGCCTGGCCCCAGGGCCCCCTCCCCACCTTTCTCCCCTCTCACAAAGGCAGGTCTCCACACAGAGATGTCCGCTGTACAGGAAAGTGGAGAGAAAACACATCTCACTGGTGTGAAGAAGTCACAACTTGGAGAATGAGAAATAGCCCATCTTTCAGCACCTTCTATGTGCCAGGCGCTGTTTCAGCACTTTACAGATTAATTCAGTTAACCCCGCAGCGCCCTCAAGAGGTGGATCCCATGAGGTGCCCATCTTCTAGATGAGGAAACAGGCGGACTTTTTTTTTTTTTTCCAGCTGCTCCAACTGTGTTAGGATCCCCGCTCTGTCACAGCTGATGAACTCAGCATTATATTTTTTTCACTCTTGGTTCTTACAGTTTTCTTTCCAGGTTCCTATCTTTTGTAAACCTCAATGGCTATTCAGTTAAAGCTTCCTCACTTCTTAAAGACTTAAACATAAGACATGACACCATAAAATCCAGAGAACATAAGCAGAACATTCTCTGAACTCAATCGTACTAGTATGTTCTTAGGTCAGTTTCCCAAGGCAACAAAAACAAAAGCAAAAATAAATAAATAGGACCTAATACACTTACAAGCTTAAAATGAAAACACAACCTACAGAATGGGAGAAAATATTGGCAAATAATGAAACAAAGGCTTAATTTCCAAAATATACAAACAGCTCATACAAGTCAACAAGAACAACAACAAAAAACTCCTAAAAGTGTATTCAAAAATGGGCAGAAGACCTAAACCTCAAAAGAAAAAATATAGATGGCCAATAGGCATATAAAAAGATGCCCAACATCACTAATTATTAGAGAACTACAAATCAAAACTACACTGAGGTACGACCTCATACCTCTGACCATAATGATGGTCAGAATGGCCATCATTAAAAAGTCTACAAATAACAAAGTCTGGAGAAGGTGTATAGAAAAGAGAACTCTCCTACACTGTTGGTGGGAATATAAGTTGATGCAGCCACTGTGGAGAACAGTATGGAAGTTACTCAGAAAACTAAAAATAGAATTACCATATGATCCAGATATCCTATTCCTGGGCATATATACAGACAAAACTATAATTCAAAAAGATACATGCACCACTGTGTTCATAGCAGCAATATTCACGATAGTCAAGAAATGGAATCAACCTAAATATCCATGAGCAGATGAATGAATAAAGAAGATATGGTGTATATATACACTACGGAATACTACTCAGCCATAAAAAGATCAAATAATGCCATTTGCAGCAACATGGATGCAACCAGAGATTATCATACTAAGTGAAGTCAGTCAGAAAGAAATACCACATAATATCATTTATACCTGGAATCCAAAATACAACACAAATGAACCTATTTATGAAACAGAATCCTGACATAGAGAACAACTGCTGTTTGCCAAGGGGGGTGGGGTTGTGGGAGGAATGGAGTGGGAGGTTTGGGTTAGCAGATATAGCTTCTATATACAGAAAGGATAAACCACAAGGTCCTACTGTATCGCACAGAGAACTATATTTAGCATGCTGTGATAAACCATAATGGAAACAACTTAAAAAAAAAGAATGTACATGTATGTATACCTGATTCACTTTGCTATACAGTAGTAATTAACACAACACTGCAAACAGAATATGCTTCAATTAAAAAAAAAAAGCTGCCCCACCTGCAGGCTAGACTCTGCTCCAGGTGCTGGGGGCAGGGCTTAGCTTCCCCTTCTCCCTCCCTCTCTGCACAGACCCTTTAAAAAGGAATTAGAATGAAACTGCTAGGTTAGATATAATTGGTTAATGTCCTTTAAAGCCCTATAATAATCACCTTTGGAATTCTCTTTTCTAAGCAGAAATCATTTGCATCTCTAGTTGGGGTGAGAAGGAGGACTGTGGATGATAATAAAAGCCATGCAGAAAAATAAAGCACAGAAAAAAAATAAAAAGCAGGGACTCCAGCAGATATTTGTGCACCCAGGTTCATAGCAGCTTTATATACAGTAGGCAGAGTGGAAGCAACTCAAGTATCTATCAAGGGATGAATGAATAAACAAAATGTGGTATACATATAAAATGGAATATTATACAGCCTTAATAAGGAAGAAAATTCTGACACATGCACAACATGGACAAAGCTTAAAGACAAGCAAGTAGGCGGGAGAGGGGATCGGGATGGGGAACACATATGGATCCATGGCTGATTCATGTCAATGTATGGCAAAAACCACTACAATATTGTAAAGTGATTAGCTTCCAACTAATAAAAATGAAAAAAAAAAGACAAGCAAGTGACAAATGTTATACGAATCCACTTTAATGAGCTACCTAGACTAGATAAATTTATAGACACAGGAAGAATGGTGGTTGCTAAGGGGTGAGGGAAGGCAGATTGGAGAGTTATTGGTTAATGGATATGGAATTTCAGTTTAGAAGATGGAGAATGTTCTGAACATGGGTGGTAGTTATAGATGCACATTAATGGGAATGTACTTAATGCTAGAAAACTTTACACTTAAAAAATAGTTATAGGTAAATTTCATATTATGTATATTTTACCAAATTTTTCTAAATAAAAATACACAAACATGGACTGAGTTTGGAGGTATCATTTTATATGAGATAGAGAAGGCCTCACTGAGGGACAGTAAAGAGGGCCCTGTGGTTCCAAGCTGAAGGGACAGCACACACACAGGCCCGAAGGGAGTCCTGGAGGCAGCGTGGTTGGAGATGAAGGCAGTGGGGTGGAGTGTGATAGTGGCAAATGTAGGTGGTGGTAAGAACTCTGGTGATGCACACATGCATACACACACATACACCCCTTGAGTGGTTTTGTTTCCACTCAAACACACACTTCCATCACACTCAGCTCACACTCCTCATCACCTCCTCTGAGCGCTCATCACTAGCAAGAGCTAGGATTTGGCGCCCTCTGGTGACACCCCTTTAGAAATGCCAAATCCAGACAGGTTAAAATCTCAGATAGTGGTTGAGCAAATGAGGAATCTTAGACACACTTTGCAGGCCCCTTGTTTTCCAAGTGAGTGAAGTCGCTCAGTCGTGTCCGACTTTTTGCGACCTCATGGACTGTAGCCTACCGGGATCCTCCATCCATGGGATTTTCTAGGTAAGAATACTGGAGTGGGTTGCCATTTCCTTCTCCAAATAAGGAAACCAATGTCCTAAACAGGAATAGGACTCAGCGAAAGCCATACAGTGAGTAGTCAGCTAGAACCTCACTGCCTGGCTCCAAGGCTACCACTCCTTGGTCTAATCCCAGCTGCTGACCCATGGGGTAAGGGGAGTCTCGTCTCCCTACTGGCCAGGCTGGCAAAAGTAGTCCTAAGCAGGAAGGTTAGATCATCAATTATTAGCTCAGGAAACAAGAAAAGTTTCATGTAGACAACCTAAGGTTACACCTAAAGCAACTAGAGAAAGAAGAACAAAGAGAAGCCAGTTAGTAGAAGGAAAGAAATCATAAAGATCAAACCAGAAATAAATGAAATACAGATGAAGAAAACAGTACACAGATCCATGAAATAAAAGTTGATTCTTTGAAAAGATAAAATTGATAAAAGTTTAGCCAGACTCATCAAGAAAAAAGGGACAGGGCGCAAATCAATAAAATCAGAACTCAAAAAAGTTACAATGGACTCCACAGAAATACAAAGGCTACTAAGAGATAACGTCAAGCAACTATATGTCAAAAAAATGGACAACCTAGAAAAAATGGACAATTTCTTAGAAAGGTACACTCTCCCAAGACTGAACCAGGAAGAAATAGAATTTATGAACAGACCAGCCAGAAGTACTGATATTGAAATTGTGATTTAAAACCTTCCATCAGGGACTTCCCTGGTGGTCCAGTGGGTAAGAATCCACCTGCCAATGCAGGGGACATGGGTTTGATTCCTGGCCCGGGAAGATTCCACATGCCAGGTGACAGCTAAGCCCATGTGCCACAACTACTGCACCTGAGCTCTAGAGCCCAGGTGTCTGGGGCCTGCGCTCTGCAACAAGAGAAGTCACTGAAGCCTGTGCGCCGCAATGAAGAGAAGCCCCCGCTCACTGCAACTAGGAAAAGCCCCTGCACAGCAACCAAGACCCAGTGCAACCAAAAACAAATAAAATTAAATTTTAAAAAACTTCCAACAAACAGAAGTCCAGGAGCAGATGGCTTCACAGGCAAATTCTATCAGACATCCAGAGTTAACACCTAGCCTTCTGAAGCTATTCCAAAGAACTGCAGAGGAAGAAACACTCCCAAACTCATTCTACGAGGCTACCCTGATACCAAAGCCAGTCAAAGATAACACAAAAAAGAAAATTACAGGCCAATATCACTGATGAACATAGATGCGAAAATCTTCAACAAAATATTAATGAATCGAATCCAATAATACGTTAACTCATTGGGGGGGTTTTTTGCAGAAACTAATGCCTGTGGCTGGCAACTTTTATTTTGACCAGCCAAAAATTAACTGTTATTTCACTAACACTGTGCAGGTTATTACATTGTATGGTTACACCTGACACACCTGTAAAGTTTTTTAATTTTCATGAAATATCTCAATTCATGCATCTGCAGAAGCAAAAGAACATTCTCCAGTATCATCAGTTTCATTTTCACTTTCTGTATCAGAATCAATCACTAAGGTTTTTTGTCTTTTTGTTGGTCTAATATTCACATTGTTTGAATCAGGACTATATTCTGAAGAACTATCATGTTCTGAAACACTAGTATATATGTTGCTCAGACAATCAGAGACAGTATTAGCATAAAATTCACCGAAAAATTCTTCACTCATAATTTCATGATGCATCATATTTTGAAAATTTTACATTTATTATATATACAAGATTGGAACAAAAACCTAATGGAGCAAAATGTGAATGATAATGACAATCATAAGTTGTATAATAAACCCTTGATCTATTTTAAACTTTTCACAGTCATGTTAATTATATCACTCTCTAAAAACCTATTGATACTTCTCCAGCCAACAATATTCAGGTAACAAAAGATGTATTAATACATCTCCAGTCAATAATGTGTTAAACAGATCATACATTGTGATAACCTGGGATTTATCCCAGGAATGCAAAGATTCTTCAATATCTGCAAATCAATCAGTGTGATTCATCACATTAGCAAACTGAAGAATAAAAAAAAAGTATGATCATTTCAATAGATGCAATAAAAGCTTTTGACAAAATTCAACACCCATTTATGATTAAAGTTCTCCAGAAAGTGGGAATAGAGTAAACTTACCAAAACCACAACCAACATCATTCTCAACAGTGAAAAGCTGAAAGTGTTCAGATGTCCACTTTGGCCACTTTTACTCAACATAGTTTTGGAAGTCCTAGTTACAGCAATCAGAGAAGAAAAAAAATAATAATAATATAATAATAATAAAAGGAATCCAAACTGGAAAAGAAGTAAAACTGTCACTGTTTGCAAATGACATGATACTATACCCAGGAAATCCTAAAGATGCTACCAGAAATCTATCAGCTCATCAATGAATTCAGTAAAGTTGCAGGATGCAAAATTAATACACAGAAATCTCTTGCATTCCTATACACTGACAATGAAAGATCAGAAAAAGAAATTAAGGAAACAATCCCATTTACCATTGCATCAAAAAGAATAAAATACCTTAGGAACAAACCTACCTAACGCAAAAGACTGTACTCCAAAAACTATAAGAGTCTGATGAAAGAAATCAAAGATGACACAGATGGAAAGATATACCATGTTCTTGGACCGGAATAATCAATATTATCAAAATGACTATAATACCCAAGGCAATCTACAGATTCAAGGCAATCCACAGATTCAAGGCAATCCCTGTCAAATTACCAAGGGCATTTTTCACAGAACTAGAATTTAGTCTTTTTTAATTTGTATGGAACCACAAAAGACTTCAAATAGCCAAAGTAATCTTGAGAAGGAAAAACAGAGCTGGAGGAATCAGGCTCCCTGACTTTAAACCATACTGCAAAGCTACAGTCACCAAAACAGTATGGTACTGGCACAAAAACAGAAATATAGATAAATGAACAGGCTAGAAAGCCCAGAAATAGACCCATGCTCCCATGGTTGATTAATCTATGATAAAGGAGGCAAGAATATATAACAGAGAAATGACAGTCTTTTCAATAAGTGGTGCTGGGAAAACTGGACAGCTACATGTAAAAAAAGTGAAATCATAACATTCTCTAACCTAAATATAAGGCCAGACACTGTAAAATTCTTAGAGGAAAACACAGGCAGAACACTCCCTGACATAAATTGCAGCAATATCTTTTCCACCTCTGAGAGTAATGAAGATAAAATCAAAAATAAACAAATGGAACCTAATTAAACTTAGAAGCTTCTACACAGCAAAGGAAACCATAAACAAAACAGAAAGACAACCCACAGATGTTCAGAGAGAACAGCATTGAAACAAGTATACTATCAAGCATGAAACAGATCACCAGCCCGGGTTGGATGCATGAGACAGGTGCTCCGGGCTGGTGTACTGGGAAGACCCAGAGGGATGGGATGGAGAGGGAGGCGGGAGGGGGGTTCAGGATGGGGAACACATGTAGATCCATAGCTGATTCATGTCAATGTATGGCAAAAACCACTACAATATTGTAAAGTAATTAGCCTCCAACGAATAAAAATAAATGGAAAAAAAAAAAGACAACCCACAGAATGGTAGAAAATATTTGCAAATGATGCAACCAATAAGGGATTAATCTGCAAAATTTATAAATAACTCATTCAGCTCTATGACAAAAAATAAAAATAAAAAAATGGGCATATCTAAACAGACATTTCTCCAAAGACATATAGATGGCCAAAAAGCACATGAAAAGATGTTCAACATCACTAATTATCAAAGAAATGCAAATCAAAACTACAATGAGGTATCACTTCATACCAGTTAGAATGGTCATCATCAAAAGGTCTACAAATAATAAATGCTGGAGATCCAATGGGGCAGGAGCCTATGTTTCTTGCCCCCCTCACCCCATGTCCTCCGCCTGCCTTTTGCCTGTGAACAACTTTAGTCAATAATAAGTTTAATCTGAGAGATAAGAACACACAAAAGCAAAGGAAAACAGTCAGAGGAGACCAAATAATAATAATGTAGTCATGACTCAATGGACATGAGTTTGAGTAAACTCCGAGAGTTGGTGATGGACAGGGAGGCCTGGTGTGCTGCAGTCCATGGGGTCACAAAGAGTCAGACACGACTGAGCGACTGAACTGAACTGAACTAAGTATAGTCAAGGACCTTTAGTTCCTGCTCAAGGGCTTTAGATAATATTCTGAGCCATATCCCGTGAGCTGTCTTTTATAGACACTGAAACCCCAGGTGGAGAAGTTAACTACGTGATGACCAGACCGTACCCATGACATGAGGGGCCACAATTCCAAGAACTGGCCTCAAAGAAATGGAAACAAACCAAACCTGCAACTGAAGATTAACTGTATCTAAAACAACCAAGATGACACTGGTCAGACCACCGAAAACAAATTTGAAGATCACTGTCATAGATGATTGTGCTGTTTCGGCATGTAGCCCCCTCTTTCTATTAAAGCTCTTGCCCCCTGGTTGCCAGTCGGGGGGAGTCAGCCTTTGGACAGATGTCTGCCCTCCCCCTTAGGTGCTGGCTGAAATAAAGCAAACTTTCCTTTCCACCAACCTGGCCTGTTTATTGGCTTTTGAGCAGCGAGCAGCCGGACCCCTCACCTTTCAGTAACAGAAAGGGCAGGGGGAAAAGAGCATTCTCTTGCACTGTTGGCGGGAATGTAAACTGGTGCAGCCATTATGGACAACAGTATGGAGGTTCCTTCAAGAACTAAAAACAGAGCTACCATGTGACCCAGCAGTCCCACTCCTGGGCACATATCTGGAGAAAACCATAATCTGGAAGGGCACACGCACACCCACGTTCACTGCAGCACAATCTGTGCTGCGCTCAGTTGCTCAAGCTGTGTCCAGCTCTTTGCGACCCCATGGACTGCAGCCCTTCAGGCTCCTCCATCCATGGAATTCTCCAGGCAAGAATACTGCAGGGGGTTGCCATTTCCTCCTCCAGAGGATCATCCTGGCCCAGGAATCAAACCCATGTCTCTTGCTCCTCCTGCCTTAGCAGGCAGATTCTTTACCACTAGAACTACCTGGGAACCCTTTCTTTGTCACAATAGACAATGAATGGAAGCAACCTAAATATTCATCAACAGAGAAATGGATAAAGAACATGTGGTACATATACACAATGGAGTATTACTCAGCCATTAAAAGAACAAAATCATGTCATCTGTGGCAACATGGATGGACCTAGAGATCATCACACTAAGTAAGTCAGGCGGAGAAAGACAAACATCATATGATATACCTCATGTGAAATTTTTTAAAAAATGATATAATGAATTCTTTATAAAACAGAAACAGACTTACAGATATCGAAAACAAACTTATAATCACCAAAGGGGAAACCTGGAGGGGAGGGATGAATCAGTAACTTGCGATGAACACACACACAGACAACTACTATGTATAAGGTAGATAACCAGCAAGGACCGACGGTACGGCACAGGGAACTCTACTCAATATTCTGCAATGACCTATAAAAGAATCTAAAAAAGTGAATATATGTATATGCATAACTGAATCACTTTGCTATACACCTGAAACTAACACAACATTGCAAATCAATTCATTTATCAATTTATACATCAATTAGAAAACAGATTTTAAAAATATGTATAATTGAATCACTTTGCTATATACCTGAAACTAACACAACACTGCAAATCAATTTATCAATTTATATGTCAATTAAAAAACAAAGACAAAAAACTAACTTAGTTTACTTTCAAGTTTCTGAAATCTGGAGAGATTATTTTAGACAGACATTCCCAAAACATAATTATTCCTACAGAGTTCAACCTTAAAATTCTCCCCCTCCCCCATGCCCTCACTCTTAGAGATCACTCAAGGTTAAACTTCCTGAGAGTCCAGGTATATCATTTACATCACAAAGGCACATGAGGATAAATACCAGTTTCTTCTAGAGAGCGAGCTTAACCAATTACAAAGCCTGGCATGCTGCAGTTTGTAGGGACGCAGAGTCGGACACGACTGAGCAATAACAACCCTTTGATACGATACAGAGCCCATGCAGACCATTGTTCCCCAGATCTCTTGTCTCTTGGCAGTCCCCATTCATCAAGGACGGCCACCACAGGGCCCCACATACTAGTGGATGGCCACCCTGGGATTTCCCCAACTTTCAGGGTCACCCTTGGAACTTTCGGAACCCGTGTGTTAGTGGACGGCTACCCAGGATTACACCTGCAACTTCTGTAACCAAGCAGGACCCTGTGGGGCCTTCCCAGGACAGGCCTTCCCCCATATCCTCTGCTTCAGCTCCTCTCTGAAGTACCTAGATGATATTTGGTACACATTTCCTAAATCGTTTTGCTGGTGTGAAAAATCTCTCCCTCTCCAACAAATGGAAGATGTTAAATACTTGAGGACAGGAGCACAGAGCCCCAGGCCTCCTAGAGCCTAAGGACGGATAATGTTAATCCCTGTGACACCACCAGTCAATCAGAGAATTGTGCACAAGCTGATCACAGACCCTGCAACACCCCCTCCGTCACCTGGCTTTTAAAATTGCTTTGCTGAAAACCTTCAGGAGGCTCAAGGCTTTTTAGGACATGAGTCACCTCCCTCCTTGAATGGGCCTTGCAAAAAACCTTTCTCTGCTCCAAACTCTGACTTTTCAAACTTGTGTTAACACTTTCGAGCCCCACATGCTAGCGGACATTCCCGCCCCTGACCCACAACATTTCATTCCCTGTCCCGTATTCCCCGACATCTCAGCACTTGTGGGAGTCTTCTCCGTCATCTGCTGGCTGCTTCTCCAGTTGTTGGGATGCGCCCAGGAAGCCTACAACCTGTACTAGCCCAGCCTCAAGATGGTAGAAAGAACCCGGAGTCAGTGACAAAGACATCAATGGTTTATAAACGGGGGAGCTTACTTTTCTGAAGCAATATCCTGGAGCAACACCCCAACGTGTGTGGCCAATGATGGTCAAGACATGGCGGCAGGCTTCGCTCCCAAGTGGGAGAAGCCTTTCAATTTATAGGAGAATTGAAATCAGGTTGGCTCATTGGTTACCAGGGAAACCAGCAGAGGGGTGCGCCCCTCACTGCCCCCTTGATAGGAACAATCACCAGCTGGGGCCTGGGGGAATAGGTAAAAAGGTCAGTCATGTGAGTAGGGTGTAGGTAAAGCAGGCACTGATCATGCAGGGGTTGTTCAGAGAGCAAAAAGACAGCCATCTTGGGTGGCTGACCATGCGCTGAATTATGAAGGTTATCATGAAAACTACCTAAGTTAGTAAGGGAAGGGCTCGCAATAAATGTTAGTTATGATTACTACTTTGAAGTCATATATTGGTGTTAATGTTTCAATTCCTATGTGTTCCAGTGGTATATTTCCTTTACCTTTCCATAGCTCTGCAGACAAAAAAGAATGTTACCTGCAATTCAGAAAACAAAGAATACTGCCGGCTATTCCAGTACACAAGGGATGTTACCTGCCATCAGCCGCTGCACTGCAGCTGTCCCTAATTTTGTGCACAGAGGCGAACTCAGGGTGGAGAAAAACAAGATATCAGGCCTACATAGTTAAGATGCATGTCTAAAGAACAATGTCAAGGAGCCCAGATTCTTACATCTTCTTACACATTGAAAAACACCAAAACCATTACCTTGAGATATCTGTTTTTTTGTGATCAGTCAGTAGTAATCTTTTGATATCATACTAGCTTTTTTTTTCCAACAAATACTCCTGTACATACTGGCCCCTCCCTTACCTCTTGGGAACAGTCCCTCAGAGCTATCAGCAGCAGTCAAGAAAAATGTTAACTTTGCAATTATTATTATTTGTGGTGTTAGTTGCTCAGTCAAGTCCAACTCTTTGCGACCCCATGGACTATAGACTGCCAGTCCCCTCTGTCCATGGGATTTCAGGCAAGAATACTGGAGTGGGTTGCCATGCGCTTCTCCTGGGAATCTTCCCAACGCAGGGATGGAACCAAGGTGTCCTACACTGCAGGCAGATTCTTTACTGTCTGAGTCACCAGGGGAAGTCTGTCCTTCTCCCCCTACTCAGCATTTTCTCAGTACCTGGCTCACTCCCTGCTACTCAGGAGCTCAATTAATACCTGCTGAAAGAGTGGGAAGATGAAGGCTCCTGCAGAAAGAAATGCAAGACATGCAATGCCTTTTGGCCCCAGACTTGGAGAGTCATGGGGAGGAAATTGATGTAAACAAAGATGCCCCTGTCCAGGCCCCTAGTCTCACCCCCTTCGCCTGGAGGGGTGAAGATGCGCTCCTTTGTTCTGCTTCCCCAGTTCCTCTCCTGCTGGGTGGAGGCCACAGCTGCCTTTTTCCTCTGCCAGTTCTTCCTAGTCCTAAAGGACTCGCCAGCGTGTAGGACTGTGGCAGTGTGGGCTTCTCTGTGAGGGGAGCCTCAGCTGTCAGGAACCCTTGGAGACTCATGAACCCTGAGGCTGTCTGCCTGCCCTTTTCCCAGTTCATCAATCCCTCCCACTCCATCAGTGTCCACACGGAACCACACAGAACTGGCAAACTCAGGCTAGAGGAAGAACCCTGACCAGCACCATGCAAAGTGTGGGCTGCAGATCAGCGAAGAACTCTGTTCCTGGTCCCTGACAAGAGCAAGTTCAGAAAATGAAGGTGTTTGAAGTGTTAACTGGATAGAGTTCTATTATGACTGTTGAATCTAATAATTTAATAAGGGCGTCAAAGGAGCCATTAAGCCATGGAAAGATATGGAGGAAAGTTGCATGAATAATACTAAATGAAAGAAGCTAATCTGAAGCAGCTTTCTAGTCTGTGCTCCAACTACATGATATTTTGGAAAGAGCAAAACCATGAAGGCAGTAAAGGGACTATTGGTTGCCAGGGGTTGCAGGGAAGAGCGCTAAGGATATTTAGGGCAGACAAAGTGTTCTGTATGGTATAATGATAGTTGGGTTTTCCCTGGTGGCTCAGTGCTAAAGAATCTGCCTGCCAAAGCAGATGTGGGTTTGATCCCTGGGTAAGGAAGAGCCCCTGGAGTAGGAAATGATAACCCACTCCAGAATTCTTGCTGAGATAATCCCGTGGACAGAGGAGCCTGATGGGCTACAGTCCATGGGGACACAGCTGAGTGACTGAGCACAGTATAATGATAGATACATGTCATTCATTTGTTAAAACTCATAGACTATACAACATCAACAGTGAACCACTGTATAAACTATGGACTTTGGGTGAGAATCACACAAATATGGGTTCTATTATGAGGCATATACAACTCTGGTGAGGGATGTTGATTGTGGGTGAGTCTGTGCATGTGCTGGGGTAGGAAGTTTATGAGAACACTCGTTTTGCTATGAACCCACAACTGCTCTTAAAAATAAAATCTAATACAAGGGGGCAGTTACATTTCATATACCTTTTTATAAATTACTATTATTTCAGTTTCCTGGTAAATCACTGTGTGTTCAGTCTGTCAGTTGTGTCCGACTCTTTGGGACCCCATGAATTGTAGCCAGCCACGCTCCTCTGCCCAAGGAATTTTCCAGACAAGGATACTGGAGTGGGTTGCCATTTCCTATTCCAGGGGATCTTCCTGACCCAGGGGTCGAACCTGAGTCTGTTGCACTGACATGCAGATTCTTGGCCACCTGGGAGGCCCATGGTAAATCACTATGTAGACTGAACATTTATGTCCCCTCAAAATTCGTATATTGAAGCCCTAATTCTCAGGGTCATGGTAATTGGATGTGGGACCCTTGGCAGAGGACTGAGTTTAGAGGAGGTCATGAGGATGAAGCTCCCATGATGATATTAGTGCCCTCACAAGAAGATGAAGAGACCAGAGCTCACTCTCCGCCATGTGAGGACACAGCAGGAGGTGGCTGTCTATAAGCCAGGAAGGTGGCTTTTCTCACCAGATGCTGAATCACCTGGCACTTTGATCTTGGACTTCCTGGCCTCTAGGACTGTGAGAAATAAATATTTCCATTGTTTAAGCCACCTAATCTGTGGTATGCTGTTATGGCAGCCTGAGCTGCCATGACAGTTTATAGTCAGTTTGTTATAATTTACAAACATTCTTGGTCTGAGACAGGTTGGAAGGGAAAAAACTGGTTCTTCATCTGTTTGAGAAGCTGTGACCCACACCAGCAGCCCCGGTCCAGGAGCCAGAAGCACTGGCCTCCTGCCACTGTTCTGCATTTAGCTCTCTGCCTCAGTTTCTCCATCTGCCAACTGAAGAAGCAGTGTGACTGGATCTAGAAAATGTGGCTGTTCAGCAAATTCTGCTTCTTCCACTAAGTATGGACAACCTCAGGTAGTCAGCGGCCATAGACCCCTTCCCTATCCCTAACTGCTAGTTGGAACTTTCAAGAGAAAGGAAGTCTTGGGGAAATTCTGCCAGCCAGACACAAATACTCACTAGCAAGCCTGCATGGAACAGCTCATAAGCTTGGGAAAATCTTGCTCTGTCCTCAGACACACAACTTGCATGAAAGGCTGAGGCAAAGACAACATTCTGAAGAAGCAGCCTGTGACCTGATCCTGTGACTTGATCCATGTGACGGTCTCATGGAGTGGAGACTAGGCTCTCATTCCCCGCTGGTGCAGAACTGACTGTCCTGTGCTTTGGGTCAGCCAAGATCCTAAACATCATTTATTTCACCAGTGAAAAGACCCCTCATGCCAATTAATCAATCTCTGGTATAATTTTGATAACTACTTTTGAGATGTTTTGTTACCACGTCTGGACTGGATTCTTAAGGTACTCTAAGCACAAAAGGGCTACCTTCCCTGGTATATTCAATCACACACGCACATGAATATCACATTATTAATGCCGATGTACTTCAAAGTATATTACAGGGAACTATACTACTTTATAATAACCTATAAGAGAAAAGGATATGAAAAAGAATATATATACACATATATACATATATGTGTGCTAAATCACTTCAGTCGTGTCCGACTCTTGGCAACCCTATGGACTGTAGCCTGCCAGGCTCCTCTGTCCATGGGATTCTCCAGGCAAGAATACTGGAGTGGGTTGCCATTTCCTTCTCCAGGGGTTCTTTCTAACCCAGGGATCGATACCGCATCTCTTACATCTCCTGCATTGGCAGGTGGGTTCTTCATCACTAGCATCACCTGAGAAGCCCATATATATGTGTGTGTGTGTATGTATGTATATATATGTGTATATATATATATATAACTGAATCACTTTGCCATACACCTGAAATCAACATTGCAAATCAACTATGAGAAAGAAAGTTGAAGTATTAGTTGCTCAGTTGTGTCCAGCTCTTTGCCATCAACTATTACAATTAAAAATAAATAATTTTTGAAAGTATATCACACCCAGCAGCCTCACAGGGAGATGAACTGCATGGCCTCGAAGTTCCCTCCCAGGGTAAATATATATTGTAATAAACATTTTTTACTTTCATATTCCTTAAAGCCTGAGAAGCAAGGCAGAAGTCAGTTATCTGAGTTCACCAATACCTTCATATCCCGGAAATACATGGGACAGGCCCAAGGCTGTGGGTCAATTCTCCAAAGCTGAGACAGGTCTTCACTTCCTCCTGATATGCATCAGGTGATGCCCTCAGTCTTTGTGTTCCCCTTTCCTTTTCTGGTTGTTTCTGACTCTTTCCTTTTCTTCAGGATGGCTGGGACCACCTCTGTGACTGTTCCCTGAAGGCTATAGGCAGACACTGTCCACACCTGCAGCCCCCACCTACCTTTGTGGAGCCTTTAGGGTACATGGTGAGGTCCACAGTGGCACGTGGAGGTGAGTGGGAAGGACTTCAGAAGGAAGATGGAAAGGGATGCTCTCGCATAAGCCTAGAAAGGTGAGAAAGGCCAGCCACGGCTGAGAGGACCAAGGCAGTCCTTCTCTCCCCAGCCATGGAGAGGGGGCAGCAGATTGGTGACTGAGAGCTTATGGACCTCATCTGGAGCCACACGGTTGGGGAAAATAAAGAGCAGTGAAGGAGAACAACCAGACAGGGCTATACAGGCAGTTTATGGTGACAGCGAGCTTGAGCGGGGGCTTGTACCACAGTGGAGACCCTCAAAGAGGGTAGGGGTGTGCCCCAGAGAAGTGGGCCAAGCCCCAGCTATGATGCTGACAGCGAGGGCTTGCAGGAAAGACTGCTCACTTGCATGGGGAATTCAGTGCCTGGGCACAAGCAGATGAGAAGGGAGAAACCGTCATTCTGGGAAGCCCCTATAAACCTCCTCTATAAACACAGCCCGCCCCAGGAAAGTGGGCCAGATCCAACCCTGGTTATAGCCCCGCTTCTCTCCCTCTTCTCCAGGTCTGCTGCCACAGCCCACTTCCCACCCCAGCTCCATGCCTCCAGTCTCTTCCCTCTTCTTAACTCAGTCCCCTGACCTCATCCCAGTTTCCACTCTGGCCTGGTTTGTTGGCTTGGAACAGGGGGGAGTCTGTGCTTTCACGAACCAGGCAAGAAATCTCAGCAACCACTTTCTCACAGAAACATGAAATGGCAAACTGCTCCTATTTGGGACGTCGAGGAACGGAGTGCTTCCTAGAGATGATTGGCCTGGGTGGCATCTCTAGCACTTAACTTCTGAACTGCTGAACCTCATTTTCCTCATCGGTAAAATGGAGACAGTCACAGCTTCCATCTCTTAGGCTGCTGTGAGGGTGACATGAGACTCTAAAGCCCCCAGCACAGTACCTACAGCCCAGCTGGTGCCCAGAAAGCTCAGCCGGCCTCAGTGTACGGCCTCTGTGTTTATTCCTCACTGCCACCTAATTCCACATCCTGCCCTAAACTAGTCTCCACATGGCACGGTGATCATCTGGAATATAATTAAATCTGTACTCTTCTGCTGCAAGCTCTTCCATCATACCTCACTGTTAGCAAAAAGTCCAGCCTGAAGCTCTTCCTGCCTCTCCCCTCGCTATGGGCTGCTATCACCAAGGTCTCTAGCACTGGGGGTCCTTCTGCTGGCTGTTCCCTGCAGAGTGTTCAAACACTCTTCCCTGACCCACAAAGTCAAGTCCAGCTCAAATGTCATTCCTCAAAGAAGCCCTCTCTAGCGGCCCCCTTCCTTCTTGGCACTAATCCTCAACCTACAATCACCTTACTGATTTCTTGCTCATGGCCCCAGGAGAAGGCAGCTCCGTGAAGCCAAGCACTGGCTGAATGGATGAAGGAAGCATTGTTATCCAAGGAGCTTGGGTGCTTTCGAGATTAAGCTGGTTTGGTGGCCTGCCCAGACCTACCCACCTGACCGCAATGCTCCAAGTCCCAAACCCATCATAAAGATAAGGCCTGGCCACCTACACATAAACAAATATCACACAGTGAGCCTGGAGGTCCAAGGTAAACATTTTTATTCTCAGTTCTGCCTTAGCTATCTCTAGTTTTGCAAGCATGAATAAATGGAATCAACAAGAATTCTCTCCCAAATTTCTTTCATCAAAATTTGTCACCAAACAAGTTTCCTGTTTTCCCTAAGAGAATGCGGTTTGAAAGTGATCTAACACGAGGCTTGACGATCACAGAATATCGGGGTCCATCACCCTGCTTCTGGGCCAGTTCCACTCTCAGTTGGCAGCAAATACATAGCAGCCAGCACATCTGCCCTTCCAGAGAAGGCAAGAGCTCAGTGCAGAAGAGAACTGTGAGAGGTACAGCGGGCACCGAATCCTGAGCCGCTTCTGCCCACAGCAGGGCGGACCCGGGCAGAGGTTTGGGCTTCATTCACAGTCTCCCCCTTGGTGTATCTAGAAGATAAGTGGGCCAGAAGAACTTGTCATTCCCCCGTCAAGGGCCTGCAGCCAGCAGAAAGGAGAACCCGGGAGCCCAGGAGCAGGAATAAATGTTCTCCAGAGTGCCCCCTCTTTCTGAAGAAAAGCCAGAAGGGCACCCTAACTCCCCGTCAGGAAACAGACAGGGGACCCGTCCTCTCAAGAAGCTCCCTGCCTTCCAGGGCCCACCTGTCTTCCTGCTCCTCAGGAGCCCCAGCCCTGCCGCTTCACAGAACAGTCTCTCGGATGACGCCGATGAGGCTGTGTGGCCTCTCGGCCTCGGCTCGCCGGGGCCTCCTCTCGGCCGGGGGCCTCCCCGCGGGGACGAAGGTGCTCAGATCTCCGCAGCTCCGCAGGTGCAGCAGGCCAGGCTGTTTCCGCGAGGGCAGCACCAGGGCCCTGGAAGTGCTGGGCTGCATCGGGGCCATGATCTTTGGGAGAATAAACAGGGTGACAAGAGGTTAAACTTTACTTGATGTGGTCCTCAGACCTGCCTCCAATATCCATCCAGGTAATGTTCAGTTTGGGGTTTCCCAGGGGGCTCAGTGGTAAAGAATCTGCCTGCCAAGCAGGAGATGCAGGTTTGATCTCTGGGTTGGGAAGATCCCCTGAAGAAAATGGCAACCCACTCCAGTATTCTTGCCTGGAAGTCCTACAGAAAGAGAAGCCTGGTGGGCTACAGTCCATGGGGTCCCAAAGAGTTGGACATGATTTTAGTTGCCTTGGGGAAGAAAAAAGGGTGTTTTCCCAAAGTGGAACCCACTTGAAATTCCAAAGAGTCTTTTACCATACTGCTTCTTTTCTGAAGTTCCTAAGAAATTCCCCCAATTTTCTATTGTTTCAACAGTAGGCCTGCCATACTTATCGACTTATCTACTGCAACTTCCTGCTTTATGTTTAACATTCTTCTTATCACCTTTTGTTCCAATTTCCCTATGATTCTCACTGGCTCTGCAAATCACTGGAGAGGAGGGGAGCTTGTCAGAAACATAGAATCCCTGCTCCCCCCATAGCAGGGGAGTCTGGAATGGGTGAGGGCATCTGTATCATTAAAAGTGTATCACAAGGTGATACCGCTATACCTGCAAATTTTATAACCACTAGTCTGGTTAAGTTTATGTCAACCTAAACCAATGTGTTTCTAATTGACCTGATAACACTTCAATAAAAAATATGATAAATCTCGTAAAAACTAGAACCATTTATTAATAACTCTTAAGAGTGCTTCTACTGCTAGATCTATTTTGCAAGGTAGCACACACATAACTTCTAAATACATCATATACAGGCAAAAATGGGCAATCTCTGATCCAGTTGAGACTAATAACGGGAGAACCGTCAAATTTTTTAAATTACATAGTCGTGTCTGTATGACATATTGCTGTAAGCTCCTTGGAGAAAACTCAAGTTCTTTATTACCATCTAACATCACAGAACAATCATCAGGATGACTTGTCATTTAGTTTGCACCATTCAGAGATTCTAAGGTCATTAAAAGTTTAATTCCCCCAAAATATGGGACATTAAATTTTTCCAATACTCTATTATCATATTTGTCTTTAAAGCTGTTTCCTAACTAAGAAGAAAATTCTAACATTCATAGATATCTACTATTATTACATGGTTGTCTACTATTATTACATGGTAGGTTAAGACAAGTGGTTTTGATATTGGTAAAAATGTAAATGGATATATAAAAACACATTCCAGGGACTTTCTGGTGGTCCAGTGGTTAAGATTTCACCTTCCAATGCGGGGGGTGCAGGTTCATCTCTGGTCAGGGAGCTAAGATCTCACATACCTCTTGCCAAAATAAGCAGAACATAAACGACAGAAGCAATACTGTAACAAATTCAATAAAGACTTTAAAAATGGTCCACATCAAAAAAAAAAAATCTTTAAAAAGAAAAACACGTTTCAGTAATACTAGAGAAGGAGAAAATGTGCAAAGCTGAGCAGAGTCAGAAATAAAAGCTCCCTTCCCCTTGTCCCTGCATCCTTCTCTCCGAGGAGTGATGTGGCCTTATGACACCTGACTACTGGGGTTCAGCTCTGGAAGCCCTGGCAGGTGGCACGAAGTCTATTATAATAACCTTGTACCTGAACTTTGACCCAGTCTGTGCAGAAAGACCTAGTAAACATTTATAATGATAGCACCTGCTGAGCTATCAGTAAAATCTATCAAAAAAGCTATCAGTGTCTGTTCTTTCTCCTCAAAGCCATCTTCCATTAAGCAAGACTTTGCTGAAGGTCCAGACCAACAGCTCCACAGATGTTCCAGCTCTCACTGCATCAGAACTTGGCAGCTCCGAACACTTGCTTCTGTTTATCAGGCAACTGGGGCTGAACAGAAGGAAGGGGACAGGGAGTGACATCCGGAGTAGACCAGGGACATGCAGATAGAAATCTCTCTTCTACACAGGCAACCAGTTGGGGCTGACCTCAGACCACTGGTTGACCATTTTTTTAGAAAGCAAACAATAAGAGAGTCCATGGTTCATGTACCTCTTCATACAACTGCTCTCCTACTCCCCACGTTCCCTGACGGATGGCACAGAATTTGGCTTCTGTAAGAAGAGGCCAGCAGGTGGGAAAAGGAACAGAGAAGAAAGTGAGATGGGGATTTGTTCAATCTGCCTCAAAAACACACCCAGGGAAACAGCAGCTGGCAATGACCCTGAGAATCAGGCCAACTCAACTCAAGAAATATTGGGGGGCTTCCCTGGTGGCTCAGTGGTAAAGACTCCGCCTGCCAATGCAGGAGAACGGGGTTCAGTCTCAGATCCAGGATGACCCCACATGCCATGGAGCAACTAAGCCAGCGCACCACAACTCTTGAGCCTGTACTCTAGAGCCCAGGAACCACAACTACAGAAGCCCATGTGCCGAAACTACTAGAGCCCGTGAGACCTAGAACTCATGCTCCCCAACAAGAGAAGCCACCGCAGTGAGATGCCCGAGCACGACAACTAAACAATAGCCCCGTTTGATGCAACTAGAGAAAGCCCACGCACAGCAATGAAGACCCAACACAGCCAAAAAGAAATAAATAAATTATATGAAAAAGAAGTATTTAATGGGCATATAACACCCTCAGGCACAGCCAAGTAACACCTGTGGGCCACTATTCACTGAGGTCTCCAATGCCCACCCCAGACACAGAGGAACAGAGCAAACATCCAAAGGCAAACATTGCTTTTGAAAGAGATGAGTGAGGGAAGCTGTGACCATTCTGACTTCTCATCAGGGGCAAATCCCATTCACTCAGAAATGTGGGTGTATAGACCACCCACTCCAACCCTTCACTTCCAGAGGAGAAAGCTGACACCCAAGCGGGATATTTACAGGTCCAGTTTTATCTTTTTACCTGAAACTTGTCTGGGGATTGCTATGTGGTTTTTGATCCCTGCAAAATCCCTGTGGTTTTTATTCCTTTAAGTCTATCAGTTTAGGTAATCTTGCCAAACATTTCGTGGGAACGTGACCAGCCCCCAAAATCTTTTCAGTATTAAAATTCACGTATGTCCATCATTGTCAAAAACATGCCAGGTCAAGGGAAACTTTCAACTTAGGAAATGGAATGTTGATCATACTCTGCGCTCCACAGAGCCCTAGCTTTCATCCCAGGCTCTCCCTTTCTTTTTTTTCCAGGCATGCTTCCATTTTCCAGGAAAATCGTTTTCTCTTCTCTTGGGCCAAGAAGGCTGTGGAAAAGTCACCACTCCTAAAAAGAAAGCAGATCCGCTTCTTCTTCTCCCTCCCCAGACCTCCTAACCCCTTAATACATCCCATTCCCCTTGAAACAGTGACCATGGGTTTCCTGTGCCTTGGGCAGGAAACCAGAGAAGCTGCTTCAGCTGCTGTGGAAACGAGTTGTCTGACTTATGCCTGATACCAATAATAAAACTACCTGTTCTAGAAAACTGGCACTCGTGATAGCTTCCTCCATGTGCTCCTCATCAGACTTCAGAACAGATTTGATGTTTTCTACAAGTTCATGGATGTCCGGGGTCATGGTGCAGGAGGACTGCTCCAGGAACCTCGCCACCAGCAGCTTGGTGTCCATGTAAGACTTGTAATCTATCAAAGACCTCGGTCTGCATCTTGAAGCTCGGGATCTCAACCTTCTCCTCAAGGTCACTGCAGCCAAGTCCAGTCTTCCCTCAGTCTGAGTCGCGGCCTCACAGCTGAGCACAGGGATGGCTGTGGACAGAGACAAATAACATGTACCTGTTGGCCAAGTCCTGTGAACACATCTGTACCTGAAACAGCACAGACCATGAAACTCCATGTGGAAAGCATGTGACAGGTGCTAACAGTCATGCACGTCTTGCTTTTCCTCTTGCAGAAGGAAGAGGAAAGAAAGAAAAACCCAATGACTGTGACACGAGCTTGTTCCCTGACGTGCAACTTCAATAGGACATGTCCCCCAAATATTTTATTGTGCCACATAAAAAAATAACCATCAGGGTAAACATAGCTGATAGAGAAGAGCATCCAGAATGCATATCATAATGGAACAATGGTTTCATGGGGTGATGACCAATATATGGGGATGGTTTGGACAGGCAGAAAAAAAATGGTTGACTGAACGAAGAACATTCCAGAGGGTAGGATGAAGAAGCCACTGAAAGAGAGGGACCGAGGAGAGATGAGACTTGTGGGATGAATGGAACGCTCTGCTCACACTGACTGTACCTTTGTCCTAAACATCCTGGGGGGCACTGTCCTGACTTACAGTATCGACGTCACAGCACGGCTGGCGGTGGCACGATGGCTGACTGCTACAGAGAGACAAATCTAGTGCAGAAATCTAGATCAGCACATGTCATTCTGGAAGTCCACAGCAGGCCTGGGAAATCCACCACAGGCTCTAATTTCCACAACTACCTGCTTCAGCAAGGGTGTAAGGACTGGCAGGACGTTACTACACTGGCGGACGGGTGCAGCGAAGTCAGGCCTGGTCTCCACGTGCTCATAAGCCAATCAGCAGCCTTCAGTGTACGCAACACTGGAGGTTTTCAGTCTGTGAAGGTCTGATATGTAGCAATTTAGATATTCAAGGAAGAAAGGAGGCAGGGGCTGGGAGAACAGGTAGAGGCAGGGGAGCATTCCTTTTCCTCTGGAGAAAGGTAGGGGGAGTTCTAAACAGGGGTTGGCAGCCACCTTCCTTGGCTGCCACGTACACAACACAGGGGACAGGAGCCTTCCAGGACCACTCGCTACAGACACTCATGTGTGAGGAAGACAGTCAGCACTGCACTGTCACTCGAAGGCGACCTGGTCCCTTCCACTGCAGAGGCTCCAACAGGTAAGCACGTGTAGTCCTCGCCCCTGCAGTGCTGCAGAAGGGGAGCAGGTTCTAGGAAGATGTGCAGACCAAGCTGCACAGACAGCCGAGTTCCTGTGGAAACTGCAGGTGGCCATCTTGAGTCCTCAGCTTGCCAGGGGGGCAGAGGATCCCAAGGTGAAGACAGGTCTGGGGAGCTGCCGGGGCCTGCTGGGGGGCTCAGAAGCCACTGGAGAGACAAGAGGAGTGTTCTCTCTGGCTTCCACATGGTCAGTTCAGAGCTGTGGCAAACAACACAGACTGTCAGAGGGATGCAACCCAACTAGGGATGATGTGGGGCCCAGGGCAGAGCGGGGCCAGAGGGTTTGCAAAGCTGTATTTGCACAGAGCTTGAAGACAGCGCAGGTCACTGGTGAGAACAGGTCACCGAAAGAAGCCTGTGTTACTGGGATAACAGAAGATTTTCATTTTCTTCCTTTCTTTCCTTATTTTTTAAAATAATTTTCTACAATGAAGAAGTATTTGGAGATGTTCAGGTAGTCATATATTCAGAAAAGAGGATTCAAGATTATTTCAAGCTTTTAAAAATTTCTGATTATTAAAATTTAAAATTATTCAAATACCATCTATACACAAACTGAAAACAGAAAGGGAGAGAGATGGAGTGTGACTTTCACTCTACCCAAAGTTCTTAGAGCAAGGTCAGATTTAAATAATTCAATCTACGCATACACAATAAAAAGATAATTAGTGTCAAATTATAGAAGAAAGGGGGGAAATAACACCCCTTTGACTTTTTCCTGGAGACAGAATATTGGTTCCTACGAGACTTTGAGCATCTAAGGAATCAGATCTAGGTTTCACTGCCTTCTTCATGTGGTACCAACACAGTATCACATGCAACCAAATGCTTGATACTCACTTGACAAGAAAAACCCCTACCAGCCTGAAAAGATATGGTGGATATCTATCCCTAAGATGCGTGCAGAATTTGTTATTTTCCCAAGACCTCTTAGCCCCCCTCCAAGCTTTGTCTCGAACCATAGAGCCTTGGGTAGCCAGAGCCACTCAGCACCTGTAGGCAAGTAACCACAGTGCCCTGCAGAGAGCCTGGGGGATGGCATCACCTCTCTCGGCGGAATGATGTAGCACAGGATCACTCTTGGATCTTGTCCTCAGGGGTCGGAGGGCTCTCCAGCTCCTCTCTGGGTATAGCTGGTTTGCGTTGGGAGTTGGTATGGATGCACTTTCTTCTCCAGGTGTGGTAGGAATATCCCCACCTGATTTTTTAAGAGAAGAAACAGAAATTATTTCACCAGCTAGAGCCTTCAAAATGTTGGGCAGGAAACACCTGTGAGCCCCAACCTGCTGGGACAAAGGTAGTCTAGTTAATGATATTTACTTAGGCTGTGGGCCCAGAACATTTTTATTTGGCAGCACTGTGGGAAATGCTGCCTCCCCAAACTATCTTTCCACACCTAAAACTAGCAAACAAAAAACTTTAGAACCAAGAGCAGAAAAACAAGCCATGCCCAAATGCCTGAAGGCGCCCAGGATCTTCTCCAGGGAAGCATGCTGGTGTGGCGCTGGAAAGCTCCCAGCCATCTCCCCTTTCTGACAGTTCAGGCTGAGCCTGATGAGGTGGAGGGAATACCGGTACAGGTGAGGCGTGCAGGTGAGATGCTGCCCTGGGGCTGCAGGCCAAACGCAGGCAGAGGAAGTGTCTGCGGGCTGGGCTGTGGAACTCCTGGGAAGCCAAGTTAAAGAGCTAGTGGCCAATAAACCAATCAGTCAAACCACTCTGGAACTGGATGACTGCTGCTCAGGAAAATAAAATCCCATCATCTGTGAGCCTGAGTAGTATTCTGGGAAACTTTTTTTTAAGAAATGGAAGGATTGCTATGGAAAACAGTGTGGAGATTTCTTAAAAAACTGGAAATAGAACTGCCATATGACCCAGCAATCCCACTCCTGGGCATACACACCGAGGAAACCAGATCTGAAAGAGATACATGCACCCCAGTGTTCATCGCAGCACTGTTTATAATAGCCAGGACATGGAAGCAACCTAGATGCCCATCAGCAGATGAATGGATAAGGAAGCTGTGGTACATATACACCATGGAATATTACTCAGCCATTAAAAAGAATTCATTTGAACCAGTTCTAATGAGATGGATGAAACTGGAGCCCATTATACAGAGTGAAGTAAGCCAGAAAGATAAAGAACATTATAGCATACTAACACATATATATGGAATTTAGAAAAATGGTAAGAACAACCCTATATGCAAAACAGAAAAAGAGACACAGAAGTACAGAACAGACTTTTGAACTCTGTGGGAGAAGGTGAGGGTGGGATGTTTCGAAAGAACAGCATGTATACTATCTATGGTGAAACAGATCACCAGCCCAGGTGGGATGCATGAGACAAGTGCTCGGGCCTGGTGCACTGGGAAGACCCAGAGGAATCGGGTGGAGAGGGAGATGGGAGGGGGGATCGGGATGGGGAATATGTGTAAATCTATGGCTGATTCATATCAATGTATGACAAAACCCACTGAAAATAAATAAATAAATAAAGGGGAAAAAAAAAAAAGAAATGGAAGGATTAAAAACATACTTAGGAAACAGAACCCTGCTTCCTAATTCTACTTAGGATGGAAGGTGAACAGAGCAGAAACCTATTCCAAATATTGCTGCTGAAAAATCAGCTCTGTCTAAAATAGCTAAGAGTTAATCCATTATTTATCACCATCTGCAATTTTGTCCTGTGGACAATTCTCTGGGTCATATAAAACCTCTCCAAAGAGAGAAAGTGGTAACAATGTGCCCTTAAGCCACAAGGATAAATGTAAACTGACTCTAGTATTTAATGGAGGATTGGGAATTGGCACTCAGTACATGTGAAGGCAGCACGACCTGGGTCCTGACGGGTTACAAATGAGTGAATCACTCTGCAATAGACGAAACTCTCTTTGTCCCTTTAAAAGAGCTCATCTTATCTTAATGGGAGAAAAAAAGAAATCGTAGATCAGAAAATAAAAGAATGTCAAATTATGGACCCAGAGAGTGTCATACTGAGTGAAGTAAGTCAGACAGAGAAGGAGAAATAGCATATGCCATCCCTTCTATGTGGAATCAAAAAAGAAATGATACAAATGAACTTCCTCACAAAACAGAAATAGACTCATTGACTTCGAAAACAAACTTACGTTGTCAGTGGGGAAGGGATAGCGAAGGACTTTGGGAAGGTCATGTACATACTGCTGTATTTAAAATGGATAACCAACAAAGACCTATTGTACAGCACATGGAACTCTGCTCAGGGTTATGTGCCAGCCTGTGTGGGAGGGGGGTTTGGGGGAGAAAGGATACATGTATATGTATGGCTGAGTCCCTTCGTTGTTCACCTGAAACTATCAAAACATTGTTAATTGGCTGTACCCCAAAACAAAATGTTTTGAGTATTAAAAAAAATAGATAAAAATTTAAAAAAAAAGAATGCCAAATTAAACTCTGAAATCCATTTCTGAAAATAGCCTGGTTATTCATGAAAGATTCTAACAATATCTTTATTTCTGTTCGTATATTATCTCCTACTCATAAGCTCTAAGGAGTTGATAATGCTTTTACATTTGGAAGGAGGAATGTAGCTTGAACCATCTGCTCCAAGAATATCTGACCTCCAACAAAATATCATATGGATCATTATTAATATCTACTGAATCATGAGTCTGGGCAGCAATAATGTATTTATTACCTTGAGTCCCTGGCATGCAGATCGGTTCCAGTGGACTTGTGGCAGCTTCTGATCCTTCTGGCATTTGGAATGAAGATCCCTGCATCACAGGGGAAAAGGGTTATCTGTTGATATTCAACTCAACCACCATCTGGAGTAAAGTGAACTTCCTGCAAACATCTACAAGACATGGTCCCTCTCCCACCCTGTTCTCTGCAACTGTTTTTCCTACTTGCCATCAATGTACCAAAGAGAAACTCCATGGACAGTACCTGTTGCTGGTCTGTCTGGCTCACCACAGCTTCATAGGGAGGTGGGGGGTCCAGAGGACAGAACACTTCCACTCCTTTGATTCGTGCTCCATAGATATGTGGCAGTGGAATAACATCAGGACCAACCATCCTAGGAAGAGCATCTTGGCATCAGAAAGCTTGTTTTGGCTCGATGGTGGTGGCGGCTCTGGATACTGGCCTTTGACTCTGCGGCATTATCCACTGACAATGGGAAAAGCCCCTCGCCCCTCCATGCCACAACCCCCTGGTCCAGGAGCAGGAGGATAATCAAATAAGCTGCTCTCTGATGGAGTGCCCAGAATTCTTAGGCAAGGGACAACACAGAAAATGTAATACCATCATTCCTTTTAAATCCACTAGTAAAAAGCGAACAGTAATCCGTAAGAAAGAGAAAGCGAATTCATGGTTGCCCAGGGGATTGGGGAAAGGAGAGAATGGGGGTGACAGCTTAATGGATACAGGGTCTCCTTGTAGGTGATGAAAATGCTTTAGAACTAGATGGAGCTGATGGTTGCACCATATTGTGAATATACTAAATGCCATTGAATTGTATTCTTCCAAATGGCTAATTTCATGTTATATGAATATCATCTCAATCAAAAAAAAAAAAAAAACAAAACTAAGGGTTCAGGGAAACTCAATTATTTAGTGGGTTTTTTTTTTAACATTAGTACATGACAAAAGTTTCTTGCCTGTGTTTTCCTAATGTCCAATTAATGGTAGAAACTCACTACTTATTAAATAAATATTTGAAACAATGAACACACACACACAAAAGCAAACAATGTCATAGTTCAGAGAAGAAGTAGCATGCCACTGAAGGAATCAGTCTCTTCCTAAAGGTGGGCATTCAACAAACACTGATGGAGTGCTTGCAACATGCTTGGTACTGTGCCTTTTGTCTTTTGAGATCAAAAATAAAAACCAAAAATGCACAAGATTTTCTGCCAGCATTCATAGGAAATTACACAAACACACACACACACATACAAGCTGTATAGATAACAAAGAACCTAAATTTGAAAATAACAGTTAAAAATACATGAAAGCTTATAATTCTGATAAAACGTCCAGTTATAAAACATGTAAATAAGTCCTGGGGATGTAATTCAAGGCATGGTGATCAGAGTCAATAATACTGCATGGTATACTTGATAGTTGCTAAAAGAAGAGGTCTTAAAAGTTCTCATTACAAGAAACAAAAACTTGTAATTATATGCAGCGATGAATGTTAACTAAACCTACTGTGGTGATCATTTCACAATATATAAAGTATTGAATCACTATTTACAGGTCCACCTAAAACTAACATCATGTTATATGCCAATTATATCACAATTTAAAAAATACAAAAAAGAGAAGACAAAAAAAACCTGTACTCACACCATGAAGTGTTGGAGAATGAAAAAAAGAGACAATAGCAAAAGCTTAATGTATGCTCTTGAAATGCAATAATGGACATAAACTAAAGGAGATTGACGAAAAGACAAATTCTAGAGCCAGTTGCCTGCAGGGGACTGTTTTGTTTTTATAAAGGTGCTCTCTGTATTTATGATTGTTTTATTTGTGCCTATTTACAAAAATGCAATTGGTGGAAGAAAAAAAATTTGAAAAAGATCTGATATTCTGTCTTCCTAACAATAAAACTTCAGGAAGTCTGGGATTTAGAAGGATGACACTTCTGTAGCCTGAATGAAAAAATGAGAAAGTGCTCCCCTTTTTTCCTGCATCTTTGGGTCAGAAGCAAGACCCTCAGCTCTGTTTTACCTGAGAGGGAAGGAGAAGGTCACACGCTGACACCCCAGCCTGGGATGCATGTGGGCTCAGCGCCTAACACGGGGCATATCCCAGGAGCAGAACCTGCAGGAATGGCCACTCCCTGGCCTGGCTGGGAGGGGTCCTGGTAAAGTTGTCAAGAAAGGGATATTCTTCTTTCTTAGAGCAGGACTTGCCCATGGGTTTCACACCAACTCTCTGTTCCAGCCAAAGCCATTTAAGAACTGTAAGCACCAAGTGACTCCAGGAATCCAGACTTTTCCTGGACCTGACTGGAGACTTTCCTGACCAATGAACAAGGCGACGTGCCTTACTCACTGAGACCTATGCACTCCTGTCCTCTCCAGAGGTCCAGTCTTCAATCCTTAATTAGCGTAACCCCATGAGCATCTTTCTAGCACTTACAAACCCCAGTCAGTCCCCCCTCAGCCAAGTGTCCATGTGTTTCTTCACTGCGGAGTCCTCGCCTGGGAAGTTCATCCCCCACATTTGTCTGTTAGCTCTGATGCTGTTTCTTTCCTATTTCCAGTCCAGTGGCTGCCTGTGTGATCCTACAGAAGAGAGGGCTTGCTTAGGGCCAAGAAGTGGGAGGAACAGGCTCCACTTTTGATCTGACCTACTACAGAATCTCTTCAAGAAGGAAAACTGGGGGGCGGCGGGGAGAGGGGACCACAAAATGAATGGCTTCTATGGTGGTTATTATATGACCAGAAAAGCCTCATGTAGATGGAAGATGCTGCTAGAGTTGATGCAGAAGGTAAGTTCCCTTCCTATTAAGCAACTTTTCATTTGCACACTTTTGGGTAAATAAAGATCCACAGAAGGAAATGGGTCTGCTCTCTCCTGCACCTTTTCTTCCTAAGCTCTAAGGTGCTCAGCCCAGCTGTAGAGAAGAATCACCTAGGAGCATTCCTACACTGGGTATGGCCCAGGCCTTACCTCTGGAAATTCTGCCCTAGTTGCCTATGACAGGGCTGTGTATCTGGAGGCTGTCAGTGTTTCCAGGAGTTCCAAGGCCCAGCCAGGATTGAGACTGCTGCTAAAGGAAATGGATTATGGTGGCTGAAATCTACAGTGGCTGAAATCAAAACCCTGTTATATGTGGGAAAGGTGATCAAACTTTTATTGAGAATGAGTGTTTTTAGACAACTGCTACCTGATAAGGCGGGGTAAGATTAGGGGCTGGGGCTTCCTAAGTGGCGCTAGAGGTAAAAAACCCACATGCCAATGCAGGAGACAAAAGAGACACAGGTGTGAGCCCTGAATCAGGAAGATCCCCTGGAGAAGGGAATGGCAACCCCACTCCAGTATTCTTGCCTGGAGAATTCCCATGGACAGAGGAGACTGGAGGGCTACAGTCCACAGGGTTGCAAAGAGTCGGACACAACTGAAGCGACTAAATAACAACAACAAAGATTAGGGGCTAAATGTTTCTTAAGAGTAAGACACATGCCAAGAACATTTTAAACCATGCAACTAACAATGGTAGAACATGGTCTCAGCTTTCGTTTTTAGAAAGATTTTTTTTTTAAGCCCCTTATCTCATAACAAGCTCAGGAGCCATGTGACAAGGCAGGTGAATGAAGAAACTGAGCTCCGAATGGTTAAGAGACCCACCCAGGGGTGAGCTTTTTAAGAGACTCCAAAATCCGGGCTGATGCAAATTCATCCCCAAGTCTCCAGGAAACCTTTGCTGGTTCATGCCCATGAGATCTGAAGATGAACAAGAAACCCAAAAGGATCATGTAAAATATGTTCTGCTTTGATACTACAAATAGGACCTGAGAACTTATCCGAGGCTGATGAAGCAACTAATATGACCTAGGCCAAAGAATGATCCTCCTCTGTGTGCTGGGAAAGCGTGGCCCTTCCATGGGGCATGTTTTGGAAGGGGTGTGGGAGTGGGGAGTGAGGCAGGGGCACTCAGCCCAACAACAGCTGAGCACAGAGTCCAGCCCTGGTGCAGCCCACCTCCACTTGAGCTTGGGCTTTGACGCTCATTTGTAAAGGAAATGGATGGGCTGAAATGCCCAAGCCAACCTGCTTCCCATGCCCTCATTTTCAGTTTTCTCTAGCGGGAAACATGCCCACAGCACAGCTAGATCCACACTGATGATATAGGTTCGAGACTCCTTTTTGACTCCTGGCTCAAGCCAATTTCTGAGACTGGGGGGCTCTCTGAGGAGATGGGAATACACAGCCCCCTTCTGTACTGACAAAGTGATTCACAAAGTAGATAACCATCTTTGGATAGAAGTCTTAACTGCAATAAAAAAAAATCAAAAATCAAATCAAAAATCTTCTGTTTATGACAGTAACCTAAGAAGTCCTTTCTCAAGGAGATAGCAATGCATAAAATGGTTGATTTATAGAAGTTAAATAAATAAACCTCTTCTGAGAGGTCATAAAACCTTACAGGAAATGGGGAACCTCTGTTGCATGAAAATTCCTAGCATAACTGTTTGTAGAAATATTAATGCAAACATTCTTGCCTGTCTGCTTATAAGACAGTGAAGTTGCTCGGTTGTGTCCGACTCTTTGGCACCCCGTGGACTGTAGCCCACCAGACTCCTCCGGCCATGGGATTTTCCAAGCAAGAGTACTGGAGTGGGTTGCCATTTCCTTTTCCAGGTGATCTTCCCAGACCCAGGGATCGAACCTGGGTCTCCCGCATTGCAGGCAGACACTTTACTGTCTGAGCTACTAGGGAAGCTCTGCTTATAAGAAAGAAAATTATCAATTGGGTTTATACAGCCAGTGCCTATGAAGTTGATTTATACTGAGAATCTAGCAAAGTTGGTCAAATTTAAAAATATCTCTGAGAGAATATGTATCTAAAAGTGAATACATTTAGCCATTTAAAAAAAAAAAGTGGGCAAGGGGCAGGGGGAGACAGGGGCATGGGATTAAGAGATACAAAGTACTATGTATAAAATTAATAAGCAACAGGATATATTGTGTAGCCCAGGGAAATATAGCCATTGTTTTGTAATAACTTTAAATGGAGTATAAGCTATAAAAATACTGAATTCAGGGATGACGCTGAGAGATGGGATGGGGAGGGAGGTGGGAGGGAGGGTCAGGATGGGGAACACATGTACACCCATGGCTGATTCATGTGAATGTATGGCAAAACCACCACAATATTGTAAAGTAATTAGCCTCCAATTAAAATAAAAAGAAAAAAAATACTGAATCACTATGTTGTACACCTGAAAATGGACTTCCCTGGTGGCTTGGTGGTAAAGAATCCACCTGCCAATGCAGGAGACAAAAGACTCGGGTTAGATCCCTGGGTTGGGAAGATCCCCTGGAGGAGGAAATGGCAACCCGCTCTGGTATTCTTGCCAGGTAAATCCCATTGATAAAGGAGCCTGGCAGGCTAGTGAAGTCGCTCAGTCGTGTCCGACTCTTTGCAACCCCATGGACTGTAGCCTACCAGGCTTCTCCGTCCGTGGGATTTTCCAGGCAAGAATACTGGAGTGGGTTGCCATTTCCTTCTCCAAGGCAGGCTAGTCTAGAGGGTCGTAAAGAGTTGGACATGATTTAGTGACTAAACAACAACACCGCCCAAAACTAATATAATATTGTAAGTCAACTTCAATTATAAAAAAAAATACATAAAAGGTTAAAAAAAAAGGGGGCTGCACTCAGATATTAGTGGAATTTCTGAAAATGAGGGTGTTTGCCCATTGGAGTTAGGAGCTAGGGCTCCAGGTATATACTTTATAGGTCTCAAGGGTGTTCTGCCTTACCCCCTCCCCCACGTTCCTCTCAGGAAGTTCTGGTTGGTAAAGCCCTTGATGAGAAGTTTGTCCGTCTTCTTCCAACTCAGATTTGGCCAGGGGGTGGCTCAGGACTCAGACGGGCAAGTCCAGAGATGCACCCAGATCCTTAAAGACCCACACTGATAAGCATGCCACGGAGGCGCAGAGAAGAGAAAGGAAAGAGAGCAGGGAAGGCTGGGGTGGGAGGTCCCACAGGTCAGCACAACTTCTAAAGCCACACGAGTCACTTTCCCTTTCTGCCACTGCAGGAAATTAAATCCGTCTGTCGCCTCCACTTAGGTCAACCAAGCACTCACCCACAACCCCAGAGAGCCAAGGAATTCTCCATGAAGAGGGCATTTCTCTCCCATCCCGTGAAATAGCAGGCACGTCACTGTCCTTCAGCGTGCCCTCTGCAGACAGCCTGACACTGGGCTAAGGTTTTAGCAAATGTGTCCCATAGTACATAAAGAATATGTGCTTTGTTGCTATGTCCCTCTGGCCTCCGTAATTCTTGGTTCGTTTCCAAAAAGGCTACAGAAGTCATTCTGGCCCCTGAAGTTTCAAAATCCCAGTCCACCAGGCCCTGTACAACAGGGAGGCTGAGCTGTCCCCTGGGGCCATCTGGCAGCCAGCTGACTTCCCCCACCCCGCAGCTTTGCGGTCATCTCTGCTTCCACTGAGGAGGGTGAGCAGGGGAGGGTCTGCAGCAGGGTTTAGATTTGATTCTGAGGAAAAGTCAGGAAGGTAAATCATGGAAAAGAAGGTGAACAGCATCTGAGTGGGAGCTGCCACTAGTGACCTCTTTGAAAATCACATGTGGCTGTCCTGAGCACTAGAAAATGGATTTCCAAAAACCCCAAGCCTAACACCAAATCTGTTTGACAACTCTTCACATGTACCTCAGAGTTAAAAGTAGATATTCCTGGCCCTGTCGCTAGCAATGGACTAGTCATTCTTATAGATTTCTATGCTTTCCTTTTAGAAGTTTTAATACAGGTGTCCTTTACATTCAGACTAAGAGCATCACTTCATACAGGAGGCCAACCCTAATGAGCTGACTCCTCCTTCAATCTCTCCACAGCCTACCCTTCATGCCAGGTTAGGCAGCCCCGCTCCTGCACTCAAAACCCCCTTCTGAGTACTATTACCATCCTTTCAACACTCAGCTTTAATGACCTAGACTGTGAGCTCCTTGTTAGGGGTAGGAAGTCAGTATGACTCATTTTGAGTATCAAAAACCCAGTACAGTGACTAGTAAGCAGCAGAGGGTGGATTAAATGTTTGTTGAATGAATAAATGCAGTCATTTGTTTTTTTTAGAAAGGTACAATTCTACAAGTGGCTAACAACCAAATGAATGCATGTGGCATTTTGTTCTACAAACGATTATCTTAGAGATTTAAGAAACAGACGATAAAATTTTGAGCTAGAATTTGAAAAGGAACATAAACACGGTGTCTTTTTTTTTTTTCCCCTAGACCAAGGAGATGTGATTAATAATTAATCTTTTTTTAAAGGCTGGGAAGAATTTCATGATTTCAAGACCTGCTGATGGTGTTACAATGAATATCGATTTGGCCCAAATGAGAGTGTTTCCAGGGTAACAGCAGTTCTCAATCATGTCAAATTACAGTAGTTATCTCACTGGGTGTCAGTTTTCCTGGGAAGCTAATTGAAATTGAAAAATGATATCCTTAGGTCAAGGCTGGACTTGACTTTGGTTTCATGCAATTTGTCAGACCAAAAAGGAGAGAAGGAAAAAAAAAAAGAAGATCCTGGAAAATAACACAATGTCTAGATTCTGGAGAGAAGTCAGAGCTCATGCCATGAGTTCTGACCCTTGAGCCTCAAAACTGAGAGGATGGGTAGGAGTTCTAAGGGAGGATACCTGCGGTTCATCCGGGGTGTGCACGAGTAAAACGTGGCAAAATAGGAAGGGGGAGGCGCTGGAGGCACGAAGTCATCAGGGTCTGGGATGCGTCTGTGTTCCTCCACTTCTTCTACAGAAATCTGGGATTCATCCTAATTAAACAGCATCTGTTAGTCAACAGCCTTCACTACAAAGGCTCAGGGCAAAAGGCAACAGATGACACAAGAAGATCTGAGGGCGGGCTCAGCGGCGTCACCAAAAGGCTGCCACCTTATATGGACTTACGACGCAGGATCTTCTGGCTGCAAAGATCTGGAGGTAGCGAAGGGCGGCTGCCACCAGGCAGACGGTGGTGGTCAGGGCATTCAAGGCACACAGGGTGAAAAGGACTTTCTGGAACCAGGAAACAATGATGCATCTGAGTATCTCAAAACTGATGACCAGAATGCAACATAAACACTTTCAAAATATAATAATAACACTATCCTAGGAGGCCAATACTAATGTGAAAATGCATGTAAAGGACTTACATGGTGTTTGGCTCATGCTAGGTGCCAAACAAACGCTGGCTATTAATAAGACTGTCACACAACAGTGTGTACTTCTTAATTTTAAACGCTTATCTTAGAAGCTTCTTGTCCCAGGTAGACATGATATTACCGTATTTCTTTTTGCATCAGAATCCTGTCTGGAAATGTCTCTTCCAGGAAGGTACTGGATTTCCCTTCTAAAGTTGGTGTCCCCTGTGATAGTGAGTCCCAGCCTCCATGCTCCCGCAGCCTCCCACCAGGACAACACGCTCCTTCACTGGTGGCCACAGATTCTATTTCAGGCACCCCTGGCAGAGCTGCCCCGGGAAACCAATTAGGACAACACAGGGAGCAGGCCAGCCCGAGTGTAAACAGGGCTTCTCTCCTCTAAACACAGGCCTCAAAATAGCAGCAAAGCCAAATCCAAAAGTTTCTGTTGCTACAGCCCTGGCTTCTTAGTGGGGCTTTCCCCAAGCAAAGTCCTGGCTCAGAAAGTTTGGGGGTGACTCAGCTACCAAAAATCCAAAAGCCAAAGAAAGAAGGCCATTTTTACAGCCTCCATAAACTCTGAGAGCTTAGCTTCTCTTTGCTTAGAGATTCCTCTTCCCCATGAAAAATAAACCCAAAACTCAGATCTAAAAGAAGCCATCAGTGAGGGACCACCCAAAAGCTAGCATCTCAGGGTTTACCAACTGATCGTGTCACTCACTGGACTAACAGACCTTAAGTCAGGACATGATTTTTTATCCATTTCTCCAGTATTTCTTTTCAGCTGGTTTCATTTGTTTTTCATATCTTTGGCTTAGTATAGTTGCAGCCTATTAAACAAGAGGTAGTGTCTTGAATTTCTCCTTCATTTTTTGGCCAATACATCTCCTTAGCCTAAGAGTCTTACAACAGCAACACTCAGGAGCCCACAAGGTTCATTTAGGTCAACAAAGGAGCATCAGAACAGTGACAAATGGGCATGCACTTCAGAGGTTCTGCTTAAACTATGTCATATATGTGTAGCCACATAGTGGGATGTTATGTGTGCATATGTGTATATGTATGTGTAGATTTATACACATACACATAAACATGTGTATGTATTTAGGCTCCTTTACCTTTTTTACTAGCTTATAATTCTGAACACAAATAAGCCATCTATTCATAACTTAAGAGGCAATAATACATAACCTGTGGTCCCTTTTGCTCTCAATTCTGTCTCTGGGTCACTGATAAGAAGTCACTCATATCTGCTTTTAGCAGCATTATTTGAAGGAGGTAACAGAAAAGGAATATTTCAGGGAGCTTTGCCTTCCTCATGGTCTCTGTGGTGTGTTTACTGGCTGGGGGTGGAATCCATTCCAGATACCTTGAGGAGAAGGTGAACAGCACTACAAGGCTGAACCGGGAAGAGTTTCAAGGCATTTTCTTTGTCTGTGCATTTGGCTGGTTGAAATTCTTCACAACAGAAGCAAATCTTGCCTTCACCTAAGTCCACCTTAAGGGGAAAAGGCAGAACAGTAATTTAATTATTAAGTAAAAACACACAGGCCACACCATTGGAGCAGCAACATCACAGAATGAGTTATGGCTGGGTTCAGGGTCAGGCAATGTCTACAGCAGTTAGGATAGGTTAGGTATGCTGAAGTTAACAACCAGCCCCCAAATTTCAGTGGCTTCATCAACCAAGGTTATTTCTTGACTATGCTATATGTCCACTGCAGGTCAGCCATGGGGTCCAAGGGTGATGGAGCATCCAGTATCTGAGGACTGAGGATCACTATGCTAGAGACATGGAGAGCACCTGATGAATTGTACACTGACACTTATTAAAGCAGGGTTACAAGGTAAAAGGCAAGATGCTCAGTGAAAGTTGAATTCAGATAAACAAATCATTCCTTAGAGCCAGTATGCCCCAAATATAGCACAAGTTAAGTTTACAGTAAAAAAAACAAAAACTATTAGCTGTTTATTTGAAAGTCAAATTTAACTGGGTGCCTTTAGATTTGCTACTTCTGGTCACCTTAGCTTAAATCTTCTGAGAAATGACACTCATCGCAAGAACTCAGTTTCATTTCCAAAACAAATCATATGGTTCTACTTACCCAAGAAGGCAAGAAAGTTCAGTCTACTGTGTGCCTGGAATGAGCTCAGGGTCTGTGTGGTGAACAGTAGCCCTAAACCATGTAGGCTTAAAGAGATCTCTTAGTTCACATCTTTAATATGTTCACAGATTCTTGCACAAGTTGTATGATATCTGAAGTGATAACATCACTGATGAGTAATCTCATGTATTTTTAGTGAGATGTTTTGCAAACTTTTGGTCACTTTTCCAAGTTTCTATTGAGTCAGGTTGGGAACATACTTATCAGCTGAACTGGGCTAATAAGACCCATAATTTGGGAGCAGAGTTGCATTTTTACTTACTCTGCAGCTTGAGCTGTTAAAGTTGGCTGTATCATTTTGGCTAAAAAGAAAGGCCACGCCTCTTTCATACTTGTTAAATTACAGAGGCAGTTTTGACTTCACTAGCTGCAAAATTTTTCAGGCATCTTTAAGAATGACTGAATGTCTACAATGTTTTAGTTCAGTTCAGTTCAGTTGCTCAGCCGTGTCCAGCTTTTTGCGACCCCACGGACTGCAGCACGCCAGGCTTCCCTGTCTATCACCAACTCCCGGAGCTTGCTCAAACTTATGTCCATTGAGTCGGTGATGCCATCCAACCATCTCATCCTCTGTTGTCTCCTACTCCTTCCGCCTTCAATCTTTCCCAGCATCAGGGTCTTTTCCAATGAGTCCACTCTTTGCATCAGGTGGCCAAAGTATTAGAGCTTCAGCTTCAGCATCAGTCCTGCCAATGAATATTCAGGACTGATTTCCTTTAGGATGGACTGGTTGGATCTCCTTGTAGTTCAAAGGACTCTCAAGAGTCTTCTCCAACACCACAGTTCAAAAGCATCAATTTTTTGGTGCTCAGCTTTCTTTATAGTCCAACTCTCACATCCACACATGACTAATGGAAAAACCATAGCTTTGACTAGACGGATCTCTGTTGGCAAAGTAATGTCTCTGCTTTTTAGTTACTTAACAGAAAACCATTTTAGTTACTTAACAGAGAAAAGTCTTTTTTATAATTAAGATTCTTACTGTCTAATCCTAGTGGCAAATTGCATGGTATTTTCCAAATTAGGAGGAAACTCATGCTGTGTGCTAAGTCACATCAGCTGTGTCTGACTCTTTGCAACCCCACGGACTACAGCCTGCCAGGCTCCACCGCCCTTGGGATTCTTCAGGCAAGCATACTGGAGTGGGTTGCCATGCCCTCCTCCAGGATATATTCCCCACCCAGGGACAGAACCAGTTTCTGTTACATCTCTTGCACTGGCAGGCAGGTTCTTTACCACTAGCACCCCCTGGGAAGCCCAAGGGGGAAACTTAGCTCCTTCTAATGCAAGTTGACTAGGAAGCCAAGGGGAGAAATTTGTACCACTGGATTACGCATTTTTTGGTTTTGGTTTGTTTTTCTTTTGGGCTGAAATCTATGTATACACACAAAATTTACATACACAAATCATAAGCATACCATTCAAGGAACTTTGAGTCATGCGGTTATACCTCTGTAACCCAAACACTTAATAACATACAGAAGATCCTATCACCAGAGAAAATCCTTCATGCCCCTTCCCCATTGATTCGTGCCCACACCCTCCTAAAGGCAACCACTGCTTGGATATTTTTTATATTTAGATTAGTTTTGTCTCGGAAACTTCCCTGGTGGTCCAGTGGTTAAGAGTGCACACTTTCACTACAGGGGGTGTGGGTTCAATCCCTGGTCGGGGAACCAAATCTCCACATGCCACAAAGTGCAGCAGAGAGAGAGAGATTAGCTTTGCCTCTTCTACAACTCCATGGGTCCTAGAACGCTTTTTATTCCTTGCCCTTAAATCATATTGAAAGGGAGGCCTTACTGTATTAAACACTGATGCTGATTTTGATATAAGTTCTGCCTCTGATAAAAATTACAACTGAAGTTACCTCCATGGACTCCATAATGTATCAGTTCACAGCCACTTGGCTTCTGTCTTTTCCTGGTTTATCCACAGAGATTGTTACCTCAGCAACGTCCGCACACCTAGATCCACAACTCCACACACAAAGGCACAAAGCTGTTCGTATTTGAATTTTTCTTTCATTGTCTCACAGTTTTGAAGGTACATCCTGCTGTCAATATCTACAAGAGATTCTTCCTTTTAAAGGAAAATTACTGTGGCCATTCACACAGGATTTCCCTCGGCAGGTGGGAACTATTCTTTCCCCTCAGGGATGGCTGACTTTCTCTTGGCCCTCTTCCACAGTTAATAATATCCTTACACCAGGCTAAATTCAGAAGGTAAATATTACTCCCAATGGGCTTCCTCCTTGAAAGTCTCTGGCTGAGAACTTCCTCTTTTAATACTAACAGCATAATTTAGTATAACAAAGCAGCAGCTAATAGAGATTATTCATTCTTCTCACATCTCCATTCTGTTCATGTACACAAGACCCTCCCTCCCCAAGCAGGAACCAAGCTCATGTTTCTCAACGGGTCACAGTGCAATTTCCATTAATTATAGCTATGTAAGCCTCAAGATCTTACCTAGTTTACTTCCCTCAGGTAACATTAGGTGTCATCTTACAAAGTACTCCCTTCCTACAAGAGTCCATTCTTGACCCAAGGCTTTATATTAAGAGGCAAACCAGTCCTGTGTGGGCTGTTCAGATGCTTGCGTAATTCACACAACACTGGACATCCAAATATACAGAAACCTCAGCTATCTGAAACTTCTGGGGTGAGCCAGTTTGGATGGCAGAATTTTTCCAGATAAGTGAGAATTAATTCCTTTAAATAAGAGAGAGTATCTGAAAGTGAATCATTATTCAAACAAGAGTGAATATCTATCACCTTGCCCAGTGAATACAGGAAAGCCCTTAGGCTCCATACAAAATGGTTCTAGGCAACCATGCATTTTGTGTTCCTTGTTCTTCCTGTTTTTAATCCTTCTCCTGCCTTCTTAATCCCATCTCTGTGCAATATTTCTGAAAATCTATTCGAACTTCTCTTCCATCTCTTAAGAATCTTGTAAATCCATGGCTGATTCATGTCAATGTATGACAAAAACCACTACAATATTGTAATTAGCCTCCAACTAATAAAAATAAATGGGGAAAAAAAAAAGAATCTCCCCATTCTTAAATGAAAACCATCCATCTTTCACACTTTCTATAAGTATTTACCTTCGACAGCAACAATCATATGTGATGCCTCGTCTTCATCTGATGACATCCAATAATCCTAAAATGGACTGGTGCAACACTTTGGGCCTTAACTGTGGACATAATGTGACTTTTTTTTTTTTTTCCAAATGCAAGTCCATTATTTATTTATTTATTTATTTATTTATTTATTTATTTTTGTCCTACATTGATATGAATCAGCCATAGATTTACACGTATTCCGCATCCCGATCCCCCCTCCCACCTCCCTCTCCACCCGATTCCTCTGGGTCTTCCCAGTGCACCAGTCCCGAGATAATGTGACTTTTAACTTTGCAGATGGTTCTGCTTTTGCTGTTTGCTGCCTGTATCTGTAACTGTGTGACTGGATTTGTTTCTAGCCGCATGAAGGCTTTTAAGTTACAAATGGTTGCTCAAATTCCTGCCACTGCGGCAGCTTCCTCCAACTACTACTTGGGGCCCCTGGATCAGAGACCCTCAGTATGAGGGTTAGGAGAATATGTTGCCTCAACGATTTAGGGACGATGTACCTTTCCCTAGGCAACATAATTCTCCTAAAAGGAAAGGGGGGAAATGAGAGGGTAACAGGTAGGAAGGCTGCTGCTGCTGCTAAGTCGCATCAGACTCTGTGCGACCCCATAGACAGCAGCCCACCAGGCTTTGCCATCCATGGTAGGAAGGCTAGGGGTCTCCAAATGGAGGAAATAGGCTGCATGTGTCAGACATCTTTTCTCTCTCTCTTAAGTGGCAGGAGGAAACAAACTACAAGCGTCAGATTTTTGGCTTCCCTGATAGCTCAGTTGGTAAAGAATCCCCCTGTCATGCAGAAGACCCTGGTTCAATTCCTAGGTTGGAAAGATCCCCTGGAGAAGGGATAGGCTACCCACTCCAGTATTCTGGCCTGGAGAATTCCATGGACTTAGTTCATGGGGTCACAAAGAGTCGGACACAACTGAGCAACTTTAAATATAAAAATAGAAGATCTTCTTCTTCCTCCCATCATCCATCAGTACTACAGTTCTCTACCCTAGCTGCATATTAGAACTTTCTGTAAAGTTTTCCCCAAAATGCTGGTACCACCTCTATCAATCAGGGAACTGCAACTAAAGTAACAATGAGATCTGGACTCAGTCCCATCAGACTGGTAAAAATTAGAGTAACATGTTGTAGGTGGAGGGTTACTGGTAGAAAAGTAAGTTAAAGCCCTTTAATAAAGGAACTGTCCACAGATTTTAAATTAAATACACTTATTCCCCATCTACTTTGGAAAACCAGTTAGCAGTTCTTACAAAGTTAGACATACATTTACCACTCAGCCCAACAATTCTACATCTGTGTGTTTACTCAAGAAAAATGAAAACAGATTGACCAAGAAAAACTACACAGAAATGTTCACAACAGCTTTGTTCATAATACCCCCAAACTGGAAACAATCCAATTATCAGCTGAACTGATAAAACAAGTTATGGTATTTTTATAGCATGAAGTATTGCCCTGGTTAAAAAAAATAAAGAGCACCTCCCAGAGTAATAGAAATAAAAGCAAAAATAAACAAACAGGACCTAATTAAACTTAAAAGCTTTTGCACAACGAAGGAAACTATAAGCAAGGTGAAAAGACAGCCTTCAGAATGGGAGAAAATAATAGCAAATGAAGCAACTGACAAAGAATTAATCTCAAAAATATACAAGCAGCTCCTGCAGCTCAATTCCAGAAAAATAAACGACCCAATCAAAAAATGGGCCAAAGAACTAAACAGACATTTCTCCAAAGAAGACATACAGATGGCTAAAAAACACAGGAAAAGATGCTCAACATCACTCATTATCAGAGAAATGCAAATCAAAACCACAATGAGGTACCATCTCACACCAGTCAGAATGGCTGCTATCCAAAAGTCTACAAACAATAAATGCTGGAGAGGGTGCAGAGAAAAGGGAACCCCCTTACACTGTTGGTGGGAATGCAAACTAGTACAGCCACTATGGAGAACAGTGTGGAGATTCCTTTAAAAAAAATGGAAATAGCACTGCCATACGACCTAGCAATTCCACTGCTGGGCATACATACAGAGGAAACCAGAATTGAAAGAGACACGTGTACCCCAATGTTCATTGCAGCACTGTTTACAATAGCCAGGACATGGAAGCAACCTAGATGTCCATCGGCAGACGAGTGGATAAGAAAGCTGTGGTACATATACACCATGGAATATTACTCTGCCATTAAAAAGAATGCATTTGAAACAGTTCTAATGAGGTGGATGAAACTGTAGCCTATTATACAGAGTGAAGTAAGCCAGAAAGATAAACACCAATACAGTATACTAACGCATATATATGGAATTTAGAAAGATGGTAATGATGACTCTATATGCGAGACAGCAAGAGACAAAGATGTAAAGAACAGTCTTTTGGACTCTGTGGGAGAAGGCAAGGGTGGGATGATTTGAGAGGGTAGCGTTGAAACGTGTATATTGTCATATGTGAAGTGGATTGTCGGTCCAGGTTTGATGCATGAGACAGGGGGCTCAGGGCTGGTGCACTGGATGACCCTAAGCGATGGGATGGGGAGGGAGGCAGAAGGGGGGTTCAGGATGGGGAACACATATACACCCATGGCTGATACATGTCAATGTATGGCAAAAGCCACTACAATATTGTAAAGTAATTAGCCTCCAATTAAAATAAATAATTTTTTTTAAAAAAGCAAACAACTGATATGACCCTAAAACATGGATAAATCTCAAAAACATCATGCTGAGTTAAATAGGTCAGACACAAAAAGATACACATACCACATGCCTCCACTTGTGTGAAGTTCAAAAACAGGCAAAACTAATCTATGGTGAACGAAACTGGAACAGTTTGCTTATGAGAAAGTTGAAATTGGCTGAAAGGAGACAGCAAAGAACTTTCTGAAGTAATGAAAATGCTTCATATCTTGTCTGAACAGGAGTGTATTTGTCATGATGAATATATACACTGGTCAAAACTTGATGAACTGTGCACTTGAGACCTGGTCATTTAACTGTTGGCAAATTTTATCCTAATTTTTTTTTAAAAAAAGAGTAAAATCACTAAATGGCAGAATGAGCTATAAAAAGATCAGACAAACAGAAGAACAATCCCTGTCCTGGGAGACTAGCCCACTTAGGTCAACAGCTCCCGTGGGGATATGCAGAGTGGTATTCATAGCAGCATTGCTTTTAACGGCCAAAACCCAAACCACAGCAGACAACAAGAAAACAGAGAACTGAGCTGCTCAAAGGGGAAAAAAAAAAGATGTTAGAGCTGTACCTCATGTAATTTTAAGTCAGAAAAACAATATACAGGTAAGTGGATACAACAGATTCCATTTTTGAAAAATAAGTCATGACAAACCTAGATAGCATATTAAAAAGCAGAGACATTACTTTGCCAACAAAGGTCCAAATAGTCAAAGCTATGATTCTTCCAGCAGTCATGTATGGATGTGAGAGTTGGACCATAAAGAAGGATGAGCGCTGAAGAATCGATGCTTTTGAACTGTGGTGTTGGAGAAGCCTCTTGAGAGTCCCTTGAACTGCAAGGAGATCAAACCAGTCTATCCTAAAGGAAATCAGTCTTGAATATTCACTGGAAGGACCAATGCTGAAGGTGAAGCTCCAATACTTGAGCTACCTGAAGCAAAGAGCTGACTCACTGGAAAAAACCCTGATGCTGGGAAGGATTGAAGGCAGGAGAAGGGGACGACAGGATGAGATTGTTGGATGGCATCACCGACTCAATGGACGTGAGTTTGAATAAGCTCCAGGAGATGGTGTAGGACAGGGAAGCCTGGCGTGCTGCAGTCCATTGGGTCACAAAGAGTTGGATATGCTTGATTGACTGAACAAAAACAAAGCCCCAACCCAGACACATCTATGCAAGGTTACATAAGCGTGAGAACATGAAAGGAAACCCCCCAGCTTATTACTGTGGATTTGGAATGACATGTGGGTGGTGAGGCAAAGAGGGAAGGAAAACATCCCTTTCTCAGAAAGATCCCACTTGTCAAACAGGCTCCCTAACGAAAACCAACTATAATACGGTCCTGTTGATGAATGTTTTTATTCATAAAGACACACAAAGAAAGCGTCAAATGATTAATTATGATATCCCAGAATACTGAGGTTTCAAATGATTTTTAAGTTCCATCCCACACTTTTATGGATTGTCCAATTTTTACAATCATATAATCAGAAACAATCTCAGAGTTGGTTTTGTGGTAGTGGAAAAGTTTTTTAATTAAAAATACACTTAAAAGCTGATTCATGTCAATGTATGACAAAACCCACTGAAAAAATAAATAAATTATTTTAAAAAAAAAAAAAAAGCTTAAAAAAAAATACTGATGTCCAGGCCCCCACTTCAGGGCAACTGAGAATATATGAGTATAGGGCCCAAGCTTGGATGTTCTTTTAAAAAAGTTCCCCAAGTGATTCTAATAGCAGTCAAGGTAGAGAACCACAGAATTTCTCATCAGAAAAGTCAACCGTGCGGACCTTTACATCTTACAATTTGGCTTCCGTTTGTTCCAGAGCCGCCAGTGATCTATCGCTTGGGCTAACTTCTGACCACTGCACTCGGAATCCTCTCCTCTCCTGGCTTCAACTCACTCCCTCTACTTATTATCGTTCAGGGCAGATCTCAAACACCTATGTTCCAGGTATCCTTTTTCCATCTTCCAAGACCTTCTTCTTTTGCAGCCCCAGAACACCATGTCTCACTCTCATGACTGCATGCAGTCTCCCTGGCTTTGCATTTGGGCGTTTATTCATTCCCTCCACACACGCTGATCAAGCACTTGCCGCAGTGACCCCACTCCTCGTGCTATGTGATAAACTTCTAGGTCAGAAATGATGTCTGACTTTTCTTTCCACTCTCTGCAGTCTCTAGTATGGTGTCTTGCATAGAAGAGATGCTATTCTTTTGTTGAATTATCTTTCAATGTATTATGACTTCTCACTTCTGTCCTGCGTCTGTTCTCTTTGTCCCTTCCAATTTTCTGTGTGATTAGTGACAGGGAGACCAAGCCTTGTTTAAACATTTTTTCTGGGAACTCTGTGTATATAAAGAAGCGTGTGAGGAGGTGCTGTTGAAAACTCCCCAGAAGATGGAGAGCCAGACACTGTCCTCGGGGAGATTCCAGAACAGGAGATGAGAGAAGACAAGTATATGAACACCTTTAGCCCAAAAAAGAAAAAGAGAAATGTTTCAGAGATGAACAGAGAGGAATTCTGGAAGATTATCTTCTCTGGGGATCAGGGACTACTTCCTTAAAAAGATAACCATTGAATGAGGTGTTAAAAGGCTGATCCTATTTGGATGAACAGGGAAGTAAGGGACAGGGAATGGTCAGGGGAGAGCGGCATTGTCAGGAACAGGAAAGTAGGGCAGAAACCTAGGTGGCCTGTGGGCTTGGGCTTGATCACGGTGGGAAAGAGGGGAAAGGGCAAGTCATAAGCATCTGCCTACAATGCGTGTGGCCTGGGTTCAATCCCTGGGTCGGGAAGATCCCCTGGAGAAGGAAATGGCAATCCACTCTAGTACTCTTGCCTGGAAAATCCCATGGACAGAGGAGCCTGGTAGGCTACTGTCCATGGGGTCACAAAGAGTCGGACATGACTGAGCGACTTCACTTTCACTTTTCAAACATCAGGCAACACTGTAAGCCTGTGCTTCCAAAACTTAAGGTTATTAAGCAACAAAATGACAAAAACTTTTTAAAACTGTGAAGGGTTGTTAAGAGCAACAAGTTTTTACTGAGTCCCCGAGGAATCTTCCCACCTGGGGAGATCATGAGCTTCCTGCAAGGATTCCATCAGAGCGTTGTAAGAAACGCCTTCTTCACTTGCATCCTGCTGGTTCTGACTGGGTGAGAATGCCATGAAACCAAGTTCCAAACAGATGAGGTTTCCTATAACTTGTAAAGAGTCCACTTTTTTGGGGGGAGGGGACATGTCATCAGACATGCTGAATCTTAAGTTTCCTGACCTGTGCCCTCCACATTGGGAGCATGGAGTCTTAACCACTGTATGGTCAGGGAATTCCCAGGAGTCTACTTCTTTTGCTTTTTGCCACAGGGAGATATTTGTGATGGAAAAGTCCTCTTAAAAAGTTCAGAGATGGCCAGAAATTTTACTTCTGGGCACATACTCCAGAGAATTGACTCATTTCCATGATAGCATTGTTTACAATAGCCAAAAGGTAGAAAGAATCCTAGTGTCCTCCAATGGATGAAGGATAAACAAAACGTGACCTCTGCATACAGTGAAATATTTATTATTCAGCCTTAAAAAGAAAGGAAATTCTGACACATACTACAACATGCAGATGTATTGAGGGTGTTATACTAAGTGAAATAAACAATTACTAAAAGACATATACTGGATGATCCCACTTATATCAGACAACCAGAGCAGTCAAACCCATAGCATCATAAAGTAGAAGAGTGGTTGGCAGAGACCAGAGAGAAGAGGGAATGGAGAGTAGCAGTCTGAAATATATAGTGTTGGATTTCCCTGGTGGTCAAGAACCCGCCTGCCATGCAAGGGACATGGGTTTGATCCCTAGTCCGGGAAGATTCTACATGGAGTGGGGTAACTGCGCCTGTGCACAACAAGAGAAGCCACCGCAATGATAAGCCCACGCGCTGCAACTACTAGCCCACTCACTACAACTAGAGAGGAGCCCCTGCCCTCTGCGACTGGAGAAAGCCTGTGTGCAGCAATGAGGCCCAGTGCAGCCACAAATAAATAAATAAATAATTCTTTAAATAAAATAAAATGTATAATGTCAGCTTTGCAAGATGGAAAGAGTTCTAAAGACTGGCTGCACAACGAAGTGAATGTATTTAACACCAGTGAATGGTTAAGATGGTATATTTTATGCTATGTATATTTTACCACAATTAAAAATTAGAAAAAAAAATTGGGACAGTACAGGTTCACAACCTCTTATCTATGATTCTGAAATCCCCAAAGCTCTGGACACCAAAAATTTTGATTACAGTCTGCTGTCTCCCGATTCCACTGAGGTGTTAAAGAATAAAAAACAGTCTATGTGTCACATTTATCTTCTAAAAATGGGAAATACTCTGAATGCTCAAAGGCCTCCAGAAGTTTCAGATAAAGGGACTGCTAACCTGAATTCTGATAATATCCATCTTTCCTCTTTAGACAAGAGCAGATAGATACTGATTGTGGACAACTGATCCATCTATTCACTGACTAATGATGCATTATATTGCTGTGGTTTGGGGGTTCTACTGGCTGGTCCCTGCTTCAGAAAAACTAATCGACAATCTGAGTACAATAATGAGCAGTTAGTTCTTTATTTTGTTTTCCCACTTCCTTTTACCGACTTCAGGTCTCACTTTAGGACACTGCGTGGTCCTGTGTCCAGCCACATACTGGCACCCAAGAATGCTGGGCAGGCCACGGTTGGCACAAGCACGAAGTGATGTTTCAGGACAGCTTACCAGATCACATCTGGGCACACTGGACACAAACTGAGCACCCTGGCAGCCAAGAATAAATCCGGCTAAATTCAGGAGGACACACACCACAGACAGCAGTACAAAGAGATTCACCTGAAACAGCAAGAAAAGGGGCAGTTAGAGAAAAGATGACGGCTACATTCAGAGACAGATTTTTTCTAAGTAAAAAGACTCATTCTTTTCCTAGAGAAAACAAAGAAAAGTCAGAATCATGTTTTTAATGGACAAACTCCTCCCCCCAACTTTTTAGAATGCTTTAAATTGTGCTGAGGAATGTCACTGACCCGAAGTCTTCTCAATTTCAAGTCCCTATTTTTCTTCCTCTTTGCAAATAATAGAGTCCTGACTTTTAGCTGTACATGACATTAAGCCATGGCTATTTCCTCCTTGAGCCACTGTTATTTCTTCCAAATTTTACAGGATCATGGCAATTGGATAAGTGGAGAATTCTAGAACATAAGTGGAACCCAGGAAAATCAAGAAGTTCAGAGCCATTATCAGCCAGAAATCATACTATATGTATAAAATATAAAATAAAGGTGAGTCTTTTTTTCAGTTCCAAACACCACTGGTACTAAAGAAAAGGCGTGCAACAATCTTCCAAGCACTCAGCTCCAAAGTTAAATATTACAAATACTATGCTAAATGATTAAGAACTGACAGAAATCAATCAAGAAGCCAGTATCCACTTAGCACAAATTAGAAACTACAAAGGATTTTTCAACCTGATTCTTCAAACATATTTGCAAAAGACTGAAAACCTGAAAGATTTTCAGTCTTTTGCAAATATGAAAGATCGGAACTAATGATTATCAGTTTTAGAAGCAAGCATCATTTCAGGGGGTCAATATGTCAGGACTGGCTGGTAAATGAGTTAACATGTGAAGTCTAGAAAAAGCTCTTTCCTTACTACTGGTATTTCAAGAAGCTTGAAAGTATCTCCCAGACCCAATTGATGAGTCAATATTTAATATCACATGATGTCCCTTTTTCTTTTTTTTTCTTTTTTTTTTTTTGATGTCCCTTTTCTTAAGAGGAATTCTTCCTTCCTCTCCAAGAGGAGTTTAAGAACTGTAAACACCAACTGACTCCAAGAATCCAGACCCTTCCTGAACCTGACTAAAGACTCTTCCTTGACTGATGTACAAGGAGACTTGTTTTTCACAAAGTCTGGCTTCTGCTTCTCTCCTTTTTTGTTAAGTGGTAAAAGGATTATGTGCCCTTGTCACCAAATCTTGGGAAAAATGCTAAAAGTGGCCTCTGTGTTGCCATTTCCCAGGTCAGATTCCTCCCTGTCTGTAAACTTGACTTGCACTGTGCTCCCATGCAAGAGCCCCCCTTTTTACTGTCATCCCTGATCATGCCTAAGCTTTTTGGGAAATGAGAATTCATAATTGGCAAAAGACAGGACATGGTCTTCTTACATGGGTTTCTTCCATGTCCTGGCAGTTGCTACTCAAAGAGACCCAACACATCTGGAATCTTCACACCCAACAACACAATTATTGTTACTATGGGGAATCTTGAACTTGCCTTTGGAAATTTTCTTTTAATGAATATTAGATGACTTGAAAAGAAAACATAGCTATAATCCTTATACCCACTAGCCCACCACTAATCTTCATAACTGAAAATTAGCAGCATCAGATACAGAATGGGTGAGAGTCTATTACCCAACACTGGACCTCAAATCTCTTCATTAGAATCTTAAATCCTGCTCGTCCAAAGACATCAGTAAGAAATCAATAGGCAAGCCACAGACTGGGAGAAAATATTTCATGCCTATATTGAATAAAGAAGCTATGTCTAGAACATACAAATAACTCTCCAACTCAATAATAAAAAGACAAATAACTCAATTTTAAAAATCAGGCAAAAGACTTGAACAGAGATGTCACAAAAGAAGATATATGAATAGCCAAGGAGCAGATGAAAAAGCAGGAAGTAGCCAGAGAGACCTCAACGCCCCTATTCCCAAAGAATTGGGCCTCCCATCTCTTGAGGGGGGAATGTTAGGTAGATAGAATAGGGAAAAGGAGTCCAAAATGGTGGTGGCTAAAAGACCTGGAAGGGAAAGCCTGCGAAAATAGAACAAAGGAAGGTCCGAGGACCGGAGTGAGAACCCCAGGTAAAACAAACAATGCTCCTGCCTAAGCCCAATTTGCATAGGACAGGCCCAGGGGGAACAAAAAAAACATAAAAAGAGGAGCCAAAGCCCTCTTCTCCCTCTCTTCTCTCTCTCTCACACGATGGGGCGCTCTTCTCTTCTTGTCTTTGGATCCAAGTGCCCTCAGACCTCGAAGATGGATTTTTCCGCTATCATCTAAATAAATAGAGTTGTAACACTGAAAAAAAGAAGTGCTCAACACCATTAGTCATCACTGAATGCAAATTAAAACCACAGTGGGATTACCTCACACCAACTAGAATGGTTAAAATTGAAGACTGACAAGAGCAAGTGCTGGTGAGGATAAGGAGCGTGTGGACTCTCAAACACTGCTTGTCCAAGTATCAAATCGTACCAACACTTTAGAAAACTGTATGGAAAGAGGAGGGGGAGTAACTTGCCAGTGGGGAAACCTGACAAACACTAAATTAATGAGGTGACCAAGGTTAACATTACTGATAAGTTATATTGATACCCAACATTCCTGACCTCCTCTGATAGAGATGGCACTTCACTCTGTGATCTTCCTCACCCAAATTCATAAAAACTTCAGTCGAATCATGAGAAAACATCAGACAAACTCAACTGAAATACATTCTAAAAAATACCTGACCAGTACTCTGCAAAACAGTCAAGGTGATCAAAACATGAAAGTTTGAGAAATTGTTACAGCCAGGAGGATCCCAAGGAGATATGACACTTAAACGTAATGTGGTGTCCTGGGATGGAATCATAGACAGAAAAAGGACAGTGGGCAAAAACTAAGGAACTCTGAAGAGTATAGACTTTAGTTAACAATAATATATCAATGGATTTCCCTGGTGGCTGAGACTGTAAAGAATCTACCTGCAATGCAGGAGACCAGGGTTCAATCTCTGGGTGGGAAAGATCCCCTAGCAAAGGAAATGGCAACCCACTCTAGTATTCTTGCCTGGAGAATTCCATGGGCAGAGAAACCTTGAGGGCCACAGTGCACAGGGTTGCAAAGAGTTGGACACTATTGAGAGACTAGCACTTGCACTTTTCACTTTTAATATTGGTTCATTAATTGTGCCAAATGTACCATACCAATGTAAGATATCAATAATAGAGGAAACTGGGTATGGGGTATACAGGACCACTCTGTACTATCTATGCAATATTTCTATAAAACTGTGCTTACACAGCCGTGTTTGACTCTCTGAGGCCCCATGGACTGTAGCCTAGTAGAATCCTCTTTCCATGGAATTTTCCAGGCAAGAATACTGAAACGGGCTGCCAGGGGATCTTCCCAACCCAAGGATCGAACACTCATCTCCTGCATCTCCTGCACTGGCACGTGGATTCTTTACCACTAGCATCACCTGGGAAATGCTTCTGTAAAACTAAAACTATTCTAAAATAAAAAACATACAGATGGCTAACAAACATGTGAAAAGATGCTCAACAGCACTCATCATTAGAAAAATGCAAATCAAAACCACAATGAGGTATCATCTTGCACTGGTCAGAATGGCCATAGTCAAAAAGTTTAAAAGTCTACAAACAGTAAATGCTGGAGAGGGTGTGAAGAAAAAGGAATCCTCTTACACTGCTGGTGGAAATGCAAACTGGTATAGCTGCTATGGAGAACAGTGTGGAGATTCCTTAAAAAGCTGGGAATAGGAATGCCATATGACCCAGCTTTAAAAAGCTGGCTTAAAATTCAACATTCAAAAATTAAGATCATGGCATCCAGTCCCATCACTTCATGGCAAACAGATGCAGAAACAATGGAAACAGTGACAGACTTTATTTTGTTGGGCTCCAAAATCACTGCAAATGCTGACTGCAACCATGAAATTAAAAGACACTTAGTTTTTGGAAGAAAAGCTATGACCAATCTAGACAGCATATTAAAAAGCAGAGACATGACTTTGCTGACAAAGGTCCATATAGTCAAAGCTATGGTTTTTCCAGTAGTCATGTATGGATATGAGAGTTGGATCATAAAGAAGGCTGAGTGCTGAAAAATTGATGCTTTTGAACTGTAGTGTTGGAGAAGACTCTTGAGTGTCCCCTGCACTGCAAGGAGATCAAACCAGTCAATCCTAAAGGAAATCAGTCCTGAATTTTCATTGGAAGGACTGATGCTGAAACTGAAGCTCCAATACTTTGGCTACCTGATGTGAAATCAATCCTGAATATTCACTGGAAAGACCTATGCTGAAGCTGAAGCTCCAATACTTTGGCTACCTGATTCAGGAAATCAATCCTGAATATTCATTGGAAGGACCGATGCTAAAGCTGAAGTTCCAATACTTTGGCTATCTGATTCAGGAAATCAATCCTGAATATTCATTGGAAGGACCGATGCTAAAGCTGAAGTTCCAATACTTTGGCCACCTGATGTGGATACTTTACCAACTCATTAGAAAAGACCCTGATGCTGGGAAAGACTGAAGGCAGGAGAAGGGGATGACAGAGGACAAGATGGTTGGATGGCATCACTGACTCAATGGACTTGAGTTTGAGCAAGCTCCAGGACATGGTGAAGGACAGGAAAGTCTGGCATGCTGCAGTCCATAGCGTCACAAAGAGTCAGACATGACCGAGCAACTGAACAACAAAGCAAGATGGTAATGACAATCCTACATGCAGGGCGACAAAGGAGACACAGATGTAAAGAATAGACTTTTGGACTCAATGGGAGAAGGTGAGGGTGGGATGATTTGAGAGAATAACATTGAAACATGTACATCACCATATGTAAAATGATAACCAGTGCAAGTTCAACGCATGAAGCAGGACACCCACAGTCGGCGCTCTGGGACAACCCAGGGGAGTAGGGTGGGAAGGGAGGTGGGAGGAGGGTTCAGGATGGGGGACACATGTATACCCGCAGCCGATTCATGTTGATGTACGGCAAAAATCCTCACAACATTGGAAAGTAATTACCCTCCAGTTAAAATTAAAAAATAAATTTTTTAAAAACTGCAAAAAATCTGAATATATACCTACAATTTCACTGCTAGGACTAGATCAAAGAAATAAATGCAATTGCCTACAAAAGGACTTAGAAAAAGATGTTTACATTAGAATTATTCAAACTGGGCCAAAAATGAAAAGATGAAAAGAGCTCAAATAACCAACAACAGAAGAATATATAAACAAATTGTGGTATTTTCAAATGATGGACTACCTCCAGCAATAAAAAGGAACAAACTGCTGATACACAAAAGCAACATGTAGTTCAAAGACATTACATTGAATAAAACAGGCCAGATACGGTATGATTCCACTTATATGAAGTTCAAGAACAGACAAACAATCATGGTGAGAGAAATCAGAAGAGCAGTTGCCCTCCCAAAGGAGGTGTGATGTGAGGAGACTGATTAAGAAGATATAAGGGAACTTTCTGGAGTGATAAAAATGTTTTCTCTCTTGTTTTGGATATTGGCTACATGGGTATATCCAACTGTCAAAACTTGGCTAATTGAATACTTATGATCTGCAGTTTATATAAATGATACTTAATATGTATTTTTTAAATAAGGAAGAAAATTCTAAGTCCAGCTGTCAAGACAGCAGGGTGAGATCATATAACGTCAGAACAACAAAGATGAGAGACGGCCCCAGGGATTCACTGCCTAATGGGTTGGCTTCCCTTCTACAGTGGAGGGGCTGCTATTGAGAAGTCAAAGTCACATCACCAGAATGGCCATCTGCAAACCCCAGAATAAAGACCTGCCCCAAGGCACACAGGCTGTGTACAAAATTGCCATGTACTCTTTCCCAAATTTATTCCTGATATGGATTTTTTATGACTATTATTATAACTCTGGCCAAACATTGGCCAAATGGTCACCTAATCACTCTAGTGTAGATCACTGTAGCATATATCAGACATGGTGGCTGTTAGGACACCAAGCATAAGTCTTTCAGAGATTAAATCAGGCTCAACTGTATGAAATATTGGAGTTATACGGGACTCAGGATTTAAATGGACCCATCTGGCTTTTACCTAGTTATAATGGTATAACTTCCAAGACTCAAATATCCACCCCATCTATCACCAGGTGGTGTCCTCTCAAAGAGAAGACAGTAAAAAATCAGCTGCTAGTAAAGAACATCATAGTCAAAAGCCCACTCAGCTATACCTTGAAAGCAGAATTTCTTATACTGGAATTTTCTTCTATTGTCAACAATTCTTGCCTTTAAAAAATCATTGCATGTGATCTGGATTTCTCTCAGTGGAAGGCACCTGAATTTTCAATCAGGACCCTTGGTTCAAATTCAGGTTTTCTCCTTGCTTGCCGTGGTATCTTAGACAATCTCTAACTCTGTAAGACTTGCTTTTCTCATCTGTTAGAAAGGTCTATTGTCCTACTGGGAGGAAATATATACAAATGATACAACCGACAAGTGCTTAATTTTCAAAATAAATTAGTAGCTCAGACAACTCAACAACAACAAAAAACCCTATTGAAAAGCAGGCAGAAGATCTAAACTGACATTTTTCCAAATAAGACATACAGATGGCCAACATGCCCATGAAAATATGCTTAACATCACTGATTATTAGAGAAATGCAAATCAATATTACAATGAAGTACCATCTCACACCAGTCAGAACAACCATTATCAAAAAGTCTACAAACCACAAATCCTGGAAAGGCTGTGGAGAAAAGGGAATCCTCCTACAGTGTTGGTGGGAATGTAAATTGGTGCAGCCACTATGGAAAACGGCAGGGAGGTTTTTCAAAAAATAGAGTTACCAGATGATCCAGCAATCCCACTTGGGGCATATTCTGGACAGAATTATAATTTGAAAAAATACATGCATCTCTATGTTAATAGCAGCACTAGGTACAATATGCAAGATGTGGAAACAACCTAAATGCCCATCTACAGATGATGGATAAAGACAATGAGGTAGATATATACAATGGAATACTACTCAGTCACAAAAAAAAGAAAAAAATAATGTCATCTGCAATAACATAGATGGACCTAGAGATTATCATGCTAAGTGAAGTAAGTGTGAGAGAGACAAATATCATGATAGTACTTATACATGGAATCTAAAATATGACAAAAATGAATTTACCTATGAAACAGAAACAGACTCACAGAATTAAAGAACAGACTTGTGGTTGCCAAGCAGGAGAGAGGGTAAAGGAGAGATGGAATGGGAGTTTGGGATTAGCAGATGCAAACCATTATATATAGAATAAATAAACAATAAGGTCCTACTGTATAACACAGGGAACTATATTCAATATCCTATGATAAACCATAATGGAAAAGAATATGAAAAATAATGTACTTATATGTATAATTAAACCATTTTGCTCTATACCAGAAATTAATACAACACAGTAAATCAACTATACTTCAATAAAATAAGTTTTTTTAAAAAAAAAAGATCCCTGGAGAAGGAAATGGCACCCCACTCCAGTACTCTTGCCTGGAGAATCCCATGCACGGAGGAGCCTGGTGGGCTACAATCCATGGGGTCGCAAAGAGTAGGACACAACTGAGCGACTTCACTTTCACTTTTCACTTTCTTATTATGACTTGTTCCTCTCTATCTCTGATATTCCTTGACTTGAAATCCCTTTAGGCTAATACTATTCTTATATCAGTAACCTCAGATTTGCAGATGACACCATCGCTATGGCAGAAACTGAAGAGGAAATAAAGAGCCTCTTGATGAAAGTGAAAGAGGAAAGCAGAACAGTTGGCTTAAAGCTCAACATTCGAAAAACTAAGATCATGGCATCCAGTGCCATCACTTCATGGCAAATAGATGGAGAAACAATGAAAACAGTGACAGACTTTATTTTCTTGTTCTCCAAAATCACCGCAGAGGGTGACTGCAGCCATGAAATTAAGACACACTTGCTTCTTGGAAGAAAAGCTATAATCAACCTAGACAGCATAGTAAAAAGCAGAGACATTATTTTGCTAACAAAGGTCCATCTAGTCAAAGCTATGGTTTTTCCAGGTGTCATGTATGGATGTGAGAGTTGGACTATAAAGAAATTTGAGCACTGAAGAATTGATGCTTCTGAACTGTGGTGTTGGAGAAGACTCTTGAGAGTCCCTTGGGCAGCAAGGAGATCATACCAGTCAATCCTAAAGGAAATCAGTCCTGAATATTCATTGGAAGGACTGACGCTGAAGATGAAGCTCCAATACTTTGGCCAACTGATTCGAGGAACTGACTCACTGAAGAAGCCCCTGATGCTGGGAAAGATTGAAGGCAGGAGGAGAAGAGGGCGACAGAGGATGAGATGGCTGGGTGGCATCACTGACGCAATGGACATGAGTTTGGGTAAATTCAGGGAGTTGGTGATGGACAGGGAGGCCTGGCGTGCTGCAGTCCATGGGGTTGGGAAGAGTCAAACATGACTGAGCAACTGAATTGAACTGATTCTTATAGTTAATGTTTTAATGGTTTATCTTCATCCATCCAAATAGGAGAAGGTAATAAAAGAGAATAAAGTTTAAAAGTTCAGCTTATCTAATCTTTATATCTAAAATGTGTCTCTCATAGAGAGTGTATGATTGAGTTTTATCTTTTTATCTGTCTTACAACCTCTTTTCATTGGAATGTTGGTTATTGATATGTAATGTAGTTATTGATACAGTTGCATTTATATCTACTACTATGAATTTTATTTGTACTCTTTGTTTTTTATTCCTTGCTCTTATTTTTCTGCCTTCATTTAAATAATTAGAATATTTTTAGTATTCCATTTTAAAATTCTAATTGGCTAAGAAACTATATCTCTGCATTATTTTTTGTGACTCTGTAAGGATTAAAATATTTATCCCTAAATTTTCATGATCTACAGAGGGTTAATGTCATATTATTTCACATCAAATGAAAAAATAACATACTTCTATTTATACTCCCACACTCAAACTTTGTGTTATTGTTGTCATTTATGTTACATGTACATTCATTTTAAACTTCATCATTCTCTGTTGTAATTTTTCCCTTAAATAGTTATATGTCTTTTAAAGAAATTAGAAGAAAATAAGTTGCAGGTTTTATGTCCCTGGAAAGGTTCCAGTGTCTCCTAGTCTATGGAAACTTGAATAGAATTTGCATCCTACTGTTGTGTGAGAATTGTATAAATCTTAATTATGTTGAATTGGTTCATAGTGCTGTTTCAAGTCTACTACATCCTTCTACTTATCTCTATATTCATTCTACTAACTTTTGAGAGTTTGATATTGAAACTACAGCTAAAAATCTTAATTTATCTACTTAAACAACAATTGTAATATATAGTGGAACTATATGTAGCCTTCTTCTATATTTTCCAAGTCTCCTGTAAATGTGTTACCATGCTTTCACAATTAAAAATATATATATAACAAAAAAAAAAAAAAAAGATCTATCATCCCAGGTACTTCCCAAGATTCATGAGAGAATAACACAAAATGATGTACATGAAAATCTTTTATATGCTGCAAAATACTAGGCAACCAGTTTTACTATTGCTAACAATAGGCGTTGTGCCTTTGTGGGGAAGACTTTTTATTATAAAATGAATTTCATAAAATGTGTTTCACTAATTTCCAGTAGCAGCAACTTGTTCTTACACTTATGATGCATAAATGCCCCCACGAATTTATGGCAGCTGGAAAGGATACTCAGTTACTACAGTCCACCTGTAATAATCTGTAGGTATATTATTTCCAAAACTCTTCCATAAATTCTCTCTGAAGACTGCTTTAGGAACTTACTCCACCACGCTGACCATTGACACATGTGTGTGAGGTGTCTCCTACTGGCCCCTCCAGATCCTCTCTCTGCTCCCCATACTTCTCCCCTCCTCCCAGGGAGACTGATCTGCAGACTGTATCAATGGGGCTCCTCTGCCCTCTGGTGTCTGGTTTGGTTCAGTCAATGGGAGCCCTGGAAGAAGACCCAAGGGAGAGAGGAGGATGAGGTTGGGGTAGTTATTCTCCTGGTTCCTTCTCTGCAGGCTCAGGCTGGCTGTGTCCCTCATGAAAAGCCACAGGTCTTCTCAACGGCTCCTCAGTACATGATCCCAACTTCTAGACTCTGACTACCCTTCCCCTGTCAGGACTACACCCTGCACATATCTTTGTGAACTGGCCCTTAATGAACTGCTCGTCAGGTTATAATTTTATCATTATAGCATTTTATCAAGACCATCTCTATAAAATTTTTCCATATATTTAACCTAATTTTTTCCCTGCTCTTTAAGCCTATCTCCTATTGTTCTCACTTCAAACTGAATGTTATTCACTCAATGAAGTGAACCCCATGGGGTACAGTCCCTGAATTCTCCTGAAGCCAATTCCTCACTGTGATTTACCAACACACGTGTGTACATGCATGCTAAGTCACTTCAGTCATGTCCGACTCTGTGCGACCCTATGGACTGTAGCCCATCAGGCTACTCTCAGGCTTCTGTTCATGCAAATTCTCCAGGCAGGAACACTGGAGTGGGTTGCCATGCCTTCCTCCAGGCGTTCTTCCCAACTCAGGGACCAAACTCGCGTCTCCTTCAACTCCTGCATTGGCAGGTGGGTTCTTTACCACTAATGCCACCTGGGAGGTTGGGATTTACCAACAAGAAACAGAAAAGCCCAAAGTTTATGGAGAAAAGTCTTTCTAGAATTTATACTTTAGCCATGAAAGACTGAGGGACACAAGAAGTAGAGAGTTTGCCTCATTGCATCCTGTGGCTTACAAGAGGTAAATGCAAAATCCAAGATCCAAAGCCGTGGTCTTTTCACAAGGACTGGCAACATGAGTTAAGCCTTTTATGGTTTCAGTTTCATTGTTACTAACTTGAATCACATGTATTTTCTGATACTTATACACCAGGTAGCTTGCCACAAAAGGTATGTTTGTCTTTTCTTTTCTTTTCTATTTTTTGGCCACCCCACACAGTATGTGGGATCTTAAATTTCCCCTCCAGGGATGGAACCTGTCCCCCTGTAATATAAGTGTGGAGTCTTAACCACTGGACCCCCCAGGGAAGTCCTCGGAGGTATGTTTTTCAACTGAGTATTTGGAATTGCCCTTAACACTGATCTCTTGCAAATGTGTCCCCAGTCCATTCCAGGTCTCAATTAAGTGACCCAATAAAAGAATCAGTCTGGGGAAGCCATCCAATAAGAAACATCACCTGCAATTTGCTTATTCCAACCTGCTGAAAGTTCTTCATAATTTCCATCACGTTGTTGTTCAGTCATTCAGTTGTGTCCAACTCTTTGCAACCCCATGGATTCCAGCACACCAGGCTTCCCTGTCCTTCACCACCTCCCAGAGTTTGTTCAAACTCATGTCCATTGAGTCAGTGATGCCATTCAACCATCTCATCCTCTGTCATCCGCTTCTCCTCCTGCCCTCAATCGCTCCCAGCATCGGGGTCTTTTCCAGTGAGTCAACTCTTTGCATCAGGTGGCCAAAGTATTGGAGCTTCAGCTTCAGCATCAGTCCTTCCAGTGAATATTCAGGGTAGAAATCTTTAGAATTGAGTGGGTTGATCTTGCTGTCCAAGGGACTCTCAAGAGTCTTCTCCAACACCACAACTCTAAAGCATCAATTCATCACTCAGCTTTCTTTATGGTCCAACTCTCACATCTGTACATGACTACCAGAAAAACCACAGCTCTGACCATACGGACCTTTGTGGGCAAAATGATGCTTCTTCTTTTCAATACACTGTCTAGGTTTGTTATAACTTTTCTCTCATAACATCATTAAATAATTATGGCTATCACAGCTTGGTACTGTTGAATCCTCTTTGATACAATGTTTCTGTCTCTAAATAGACTCACCTTTCCCTGCTGCTTAAGGAGGTTTATTTGGCTTCTTAGTTCCCTAGTGCTCTAAACTCAGATTCACCTGAAAATCAACTGTGAATCTTTACATAAATAGTTTCACTAATTGTGTGAAGGCAGAATAGCTTAAAATGAATAGGTTTAAAATAGTGAATTGAACATAAGGATTTAGTTCTACTAAGTCCTGAAAACCCATGAAATTGATAATAAAGGAAATATCTTTAATGCAGAAATTCATAAGGACTGAAAGGAAAAATTTTAGAAGTTAAAAAGCCAGTGTGCAAGCATGAATTGACTCAGGGGTCCTAAGAAAACGGAATCCTACAGCAACAATGACGAAAGCCAAAACAGAAGAATTCCTCAGTCACCACATGTTCAAAAATGGGTGGCAGCAGATACCTCTGGATGTACAAGTGAGGCTAAAGATAGAATTGGCTGAGAATCTAAGAAGCAATTAGAAAATGGTACAACCACTATGGGAAACTAGAGGCAGTTTCTAATGAAGTTAAGTATCTATCAACCTATGTTTGAGCAATTCCCATTTAGGTACATACATTAACGTATATGCCCACAAAAAGACATGTACAAGAAAGTTCATAGCAATTGGTTCATAATAACCAAAAACTGGAAAACAACTCAAATGTCCAAGAATAGAAGAGTAGAGGAACAAATTGTAGCACCCTCTTAAATGAAATAAAACCCACTGCTATGGTTTGAATGTTTGTGTTCCCCCAAACTCATAAATTGAAATCCTAGCCCCAAAGTGATGGTATTAGGAGGTGGGGGGTCTTTGGGAGGCGATTAGGTCATAAAGGGCAAGCATCAATCTACTCAGTGGTCCTGAGAAAACTGAATCTTACAACAGCGATGAGGAAAGCCAAAACAACAGAATTTATCATGAATGAGATTAGTGAATTTGTGTGTGTATTTTTCAATTTAAATATCAAAAGCACGCCAAATTATTTCCATTAGAAACTCCTCAAAAAGGTTTAACTCAAAAAATACTACTACTGCCTCAGAATCCTTTTCTTTTTCACACTTTCTTTCATCTTTCAATTTCCCAAGAAAACATCACTGGTACCCATTTAGTCATGATGCCTTATTTTTCCTCAGATGATGCTGTTGAAAATAAATTAAAATCAGAATACCTTCTCCAGTGGGGTACAAAAACATAGGTCATCTTAAATATTACTGAAAGAATGAACAAATCAATCAATGAATAATTGAAAGAAAAATTGATTCTTATGATAAAGACTATTCGGAGGTATCATATATCCTTATCAATATTGTGGAACATACACAGACAGGCCCTGAAAGGCAGTCACCAGGTTGACTATCACTGCTTGCATGAAAATGGCTACTGCTATTGCTCCTGGTGGGAACCCACCACTTCCCGGGGAACAAAGATGGGAAGGGCTGGGACTCCTTTCCCATCATTTCATAGGAACGAGTCGGGGTGGTGAGTGAGTGGGTGGAAGAACTAAGTACCCAGTGCATAGAATCCAGGTTACGTTTTCCCATTGAAACAAGAACATTATGTGATCTGGCTGGGAATGTGACTGACATTCTTTTATGTTCTCAGAGACAAGAAGTCCCAGCTCCAAACCACTGATCAGTCACCGGTTAATAGGACAAATGTCATAGGACCTATGACAATGAACAAAAACACTTACCTGACTCTTAACACTTACAATTTTAATTCAGTTTGGAGAAGCATTTTAATACACAGATGTAGACTCAAGGGGCCCTTGTAGGGCCAAGTTATCTAAACACAACACAATGACACCAGGGGAGGAAAAAAAGGAAGACGCCAAACTAAAATCTTTCTGAACTAGTTTAGTAAAATGACTCTTCTGATAGACTGTTCAGCACCATGGCAACCAACAAAACATGATAAATCACAGTGACTCACAAAGCCCAGCCTCTGGGCTTAACCCTGTTCAGGCGCACATGCACTGACTTGGTTTGCAGGGCGCCTTTAATCAACTCAGATCCCAAGAGAACCTGCTCCCGGGCTTCACTCCCTTGACATCTTTTCAACTTCTTCCAGAAGCCTGGCAGATATATTACCAACGTCCAGACTGGCGCTCCCTGCCAACAAGCCAAACACAGGCTCGTTGCTGTGAACAGAAACAGCTGTCTCTCTTTCCTCTCGTTCCTCTCAGAGATGTTGAAGTGTCAGATTTGTTCATGTTACGGTTGTCCCAGATTCTCTTTTCATAAAATATCTAAAATGTAACAACATTTATTTTGAATTCCTTTTTCAACAGGAGTGAAAGCCTTCTTCCTCTCCCAACTAGTGAAAGACACAACTTTTCATTAGTTTGGAACAGTCTTGAGATGAGCAAAAAACAATTACAAACTGAGACTTGCAAATTCCTGATAAAGATATACAAATCTCAGGACTTCCTGACAGTCCAGTGGTTAAGACTCTGCACTGCCCACGCAGGGGGCCGGGGTTCAATCCCTGGTTGGGAAACTAAGATCTCTCATGTTGTGTGCCATGGCCAAAGGATAAATTATACACACACACACACACACACACACAGGCAAATACAGTAGTTTGGTCATCTGATGCGAACAGACAACTCAATGGAAAAGTCCCTGATTCTGGGAAAGATTGAGCGCAGAAGGAGAAGAGGGTGTCAGAGGACGAGATGGCTGGACAGCATTACCAATGCAATGAACATGAACTTGAGCAGACTCCAGGAGATGGTGAGGGGCAGGGAAGCCTGGCATGCTGCAGTCCATGGAGTCGCAAACAGAACAACACACAAATACAAATCTCAGGGTACTTTCAAGGCTCCCAGCTCGTGAGAGGAAATTCTGCCTTTCCTGGGGTCCTCCCCGCCGCCCTGTTCTCTTACGGATCCCCTGAGTCCCAGGGCTCCTTTTCAGCACTATGCCCCTCATTTCTCAGGAAAGTGACTCTTCTCATGACCTAAGCAATCAGCAGAGAAGGGGGTGAACTCATCATGCGTATGGCTCCACAGTTCCCTGATACAATGGAGGAAGCTGTCACCTTGAATTCACATGTTTCCATCAGCAATGCAGCAGAGGACTAAGAGGAAAACATCCTGATGAGAGTCTCAAGACAAAATAATCAGAGGATAATGTGACACCCTGAGATTTGCTCTTTGAACAAAGTGAAAGAGTCAGGATCATGTTCTGCTCTACCCCACAGGAGTAAGGTGGCAGAGGTAAATTTGGATTTGAAGATAAGAAAGGCAGCAGAAACTTTTAAACAAAATTGCAGAGCTATGACTCTTGAGACATCACTTTCCTTCTCTGTTATGCTTTCCTTTCATCTGTGTGTCGTTCTTTCCCTGCCCCTAGCCCTTTTTCCAGGTTACATTTTCCCACTGAAACAAGAACATTGTGATCTTAGCTTCTTCTTTAAAAAAAAAAAATGTTTTTAAGATCCAATTTTATTTTATTTTAAAAACTTCTTGGCTGCATGGCAGGTGGGATCTTAGTTCCCCAACCAGGGATCAACCCTACACCCCTGCATTGGAAGTTTGGAGTCTTAACCGCTGGACCATCAGGGAAATCTCTACTCTTAGCTTCATAAGGTTCAGCAAGTTAAATTCACACTTTATGACTCCCCAGTAATGAAGATCATGGCTCTAGAGAAGTTACCTAGAGACAACAGTCCTCAAAGACGGCTTCCATCAAGTCCTTCCCTCTGTACTTCACTGGCTGTTCCTCACGTCAAGTGGTGAAGGCTAATATATACAATGAAATATTATCCAACCTTAAAAAGGAAGTACTGACATATACTACAGCATGAACGAACCTTGAAAACACTATGCTAAGCGAAACAAACCAGATACAAAAGGACATGTGTGATTGCACTTACATGGGGTACCTAGAGTCGGCAAATTCAGAGAGACAGAAAGCAGAACCGTAACTACCCTGGAAGAATTGGAGACCTGGTTGAATGGATACAGACTTTCCATTGGGAATGATGAGAAAGTTCTGGAAATGGAGAGTACTGCTGATTGCACAGCACTGTACTGTACTGTACCTCCTACTGTACTTGTACAAGGTACTTAATGCCACTGAACTGTACAGTTTTAAATGGCTAACACTGCAACATTTTAAATATGTATATTTTACCAGGTTTTAAGAATCACAAAATTGTTTCAAAAAGGAAAAGAGGTGGAGTCCAATTCCCAATTCACCTCCCCTTGATCCGAAAGTACCCACGGGAACTTGTTTGACCAAGAGAATTCAGCAGAGGTGATATTCTGGGACATCCAGGCTAGATGGTAAGACGCCTGAGCCACATGGGCCTCCTGGAACACTCCTCACAGACATGCCCTCTCGGAAACCATGCTGGGTGGCTGTTACATGAGGAGGTCACATGTTCATGCTCTAGTCAACAGCCCTTGCTGGGCTCCAGGCCATGTACTGAAATATTTAAGGAGGAGATGCTGTGAAGGCTGGGATTTAAGTGAAAACAACACACTGGTAACGGAGAAGAGAAATGGTTAGGGGTGTAGATGAGATGAGTTTGAACATGCGTAGCTGGGCAATGAGTATGGGGTGGGGTGGTTCTATTTCCCACAAATTAGGAGTATATTTGAAATTTTCCATAGCAAAGAAAGAAGAAAAAGGAGGAATAGGAGAAAATAAAAGAGGAGAAGGAGAGGGGAAAGGAGGAGAAACAGAAGAAAAAGAAGAGGAGGAAAGGAGATGGGAGGGAATGAAGACTGAAGAAGCCAATTGGACTTATCTCTTCACAAATTCAATTTCTGGAAAAAGAAAAAAAGTGGCAGAAAGAGTATCCTAGAAAACAGAGGACTAAAGAGACAGAATAGTCCCTGAAATGACTGAAACTTGACTGAGTCCCGACTTCTGGAAAAAAGAACAGGCTTACATAGGAGTATTCACTTTTGGATGATTCATCAAGCTTTACACTTACACATATAAAAATGTGTACAAATCATATTTCAGTTGAAAACTTTTCTGATTAATAAAAACTGTATAACATTTTGGAATAATTGAGAAAATTTAAATACGGGCTGAATATTAGATGGCATTAAGAAATTAAAAATAATTTTCCTACTTATGACAATGTTACTATGGTGAGGTAGAAGAATGTCTTATTTTTAGGAGATAACTCCTAAAGCACACGGAGGTAAAGTACCACACATCTGAAACTTCAAAATAGTTCTATATAAAATATTTATATATAAACATACTAAGTAAGGCAAAATGTTAAAAGCTATTGAATCCAAGTGGAAAGTATATGAGAACTCATTATGTTATTTGCTCAACTTTTCTGTAAGTTTGAGAATTTTCATAATAAAACATTTTAAAAAAATATTGAAGAGGCTTTTGCAGGTGCAAAAGTAACAAGCAGCAGAAGCATGTGCCCATCAGCTATTACTAAAGAACTTCTTTCTAAAAGAACTGAGTCATCTACCTGGGGAAACAGGGCTCCTGATGGAACAGTCCCTCCAAGTCAAATCTTCTTTTTGGCATAAAAGGATTATCTGCTTCTCTCAAGCACACTTTATTTTTTTTTCCATTTATTTTTATTAGTTGGAGGCTAATTACTTTACAATATTGTAGTGGTTTTTGCCATACATTGACATGAATCAGCCATGGATTTACATGTGTTCCCCATCCCGATCCCCCCTCCCACTCAAGCACACTTTAAAGCCTGTCCACTCAGCAGCACAGAGCTCCCAGGCAACCCTCCCACCCCTTAAGAGATAAGCCTGCTGTGAAAACACACCCACAAAAGCAAGGGTAGTGATTAAGAGCATGGGCTCTAGAGAGATACCACCTAAAAATGGGTATCCCAACTCTGTCATTACTAGCTATGTGACCTTGGGCAAATTGCTTAACCTCTCTGTGTCTTGGTTTCCTCAGAATGAAGATACTAGTAACATCTTATAGGATTAGTGGGTTAATATGAATACATACATCTCACTTGTATGTTTATTATTATTATTACAAATTACTACAAACAGTAAAATACTACCAACCCAGTTCTTCAGTCATAATTAGAATGAATAAAGGGTCAACAGACATTCAAAAACATAACAGCCCCCAAAAAAGGACCAAGATGTCATGGAGACCCGCATGGAGAAAACATGCTCACTCACACAACAGAAAAGAAAAATACAAAGAAATAAAAAGTGTAAGACTTTGAAAAGTTAAGGAACAAAGTAGCTCAACTCAAGAGGTCCAACATCTGATTACTGGGTGTTCTAGAAAGACAGAGCAGAGCAAATGGAGGGAAGGAAATAACCAAAGAAATAATATAGGAAACTGCTTCGTGTCGAAAAAGAAAGTTAAGTCGCTCAGCTGTGTCTGACTCTTTGCGACCCCATGGCCTGTAAGCTACCACACTCCTCCGTCTAAGAAATATATCTTCAAATTTAAAAAAAAAAAAAAAAGAAATATATCTTCAAATTTTAAAAAACTCAAGAGTAAAAATAGTCCAAAAGTATGAAGGAAAAAAGACCCACATATAAATATACCTTTAGGTTATTTCAGAAGACTGCCAGAAAAATTATCAGAAACTTGGAAATGGGCAAAAGAAATTACTGGGAGTTCCATTTACCTATTCAGTTATTTGGCCATTTTACAACTCCGGAGAGGCAGAGCTTAAGTTGTAGATTCTTCTTCGGTAAGGATGGAAACAAAATCTGTCCAATGTAATAGAAAAACCTTGAGATTTACTGCTGTATATCTACCAGTTTTCTATTTATCCCAGCAGTCTCCTCCTAACATCACCTATGAATACTGAGCTTCTCAACTGTGCTTTGAACCAATTTTCCCTTGTTACTGACACATGTTCATTTTGTACTGGCCTGAGAGTCATGGTTTTATCTTCTGAAAATTAAACTTTATCAATACCAAGGTAAAGAGAAGATCCTAAAAGCTTCCAGATAGAAAAAAAGAGGTCGCCTGCTAAGGAACGTGAAGAAGGAAATGACAACCCATCCCAGTATTCTTGTTTGGAGAACCCTATGGATGGAGGAGCCTGGTGGGCTACAGTCCATGGGGTCACAAAGAGTTGGACACGACTGAGCGACTAACAGAACAACAACTAAGCAACAAGAATCAGATTTACATCAGGGACAACAGTCATCAAGCAGTGCCTTCAAATCTTGGAAGGAAAATCATTTGAACCCAAAATTCTACATGCAGCCAAACTATCATTCAAATGGGAGGGCAAAACAAAGATACATCAAGCATTCAAACTCTTAGAGAGCTCCTTTCCCTCACATTCTTCATGAAAATTTTGGTGGTTCAGTCAGTAAAGAATCCGCCTGCAATGCAGGAGACCTGGGTTCAATCCCTGGGTTGGGAAGATCCCCTGGAGAAGGGCATGGCAACACACTCCAGTATTCTCGCCTGGAGAATCTCTGTGGACAGAGAAGCCTGGAGGGCTGCAGTCGTGGGGTCACAAAGAGTCAGTCATGAATGAGCGACTAAGCACAGCACAGCACATTCTCTGGCAAAATGAAAAGGGAATTCAAGAAAAAAGAATGTGTGAGGCATGAGATCTAATGGCTCTAATCCAATGATATCAAGAAAATATTTAGATGACATTTGTATAGGATATCTAGGAAACAATTAAATCCAAACTAGAATAGGAAGTTAATAGTCTTAAGAAGGTCCAAAGGGGGAAATAAAACAACTAGCAGAAAGAGTATGATTAAGAAGCTAGATGAATAAAACTCAACTTAAGAGTCAACGGATTTTCAATAAAGTTCCAAGATAATTCAATGAGGAAAGAACAGGTTCTTCAACAAGTGATGCTGGGACAACTGGATATCCACCTGCAAAAGAATGAACTTGGACTACTGATACAGGATATGCAAAAGTTAATTCAAAACAGATTATGGACCTAATCATAAGTGAAAACAATATAACAATATAACACAGAGGAAAATATACGAATAAATCTCCATGACCATGGGCTAGAACAGGCTTCTTATTAATAGATATGACAGTATAGCAACAAAAGAACTTCATCAAAATCAAAAACTTTTGTGCTTTAAAGGATGCCATCAAAAAAGCCAAAAGACAATTCACAGAATGAGAGAGAATATTTGCACATCAAATATCTGATAAGGAACTTGCAAAGGGAAACTGGTTAATTCTCTAGTTGTGATGATGCTATTATGATGAGATAGGGAGCCAATACCTCATCATAATAACATCATCACAACTAAGAGAATTATCCTGCGCCAAAGACATGCAAATGGCCAGTAAACACACAAAAATGCTCAACATCAAGTCAAAAACACAATGAAGTACCACTTAACACCCATAAAGATGGCCACAATAAACAAGATAGACAGTAATAAGTGTTGACAGAGATGTAGACAAATTGAGACCTGCATGCACTGCTGATGGAAATGTAAAATAAAAGTCATTTCAGAAAACTGGTCTTCAAAATGTTGAATGTATACCATATGCCTCAGCAATTCCACCTCAAGGTTTATAGCCAAAAGAAATGAAAACATGCCCACAAATAAACTTGAACACCAATGTTCACAGTGGCATTATTCATAGTAGACAGAAAGTGGAAATGTCTATCAACTGATGAATAGATAAATTAACTGTGGTTAATAATATTCCATTAATGGAATATCATCCAACAATAAAAAGGGGGAAAGTATTGATACATACTATAACATGATGACCCTTAAAAATATTGTGCTTAAAAATTTGCTAAGTTAAAGAAACCAGTTACAAAGGATCACATATTATATGATTCTATTTGAAATACCAAAAATAGGCAATTTTAAAGAGACAGATAGTGGTTGCCTAGGGCTGGGAATATTGAGGGGAAATGAGGAGTGACTTCTAATGGGTACAGGGTTCCTTTGGGGGATAATCTGAAAATGTTGTAAAATTGATGGTGGTGGGGGTTGTGTATATCTATGAACATGCTAACTACCATTGAAATGTACAGTTTAAATGGGTAAATGTTATGGTGTGTCAATTATATCTCCATAAGGTATTTAAAAATATAAGAGGGCTTCCTTGGTAGCTCAGTGGTAAAGAATCCACCTGCTGATGCAGGAGACATGGGTTTAATCCCTGGTCCAGGAGGACCCCACATGCCTTGAGCAGCTAAACCCACGTGCCACAACAATTGGGTCTGTGCTCTAAAGCCTGGGAGCCGCAGCTACTGAAGCCCGCGAGCCCTACAGCCGGTAGTCGGCAACAAGAGAAGCCACCGCAGTGAGAAGCCCCTGCGCTGCAACTAGAGAGCAGCCCCTGCTCCCTGCAACTGGAGAAAAGCGTGCACAGCAACGAAGACCCAACACAGCCAAAAATAAACACATAAATAAACACATTTTTAAAATACAAGAAGCCGCTAGATGACTTCTGAGATTAGGTGACTTTTTCTTTTCTTGTCAACTAGAAAAAAGAATCATTTAAAAACTCTAGTAAAAACACAAATCTACATATCAGAGTCACAGTCCAAAACGGAAGCAAACTAAAATATGACATGATACTAAGCAAACGATAGAGAATAAAAGAGAATAACAGATTTGACTTGGAGGCTTGAAACTATTCTTAAACACAGTTTAAAATCCTTTAAACACAGGATTAAATTTCCTTCTCTCTAGATCCCATCATTTCTTCCCGGTGCTACAGAAAGTAATACAGCTGATCCCTCGAACAAGCAGGACTCATGGGCATCAACAGAAAACCACTTTGTTTTTTTCCCCAATGTGGGGTCGCTCCCACTTTGTAGAGCTAATTCTTCCTGACCGCTTAGATGAAATTTGAGGCTGGGTGCATGATTCTTCTGGACAATATCAGTGACAAAAAGTCCTCCTCCGGGTACTTCGAGTCACAAAAAGTCCCATTTTGGTAATTAAAATATCCAGACCTGTGTCCCCGTCAAAACCTGAAACCGCACTTAAATTTCAGTTTCTTTCCGTCTCATCTTCTCATTGTAGGGAGCAAGCAAGCCTGCGGTGGGAACGGCAGGGGAAAGAGACAATCTTCTCGGTTTCCCTGCTTTTTGTGCCCACTTCTCCTGAAGCCTGCCAGCTACAGCTCTGCCACCCTGGGGAGGAGGGAGCCAGAGCAGGCCAGGCCAAGCGGGTACGCAGGTGAGGGGAAAGGAGAGTTCCCACGACTGTTCACAACTGGCCCTGGCAGGTGCTTAGAGAGACTGCTGAATGGGGCTTCCACTGGCTCCTCCGAGATACCCACTGCGGAACCTGCAGTTCTCTTAACATAGGCATCCCGCAGAGCAGGCCCAGCCTCTCTCTGCTGTGGCCCGCTCGCTCCTCTAAGGGGCTCTCTGGGGCAGGATATAAGCTCACCCCAGGCCTACTCTGTCTTACAGGGCCCCAGCCCTCTGGTCAGTTCGAAGTATGCATCGTGGGTTTGGTCTGTGAAAGTACAATTACTTCCCAACTGCAGTCTTCCCAACTGAGAGTCTTTCCCAACTCTCAGCCTCAAGGCACTCCAGCCCACCCTTCGAACTCCCCAGGCAGGAGTCTGACACCGGTCTAGTCAACCACTGCGAGACGCCTCTCAGGCTGTCCACTGCTTACCGTTAAGCACCTCTCCCCTCCCCTGCACAGAGGTGGAACTCAATGCCAGAGCAACTCAGTAACTTTCTCCAAACATTTGTCTCTTTAACCCCTAATCTTTTTATAGTCTGGGGGGTGGAGATCAGCTAAGGACTGCAAAACTGGTTTTCACCCAGAAACTTTGCAAGTCCTCCTTAGATAGTCTAACACACTGGAATGTGGGAGCTGTTGACACCAGTTGTATTTTGGCCTCAAGTGGATCTGGAAAGCAAGAATCTAACTATAGCATCCTATTTCAACCATATTCATATAATGAAAACATTATAAACGCTATTATCGGTTTTCACTCTTTTAGAAACAGTTTACAAAGTTTAAACATGCAAGTGGTATAGTTTAGTTCTAAGAGCAAATGTTAATGCTAACTCACTGACTATATAAAGGAAATGAATGGTATTACTATCAAGAGGAGGTAGAAGGGGGAAGAGGCAGAGCTAACTGCTAATTTCTTTATCTTATAAAAGAGAGAATCAGGGACTTCTCTGGTGGTCCAGTGGTTAAGAATCTGCCTTCCAATGCAGGAGATGTGGGTTCAGTCCCTGGTCAGGGAACTAAGATCCCACATGCCGTGTGGCAACTTGGTCTATGAAAGTACAATTACTTCCCAACTGCAATAAAGTACAAATAATTGTATTTTTCACAGATGAAGCCCACGAAGCATACTTCCACTGAGCCCACGTGCCTAGAGCCCACACTCCCCAGTGAGAAAAGGCCCCGTGCACTGCGCCTAGAGAGAGCCCAAGAGTGGCCACAGAGACCCACACAGCCAAGAAGAAGAGAGAGAATCAAAAGATACTACTCCAAGTTGATGAAGAAACAGAACTTTATGATATTATTTAAAATAATAAAGCCATCAATAGGAGAAACAAACATAATTTCAAAAATAGAAAAGGAAGATAGGTAGGAGAGAATAAGCATCACCCATGACTCACCTTTAGTGAGATGTAGACAACCTCCAGGCACAGTACAATCAGAGAGAAACTAAAATGGTCAATTTGGGGGAATGTAGTCACTCTTGGGTGCTGACTGCATTCACAAACATGCACAGAGGTCTAACTATCACTTTCAATAAGAGTAAGAAGAGAAAAAAAAAAAGAAAAAAAGAATAAGAAAGTTAATGAGCTCCTCTTTTTTTAAAAGGTTTATTTTCTCTTAAAAGGCACTTAGCAAATTATAAAAGTCATAATGTCACAGTGGTATGCTTGAAATATATATATGGTATCTGTGTGTGTGTATATATGTTACATATATACATATGTTTGAGACATACACATATACTGTATTATGTATACATATCACATATAAATATATTTTATAGATATAGACAGAAATAGAGAATAGTCTCAGAGAGGTGATTTGTTTATTATGCCCTCAATTATACACCTAATTATGCGACCCCTATCAGATCCAGGTCTGACTCAAATCTACCCTCTTTCCCCTTTACCAACATGCACCAATACCTGCTAATACACAATGTCCATTTATAAATTCTTCTTCTCTGTTCATTAAAGAGCTCTACAAGGCAAGCTTTGGTATCCTTATTGAGACCCAATTCCACACGACCCTAGCCCTGTTCCCTAATTCTCTTATGTCTATATCTATAAAAACTATCAAGTAGTTCACAGAATCCACAGGGACAGGCTCAGAAATCCGGGAAGGAGCCAAGTGAACCTGGGTGCTGGGACCTCTACCAAGGTCATGCCACAGGAAAGCCAGGGCCCTGGCTGCCAGCCTTGGATGCCAGTGGCCTCTTCTGCCTGATGAAATCTAAGCTGCCCTGGCTATTCTGCATCAGCAGCTCCAGCTTCCAAGTCCTGGGCAGAGGCTTCAGTGGAGAGAGGTCACGGGCCCCCACCCTGGCTCCCAGCCTTCAGGAGGGCAGGCGTCTGGCCTCAGAGGCTTCCGGCTGGGGGCAGGGTCCTGCCTCTCATCAAGACACACACAAGGGCAGATAAACAGACCCTCAAAATGGAGTTTAAATATGCAGATACCAGCAGCCAGAACCCAAAGAAAATAGGGAAGCTAAAACATCTTCCACTTCATCCACATGTCCTCTGCAGATATAAACTGGAAAATCAGTCTCCCTCCTGCCCATTCCCACTGCACTCAATGGACGTGCCTACTCTCAACAGTTTCTTACACATCTTTTCAGGAACTTTTCATGTAACTGAAAACACACATATGATTCCCCAGATGTTTTGAAAAAACACAAGTGGCACCATATACATTATTCCATTATTCCATATACTATTTACATTATACCATGACTTTTCATGTAACATCTATTTTAAGATGCTCCATGATTCAAAATGGCTTCCTCCCTTGCCCCAGATAGTCACAGTTCACGTAGTTGTCTGAGAGTCATATTCAGAAACTGATCACTATGGTCTGTCGGGTCCAGAAAGCCTGGACGCAGGATAGTCAGAAGGCCCCTCAACAACCCAGACACATACTACAGTGTGTCTGAAATATACTTGGAAACACTCCAGCACAGACAGGGTAATACCATGTACATACTGACTGGTCGAGCTACACCCTCAGGATGACCAAGAATTCATATTCCAGGGTACTCAGCTGGCACTTACAAAAAAAGCCACACTCCAGAAGCTGCTGCTTTTATCTTTACCTCCCAACAGCACCCAAGCAGATTTGCTAGGTGAGCAGTGACAATGGAAATGGGTTTCCAAATGATGAAATTCTTGGCTTGCTCAATGAGCGTAAAGGATGTTAAAAATGAGTCCCCATGAAATTTATGATAAGAATTAAAACCAACATCCCTTTCAGTCCCTGTGTTAATTAATTCTGGGAGTGGCCATGCTCTTCTGATAGTATAGTAAGCAATACTAAGAACAAAAAAACAGTAACTTAGCTACTTGCTCTAAGAAATACTTGTTCCTCAAAGGTAAGATTGCGAGCCAACTAAAACAGTTATCAAAACTAACAGCTTACTCATCAAATGGCTTAGGTCATTTTGTAAAGCAAAGCCTTGATTCTTCCCAGAAAGGAGTTGCACAATTTTTTCTCATTTCTGATTGCCTCCTGGGAGAGGCGATCAGAGCAGAGAAATAACAGCTCTATTGCCAATAGATAAACCCAAACCCAGTCTAGGTAAAGTCATGATACCTAAATGAATATTTTGTTGCCACAGATTACACACTAAACTGAGAGATCAGATCTCGGAGATTGATTTTCTCAATGAATGATGAAAAACAATGCATAAGGTGCTTGCCTCACCTTATATTTTGTAGTTTCCTTGTGCATTCGTGTCTTTGTTCCTCATTGAGATCCTGAGGGATGGTTGATTTCCCACTGTACAGATGAGGAAACTGAGTGGATAAATTCCTTATCCAAAAAAAAAAAATTCCTTATCCACTCACTGATTGAAAGGGACAAGACTAAGCCCCAAAACTTATCTTTTGTCACCTTCTGTCTGGTATTTTTGAGTCAAGGGCAAAATTCCTTAAGCTTTTGCCACTCGGGAACGTGAAAAAAAAAAGTAGACAGTCAGCAATAAGGAAATAACTTATTTAAATTATGTTACACATACACAGCACTGTTGGCCACAGAGAAATACGTACTAATTTGCCAATGGAGGAGGTGATGTGCTAGCACAATGAAACAAGCAATGGACCAGGAATCAAAGCTCCTAGCTTCTTTCTAATAATAGCTCATCTGTTTGGGAAGTGGACAAGCCAGTTAACTCCTAAGGCACTGGTTCATTATCTACAAAACAAGAATAATACCTGCCATAGAAATCATACAAGAAAGGTAAATGAAAGAACTTGGTAAACTCTTATGCACTATATGCATACAAGAGAGTAGTATTAATAATTCTAAAGAGTGAGAAAAGCCCTCCATATTTATGCCTTAAAACACCAAGTGTGGGGACTTCCCTGGTGGTCTAGTGGTTAAGAACCCATGTTCCAATGCAGGGGACATGAGTTTGATACCTGGTTGGAGAACTAAGACCCCACATGCCCTGGAGCAACTAGGCCCGCTCAGCAACAAGAGAAGCCCAGGAGCCACAACTATAGCAAAGCCCACGTGCCACGGCGAAGATCCAACACAGCCAAGAATAAACATGTTTTTAAAATACCAAGTGTGAAACAATCATAATACTTCAGTTTATGTGCAGGAGTTTATAAAAACCTGGTGAAAATGACCATCTAAAGTTAAAACACCATCAGGTAACTACAGAGGATTTTGGACACCTAAAATATGAGAGCTAGAAGGACTCTTAAAAGAGAGTGTTCTAAGTCCTTCATTTTATAGAATGGGAAATGAAGAGATTTCCCCAAGACCATCCAATAATTAGTGGTAACATGTCAGCATTAAAATACAGGTTTCTTGAACTTTCAAACCAGGGAGCTCATTCCAAATTATTAACAACCGTGAAATAGACTTCAAAGAACCAAACTGCACAAAGCCAGAGCTTCAGAGTTCCTTTTATAAATGGACAGACTCCTAAACGGTGCCGAGGTATTCTGCCCCCCTCCTGTTCTTTATGTCATCAGGAATGAAAGGGCCACTACCTATCCTGCACCATAACACACCTATATGTATATTTCCGACTATCTAGTGATGCCAATTTGTCAATCTCTTTTGACAAAAGGGTCTGGATGTTCCATTACTCTTCCTGTGAGGCACAATAAGATGGAAAGAAACTGGATCCCCAAATGGTTTCATCAAGAAGGACCATCTTACCAACCTAGTCTACTGGGACTATTGGCGGAGGGAAAATAAAATCTCTGTATACCTTATGCATGCCATTTTTTGAGGCTCTTTGGGGAATGAGGTTTTACCCTAAATACTATAATCTTGAAGTCAGAAGAGAAACTGATGGATCGTTTTCTAAAAAGAGCCAATTCACTCACTTCTCCTATTTTTAGTCTAGGGTTCAAATCAACAGGACCCCCAGTTGAGAATAAACCACATACATAACCTAAGAACATCACTCAGGCAGAATCTTCTTCATTCTTGGTGCTAGAGAATAAAGCTGTCTTTGATAGTCATTGAAGGTCATATTCATCCCCTCTGTTCCAAACTGACAAGAAAAATAAAAATAACTATAGCTCAAATTAGCCCTTCATAAGCAACCAAAACTGCAGGCAGCATGCCTGACTGGGCTTTCACAGTGGTGACTGATACCAAGCATACCACCAAAGAAAAACACCGGTTACTGAGGTTGCTGCCCCAGAGTGAGACCCTTCCACTCCCTCAAACAGAAACCAATGAGTCTTAATCTTTAAGTTTCAGGAGGAAGCTGCAAAGAAAAAAAGAAAAACAGAGACTGACCTCTAGTAGAACTTCAGCCTCATTATATGTTCACTGTAATGCATTAGTATGTTAGGACACAACCACCTGCGCCATGACACTTGATGATGGCCATGACCACACCTGGAAAAGCCCATCCAAGGACTGAAAAGGAGAGCTGAGTTAGTTTCAGGTCCCCTGGAACTTGTTACCCTGTTCTTGGATAACACATGGGTATTCTTTCCACTCTTTCCAGTTCCCTCCCTTTTACCTCGACTCTCCTATACATTTGGTGTCTCTCACCCAAACTGGGTTGAGAAGTTGATTTGTGAACTAGATTCCGTCTTCTCTATCCTCTGTCCATCAATTAAAGCTTGTGCTATTCCAGTCTCAGCATGGTTTAATTACTGGCTGTGCAAATCCAATATGAAAACAACTTCCCTGGCTGAGACAGGGGCTCTCTACCTGAGATATCAGGTCCAGTCAACCCATTCTGCAACTATCTTACCAAGACAATTCCCATTTTCCAACTGAGGTGCCTAGGTAAAACAGTCTTTGAGGTCATTCCCAGCACCAAATCTATGATTTCTAAAAAATCTACATTTTATTAGAATGAAAAAATGAATGATAACTAGAAAAAAAATAAGACCATTCTTTTAAAAAAGTTGGATCTTGACGGAAACTTTTCAAGTATTTTTGATAGAACACCCCCAACATACACACACAAATGCATGCACATACACACACCCCCAATCCTAATTCCAGTCATAGCCAAAACAGATACAAACATTCACAAAGTATCTCCCAACATTGTATTTTTGTTCTGGCATCTGAGTATTTTGTCAATAAAAGGAAGAGGACTCAGTGAATGGAAGTTTCCAACTCTGAGTTTCCATGAAAACTAGGGTTTGAAGGAACTAGGTCAAACCAGCCCTTCTTTGTTCAAACCAGTATAAACCTGATGTAATCACTGAAACAACACAAAAAGGAGCACAGATGCAAACAGCTCTCAAAAGGAAGTGCTCAAGTGTTCTAGACCAGTGTGCCCACAGCCCCTCAAGCCTGAGAACAGCTTGCCACTGGAAAGCCCCTGAAAAGACCAACCAGCCCCCTCCCAAAGTCCGCCACCAAAATCCTCGCTAACCCCCTAAAGTTAAAAGCAGGTAAACACAAAGTTCAGAGGACCAAAACAAGTGAGAAACATTTAAGACAAGAAGAGAAACTTTGAGAACTAACCCAGAACCTAAACAGCTTATTGGTTGCCAGAGTAACCCCACTGTTCAAAAAGAAGTATGTCTTGAGCCCCCTGGTCCTGGGGAGAGACTCCTGTCCTCACAGAACTGACTGACCATCCCCTGGGGACACAGGAGAGGTTTGCCCAGGAAAAGCACTGAGGCTGCTCTCAGAGCGAGGAGCCAGTACTCAGAGGTTGGGACCGGGTGAGGGGCATGGAGGAGGGGCCACTCAATCAGGGTGGTTCAGGAAGGGATCTCTCCCTCAAAATGACTGCTGAGCTGAGACCCAGAAGAGGAGGGAGCTAAGCAAACAGATGGTCCTAGTCTGTGAAGGACAGCCCGGCTGTGCCAGGGTCAGAAGGCACCCCGTAGGTAGAGTGTGGGATGTGGCGGTGGGTAAGGCTGTAACTCGGACCAGCTCAGCTGGGGTCTGTGATGAAAACACACGGGCACTTCTGGTTTCTCTAATGAGCACAGCCTCCCACTCAAATCACCCAGCCGCAGATTCCCTAAACTCACAAAGGGCGATGCTTGTGGGGCAAAAAAAGAAAAAAAAAAGTTATCCACTGGGAGGGGGGCGGGCAGAGCCACCCCATGGTGTCACTAGATTATCCTCTCTGTTCAGAAAAGAAAACCGGACACTGGAAAGTCAAGTGGCTTCATAGAGTGACACGACTCTTCCACAGAAGAGCTAGGGCTCAAACTAGGAGTGTCTGACGGGCACATCGGCTTTTTTCATTTTGCTATTTAACATAACAAAATCATTTGGCACAGGTTCCAATGATATACAATTAAGATTCACACAGACTGTTTTTTTCCTTTATTATACTGACTAAGGCTCCATGGGCTTCCCTGGTGACTCAGACGGTAAAGAATCCACCTGCAATGCAGGAAACCAAGGTTTGATTCCTGCATTGGGAAGATCCCCTGGAGAAGGGAATGGCAACCAACTCCAGTATTCTTGCCTGGAGAATTCCATGGACAGAGGAGCCTGGTGGGCTATAGTCCATGTCTAACTCGCAAAGAGTTAGACACAACTGATTAACACATACACATTATTTAACTTATATGCAGAGTACATCATGAGAAACGCTGGGCTGGAAGACACGTAAGCTGGAATCAAGATTGCTGGGAGAAATATCAATAACCTCAGATATGCAGATGACACCACCCTTATGGCAGAAAGTGAAGAGGAACTAAAAAGCCTCTTGGTGAAAGTGAAAGAGGAGAGTGAAAAAGTTGGCTTAAAGCTTAACATTCAGAAAACTAAGATCATGGCATCTGGTCCCATCACCTCATGGGAAATAGATGGGGAGACAATGGAAACAGGGTCAGACTTTATTTTTCTGGGGTCCAAAATCACTGTGGATGGTGACTGCAGCCATGAAATTAAAAGACGCTTACTCCTTGGAAGGAAAGTTATGACCAACCTAGATAGCATATTAAAAAGCAGAGACATTACTTTGCCAACAAAGGTCCATCGTGTCAAGGCTATGGTTTTTCCAGGGGTCATGTATGGATGTGAGAGTTGGACTGTGAAGAAAGCTGAGTGCCGAAAAATTGATGCTTTTGAACTGTAGTGTTGGAGAAGACTCTTGAGAGTCCCTTGGACTGCAAGGAGATGCAACCAGTCCATCCTAAAGGAGATCAGTCTTCGGTGTTCATTGGAAGGACTGATGCTGAAACTGAAACTCCAGTACTTTGGCCACCTCATGAGAAGAGTTGACTCATTGGAAAAGACCCTGATGCTGGGAGGGATTGGGGGCAGGAGGAGAAGGGGACGACAGAGGATGAGATGGCTGGATGGCATCATCGACTCGATGGGCATGAGTTTTAGTAAGGTCCGGGAGTTGGTGATGGACAGGGAGGCCCGGTGTGCTGCAATTCATGGGGTTGCAAAGAGTCGGACACGACTGAGCGACTGAACTGAACTGAAGGCTCAAATGACCTACTGATATACTCACAAAATTTTCCTTTGCACAATTTCTGTCAATTAATTTATCTTCTTTATAAATTGATGCTAATTAATATTTCAGAATAATCACTAAGTGGCCTTCTAAATACATATTCTTAACAATCAAAACACAGAAGCTCAAATGTCCAACAGACTCAACAACCAAAGGTAATATAGAAATATGACAAAAAGCTACTTAGCAATTCTGAGTGATAGGCATATGAACTCCTTGCTCAGGAAAACATAATAGCTACTGATATGAACTTAATTTAATATTAAACAGAAAAAGCAGGCACATGATATACACAAACTGGTTACAACTTTGTGACAAAGTTCATATACTTATCAACGAAGGTGAGAAATATATTTTTATTAGGGTTATTTTCAGTTAAAATTGCTTGAGCTCACAGAATAAATTCACAAGGCACCTTTCCACAAGAAAAGAGTGTTAAAGAAAGAAATGTTTTAAAAGGTGGACTTTCTTAATATCTATCTAGAACAAGCAGTCACTCTCTTCACCATTTGAAATTTTAAAAGTAAAAATAGCATTAGATTAGATAGTTTTCTGATATTAATTTATTTTTTTTCTGATTTTAATTTATTTAAATACCTGAGGTTCACTGAGCATTTCAATAATGACCCAATGGAAAAGGACAGTGCAAAGATGATGCATATAGTGAGATACTAGTATAAACACTGAACACCATCAAAAATTTTTCTGCAGAGACTGTAACCTAGAGAGTTGTTGCAAAACAACCTCAGGCACACATAGCACACATCACAGGATTCATGCAAAGCCTCCTTTTCTCCTATCCTGCAGTCTAATATATTAAAATACTGCATCAATAATTTGTTCCTCCTGGAAATATTAGCAAAGTTTCACCAAATGGCATGTGAAATGTTATAAAATGATGCCTGCATTGTCTTCTGGGTCTGAAAACTCTCCAGGTTAGTTTTTCAAGACACAGTACCATTATTCTCATTGTATTTTAAAATGTGCTCCTCCTCCTTGTATGTAAGAATTCAACTAGTTTTATATTTGTTACCCATCACCTTGCAAACAGTAGTCTGAAGGACAGTCTGGCTGGATTAAGTATATTTACAGAATGCGTTTAGAAAATTATTTAACCCTATCTTGAAATGGGTAGGAGAAAAATAAAAAGAGATGCTATACAGAAAAAATAATTTTTAATTATACTTCATATCAAATTGCCTAGATCCTCTACCTCATCCTTGTACGTTAGCCTCTCTGCACATTTGTCTATTTTTTATAGCATTTACTGAATCAAAAGGACACAGCAAATAAAAACAAAGGATGAATTGTACACTTTAAAATGGTGCATTTTATACTACGTGAGTTTTATCTCAATACCTTAAAAAAGGACAAAGTCAATAATATATGCCTCTACTGCCATGAAAATATATGTGATAAAATATAATAAATGTGATAAAGAGAGAATATAGGGAATTTCTGAGATTATCCAACCAAAACATTATAACAATAAAAAATAATATATTCATGATTGAAGCTGAGATTTCCTTTAAAAGAATGAGAAAGAAAAAGAATGTGGAGAACCTCCTCAAGACTGGCTAAGAGTTGATAATTGTTGAAGTTGAATGACCGGTACAGGGAGTCCATTATATCATTCCCTCCACTTCTGTGTATGATCAGAATGTTCAGAGTAAGCCGTTTAGTTTTGCTTTGCTTTGTGTTTGTTATATCTTTACAACAGAGCTAATCCTGGAACTTGAAACACACGTATAGCAAAATTATCATCTCACTTTACTATTATGAGAACATCTGGATAATAGTGTCCATTGTTAACTTCTTTTTTTTAAGGAACAAGAAAGCTTTAGCATTTCAACAATTTGCCTCTATACACTTCATAAACAACACATTTTACAAAGGGTAAAAATTTATAAGATCAGTACATACCAGGAGTATCATAGGTCGCTTCCATGTTGTTAATCCTATGATTCCAGAGAGTATCACCTACAAGGATAAACAGTATCAGAAATCTAGAAAAGGGGTCAGTTCCAATAACTAATACCCAATCTCTAAAGTATATATTTTTAAAAATACATGAAACTTCAAAGGCTTCTACCTCAAACATTTAATATTCCTATTGATTACATGGGCCCTGGTAGACCATCTTGGACTATCTTTGATGTCCATGGTCCTAAAATGTTTTCACTGACTCTATGTTTTTTCTTAAGGTCAGTTAAGAACACACAAACAGAACGGAGCCTACCTTCTAATAAATGAAGGAATCAGTATTTCCCATCCAGGCTTCCGGCCCCCAGTAGCACCTAATCTGTAGCCAGAGTCAGCCTCATAAGAAGAACGTCTGGGGCTTCCCTGGTGGCTCAAGGGTAAAGAATCTGCCTGTCAATGCAGGGGGCAGGGGTCCAATTCCTGGAAGATCCTACATGCCATGGAACAACTAAGCCCATGCAACACAGCTACTGAGCCTGGGCTCTAGAGCCAGTGAGCCGCAACTGCTGAAGCCCGCTCACCTGGAACCCACGCTCCATAAGAAAAGCCTCTACAATGAGAAGCCTGCAGACCTCAACTACAGAATAGGCCCTGTTCGCCACAACTAGAGAAAGTCCAAGTGCAGCAACAAGACCCAGTGCAGCCATAAGTAAAGAAATACAAGTCGTTTTTGTTTTTAAAAAAAGAAGAAGAAGAAGAAGAATGCCTGGCCACAACCCTCCCTTCATTAGGTAGGTACCCATCCTTCATGCATGCGTGCTAAGTCGCTTCAGTTGTTTCTGACTCTTTGCAACCTTAGGGACCACAGCCCTCCAGGCTCCTCTGTCCATGGGATTCTCCAGGCAAGAATACTGGAGCAGGTTGCCATTTCCTTCTCCGAGGATCTTCCCAACTCAGGGATAGAACCCACGTCTCTTAAGTCTCCTGCCTTGGCAGGTGGGTTCTTTACCACTAGTGCCAGCTGGGAAGCCCCATCCTTCATGGGGCAAGTCAATTCCTCAAAATGGTAAACAAGGCCTTTCAGGATCTTCCCCCGCCTACTTCTCAAGCCTGGTTTCCACATATCCCTGCTCCACCCACCACACACCCTCCTTCCAGGCATATCTGTCTTTCCTCAGACTGGCCAGGCTCTAGACATTCTAGGACTTTGTGCTTCTCTTTGCCACTGAAATCTCTCCTCTCAACTCCCCTACACTCTCCTGCCTGAGAACTCCTATGCATTCTGCAATGCCTCAACTCACAGTCACCTTCTCTGTTCAGCCTTATTAATTTCAACACCCCACCCTCCTAGAAGCCCTCTACACATAATTTTTCTCCCCCCAAAATATCATATCATTTTTGTCTTGCCCACTGACTGTGAACTCCTGTCTTGTCTCTCTGAATCCCCAGCTCCTAGCATAGCGCTTGTCACATGACTGGCAAGTTGAAAATGTTCTTGAACACTTATTCCACAAAGGGGGAGGGAATACAGTGAGAAATATCTCATATTGCAGAATGATATGTCAGTAAACAACCTAAACATCCTCAGTAAAGAAGAACTAGCATTTTGCCAAAACATAACATGGAAGCCACCATCAGCCCTTTGAATAACACAGTTCATAAGCAGGTCAGAAAGGATGAGCAAAGTAATTATTCAGCCCAGGGACAGTCTGATACCATCGGAACACAGTTATCTTTGTGTTTGCAGTAAAGTGAATCTCCTGAAGGCAGTTATGAGGATTTTCTTTCAAGTGCACTTTTTACCAAAATCACTCAAATGCACTATTTCACAAGAACTTTTTATTTAACTCAAAGGATCACAGTGCTACTTGAAATCCAAAGCTCACAGGCCTGCCTGCAATACTCTCAATTCTCCATTTATTGACTGAGGGCAAGCATTTCACAACAAACCAGCAGAGGACAAGTCTACCCACTTATATCGAGGACAAGAAATACATATGGGCGGACAGGGGACCGCTTCTTTGTATATATCTATGTTTAAACATACTCTCAGCAGCCTGTTTTGTGCACTATATACATTCATCATCTTAAATTCAATAGGATATTTCCTTCCTTTAAATGATTTCTTCCAGGAAACATACTTGGTGGGGCTCATCTAGACCAGGGGTCCCCAACCCCTGGGTGAGTACTGGTCTGTGGCCTGTTAGGAACCGGGACACACAGCAGGAGGTAAACGGCGGACCAGTGAACGAAGCTTCATCTGTATTTACAGCCACCCCCCACTGCCTGCATTACCGCCAGAGCTCTGCCTCCTGTTAGATCAGGGGAGGCATAATAAACGTAAAGAGCATCAGTCATTCTGAAATCATCCCCTCCCCATCTGCGGGAAAAACTATCTTCCACAAAACCAGCTCCTGGTGCCCAAATCGTTGGGGACTGCTGGTCTAGTGGGCCTGGGTTGCTTCTACTTACAACCTGGAACTTGAAATCCATGAGGCCTTGCGGTTCAGGTTCCTTATGTGGATTTTAAGTATACACACACATGCACAGGGGTGTGATTCTTACCAAAAAAATCATAAAACACACTCTTCCTCCTCCTCCTCCTCTTCTTTTTCTCTCTCAACAATACTTCATTGGAAATTACTTCATGCTTACTGGACTAGCTGTCATTCATTTCCATTTAATGGCTACATAATATTCCTTTGTCTAGCCAGCACCTAATGTATTCAATCATCTGCATATTCATGGGTATTTACTCTTTTTTCAATTTATTGCCCTCACTAACAATGTTGCCAAAAAAAAAAAGAGAAACAATGTTGTAGTAAACATCATGGACATATATCCTTACAAACAAGTGCTTTTTATTTCTGGTTGACTGAAGATGCTGGGAGGGATTGGGGGCAGGAGGAGAACGGGACGACAGAGGATGAGATGGCTGGATGGCATCTCCGACTCGATGGACATGAGTTTGAGTAAACTCCGGAAGTTGGTGATGGACAGGGAGGCCTGGCGTGCTGCGATTCATGGGGTCACAAAGAGTCGGACATGACTGAGTGACTGAACTGAACTGAAAGTCCCAGGAGTAGTATTGCTAAAGTTGAAAGGAGCGTATGTGTATAAATAAATACATGAATAAATAAAATATTTTGATAGATCGTGATAGATACAATTTCAAATGAAGGGTCTCTGGGACAAAAGAACTGAGCTTTCTTTCTTTTTTCCTTTTAGGGAGACTTAGCATATATAAGCAAACTAAATTTAAAACATAATTGTTAAAAAAAGTACAAAAAGTACTTGACAAATAAGAAATATCAACAATCTCAAAATATGTATGTCAAAGAAACGTAAGACCTCAGTAGGAAGAAATAAAACCTTATTGAACAATATTAAATAAAGATCCAAGCAAATCAAGACCTATATCACATTCATGAGTTGGAAGACAAAATACTTAAAGATATCATTTCCATTTGAATTGTTCTGCAGATTTAGCACACACCCATTTTAAATTTCAGGAGGATTTTTGCAAACAACACTTTTTATGGATGCTTCAGGAAACTATATTCCAGTCACAGGTGGGGAGTTGTTCAGTCCTGAACCCTGCCACAAAGTCTCACACCAGCTTCTACTCAGTTTCCCCCTTTCTTTAAACTTAAGTAAGCCCTAACACACTAGAGGAACTCTGTGACTGGTGAGATGGAGAAGGGGAAGCAGAGGAAGGAGGACTGGACAGGTAGAAGCCCCTGGAATATTGAACAAAAGTGTTGCAGCTGGGGATGAATACTTTAAGAACTCAAGACTTAAGGAATGGAGGTTCACATTTTGGGGAAAGGGGTGGAATTCATGACTGGGGAGAGGGGATGGGGACGTGAAAAGGAAGATGCAGTGTATTCAAGGCCTCCACTCTCCTCAGTGGCGGCAGCAGCAGCTGGAGCCGCATCAGAAGGGACTCAAGAAGGCCCCTAACACTGGCCTTTCATTACACCATAATGCTATTATTTGTTCAATTGTGTTTTATACTCACTTGCAATCTCCTGAGGACTTGGATCTCTGAATATTCACTCAAGTATCACTAAAGGCTCCGAGGGGCACTCAGTTAGTTATGGCAGGAGTCAATGAGTGAATGAGTGGATAAAGAATAAATGAATGAATGAAGGTCAAAAACAGGAGATCAACTTGCTCAAAGATGACTGTGTAAGCCTAAACACATTTTTCACTCTTGTGCTTCTTAAGAGTAGAGCAACAGTAAGAAGCAACTCAATTAGCATTCTTTCTGCCCAGTGCAAGATACAACATGCTCTGAATAAACAGATAAGAACCTATTTTCTAATATCAAAGTATCTCTATAGTATTATAATGAGATTTATTACAATTCTGGTTTCACTCACTTGAAACCCATTCCTTGTAGCTTATAGGGAAAAGCGAGGCCTTTCTTTTTTTTAATATTGCAAAGAAGGATAGTGAGATACTCCAGGCAAGAATCATTGTTACCCACCATATATTGTGAATGTGCCTGAACTTTTCAGCTTAAAAATCAAACCATTAAAGTCAAAAGCATATATTAATAATTCTACTTCCCTATTCTTCTGTGTTAATCCATTAACACATGTGTACATACTCAGTCACTTCAGTCACGTCTTTACAACCCCACGGACTATAGCCCACCAGGCTCTTCTGTCCATGGAATTACCTGGCAAGAATACTGGAGTGGGTTGCCATTTCCTCCTCCAGGAATCCATTAACATGCTGTAGTGCAAAAATGTTCTGAATTCTGAATTGTTCATCAAAAGTTGCTGTATCTAAATACAGAGTTAAAAAGAGTCATGTTACAGACATCCCATATTTACCTTGTAAAAAAACACACAATATTCACACCTCTTAACCTATCTTGCCCTATAGCTTTTACACTGGGAATTTTTTTTAATGTATATGTGAATGTATCATTCTTTATCTGCCCAGGGTACCTCAGTAAAAGATCTGACAAAGTGGACAACTGGGTATTTCTTGTGTATGCTTGTTGGTTACCACAATATCCCACAGAACAAAACACAAAAACTAACTAGTCTGTTCACCTTACCTTAATTAAATATTGTCTTTATGTTTAAAAAACATTGACAGAAGTTCTAGTATGTACCAGGCCTGGTGCTAGTGCTCAGTAACAAAGCATTTTCCTAAATGTTCTCTAATTATACTTCAACAAAATCAACTCTGAGGCAAGAATCATCTCACTCATTTTTATAGATGAGTAACTGAGGCTGAGAGGCTGAACATTTGCTCAAGAACTTATGACTCTCCTGTTGTATAAAACAAAGGACCAAAGAAAATGAAATTCATCTCAAAGGTTATACTTTAAAAAACTGCTGCAATATTAAAGTAGTACTTGATGACCATGATAGAAAAAATGTATTTACTATTGTCTGACTGGTAGAGATTTAAGAATTTTTGTGTTAGTTTCCCCTTTGAACCATTCATTTTTTACATTTTGTCACTGTAAAACTGTTTTAAGATTAACCTTAAGGTTCACCAATGTCTGTGTCTTTATAAGGAACTGGAATCTTGCCAAAGAATCACAGAATCAAGGGAGGGGTGACCATGAGTTCAGGTCAGTGACTTCAACACAGATACATGAATGATGATAAATGCCATTAAGGTCCCCAGAGAAGAACAAAAAATAGTAACTAATTCTCTACCACTTGCCTGAAATATCTCCCAAGGATCATACATGTCATAAGGGTCAGGAATTTTGGTTTTTGAGGGAGACAGAAAACAATGCAATTCTCTCTACTCTTTCATTAATCTAAAAGTGTGGTAGGCTGGTCTCTGTAATCCCAGTGGGATCTAAGTAATATTAACTCACTATGCCTCCAAATCGGGAGCCAGGACAGCACGGACTGAACACGGACATTCAAATCCTCCCTATGCCACCCACCTGGGTCAAACTTCAGTATATTTTTAAAGTGTCTAATCTCTTAGCTTCACGAACTTCGGGAATAATAATAGATTGAGTCATTAGTCAAGGACACCAGCAAGAAAACAGATGATCATCGAGTGCCCCAAAATAATAAGCACATTAAAAACACTCCCTTCAAAAAATAAATAAATAAATAAAAACACTCCCTTCAAGTTGCTGAAAGTTAAGAATGTAAAGTATGGGGAGAGAGTCTTTATAGGACTTGCTAACTCTCAAACATATATTACAACAGGTAAAATACGCCTTCAAGGTTCAGACAACTGAAGGAAGCCTCCAAATCTCAGGCTCAAGGTGACACTACTTACAGGGGTATACATGGAAAAATATTCTTGAACTACAGTGTGTTTAACAAAATGGTCCTTACAAATGAATATGTTGCTGTTGTTGTTTAGTCCCTCAGTCATGTCCAACTCTTTGCAATCCCATGGAACACAGACCTCTGTCCATGGGATTCTCCAGGCAATAACAGTGGAGTAGGTTGCCTTTTCCTTCTCCAGGGGATCTTCCTGACCCAGGGATTGAACCCAGGTCTCCTGCATTGCAGGCAGATTCTTCACCATCTGAGCCAACGGGAAAGCCACCAGAGAAGCCTCAGATGAATACACTTGTCTCTTAATTTTGTATCAAATATATGAGCAAAACTTTTATTGAAGCCAAAAGATCTGATTTAGTTGCTATAGCAGACTCAGGCATATAATAGTTATTCAAAACTTGAAATATGAGGATATCTTTCTACTGTGTTCTTACGTGGGTGTGAAGTAACCTTAGACTTAAGTTGGCACAGCCACTCAACTACCTACTTTCGTATGCCAGTCAAAATTCTGAGTGATAAATAAAACATTAGAGCCACACAATGGATTCTCCTTTGGTTACAAACAGGAATGAAGTACTGATACATGCCACAACATGGATGAACCTTGAAAATGTTATACCAAGTGAAAGAAGCCAGTCACAAATGATTCCATTTATATGAAAGGTCCAGAATAACAAATCCATAGAGACAGAAAGTAAGTAGTTGCTTGCTGATAAGCAAGTAAGGAAGAAATGGGGTGTGACTGCTAATAGGTACAGGGTTTCTTTTGGGAAGTGATGAAAACGTTCTAAAATTGATAGTGGGGGTGGCTGCAAAACTGTAATTTAATAAAAGTCATTGAATTGCACACTTTAAATGGGTGATTAAAGTAGATTTAAATGGAATGTGAATTATATCTCAACAAAAGTGTTCATTAAAAAAAATTCTGCAGCCTTCAAGTCATAATTTTTTTAAGTTTTCATAAAAACTTTAGCTGTAGTTAAATTAGTCACAATGTGCTATCAAGCCCCTTCCTGTTAACTATTAAGTCTCTTTCTTTTAGAAATACATTGTGAAATATTTAATGTTGAAATCACAATGATGGAGATTTGCCTTAAAATAATTCAGTGGGTGTTACAAAGGGGGAATGAGTCTGAGTATACAGTGATCGTGTAAGTGTTGATAACTACTAAAGTTAGGTAATGGGTCACTGGTGGAGGGTGGTCATTGTACTATTCTTTGGATGTGAGTTGAAATTTAAAATTTTCACAATAAAATAGTAAAGTGGAGTGAGGTTCTTAAGACTTCCTGGTTACTAGAGCTATCTCTCTAGTCCATTTAGATTTTCTTTTTAAAAATACAGATGTATTGAAATACAGATAAAATGATGTGATAGCTGAGGTTTATTTCACAATAACACGGGAAATGAATCTGACAAATGGACTAGAGAGCATGCTGAAACTAATTTCTACCCTGCTTGGAAAGCCCATTCTTCTGGAGTTAACAGAACACAGAGGGAACTCCCTGGTGGTCCAGTGGTTAGGACTCCACACTTTCCCTACCAAGGTCCTGGGTTCAATCTCTGGTTGGGCAACTGAGATCCCACAAGCCACCCGGTGCAGGGGGAAGAGGAGGACGCATAGAGCCAGCAACAGAACCAGGAAGAGGTATAGATAAAACAGCCCAGTGTGCAACAACTGGGTTAGGGGTATATGAAAATTCACTGTGCAGTTTTTGAATAAATTTAAATTTTTCCATAAAGAAGAGTTTAAAAAAACAAACAAACACCTCTCACACACATAAATTCAAAAGGTATGCTACTGCTGAGACTCTTGTCCTGCAACAGCAAGAGAGTTAAGGCCATTCTCAAATCCTATTCAGTTGTTCTAGACATGCAGTATCTGTCAGTTCCATTGTCACCGCAAATTCTGAAGACAACCTCAGAACGAGGCCACAAAAAATAACAGCTGCAAGTTTCATATAGAGTTGGGGAGCACAGGGTGGAAAAAGGACCCTATAGAAAAGACTTAATTCCAAATCACTGATTCTTTCCCTGCTCTGGTTTGCTGGGTCCTGGGGACAAGAACCTGCCCAGCCAGCAGGCCCAAACTAGTAGCCTTTACCATCTGATGTGTGCGTGTGTGCTAAGTTGCTTCAGTAGTGTCCGACTCTTTGCAGCCCTATGGACTGTAGCCCACCAGATTCCTCTGTCCATGATATTCTCCGGACAAGAATACTGGAATGGTTAGTTCATCAAATCTAACCACGGCTCAACTGACATCTAAAATGCATTTACCTCTGATATAATTCACAATAGTACACTGATTTAGGGGTTTAATTTTAGGAGAGAAAAAATAGTTTTCAATAATCCTAAACTAGCTATCTTTGACAAGACAAGAGATTATGATTTTACAAAGAGCAAATCCCTAAAATGTATGCAAGAGTCACTTCTGGCCCAGGGTATTTAGAGAAATTAAATGTACCCATCATTTGGCTGAATTTAGGCTGACAAGTGGACTAACGAGCAAGACAGATCCAACCCCTACCTACCCTATTGAGAATATTCCTCCTCGTGAAGTTTTAAAGAACTCCCAGAAGCCTGTGGGAGAGCCCAAGGGCAGGGCTAGGAGGGGAGATTTCTTTATTATATGTTGCACAGATTGTGAATTCCACCCACCATAGCACAGGCCGTACCACAAGAAAATCATCCGGCATCAAAATATTTCAAAAGAACAAACTGGCATCAGTTTAAGTATAAAAACATCAGGCCAGGCTCTACATACCTCATGTTCTTACAGTTCTTTCAAACAATTGCTTTGGGTTCAATTCGTTCTCCCTATAATCTTAAAATTCTTTGGTTCCCATGTGGCTCCTTGATAAATAATCCACCTGCAAATGCAGGAGAATGCAGGAGACCCTGACTGGATCCCTGGGTGGGGAAGATTCCCTGGAGGAGGAAATGGCAACCCACTCCAGTATTCTTGCTTAGGAAATCCCAAGGACACAGGAACCTGGTGGGCTATAGTCCATGGGGTTGCAAACCGTCGGACAGGAGTGAGCAACAGCCACCACGATATTCTTAAAATTGGTCTTGAAAGTGGGCTTGTGCGGACTTGCAAGAACCACCTAATGTTTTTAAGGTATCCTACATTCATTACAGATCCCAATAAGAACTATAGGCATTGCCAGGCTTTTAGATTTAATTTAGAGAAAGGCTGTTTGCATTACATATTCATCTTCCACAATCACTTCACCATGAAGACCTGTTTCCAAGTTTCTCAATCCCCAACAAATCTCAAGACACTCGCTGCCTTGGAAGCTGTGAAATCTTTAAGAGGAAGGGATGCTCGAGGGCAGCAGACTTTAGCCCCACATCAGCCTTCTCTGTTGGAGGCGCCAGTCCCCTAGGGCCAGGCGCTAAGACAGGTAGACATCTCCAAGCTCATCCACATGATGGCTTCGTGTTCTCAAGAATTAAATTCTGCCTAGCGATTTGTGTGGCTCCAGGAGCCCGGTGCGGGCCTAGGGCCCTCCTTTAACGACCAAGTACCCAGCGAGGTAACACACACTGTTATTACCTCTTGAACTCGTCCCCAAACACAGCGGAGTTACTTTACACCAGATACTTCATGTTCACGTTTGCCTCAGTGCAGAATAAAACAAGTGACGTGCCCCAACCTGTCACTTCATCCATCCCACAAGTACCCCTACTGTGTGCCTGGCACTGCTGATAAATTGGTGAACAAAACAGATCGAGAGCCTTGCCCTCCCGGTGCGGACGCTGTCCGAGAAGTAAACACTCGATGGCTGAAAGAAGTTACTCATTTTCTTCCCGCTTTTTTTGTTTTTTGCCACCGACCCCCACCCTTCCAATCTCGCCAAGGGCTGGAAATCAAGTTTATCCCACTAGTTTGACAGGAATAACAAAACCCTTTAGTCTACATGTAATAGACACCGTCCAGGTGCAACCCAATTCACCATGGAACTCCACACTCTCTTTACGTCTTTTTTTGTTTTCAGCCTCAACGGCCCAAAAACTTCAACCGGTCTGAGAGGTTCTCCTCCCCAAGTGCAGCCCTGGGGCGATCAATCACGAGGCGGTGGAGGGAACCGGCCGAAGACCCCTGCTCCCCCCGGTGAGCGGGACGCGCGCGCGGCACTCACCGAGGAGCCGGCCCAGAACGGGCACGAGTTCTTCACCTGCGGGGAGCTGCTCAGCGACAGCGCCCCGAAGCTGAGTGCCACCATGCAGCAGCCCAGGATCAGCTGCAGCAGACCGAGCGACAACAGCAGGCGAGCGGGCAGCAGCGCGGAGCCCGGAGCCCCGGCCGCGGCGGCGGCGGCGGCCCGGCGGGAGGAGAACGCAGGCGGCGCGGCCAGCACCCCGGCGGCGGCGGCCCCGCAGCGAGGCCGCGCCGGGGGCTGCAGCGCAGCTCGGGGCCAGCGCGGCCGGAGTGGGGGCAGCGGCGGCTCCTGGGCGGCGGCGGCCGCGGCGCCCGGGCCCCCGGCCTGCGGCCCGCCGGAGAGCCCGGCCACCGGGCAGCAGGAGCCCGGGAGCACCACGGGCAGGGACATGGACAAGCGGGGAAGCAGCGGCCGTTGGCAGCGGGGAGAGGGCGCGGAGCGGAGCCGCCGGCGCCGCGCTCTGAGCACGCGGGCGGGCTCCGACGCGGAGGGGGCGGGAAGAAAATGCGCACGGCCCAACCACTTGCTGCCTCAGCCGCCGCCGCCGCCGCCGCCCCGGCTCCCGCCGGCCGCACCCACCTGCCAGCCGGCGGGTCCGCCTCCGGCCTCCGGCCTCCGGGGCGCGCCCCACTCCCACAGCCTGCCCTCCACACCACGCACGCCCTGAGGTCCCGCCGCGCAGCGCCTGCACCCTTTGGGGCCCCGCCAAAGCGGCGCTCTCTCCTGGGGCTCCAGGAGGGGTGCCCTGCCCCAATTTTACAACAGGTTCCCTCGGGTTAGGAGGGAACTGCGGTCTGGGCGCGGAGGGACCGACAGCCCGCCAAGCTGGGGGCAGGAGCGCCGCAGGAGCGCTGGGGACCCTCGCCCCCTTCCGGTCCAGCCCCGAGCGCGACTCTGGGGACCTTTCATACGAAGGGAGCCCGGCTTTAAACTTTTCCCCCGCCTAGAGGAAGGATGGCAGGAAGAGAGCGGTGGGTGACTTGGTGGGAAAAGTCTAAGCCTCAGGGTTTCGGGAAAGGACGACGCAGAGCAGAGTCACCGTTCGCATGGGGCTTCCCGGCGCTGACTGCTCTGCAGCCCCTCCGCCGGGGAAGTTGGGAGGTGGGGAAACAGGGGTAAGGGCGCTTTCCTGGCACCAGCGTAGGAGTGGGCAGGAAGCCAAAGTTTCCTTGGAAGTATCCCGGCATCCAGAAAGAGAACCAACGGCCTGGAGCGTTGGCAAGGGTTACATACACTCTGTGGCCGTCTCACCTTGACTCCTGAGCTGTATTCGGCATCATCTGGTAGAACATAGAGTCCCAGACTTTCAAAGAAACGGCCTCATAAAATTCTAATCTGTTTTTGGTAATTTATAAAATATATTTAGAACTTAAAAAGAAATAATTCGCCTTTGTAAAATTTTATTTCCTAATGGTAGGAATTCTTATGTGTTGAAAGTCTTCTTATACATAAAATGATTATAATAGATTTTTTCCAGGTTAAGAACCAGAGCACTGTCACTCTGCAGAAAGTCAGTCTCAGTATTAGGTGAGTAATAAGTAAGGGGAGGGTATTTTATATCCTCCTGCCCACTAAACCAAAGGAAACGTGTATCCGTTTTTATGCTCTGCTTACAAAGGCTGTATTTATTTTGTTCATTACTTACTGCAACTCACAATGTAATACACTGCCAATGTGCATGTGTGTTTACATGTACACTTTTTGAATTATTAAAGCACCTGTGATTAATAGTCTCAAGGACTTCTTTTACAAACTCCTCTTAGAAATAAACTTCAAATCCTGGAAAGAAAAAAAGGAGTTGTCTTTTAAAATAAACGTTTGAAGTGTGTGAGTTCATGCACTTTAAAACATCTTACAGTACATACTCTTAAATTGCAGGTAATGTTAAATTGAAAGTTTCTCATGTGCCAGATTATACATTTTAATTTATGCACAGCTTAAAGGTATTCAATTTTTAACATTCTACTACATTGTGTAATGTAAAAAAGTCTAATTGAGTCTTGAGAAACTCTGTCAGCTAATAAGTTTATTCTGCAGGTCAGTCTCTGACACCCGAAACATACTGTCAAAAATGTATTCTTTGGGTCTGTGTAGGTTGGTGCTAGAAATCAGATATCCTCCTTTCCTTTGGATGTTTAATGGCTGGAAAGGGAGAGCTCCAGGAGAGCTGGTAACGGTCTGTTTCTCGGTGTGGATGCCAGTTCCGTGGGTGAGACTCATTCTGAGAAAATTCATGGAGTTGTACTTTGTGCAGTGCTCTGTTTTTTATATTTAAATATTTTCAAATCTTTCTATGTACTTTACCCTTAATTTTTTGTCTGTTTCCCTATATAGAAACAGATGACAGCAAAGGTAACTAAAATCCATAGATAGTTTTATCCAATAGCTTCACGTATTTTTTTAGGCCACTAAACCTTTTCCTAAGCTGCTAATTAAGAGTTGTTGCACAGCAATTTTCTTTTATGTTGTTGTTATTGGCCATATTTATAGCTGTAAGATTCTTTTCCATCAACCCAAATCCATGAAACTTTGCTCCAACTTTGAAGATTATGCCAAATAGCACTCTTGGGTATTTGATGCAAGATTGATTCTTTGCATCCCCCCCCAAACAATTGGTTATAGTAAGTCCTAAGTTATACCTGATCAGGCTGAGTTATATGTTACTAAATTCTTAAAGGATGATTCAGAGTCACTGACTTCATGTTGGCTTAAAAGAAATTAAGTGAGGATTTTGGAAAACAGTCAGGCAATTCCTCGAAAGTTAAAGAATTATCATTTGACCCAATAATTCCATTCCTCGGTATATACCCAAAAGAAGTGAAAACATATGTCCACATAAAAGTTTATACACAAATAGCATTATTCTCAATAGCCCAAAAGGTAGGAGCAACCCAAGTGTGGGTGAATGGGTAAATGAAATGTGGTATTATGGATAAATAGACAAACAAAATGCAGGAGAGCCATACAGTGGGATATTTTCAACAATATAAAGTGGTGAGGTATTGGTTCATGCTACAACATGAACGAACCTTCAAAACATCACGCTAAGTGAAAGAAGATAGTCCCACAAGATCATATATTATGTGATTCCATTCATATGAAATCTCAACAGCAGACAAATCCATAGAGGCAGAAAGTAGATTAATGACTGCTTAGGAATTGGAATGGGGGGAGTGGTTAGAAGATTGAATGGGGGTTTATAGCTAAAAGGTCAGGTGACTTTTTGAAGTGAAAAAATCTTTTGAATTCTATTGTGATGATTGCACAACCTTGTGAGTATACTAAAAACCAATGAATCGAACACTAAGTGGGGGAACTGTATCTCAATAAATATTACAGGTGAATCTATCATTATCTCTTAATAAAGCCCTTACTAAGACATATGAAGAATAATTAAAATAAAGACAAACATGTGGAAAATGTGACCAGGCATTTCGTTAACATGGGCAAAAATGCAAGGAAACAGTGGTTGTAGTGTATTGTTGGGTGGAACCCAGCTGCCAGCTTTCCTCAATATCACAGCCAAATTACAAGGAGAAATTTACATCAACTCCTCCCTTCCACATACCTCATTTTCTGCTTCCCACACTCAAAGCCTTTTCTGCCTAGGAATTCAAATTATTTCACTCAGGTTACACTGGACACCTTTATACAAACTCCCCAGTGCTTCCCACCATTTCTCAGAAGCCCCAACCTGTCAGCTAATTAGAGTGCTAGGAGAAACATGTTCCCTGGCAGCCTGCCTCCAGTACTTACCTTTTACCAAGAGAAAGGCTTCTCTGAAGAAGGCAGAGTGGAATCCAGAAGTCCTCCTTTAATTTGGTGTCTCTGGAGCAGTTTTGCTAAGTTTGGTCCATGGACTACGGAACCACTTGAAAAGTAAGTTGAAATGCAGGTTCATGGGCTTCCTTTACACTCACAGAACCTGACAATCTGGAGAGAACTGGCAAATTGCATTTTAACAAATTAAAAACAAAAACATGAATTGGTAACAATGGTAGTAGTCAGACTCAAGAATGTTTACATGGGCATTTTTATATGGGAGGGGACTAGAAGTAGCTTAACAGTTGGAAGGGATTTGGCTTGAATGCAAACTTAGATGTAAATATGTTGGAGGGAGAGGTTTTGCGGGCCCCCAGCCAGGCACTGCTGCCAGGTGATTTTTATGCACAGGAAGGACTGAAACCACTGGGTTCTACTGGGAAGGGGACCAAATTAGGAGCCAGACATCCCAGGTTCCAGTCCCTCCTCCACACAGTGATCCTGAGCAGCTCCAAACTTCTCTAGCCTCTATTGCTTCATCTGTTTCAGGTTCAAATTTGTGATGCTTCAACTGCCTGAGGGCTACCAAGGCCTGCAATTTGGAAATTCAGCCATTCTATCACCATGATTTCTCAGGTGATCAACATGAGAGCAGAGACCAAGAAAAGCAGGGGAACTAAGGTGCGGAATAGTTAAACTTTCAGACCCAGCACACCCAGGACAAAAGGTAAAATGCTTCATTCTAAACTTTAAGGCCTGAAGTACCATGGTCTCATGTTTTTCCCTGAGGTACAATTTTGAACAAGGACTGTGTCCAGGAAATTGAGTGGCAACTTGCATTAAAAAATTTACTTTGCAAAGAAAGAGCTGTGGAATTTTTTTCTAATTAACAGAAAGAGAGGGGGGAAAAAATGGAAGAAAAGAAAGCAACTTGAGCATAGCTGGGCAAACCAGGTACTCTTGCTCTTCTGAAATAATGGTGCAGGTTGGTTGTTAAGGATTTCTAATGCCACTGGCCCCAAGACAGACTTATCTATTAAATAGAAGGGCTGTGGCCATACTTTTCTCTTTGAAATTAAATACTGAAGAACTTCTTATAATGCAAATCTCAAAAAATACAATTCAAGTCAATTGCTCTAAAAATTATTTATGGCTTATAATTTTCTAGGAGAAATAAGTTACACATATATATGTAATAAACTGTGCTTTTTATATGCATATGTTTATGAGAGAGTATGTGTATATTCGCGTGTGTGCGTGTTGTGAAACCTTGTAATCTCAGAGCTTCCTGGTTCAAGTTTCTGTAGACATTAAAGCTGTAATTCACCTTTGAGCACTTTTGAAGAAATCTCTTGAACAAATCTTTTAGTTATGCCAAATGTGAAGACTAAAAGATGTTTAGGAAAAACCTGGAGGATAACAAGAGAGGCTGTCCTTGCCTGGTATGATCAGAGTTCTCACCCTACACTAAGGGGCTCTTGGTCTGAAGTGCTTATCAGACCACCAAGGGAGCTTAAAAATATATACAACTTCTCCTTCATCTATTCCACTCATCCCACAACCCCCATCCCCTCTGGCAACCTCCTCTGAATAGGTGAGGAGATTAAGAGGTACACATTCCCAGTTACAAAATAAATAAATCACAGGGACATAGTATACAGCACAGGGAATGGAGTCAATAATATTGCAATAACTTTATATGGTGAAATAAGACGCTTACTCCTTGGAAGGAAAGTTATGGCCTTTGAAAAGCAGAGACATTACTTTGTCAACAAAGGTCCGTCTAGTCAAGGCTATGGTCTTTCCAGTGGTCATGTATGGATGTGAGAGTTGGACTATAAAGAAAGCTGAGCGCCAAAGAATTGATGCTTTTGAACTGTGGTGTTGGAGAAGACTCTTGAGAGTCCCTTGGACTGCAAGGAGATCCAACCAGTCCATCCTAAAGGAAATAAGTCCTGAATATTCATTGGAAGGACTGATGTTGAAGCTGAAACTCCAATACTCTGGCCACCTGATGCAAAGAACTGACTCATTGGAAAAGACCCTGATGCTGGGAAAGATTGAGGGCAGGAAGAGAAGGGGATGACAGAGGATGAGATGGTTGGATGGCATCACCAACTCAATGGACATGGGTTTGGGTGAACTCTGGGAGTTGGTGATGGACAGGGAGGCCTGGCGTGCTGCAGTTCATGGGGTCGCAAAGAGTTGGACATGACTGAGTGACTGAACTGATGACAGATGGTGACAGATGATAACTCGACTGACCATGGTGATCATTTCATAATGCATAAAAATACTGAATCTCTGCTGTACATTTGAAACTAATATAAGTTAATTATACTTCAATAAGAAAAAAATAATTTTATATATATGTGTGTATCTATATATATAATTTCTAAGCCCCCAGTTGCCAAGATACTGATTTATAAGGTGTGTGTTTGGGTAGGGTCCATACATACTATATTTAGTAAAAGTTCCCCAGAAGTTGGAGATGCCCTCAAAAGCTATGTCTCAGAGACCAATATACCTGTATGTGTGTGTGTATGTGCATGTATGCGTGTACACATGTTCTTCTTTCTAGCAACTATTTACAGAAGATAAAACCTTGAGCCCCCAAAGACAGTCAGAGGATGGGTGTCCCTGCCTGTCAAACTAGAAGAGACAGCTTGAGGGGGATTTGGCCCGGGTTTAGCACAGCCCATGTGGACTGATCTGTTGATGTCCCTGTGTATACATTTGGGAAATGCACAGATTCTATGGATTTAAAATCTTAGCCACTGACCTACTGAAGACCACTTAGTCACCCAGGAAGAAAGAAATAGGGTCTCCCCTGCAGGAAGAGGGCATGACTGCTGCCATGAGAGGTGGTCCCTGGGACAGGAACTGAGAACAGGGCAATGTGGAGCTCAAGATGCAGGAAGAGGAGAACCCGGTTCTCCCTCTGAGCCTCCGCGTAACACCAGCTACTGGTCTTCATGTTCTGCTATGACCAGGTTTGCGTGCATTATTTCTAATCCATCTCTGTGAGGTAGCTCCTTGGCTGAACTGGGCTGGAAAGGAAGAGAAAGAAGCAAAAGAAAAATGATTCACCTTTGAGCCTCTTTTGCTCATAGTCTCTATCTGTCTTTCAACAGTCCAGAGCACAAAAAGAAGTTGCTCTCCATGAAACGGTGTGATACTAAATCACTCTCCCACCTCTTATGATCTGACGGGCTGCTCTTGATAACAGATGTGAGTTCTGTGCATTCCACTGTGTGCTTGCACACCTTGTTCTGATTATATAAATAAGTATCTTGACATATAGGGTTTCCCTGGTGGTTCATCAATAAAGAATCCACCTGCCAATGCAGGAGATGCAAGTTAGATCTCTGGGTCGAGAAAATCCCCTGGAGAAGGAAATGGCAACCCACTCCAGTGTTCTTGGCCTGGGAAATCCCATGGACAGAGGAGCCTGGCAGACTACAGTCTAGGGAGGTTGCAAAAAGTCAGACATGACTTAGCGACTGAATAACAACAATAACATTTTGACATATATCAGTCTTTTATCCCAGGCTCATTTTTACTTTTGGGCATTTAAATGTGCTGTTCCCTCTGCCAAAAATACTGTTCTATGCCTACCTCCTTGATGCCCAACTTACATATACACATTCTCCCAGGATACCCCTACTCATCCCTAGGTTACAGATTGGATCTTCTTTGCTCCAAAAAGTGGTCCTTGACATCCCCACAAGGCCACCTCCCCTACAGAGGACAGGTAGAGTGAACCTGCTTGGTGCTTCATTTTGCTCTCTACTTCGCACCATATTGTGACTGCCTGATTTCTTGTCTAGATTCCTATCTAGACTCAGTATGTGGGAGGATGGGGGTGGTGCATTGGAGGTGGAGGGGTGTGGGGGAAGGCACATAATAAAAGAAACTTCAGAGACACTGGAATGCTCTACATCTTGATATGAGTGATACAGTCTTAGATATATACATGCATAAAAATTCATCAAGCTGTGCATTTAAGATTTGTGTGTATCTCTGTATTATAACAACCACCACCACCACAACAACAAGGTCAGGATATGTGAAAAAACTGCGTACTCACTCATTTTAAACTAAACATTAAACCTTAATTAAAATTTTAAAAACAATAATCTGATCCCCCAAGAGGGCTTGCCCTAGATCACTTACTCAATAGAAGAACCAGTCTCCTGATTCCCACCTCAGAGCTGTTTCTGTTATGCTACATGGAGGTATTGGGTCAGTGTCATACACATGGGGGACACAAGTTCTGTTCTGGGCAGCATGGTGACTCTGGGTTTATATAGCAATCCTCAAACCTGGACATGTTATGTGGTATGAAGACTCTTAGGACACCCCTGATGACTCGGAGGCAGTGTGGTTTGATGAAGGAGCTCTGGATGGCAAATTAGTGGCCTCTTTACTAAACCAGGGCCTTTGTGCTTTTGTTCTATCTGAAATGTTCTTCTCCCAGGTATGTCTTATCCCCTATTTAATTCACTTTTTAGAGAAATCACTCCTGACTTTCTTATCAAATGTGGCACCTCCCCACCTCCTTCATTCTCTATCCTCATATTCTAGATTTCTTCATGGTACTTATCACCATCTGACATTACATTGTATATTGTTTCCATGGCAATATGACAAATACAAGCTTCATGAGGCCAGGGAGTTTGTGTGGAATAAGCCTATATTCTCTCCTAGAGCAGTGCCTGGTAAATATGAATCAATAAAGTTTTATTGAATAAACAAATGATCTATTTTTTCTCTCACTTGCTGTGTGATCTTAGACAATTACATCACCTCCATGGGCTTCAGTCTTTTCCATTAATGGGGAGTGGGATAGTGGGTGGGTAGGGAGGTGTTTAGACTGGATTGTATATGGTTCTTTCCAGTTCTGACATATAATTCTAAATGCCAGCATGTAGAATTGCTCTCTTCTCCAAGTGCCTTGGTCTCCTTTAAAGAAGAACATTCTGATTATGAATCATCTCAATGTGAAAGTACAAAGAAAGGTGTGTTTGTATCTGTGTGTGTGTTTGTGTCTGTGTAAATGAAGCTGAAAGACAAGCCAGGGGCCCACAGCCCTGGTGTCAGGCTGCTGGCCACCCACATATCAGGTGTCCCACTCCTGGTGGCTATGTTACATGTCAGCCTCAGAACTTAGCCCCAGAGAGCAGGAGCTGTTCCCCTCTTGAACTCACAGGTTCTGCAGCTTAGAATGTGACTAAGGATGAGCTTGGGTATGGCAGACCTCTGAGGGGACTAATGTAACTAACAAGCAAACCATCTTTGCTGGGATTGAGTGGGTGAGTGGAGACCTCAAGTGGGACTGAGGTGGGGGTGGGGAGTAAAGGGCAGTGGTGCAAGGCTTTCAGTGTTCTTGGAAGTGGTGGATGGATGCAGTCTGGGGAAACCTCTGGGAACCTTAGACACCACTGACCATGGGCCTTATAAACAGAGACCCCAGTGGCAACATGAAGTGGAAGGATGAATGCTGCACTTAACCAGAGTTAAACCCGAAACAGATCCAGGAAGCAGTGGGCTATGGTACAATCTTGCAGGATACCAAGAGTCAGAGTGAGAAGACAGACAATGAATACACATACGTCTCGTGTTTGTGTAAATCTTTCAAATACACCAACAGCCATGCTGGGTACTAAATTTTCACTCTCTAAGAAGAACTTGAGGTTTGGAGATATGACTGCCTTCCTTAAAGTCAAACTGCAAAATCAAAGCAAAAACCTAGGCCTTCTGACTTCTATTTCAGTCTCTTTCCCAGTATACCACAGCGATATTTTGGGGACAACGTTACTCATGATTCAGAAAACATGGGACAGGACCCTCAAAGAACTGAATTAAAGAAGCCATATTCAATTCTGTCTCACCTTATTTCCAGGGACTTTTCTTTGCTTAACCATGCATTCCCAGTGAGGGCTGCCATGTTGTTGTCTGACTCCACCCTCAACTGGAGATTGGGTCTGGGGCAGACACCTGATCTGAAGGGGTCCTCCCCGCACCTCCCCTTAGAACCGCAACTGGTTGGTCCATTTCAATAGAAAGACTTCATCATTGTGATTCCAAGTCAGACAAACCCATATGAAGTGTCCAAATTAAAAAGTAGGATATTCCTCTAATATTTCCTAAAAAGATGTTTAGTCAAATTCAGCATCTAGTTCTCCCGCAAAAGAAGCCAGTTACAAAAAAAAAAAGAAAAAGAAGCCAGTTACAAAAAAGTCCCAGATACTATATGATTCCATTTGCATAAAATATCCAGACAAGGGAAATTTATAAAGAAAGTAGACGAGTCATTGCTTAGGGTTGGGAGGGAATGGAGACAAAGCCAAATGGTATGAGGTTTCTCTTCGAAGTGATGAAATGTTCTAAAATTGACAGGGTGATGGTTGCACATATCTGTGAACATATTAAAAACCACTGAATGGCACATCTTAAATGGGTAAATTACACTGTACGTGAATAATTATTTCAATCCAGTTGTTTAAAAATCCATTCCTGATTTTTAAATGGCATAACTTCTTAACATTATATCTATCTCCAATCATCATTAAGAACATTCAAAACAGTTTCATTAAATTTACAGAAAAGTTAAGAATGTCCATCCTCTACTTTCTAGCTAAGCAATGAGAAATGTTTGGAGAAAAGAATAATTATGATTTCAAATATATGACCTATACCTGGACAAAGTAGGATAACCCTATCTGGAACATAAAAGAAGAAAAGAATCTATCACATTCAAATACCTTTCAAGTTAAATTTTAAAAATTATTTAAATAGCATAGGTTCCCATCAGTGTTGAACTGGATGGAAAAAAAAAAGACATTTTTGTACACAAAAATCAGGTAAGTGCAAAAAAAACAAAAACAAAAAATCAGGTAAGTGCAAAACCAATCAAGTGATCATCTGGGTGGTACTCCTAGATTTTGTGAGCAGGCAGAGATTCAAGTATTTGGATAAACTGAATCCAGCTAGTGGTCTAAAGGAAAGTGAAAAGTGTTAGTCGCTCAGTCATGCCCCACTCTTTTCGACACCATGGACTGTAGTCCTCCAGGCTCCTCTGTCCATGCAATTCTCCTGGCAAGAATACTGGAGTGGGTTGCCATTCCCTTCTCTGGGGGATCTTTCCAACCGGGATCAAACTTGGGCCCCCTGCACTGCAGGTGAATTCTTTACCATCTGAGCCACCATGGAAGCAGTGGTCTATATGAGCCACATTTCTTCTTTAAGTATTGAAGTCATAGAAAAAAAAAAAAATCCAACTGTTCAAGAGGGAGGGGACATATGTATACCTATGGCTGATTCATGTTGATGTATGGCAGAAACCAACACAATATTGTAAAGCAATTATCCTTCAATTAAAAGTAAATAAATTTAAAAAATAAAACAGGCAACCTCACCATGACAGTGGTGTGAGTGAGAAGAAATGCTCTGGACACCTGCAGCTCCAGGCCTCACACACGGCCTTCATTTCTAGTTGTCAGTAATCATAGTTAGCTGAGACGGCACCGCATCTCACCTAATTTAAGACACCATCATTTTAAGTTTCATTGAGAAAGACTGCTGCTGAGTCATGTCTGACTCTGTGCGACCCCATAGACGGCTGCCCACCAGGCTCAACTGCTGCTAATTAAGGTGCCTGATTGTAAGACATCCCAATTTCAGAGGTGTTAAAATGTGGAAAAAAAAAAAAAAGCACACATCTTGGAATAAGATAAAGTTTCCTTAGTGAATGAGCATCTTTTGCCCCTGGATGATTAAGAATTAAATATTCTGAGCTCTCTGGAATTCTATTAGTATTCCTTAGTGAGTACATATGTGTTCTGTCACTTCAGTCATGTCTGACTCTTTGCAACTCTCTGGTCTGTAGCCCACCAGGCTCCTTTGTCATGGGATTCTCTAGGCAAGAATACTGGAGTGAGTTGCCACGCCCTCCTCCAGAGGATCTTCCTGACCCAGGGCTTGAACCCATGTCTCTCATGTCTCCTGCGTTGGCAGGCGGGTTCTTTACCACTAGCGCCACCTGGGAAACCCATTCCTCAGTGAGTACCAGGTTTTAATTCTGGGAAGATTTAAAACTAAGCATTAAAAATTTTAAGGGAACCAAAACCATGGTATTAACACTGGGTGTTTAGAAAGAGCTCTATAAAGATTTGATATCCTATATGTTTGTAATATTGAAGATACTGTAATTCTTCTCTATTATCTAAATATGTAGGAGATATTCCCAACCTAGGAATTGAACTTGGGTCTCCTGCATTGCAGGCAGATTATTTACCATCTGAGCCACTAGCTAATACTGAAGAGAATTTGATGTATTAGAGTAATAGCCTTGTAAAGTCAGTTTAAAATATTCAAGTGGATAACTAAATTAGACTTACGATATTATGTTGAAATCCCAACAAGTTCATCTGCAGAACTGGAATCTCAGACTTCCTTTATTTATAAGGCTAATTTACTGCATTTATAAGAATTGTCTTCAGAAAGACTGGTTTGTTTGGTCAAGCAATTATGGTTTAAAAGAAATTCACATTTATTAGATTGATAAATGATGTTTGAAATGTTGAAACTATTTCATTAACTGAGTTTTCAAACAGACCAAACAATATTTGAATCACTTAAAAAGTGATTGTTAACAGTTGCAAGATTATAGATAGAACTAAAATTTCTGTAAGAACTAGAACTATAATACATTGAGAACAACTTGATTAAATCAAAAGTAAACTTCTGAAGAGTCTTTTCTACAAATGAAACCCATCCTCAATGTTACCAGAAAGCTCGTATTGACAGTCCAGAGGGGCACATGACTCCAAGTAGCCAATCAGAGATCTTACCTAGAATTTTTCAAAGGGCGGGATGGGGGGTGGCAGGAAGAGTCTCTGGTGTGAGCTTAAAGTCCAGGGTCTTGCAAGCTGCCTGTAGTCTTGTCTTGGGCTTCGTGGAGAACCCAGCCTGCATGGAAGTGGAACTGACAGACAGAGAGAAATGGAAGTAAGACCCAGAGAAAGAGTGAGAGTGAGAAGAAGGAGAAGGGTAGAGAGGAAGGGAGAGAGCAAGAGAAGGTGGGGGAGGTGGTGGAATAAACTGGGAGATTGGGATTGACATATATACAGCATTATGTATAAAACAGATCCTAATGAGAACATACTGTTTAGCACAGGGAACTCTATTCAGTGATCTGCGGTGATCTAAATGGGAAGGAAATCTAAAAAAGAATGTATACATGTATACATATAACGTTCACTTTACAACAGAAACTCACACCACATTGGAAAACAACTATACGCCAATAAAAAAATTTTAAGAAGAAGAAAAGAGAGAGAATAGTCCTGCCCACATTCAAGTTCTAGCCATTCTTCAGGGCCAGCTACACTCAAACTTCCTGCATTCAGGGACTTCAACTCTTCCTTCAGTTACCTGAGGGACCTGATATCTTTCCAACAAAATCTCCTTTTCTGCCTACTTTGATTCAGATTTCTGCCCCTGGCAACACAAACATATTCAGTATTCAATATCCATATTCAATATTCCCAGGTGGTAAAGAATCCACCTGATAATGCAGGAGACATAAGAGACGAGGGTTTGATTCCTGGGTCGGGAAGATCCCCTGGAGTGGTAAATGGCAACCCACTCCAGTATTCTTGCCTGAAGAATCTCATGGACAGATGAGTCTGGCGAGCTACAGTCCTTGGGGTCACAAAAGAATCAGACATGACTGAAACAACTTAGCATTTTCCCAGGGACCTTGACAAATTCAGGTAAGAGCTATACAGCAGGAAAATCCAGCTCACAGAAGAAGAGTTGGATTATAGTCAATATTACCAAGTTGTCAACAGTGAACAGCTTTGGGGAATTCTGCAACAATAAAACTTGTATTTAAGCTGCTTATCATGTATGGAATATTAAACTTCCATAGCATATGAAAATTACCTCATAAGCCTAAGTGTATGAGCTAAAACAATAAAATCCCTAAAAGGAAACGCAGAAGTAAATCTTCCTGACCTTGAGTTAGGCAATGATTTCTTAAGTGCGAAACACTAAGTGCCAAAATGTTTGGTTATGTTCTGCTCCAAATTCCACTACAACTACTAACAAAGTGCACACATAGAATTAACTGTGTCAAAGTAGTTGTTTTCCTTACAGCCTCATCTTCTTGAATTTTACATTTCTATGGCAAGGAATCGATAGAAAGTGTCTATTTTCTGAAAACAAGTTGAAGAGCAATCACCTTGCTTTTTTGAAGAACCATACCATGTTTGGTCTTTCCATTCCAAAAATAACAGAAAATTTTGGAGATGGTCAAATGGCAAGGAACCAAGCCCTGGAATGTAAAACCTTCCTGTCTCCTGTGGAAGGCTCTTGAGTCCTTAAGTAGTTACATTCCAACATCACAAGGAAGCTGAAGAGGGCAAATGCAGTGAGGAGAGTGTCAGAGGCAGCCCTGGCATTCCTCTCCAGCGAGACACCAAGTTTGGTCATGCCCTGGAGAGGTTACTGTGCCTTGCAAAAGGTGTTGCCACTGCTCTGGTCTGGGAGGCTACATGGAGGGAAATAGTGACTTTTCCAAGTTCTAATCAGCTGCACACAGTCCCCTCAAACACCCACCTACCTGTTTACTCCTCACCCTCTTCCTCACTCCATAGAACTGCAAGACAGTCCAACTTTGCTGCTTCCCCTGCTGACAAAGACTCACATGTTTTATTCCATTCTCTTTCCCACTGATTATTCTCCCCCTTAAACGCATGGGTCAAATGTCTCCCTACTTTCTGTAGTTTTTAACAGCATAAAATCTAAGCTAATTACTCACTGGGCAATTATTGCCTCTTATCTAGTTATCATTTTTATCCCTGTGTTCCTACACCTGCCACAGCTTAGACCCAATTGTGTCATTATAATCTGTATTTGTTGGTCTCTTCTCCCATTTGTGAATGAGAAATAAATTAAAAGCAAGGATCCTTTAAACAAATGGGGATGGAGCAATTGGAAATCCCTGGGGGTGGAAAAAAGCAATAAAGAAAAAAAAAAAGCATTGACCTAAACCTCACACCTTATACAAAAATTAATCCAAAATGGATCACAGGTTTAAATATAATATTACAGTTACAAATCTTTCAGAAAAAAATAGAAAATCTTTGGGATCTAGATCTAGCTAAAGAATTTAGTAGTTCTGACATCAATCATACAATGTACAAAAGGAAAATTTGAAAATTGGACCTTATCAAAATTAAAAATATTTGCAAAACAGTTGTTAAGAGGATGTGAAGATAAGCTACAAAGTGAGAAGAAAATTTGCAATTGTATATCTGACAGAGGACAAGTATCTATAATACACAAGGAATTCTCAAAACTCAACAGTTGAAAAGACAAGCAATCTAATTAGAAAATGAGAGGAAGACATGAGATGACATTTTCACAGAAGAGGATAGATATATACATGACTAATAAACATGTAAGAAGGACAGACAAAATGAACACAATGTAAGTTATCAGGGGCTGTTCTGCAGCAGCGGAGAGGAAGGATTGGACAGAAAGTGTGAAGATACTTTAGGAAATTAGAGTCATGTATCAAAGGGGCGACATCAGCAAGATGGCAGACTTGGAGGTCCCAGACTTCATTCCCCAGAAAAAGCATGATTTAGCAGATTGGACATATTATATATACATTGTACATATAAATATGTATGTATATGTACATTAACAAGGGACATTTTGATACACAGTATGCACTATACACACACACACATGGACTATTATTCAGCCTTAAAGAAGGAAGCTCTGCTATTTCAGACATGTACAAACCTGGAGGACATTAACCATGAATGAACCTGGAGGCTAAGTGAAATAAGCCAGATACAGAAAGACAAATACTGCATGATTTCATTTATATGTGGAATCTAAAATAGTCAAACTCAGAAAGGCAGAGAGTAGAATGTTGGTTTCCAGGGCTGTTCAACTCATCTGCTCAACTCCCTCCTGCCCACCGCCAACCCTCCCTCTTAAAGAATAAGGAGTGGACGGACAAAGGAGGACTGAGCTCCCAGCCCCATGGAGAGTGCCCTCTTAGGCATAGAGCCCCCATTCAGAATGGCTGGGGCAGGCAGGGGTATCGGGTGGGAATGGGCAGAGGCCCTGAAACGGGCTTACCTGAGGCCACAGCTGCCCTGTTCACTTAGAAGGGCCCTGTTTTGAGAGTGTTTGTTCTAATTTATTTTAAGCTAGGTAAGGCTGAAGAGGGGTGGGGCCATGGTCCCTCAGCTTCCATGGGGAGGGAGGAAGGGGGAGCTCTTTTTTTACGTTGACTTTTTTTTTCTACTCAGTTTTCCCTTTTCCTTCTGCTCCATTTGGGGCCCCTGGGGGTTTCAGTCATCTCCCCAATTGGTCCCCTGGATTGTCTTTTCTTTGTCTGTTGATTCTAACTTGTAAATAAAGAAATATTATTCAAAAAAAAAAAGAATAAGGAGTGGGTCCCCATATTCAGGGCTTTCGTGGTAGCTCAGATGGTAAAGAGTCTGCGTGCAATACAGAAGACCTGGGTTCAATCCCTGGGCTGGGAAGATCACCCTGGAGAAGGGAATGGCAACCCACTCCAGTATTCTTGCCTGGAGAGAGGAGCCTGGAAGGCTACAGTCTCTGGGGTCGCAAAGGGTTGGACACGACTGAGTGACTAACACTTTGACTTTCCCCGTAGCCAAGAGCTTCGGGAAGGGGGCTGAGCACGGACCAACAGTGAGGTTTCCACACTCCTTGTGAGGGGCTCTATAAGCCCATCGCATTTGCCAGAAGCCAGTTGTGTGTTCTTTGATTAGACCCAGCATCTGTTGTAGGGGAGGCAAAGATCCCCTTTGAGAATTTCCCTTCAACTCTCGGAGGTCCCAAAGACGAGGCAATGCCTGCTGATGAGATGCCTCTGGTCTGGGCTATTTAGGATCTAGGATTGGGGTTCTTTAGATATGTTCTTCCTGTGTTGTGCCTGGCTACAAAGGAGCCTATTGCTTTGAGTGCTTCCCCGTGATGGATGTGTCTAGTCATTTCCCACCCCCGTCACTCAGAGTCCCCATGGGACACACAGGATCAGGCCCATAAAAATAGCAAGTGTGCAGGGTTGAACAAAATGCCCCAGCCTGGCCCTGTGTTGAGCTTTTGTTAACAACTGCTGATCTATAAAACACCAATTAAACCAAAATTGAAAACAAACTATTATTTCTGTCCTAGATTTTGCATGTAAGTATTTTAGTTTAAATTGATGAAGGTGGTAGGAGGAAAGAAAATCTGTATTTTTTCACTCCCATAAACATATCTGCTCTAGTCCCAAATCAGAATGCTTTTATCACTTCTACTGCCAGGGAGATAACAAAGCAATTCAGAGCTTAGTAGAGGAAGTAGATTTGCCCTTGACATAAACCTTTTTGTCAAATCAAGAGATACTGAGGCTGAGCTTTCTCAGGACTGTGGACTGTGTTAGTCACTCAGTTGTGTCTGGCTCCTTGCAACCTCATGAACTGTAGTCCACCAGGCTTCTCTGTCCATGGAATTCTCCAGGCAAGAATACAGGAGTGGATTGCCATTCCCTTCTCCAGAGGAACTTGCCAACCCAGGGATTGGACCCTGGTCTCCTGCCTCACTTTCTCAGGAAGTGCCTTTAAATATCTAGTCAACAGAGGATTAGGGCCCAGGACCACTACAAGGACAGGACTTTGGGTTCATGAGGGTTCGCTCCACAGGGTGTGGGCAGACCCTGGCCATCACAGTGTGCAAGAAAGACAAGCAGGTCACAGACGGTGAATGGAAGGCTTTCCACATCCAGAGGCAGGGTCCAGGCAAGAAGCAGGTGCGAGTTCCATAGACAAATCCCAGGGTCAGTCAGAAGTGTCTCTTCCTGTTGACCAGCTTTTGCTAAGAGTATTATTATGGGGAATATTACGCTAGTCGCAGTCCACTTGATAGTCACAAGTTAACCTTTATTTTCAACTGCTTCTGGTCATCTGAGAACTATACACCTGGACTGCACCCTTTTGGCCACTTTTGGAGGTTCCATAAAGACTTTTACTTCTGTGTCACTTCTTTCTCACACAGAATACACATACAGAAACACATTCACATATATTTCCATTTTTCTCTACTTTTCTCTACCTAGTATCATTTTTTCACAACTAGGCATATCTTTTTAAATATCTTTTTATGTGGTAAATTACATATAATATTGACCATTTTTAAATGTACAGCTCAGTGGAACTATGCACATTCACACTGCTGTCCAACCATCATCACCACACACCTCCATAGTTTCTGCCATCTTCCCAAACTGAACTCTATATGCATTAAATAATATCAATAAACTGCCCCCCCCCCATTCTTCATCCCCCTGACCCTGGCAACCACAATCCTACTTTCTGTCTCTGTAAATTTGAATACTCTAGATATTTCATATAAGTAGAATCATCCAATTTGTCCTTTTGTATCTGGCTTATTTCACTGAGCATAATGTCTTCAAGGTTTATCCATGTTGTAGAATATGTCAGAATTTCTTTCCTTTGTAAGTCTGACTAATGCTGCATTATATGTATACCATTCATTTTGTTTATCCATTCATCCATCAATGGACTTTTGGGTTGCTTCCTCCTTTTGACTACTGTGAATATGGCTACTACGAACTTAGGTATACAAATACCTATTCAAGTCTCTGCTTTCAATTGTTTGGGACTGTATACCTAGAAGTGGGGTTGTTGGATCATAGGCGTTATCTTTTAAAAATATTTTTATGATGGAAAATTTCTAACATTCACCCAAGTGGAGAGGATATCATAAGCAGCCCATGTCCCCATCACCCAGCTTCAGCCACTGCTGGCTCATGGCTGATCTTGTTGCATCCATCCTTTACCACTGGAGTACTCTAAAGCAAACCCACACACCTATCATTGCATTTATAAATACATCAGAATCTACTTCTAGCAGAAGTGATCTTTTTTAAGGAGTTTTGTTTTTGTTCTTTTTTTTTTTTTTTTAGGGAGTAAATTTACATTGTGAGTGCTTAACTACTAAATACCAATTTGGGTAAATACTCACTGAGTATTTATCACTATTTGGTGCTTTAAAGTGGCAGCCTTCTAAAGAAATGTTTTATTATAAAAATTTTGAAACATACTATAAACTGGAGAAAATCAAACAAGGAACCCCCATGTGACCATCGCTCAGCTTCAGTGACTATCAATAGCAAAATGGTACTCGTTTTCAAAATGTAGGCATAAGATTGCTCAAGTGATAATCTGCAACTTCATTCCTCTGGAGAAAAGAAGAGGAATTAGAATGGAGTTGATAGCAAGAAGAATTCTTTTAATTCTGGAAAGGTTTATTACTCATTGCTTATTTTTAAATGACTGGAGCTTTGCTATGAACGCTCATAAATATCAGCTCAAATTCTCAGCTACAGTGTGATTCCTGGTTTATCTGAGCTCACTTGTCTTTCCTCCCTGGGTTAAATCTAGGTGACTTTCAGATTTTTCCAGCCTCGATGGTTATTTACAAAAAGAACAAGTTGACATTTGAATAAAGGCAATGGCTAAGAAGTTATTTCTTGTTTTATCACAAGTGCAGAAAATATGCAGTCAAAAATGGAAGCTGCACAGAGGTTTAACTTTTTTAAATTAGGAATTTGTATAATTTTAGAGACAGATGCATTTCCTGATTATTCGTATAAACACGGTATCACTAAACTTTTGTTGCCTAACAAATCATCCCCCAAATTTAGTGACTTAAAACAATAATCATCAAGATGGAAGGATTGTCTTTGTTAAATATCAAAACTTAATATATGCCATTGATTCTAAGACACATTATCATTGAAATTAGGCTACATAGATCTAACAGTCTCTGACATTGTGGAATTACTCTTCATCAAGTAGCAATCAGGGCATATTTATTGTTACCTTCACAAGACTGAATGTGGTCATGGCTATTTACATTGTCATCACCTCAGCTTAGTTGAATGTATTGTTATATGCATGTGGCTCAGATGGTAAAGAAGCTGCCTGCAATGAGGGAGACTTAGGTTCTATCCCTGGGTCGGGAAGATTCCCTGAAAAAGGGAATGGCAACCCACTCTAGTACTCTTACCTGGAGAATTCCATGGACGGAAGAGCCTGGCGGGCTACATTCCATTGGGTCATGAAGAGTCAGACATGACTGAGTGACTAACACACACACAGACATGCGTATGTTTAGTTAATTAATCTTCAAAAAGACTGCATTTTTTGACCAAAATTCTGTATGGAAATAAGTTATTGTATACCAAGAAAAGTGCTGAAGCAGGTCAGTTGCACAGATTATTGACATTAGTGAAACAAATTTTCACTGTGGGAGAAATGATCTTGATTAGACAGATATGTCCTTGCAGATCTGTGTTTTATGAGGCCTAAGAAAGGATCACACACGATGGTGTGATCACTCACCTAGAGCCAGACACCCTAGAATGCAAAGTCAAGTGGGCCTTAGGAAGCATCACTACGAGCAAAGCTAGTGGAGGTGATGGAATTCCAGTTGAGCTCTTTCAAATCCTAAAAGATGATGCTGTGAAAGTGCTGTACTCAAAATGTCAGCAAATTTGGAAAACTCAGCAGTGTCCACAGGACTGGAAAAGGTCAGTTTTCATTCCAATCCCAAAGAAAGGCAATGCCAAAGAGTGTTTAAACTACCACACAATTGCACTCATCTCACATGCTAGCAAAGTAATGCTCAAAATATTCCAAGCCAGGCTTCAACAGTACATGAACCATGAACTTCCAGATGTTCAAGCTGGATTTAGAAAAGGCAGAAGAACCAAAGATCAAATTGCCAGCATCCATTGGATCATCGAGAAAGCAAAAGAATTCCAGAAAAACATCTACTTCTGCTTTATTGACTATACCAAAGCCTTTGACTGTGTGGATCATAACAAACTGTGGAAAATTCTTCAAGAGATGGGAATACCAGACCACCTGACCTGCCTCTTGAGAAATCTGTATGCAGGTCAAGAAGCAACAGTTAGAACTGGACATAGAACAACAGACTGGTTCAAAATTGGGAAAGAAGTACATCAAGGCTGTATATTGTAACTGGGCTAATTTAACTTATATGCTGAGTACATCATGTGAAATGCCAGGCTGGATGAAGCACAGGCTGGAATCAAGATTGCCAGGAGAAATATCAATAACCTCATATATGCAGTTGACACCAACATTATGACAGAAAGCGAAGAACTAAAGAGCCTCTTGATGAAAGTGAAAGAGGAGAGTTAAAAAGTTAGCTTAAAACTCAACATTCCGAAAACTAGGATCATGGCATCTGCTCCCATCACTTCATGGCAAATAGATGGGGAAACAATGGAAATGACAGACTTAATTTTCTTGGGCTCCAAAATCACTGCAGATGGTGACTGAAGCCATGAAATTAAAAGACACTTGCTTCTTGAAAGAAAAGCTATGACCAACCTAGACAGCATATTAAAAAGCAGAGACATTACTTTGCCAACAAAGGTCTGTCTAGTCAAAGCTATGGTTTTTCCAGTAATCATGCATGGATGTGAGAGTTGGACTATAAAGAAAGCTGAGTGCCGAAGAATTGATGCTTTTGAACTGTGGTGTTGGAAAAGACTCTTGAAAGTCCCTTGGACTGCAAGGAGATCAACTAGTCGGTCCTAAAGGAAATCAGTCCTGAATATACATTGGAAGGACTTATGCTGAAGCTGAAACTCCAGTACTTTGGCCACTTGATGCAAAGAACTGACTCCTTGGAAAAGACCCTGATGCTGGGAAAGACTGAAGGCAGGAGGAGAAGGGGATGACAGAGGATGAGATGGTTGGATGGCATCACCAACTCAATGGATATGAGTTTGAGTAAGCTCTGGGAGTTGGTGATGGACAGGGAAGCCTGGCATGCTACAGTCCATGGGGTCACAAACAGCTGGACACGACTGAGCGACTGAACTGAACTGAAGAAAAGATTAGATGACATTGTGTTTTATTTTGTGACTAAAACTCATTGAAAAGAATTGCCCATTATATACTAAAAAACTTTTCAAAATGGGTGTCAGAAACTTGGCCCCCCAAATCATGTAATCAGTAGTTGAGCATTCCTTTAAGTAGTACATCAGACTGTCCTGGTGGTACAGGGGATCAGAATCCATGTGCTAATGCAGGAGACAGTTTTGATTCCTGGTCCATGATGATTCCACATGCCTCAGAGCAATTAATCCTGTGCATCACAACTACTAAGCCTTGGCTCTAGACCCCTCGAGCTTCAACTACTGAGCTCATGTGCTGCGGCTATTGAAGCTCACACGCCTAGAGCCCATATTCCACAACAAGAGAAGGCACCGCAGTGAGAAGCCTCTGCGCAGCAACAAAGAGTAACCCCCTGCTTGCTGCAACTGTAGAAAGCTCTCACGCAGCAACAAAGACCCAGTGCAACCAATAATTAATTAATTAAAAGAAATAAGTGCCACATTTTCAGTGCTCTTAATGGCTGACAGACAAACCAAAATACCACTGACCCAATAAGCTATACATTTGTTTTTCTGAGATATAGAAGATATAGAAGGGGCAGCCTGCACAGGATGGATATATAGCATCACAAAGCTACCAGGGATATAGGTTATATTTGATCTTACTGTTCTGCCATTTTCTGCACATGACTCTTGATTCATGATATAATATAGCTGCTTCAGATCCAGACATCATGTGCATATTCCAAGAACGAAGGAAAGAATGAAGAGGAAGCAAAGGGCAGGTGCCAGCTGACTTTCTAGAGGAGCACATGCTTGTTAAAGGAAGAAAAAGTCTGTAAACCCTGGGTCTCCAGGAGAGCAGCACCCCCCGCCCCCAGCTATTCACTCTCATCTATTTTTAGGTCCTGGCTGGGAACCGGAAGGGTACTTCATGTGGGCTCTGCTAAGGGCACCTCCAGAAGCGCTAGTAAAAGGAAGGGGCCAAAAGCTTCAGTATCAGTCTCCTCTCCTCCCTCTTCTTCAGGCCACTTCTCCCCAAACCTGCTTGTCTCTCATTCTTCCTTCTTTTGTTTAGCATTTCCCTGTCAGATTCTAGAGCACTGTTTGGGCTACAGAGTCAGTAGAACACAATCTTACCCAAATCCAACATCTGGTGGTTCATAATCACCCAGTAAATCCACTCAGAATATGTGAATATAAGCAACTGATCTGCTCCCTCTCAGCAGGCATTGTATATTTCATGGGATCTCTGCAACTCTCAGACCCCTCCCTAAGGAAATGGGAGTGAATGAAGAATTGTGCCCCAAGTACCTACTAGGTTTGAGGAGCCTCTTCACAGAGCACCTCAGAGGTTTGTGATTCTTGTGATTCTTTGGCATGTCAATACATTGACAGCACAAGCCCTCCCATAGGACGTTCAGAATGTAACCCTACTGGTCAAACTAGGGATGCAATCTTCACTCTCAGATCTTTGCCAACACCCAGCCCTCCCCAGGGCCCCTTTGTCCACACAAGTAGCTAGAGCTGTATGTGTGAGGCACTTTGAACACATCTTAGAACGAGGCTGACTTAGTCTCTGACTTCATAGAGCTTTGTCCTGCAAGTCTGACAGAAGGTTCAACTGTTTAAACTGAAGGTCTCTGTTTTTGTTTTTTTTTTTATTTTCATTACTCCAGGCGGTAGATCCAAAAATATCTTGCTGTTATTTATGTCAAAGAGTGTCCTGCCTGTATTTTCCTCTAAGAGTTCTATGGTATCCAGCCTTACATTGAGGTATTTAATTCATTTGAGTTTATTTTTGTGTATAGTGTTAGGGAGTGTTCTATGTTCATTGGTTTACATGTAGCTGTCCATCGACAGATAAGTGAATAATGAAGATATGGTACTATGTACAATGCAGCATTACTCAGCCATAAAAAGAATGAAATAATGCCATCTGCAGCAACATGGATGTACCTGGAGATCGTCATACTGAGTGAAGTCAGTCAGAGAAAGACAAATATCATACATTATCGCTTATACGTGGAGTCTAAGATAAGGGTACAAATGAACATATCTACAAAACAGAAATAGAATTACAGATATAGAAAACAAACTTATGGCTACCATGGGGTAGGGATAAATTGGGAGTTTGGGATTGACATATATATACTACTATATATAAAACAGATAACTAAAAAGAATCTTCTGTATAGCACAGGGAACTCTACACAATACTCTGTAATGGCTTATATGGGAAAAGAATTCAAGAGTGGATGTATGTATATGTATAACTGGTTCACTTTGCTATACACCAGAAACCAGCACAACACTGAAAATCAACTATACTCCAATAAAAATTACCAACTCCCCCCCCCCCAAAAAAAAAAAAACCCACAAAACTTAAGGTCTCTGATGTGGGGCAGTGTGTTTCAACAGACCTGGTAATCACTATTTACCTAAGCTCCTTCCTTTGACCCTCCTTTTTCTTGGACTTCTTCTCAGGGATCTCAAAGGAAAAGTAGATCAAACATCTATCTTTGTTTGTTGCATGAAAGCCAGCCATTACTCCTTCCCAACGTCATCACCTTTCCCTATTTCAAAGTGTAATTATCCAGTCTTGGAAGCACCTTGGTATAAACCCCCTTAGTGACCTGCATGTAAACGTGGAAGGCTGTTTTTCCCCAGAAGGTCACAGCAAAATTTCCAGCCCCACATTGTTTCAGAATCTTGCCTTTAAGAAGAGGCAGATTCTATTTAGTCTTCCCTTGAACCTGAATGAGACTTGTGACTACTTCAGAGAGTAGGATGTGGCAGAAATAATGATTCATGACTTGTGAAGCTCAGTCAGAGAAGATAAAACTTCCTCCTGGCTCCCTCTCTTGGAGGGCTTGCCCTCAGAACTTGGCCGCCATGCTGTGAGGAAGTCCAAACCAACTCTCATAGAGGAGCCACACGGGACAGTTGAAGTGGAGACAAACAGAGACTCCAGCCGACAGCTGGCATCAGCTGCCAGATGTCTGTATGAATGAACTCTCAGATGACTCCAGCCCCCAGCCTTCATGGCCCCAGATACAGTGGAGCAGATACAGCTGTCCCTGCTACACTCTGTCCAAATTCCTAACCCATAGACTCCATGAACATGATCAATGGCTCTTTCCACCACTCACTTTTAGAGTAATTTATTAGACAGCCAGAGTAACTAGGACAGGAAACCAAGCATAAAACACAAAAGCTGCTAAGGCCCTTACCTCAGCACCTGCAGACTCCTACTCATCCTGTGTCACAGCAGCAACGCACAGAGACCAGAGAGGTAACACAGGGATGGTTCTGCTCCCATGGCCAGCTCAGCCATGAGCGAAGCAAAGATGTGGAAAGTGGGAAGAGAACTGCAGAAGCTTAAGAATAATTGGGAATTGACTGTACAGTGTATAAAATGTCATTTACCCAACCCTAGTATTGTGTCTGCTAGAATTCTGTTTTTGGCACTGGCATTTTATAGTTGCCCCTCCCCCCCCTCTTTTTTTTAAGAAAGAAGAAAAGATATGTGGGCAGTGGGGGTTTGAATCATTTCACTCCCCTGGGCCTTATTACCTCCAGCTTTTTTACTTCCCTAGAAGGTCTCTCCTATTTGTACACATCTACTCCTTATTGCTTGGTTTGCTAAAGACCAAGAAATTGAGAATTTAGTGAGCTGAACACCCAATAAGTGGGGGCACCATCAGTAACCCCCCAGTAGTCCCCAAATCATAATCAACATTGGTTTTTTGTGGTGGTGTTGTTTTCTGTTGATTTTTTTCCCACTGTGTGTTGCTGCGGGATCTTAGATCTATTAGGGATTGAATCTGGGCCCTTTAAGTGAAAGTGCAGTCCTAACCACTGGACCACTGGGGAAGTCCCTCATTATCAATATTATTGTCATTATAATCTTTGATATGACCAAGTGATGCTTAATCTTATGAAAAGTAAAACTCCAAACCACTTGAGAATATTCTGCTGTTCTTATTCATTTGTAGCTATCTTACTCTAGGTCCCCAGAGTAGAACCCAAGACAAGGACCTATGTGCAGCTAGTCTATATGGAAGGTGACCCCAGGGAGTGAGAGTGAATGAGAGGGGAGACTAGACCTGGAAGGCAGAAAAACATTTGGGTACATTAAAAGGGTACGTTTTTGAAGTTGTTTCTTTAGATTGTGGAGTGTGACTCCATTGGACTTCCTGAGAGGCACATGGAATTTTTCCACTGTAGGTGGTGCAGTGGTAAAGAATCCACCTGCCAATGCAGGAGATGCAAGAGATGTGGGTTTGATCCTTGGATCAAGAAGACCCCCCCTGGACTAGGATATGGCAACCCACTCCAGTATTCTTGCCTGGGAAATCCCATGGACAGAGAAGCCTGGCGGGCTACAGTCCATGGGATCACAAAGAGTCAGACATGACTGAGTATCTGAACAGGATAATATTGGCTAGCATTTGCTGGGCACCAACTGTGCTATGTATTTCCAAACACCGTTTAATTATCAGAACAACACCATGAGGGGGGTTTTAATGATCCCCATTTTATAGATGACAAAACTGAGACTTAAAAGCTTAAACTGTCTGAGGGCACAGAGCTTGGCAGAGGTGGAACCCCACCTTCCAACTTCAAAATCCTTTGCGCCTTTAGAACAGCTTCTCCTGTGCAAAGAGGGCAGAGTTTTGTTGGTCTCTCTCAGAAGCTCTTAGAAAATGCAAAATTATCTTTTTGGCCTCAAATCAAAAGCCTCTGAAGAAAAAGTCCCCAGAAGTACAGTAGGAATTGTCTGGTAAACTTATACTCAGCTGGAAGCCCAGCTGAGAAGGAACATTCTCTGAGACCCTTGATAAGCCTCTCCAGCCCATGTTATGTTTGTGAAGATGCAGCTAACAAGACGTCACAGAAACACATGGATTGCAAAACCACAGACCAATGGAAAACCGAGGATCCAAACACAAAACTGAGTTTGAGGTCTCAAGGACTCCCTGGCAGGAAGCAAGTGAAGTTCCTTGCGGTCCCTTCACTGTCCTCCTCCTTCATCAGTCAGAGTCCTATTCTTAGTTTGAGGGATCTCAGTTGTCACCGATGAGAACTCTCAACTGGCTGAATAATTACAGTGGCTCAGAATAGCACATCTGAAGTAGCGAGCCGAGCCGGCAGGCAGGCTGCTACATTAAGAAAAACTGGGTGGGGAGGAGGGAGATTCTGGGCATGCTGGAAGCCAGGTCACAGGGCCTTTCTTTTCACCCAGGGAAAAGGCCGGAATCATTGGTTTTGTTGTAAAAACAGTGCTTTAGGGGAGAAGAAGTAAATTTAGAGTAGAGAGCTAGTACACAAAGGCTAAAAAAAAGCAGTCTTTATTCATTTAATGCCTTTTCTTCATTCTGTCAGATTTAAAAAATGGAAATAGCTTTGTTCTCTTGCAGTTATAAAATGAACGTATTCTCATTGTAAAAAAAAAAAAATCACACATATAATCAAGTATAAAAAGGAAAGTGAGTAAACAACATGATCCTAATGTATATAGTACAGGGAACTCTTCAATATCCTGTGACAAACCACAGTAGAAAAGAATATATATATATGGGCTTCCCAGGTGGCACTAGTGGTAAAGAACCCGTCTGCCAATACAAGAGACATGAGATGCAGGTTTGATCCCTGGGTTGGGAAGATCCCCTGGAGGAGGGCATGGCACCCCACCCCCAGTACTCTTGCCTGGGAAATCCCATGGACAGAAGAGACTGGCGGGCTACAGTCCATAGAGTTGCAAAGAGTCAGACACGACTGAAGAGACAGCATACACACATGCATATATGTTTATATATATATATATGCATGTATATAAACATATGTATATGTATATCTGGGTCACTTTGCTGTACAGAATAAATTAACATAACATCGTAAATCAACTATACTTCAATAAATTTTTTTTAAAAAAAGAAAAGTAAAAATTGGCATTAATCCCATTATCCAGAGCTCAGAGATACAAACACTATTCACTTTATGGTGTGGAGTTTTGTTTCTGTTGTATGCAAACAACTGGTATTTGCTACCCAGAACTTTCCCCTCCTTCTCCAGGAAAAGTCCGCCCAAATTATTTTGGCATCTGTCTCTCCCTCTAGTGCTCAGCCTGGTTGGTTAGGGATTGCCTCACTCTCGGTTCCATTATCCCTTATAGCTTCAGCTTACCACTGGAGCTCATGACCCTGGCCAAGGAATTTGGTTCAGGAGTGCTCATGTGACCCAAACCAGAGCAACCCCAGTGAAGTTCATGTCTTTTTCTGGGACACTGAAACAAAGATGCTCTCTACGTTCTACGTGAGATGGGGAAACAGAGCCCCAGGGACTGTTGGCAGCTATCTGGGGATCATGAGAGAAGCAACTCTACAGAATGCATAAGAGAAAGAGAAACCAGGCCCTCCAGAATGTCTGTCACTGAGCCCCTGGAATCCAGCCTTTTCAGTTACAGGAATCAACTGGCTTCATTATTCTGTCAGCTTTGAGTTGAGTTTTCAGTTTTAGTAGCTGGGAAAAAATTCTAATCAAAATCAGTTCCTTTGGACTTTCATCTTACCCCAACACTTATGGTTTTATGAAAAAAATAGAGAATATAATATCTTTTCAGGTCAAGAAATACAGGCATATGTAATAGTGATTTCTAAGATCCTTCTTGCCATGTAAAGCTCTACTTAAATGTCATCTCAGTCAGGCTTCTGCTGACCCACCCCTAGTCACTCTTTATCACAACACCCTTTCCATTTTCATCATAGTACTAACACGACCCAGCATAAAAAAAATTTTTATCTATTTATTCCAGGTCACCAATCATTAAAATATAAGCTCCATTAAAAAAGATACCTGTATCCCTAGATTTTACAAAGATATTCTCTCAATGTATGTGCTCAATGAATGTTTATTGAATGAATGACTGAATGTCTGAATAATGTTTCATGTATACACCATAGTTTATTTAAAGCAAGCCCCTATTGTTGAATATTTAGGGTGTTTCCAAGTTTCTTCTCATAAAAACAATTATCTTCAAACATTAATTATTTTCTTAGTATAAATTCTTGAAGTAGAACTGTTGATCAAAGGCAAACATGTTGAAGGGTCTTGATGGATATTGTTATGCCATCTTGCAAAAAATGTATACCAGTTCTGCTCCAACAACAAAAACATGAGACTCTAAGGCTCTACTTCATACCCCACAGAGGAAAAATCTTTTTTGTCTTATTTTTCATGTGCCATGCCTTGTGCTAAGAAATTACTTGTATTATAGCATGTAACCCTCACAATCAACCTCTTGAGATAGATGCAAATTTTACACTTAGTTTACAGATGAGGAAACTGAGGCTGTAACAAAGATGTTATACAATTAGCCCAGGATCCTAATGAGTAATTTTCAGAGAGGGATTCAAACACAGGTAGTCTGCTCAGGGGCTGATATCCTCAATTACCTATGCTTTATGAAATCACTGCCTTCAGAGGAATTTCTTCTCTCTAAGCTTTGTCAGCAAAGAAAGGAAGATGACATACACTGGTGTTAAGTTTGGGCTAATATTTCTGTAGTGCTTACACTGGGCCAGTCACTTTGGTAGTTTCTTCATTTAATTCTCACCACCACATTTTGTAGAAGGAAATACCGCAATCCTTACTTTGTACACCAGGAGCCTGCAGCTCAGGCAACTTACCCCAGGTCCCAGAACCAGTGAATCACTGTAGCCAGATCAGCTGAGATGCCAGCCTTTCCTCTGAACTCAGGATGGATAGACATGAGTAGCTCTACCCCAGCCTTTCAGGTTCTCTCTTACAGGACCCTCTTCCTCTCTGAGCTTAATCATCTGTGCAGCAGATGGTTAGTATAAATGCATGAAAACTAAAGAGTTGGCCCTGCTCCCCTCTGTCACATGCATATCTATTGATGGATAAGTATTGACTAATTTATGAAATGTTAATTCATTTAGTCCTGAAGAGGAATCCAGACTGAGGGATAATTCCAGCAGCTGGGCCTAAAACCATTATCTAACCCTCTGGAATGTCCTAGACTGCATTCTATTTCTATAGAGAATATTTCAGAACGCATTTCCTCAGACCAAGGCCACAAATGTGACCTCTACAATCATCCTGCTGACAAAGGTGGAAGAAATCCCATTTGGTCCTTATTCAGCAGAGTTCTGGGAGCCAATTTTCTAAGCAACAAAAATATATTTGCCACCTCTCCCAATCTCTATTTTTTATTCCAACACATTTCAACTGTAGTAGCCATGGAGAACAGGACTTGAAGAGAGATACTCAATGCTTTCTAGAGCCAAGTGAAATTTCTGGCCCGTCTTATAGAGGAAGTTGAAAACCATGCCAGGGAGGAGCAGACTTCCTTCTGCTTGTTCAGAATGCTGGCGTCCCTTGCAGTTATGTGGATGTTGCACACCCAGCACCCATGAGGGGAGGGGAGGGAGGGTTGCAAACTCAATGTCCTCACCAGTCTTGAAGGTCATATTGGCGAATGAGGCTGGGTGGGTTCCACACTGGGCAGAAAACATGCAGCTCCCGCCTACGACTGTCAATATAATGATGTGCACCCAAAACTGCCAAATCTACCATTTTATAAAGAAAAGCTCCAAATCTTGACTTGTATATAAAATATACAGATTTTTAAATAAAAAAATTGTTCCATCACCTTGTGCAGGCCAAACAAAACATGTTTGTGAAGTAGATTAGTTCCATAGCTTCCGGCGATTTGCAGACTCAGTTTCAAAGTGCTTTTTTAAAAAACTGTAAGTAGAATATAATACAACATGATCAACAAACTATTTCCAGAGATCCTATAGGAGTGGTCTCTGGAAGGAAACACTGGAAGACTGGATTCAGAAGCAGAAAACTTTGTTTTGAATCCAAACTATATGCATTTTTTATTAGCTGAAGGATTCTAAATAATTTATTCAACTCAGTTATGGATTACTTATAAAACTAGTATAGGCACACCTGCTATTCTTAATAAATATAGGCTGTTGCAAAGAACAAATCAGACTGTCAACTGAGGAATTTCTCATGCAAATAAAATAATTTGTAATGTAAACTTCTGAAAGGCAAAGAATAGGTCATAGTATGTAGTGTTTGTGTTTGTCTGCACACCGATGCATTCAATAAATATTTTTAACTGACTTAGCTTACCAGAATTCCTGCTATAATTCAAATTTAGAGAATTAATCTCTTTCAGAGTCTACAAAATACTCTGTGTGACTCTTAAGCATAATAATTCACATAGTGACTGATGAGTGCTAAAACTATTGATCAAAGTTCCCAGACATAGTGAAATCATATGCTAATATGTAGCTCTTTGTCTGGTAGAGATGCAAATAATTTTTGTCTGGTGGAGAAAACAAAGACAAAGGTTATCAATTACTGTCCTGCAGGATATTAACCAGTTATGGCATCACCGACTCGATGGACATGGGTTTGAGTAAACTCCGGGAGTTGGTGATGGACAGGGAGGCCTGGCGTGCTGCGATTCATGTGGTTGCAAAGAGTCAGACACGACTGAGCGACTGAAATGAACTGAATAATTATTTATCTATAACTAGTTCCTCAGATGCTCTTTAAACCAATTCTAACATCTACCTGGTTGCCTCATTAAATAACAGTATTAAAAAAACTTTGACAAGGATTCATATTATATTTGCATGAGAATGAAAATTTATCCTTTTGAAAACTATACTTTGATATTAGCCTGTCTTTTCTTAGCCAAACTAAGTTCTTTGATCTTCTGAACTTGTTTTACTAATGTTCTCCAGTTTATAGCAATGCTGTAAATGCTGAAGTTTAACTGGGCACAATGTTAGAAAATCTTATATCACTGACATGCTTTTGGACAGATATATTTCAATTTATTTATTCATTCATTCATCCCATTTTCTTTTTTTTTTTTTTTAAATAAAAAGTTTTATTGGAGAAAAATAGAACCACCACGTACACAGGGAAAAGAGCACAAAAATTCAACTGATACAGAACTGGAAGTCACAACTACCCAATGTTGTTTGCGATTACTTTTCAATTTCTTAAATGGTTTCCCTCAATTTTTTAAATAGCCTTGCCAATTTTCAGCTGAAATAGAATCAAGTTTTCAAAAAATTAAGAGCCTCAGCGAAGGGACCAGCTTTTAAGATAACAAAGGCACCAAGAGTCTCCTAATAGGACCAATTCTACCGAAAAATTCCTGAAGCACATAACTACTGAGTCTGGTAGAACAGTAGCTCAGAGACCATCAGGGATTAGGTAGAACACTGACTCAGACGGTCCAGTATGCAGAGAGGGCAAACAAAAAAGCTGCATTTCCCTGTCAGATGAGTTCACGTAAGAAAACCAAGGCGGTGCTAAGAAAATACAGGCAATGGCTGCTCAAAATAATTAAGAAGGCAGTCTAAATACCACATATTATTAGACAAGTGTGTAAAGTGATGCAATTAGAAAACAGGCAACTTAAAAAAAATATGGTCACAGGTCTTTGAGAACTCAAGAAAACAATCAATAGCAAACACAAGAGCTGAAAGTCTTCTCAGCTGAGGGTTGAAAGTGAAAGTGAAAGTGAAGTCGCTCAGTCATATCCGACTCTTTGTGACCCCGTGGACTATAGCCCACCAGGCTCCTCCGTCCATGGGATTCTCCAGGCAAGAATACTGGAGTGGGTTGCCATTTCCTTCTCCACATCGTATTTTCCAACAAACATTTCTGGAATATATGCAGGACACTGAAGAGGATACAATGATGAGTTTTAAAAGACACACACGCAACAAACATCCCTTTTAAGGAAGTTGAGCAGTGAGTGGGGAGTAGTTCTATACATTGATAACTAGAATATCAGAGGATACAGATGAAGGGCTATAGAAACTTACTGAAGGAGTCAGTGTTAAATTTGATTGAGGGCATCAGAGAAGGCCTGAGAGGGAATGTGATACATTACTGAATCTGGAAGGATGACTAGGATTTTGAAAAATGGTGAAGAAAAGAAAGGTATTCCCAGCAGAAGAAACAGATAATTCAAGGAATGTACACTGGGGATGTGTCCTTCTATGAAACTGGAATATACCTGGGCTTTGAAGGAGAAACTTACACGAAAAAGGCTGTAGGAGTCTATTGTTATAAAGCAAACGACCCTAAACTCAGTGACTGCACACAACACTTGTATAATATTTCTCATAAATATGCTGATCTAAGCTGAGCTCATCTAGAATGTTTCTGCTCCACATTCCTCTCACCCTGCCCAGGAAACAGTAGGTGGTCTGAGGTGTTTCCTGGAATAGAATGGCAGAGGTTCAGGAGAGCAAGCCACACGATCAATCCAAAGCCAAGGGGTGGGGAGATAGATTCCGACTCTTTAGTGGAAGAAACTGTAAAGTCATACGGCAAAGAACATAGATACACAGAGGGGTGAAGAAGTGGAACCAGTGATGCAGAATCCAAGGGAACCTGCAGGAAACCTGAATGCCATGATAAAGATTAAACTTTGCTGCTAAGAAACTAGATCTTAATTGTTCTCATCACAAAAAAGAAACAATAATTATATAACATGAAAGGGGCTAACACCAAGGTGGTCATCCTACTGCAATATGTAAATGTATCAAATCAACAAGCTGCATGCCTTAAACTCACAGTAGTACTACATGCCAGTTATATCTCAATAAAAAATGAAAGAATTAAACGTTGTCCTAAGTAGTGGAAAATCATCACTCTTTTTTGAAGCAGCAAGGAGACATTCTTAGGTCTATGTTAGATGATTCTGCCTGCTAGCTAGGTGGAGAATTAGAGAGTTTATAAGCAGCTGAACTAGGGTAGTGGCTGTGGGAAAAGGGACAGAGGGACAAAGTAAAAATAGTTCTTACGTAGAATAAAGTAGGTCATCTTTTGGAAGAAAAATAAGAAAATCAAAGATACCACTCAGATTTCTAAACTAATATGGGACTGAGAGTATTACTAGCTACATTTACTGAACATTTATTTTGTGCCAGCTACTATTGCAAACATATTACACATATCATTTGATTAAAGTGTCACAGAAAATCCACAACACAGTGTTACAGTTTTCTATCCCTGTTTTATAAATGCAAAACCTGAGCCTTAAGGATAGTTGAGCACCTTGCCTAAGGTTCTATGCTATACTTGACAAAATTGGGGTTTAAACATAAAATTATTTTGATTCCAGAATCTGAACTTGTAAGCTCTCTGGGCTGCCTCAGCAGGACAGGGATAATGAAGGAACCAGATATCGGGGGAACTAACATTTGAATTTGGGAAGGGACTGGATTAGCGGCTTTATATCCTGGCCCATCATACTGTTTTTGAGTAGTAACGTGCTAGTGTATTTATTGGTATAAAACATCATTTCGATTATTTTTAAATGCCTTAAATTCAAATCACTTTGGCTCAAAGGGGCATTCATTTGGAAAGATTCAGAACCCACCTTCCCTGCACCCCTCCCCCCCCACATCCATCCCCTCTCTCAAATCCTTCTGAAGTATCTTTGCTGTAATTTCCTCTTCTTAGGCTTCTAATGGGGTTTTTGCGTATTCACCATTTGTTTCCCACAGATCCTCTGGTCCATCTATACTTATGGTAGTCCCTAAAGGGGTTGTTTTAGAACGGCTGAGGGGTGGAGAGAAAAGAGAGCATTTAGTGCGGATTCTGGGAAGGAAGAGAAAGGAGGTTCAGAAGTTTCTAGTCCAGTTCCAGCCCTTTCCTCTTATTTTTTTCCAAGTCCTCCTTCTTTCCACTCCTTTCTCTTGTCCTCAGAAACAGATCTACTCTCATTAACTCAACACATCTCTCCATGGATGATTTACATCAGTCAATGTATTTTTCCCCAATCATTCCTCCTAGAGAGAGATTCAAGCTCAGGACAGAGGAACCTGGACTCTGGTCCTCTCTGAGGTAGAACAACATCTGAGGACAGTGCAGAAGCAATGAAACCACGTCACACTTTTCATTGTACAAAACAAATACCAAACTACTACTATTGCCATTGCAATCACTACTAGTCTGCGGAATGTGAATTGTGTCAATTTTATACCTGTATATATACAGAGGTGACTTAAAAAAAAGCTAGGATAGCAATGTGAAGAGCTGTATTTATCTCCCTCTCCACACATACATATGTATATTTTAATTGCCATTCAGCCTTTTATTTTAAACCTCATTTATTTCATTAAATGTTATTTTAAAATGTCAACTACCTTATTGTTATGGGGATTTCTCAACACTATTTATTTGAATTCCTTTTATTCATTATTTTTTAATTTACAGAATTTTGTTGTTTTCTGTCAAACCTCAACATGAATCAGTCATAGGTATACATATATCCTCTCTTTGCTCTTAATTTTTAAGGCTTTTGTACATATTATTTAAAACAAAATATATAGATAATATATGCATGTGAAATGTGTACCATATAGAATATATAAAGAGGTGTAAATATAATTTTCCCTCTTTTGGTTCATTCAGCTTTACCACTGGATGAGATACACAGCTACAGGGGTAGCCTACAAGGTGAAGGGTACTGTGATGGTTAATTTTGTGTCTACTGGACTGCGCTATGGTGGCAAGATTATTTGGTCAAATGTTCTGATGTTTCTATGAGGGTGTTTGGGGGATGCGATTAACATCCAAATCAGTGGATTTAGAGTAAAACAGATTGTCCTTCATAACGTGGATAGGCCTCAAGTCAGGCATGAACATAGAAAAAAGCTGATCTTCCCTGAGCAAGAAGGAATTCTGCCAGTAAGCCTCCAAGTCTTCCTTGGGTCTCTAGTCTGCTGACCTAGACTGCCGATTTGGGATTTACTAGGCCTCCTTGGGCTTTCCTGGTGGCTCAGACAGTAAACTATCTGCCTGCAATGAGGGAGACCTGGGTTCGATCCCTGGGTTGGGAAGATCCTCTGGAGCAGGGCATGGCAACCCACTCCAGTATTCTGGCCTGGAGAGTCCCACGGACAGAGGAGCCTGGCGGGCTGCAGCCCATGGGGTCACCAAGAACAGGACATGACGGAGTGACTAAGGACAGCAGAGCACAAGCCTCCACAGTGGGAGCAAGTCCTTAAAATAAAACTCTTTGTACATACACATCCTGCTGGTTCTGTTTCTCGGGAGAAGACTTATACAGGGACGTAGGCTTTCCCCCACCACTCTCCCTAGGGGATAGGTCCCTAGTTCTTCTCATGTTCCCCCATGTTTCTAAGACACCAGACAGAAAAAACCCCTCCCCTTGGAGGCCTCAGTGGATTGATAGCCCAATCATCACCATCATACGTGCCATCAGGGTTCCTCATGACGTGCACCGCTGCCTGCTCCAGCCTGCCAACTGCCAGTCTCTGTGTTGCTTTGCCTGAAGGAAGGGGTAGTTGAGGAGAGGGAGGGGGTCAGGACACCCTCTCCCCCATCAATGCAAGCGTATTTGACCTGAGCAGCCCTCAGTCAGTCTAAAGCCAGCTGGTTTTAGAACAAACAGCCTGGCTCTCCCACCACCTGAGTTGGGAAAACTCTGAGGCACGTGTTTCATGCCATTCAGCAGAATTTCCTGGGTGTGTGTGGGGTGGGGGGGTGGGATTAAGTACTGGTCTCCCATTGCAGTTTACCTGCATCTCCCAATCAAACTGCTGCCGCTGCATTGCTTCAGTCGTGTCCGACTCTGTGCGACCCCAAAGACGGCAGCCCACCAGGCTCCCCCGTCCCTGGGATTCTCCAGGCAAGATACCAAACTACTTACACTCAAAACCTGGTCTTGGGTTCTGTGACCCAAATAACAATCTCCCCCATCCTCCACCACACAACTACTGCTGTTTCATTCACCAGACAAAGTCAAGGTTGACAGAAGCAGTGAAGTGAGGGACAGACAGGTTATGCTGGACTTTCGTGAGATGCTGCTGATGAGGCAAGACTACCATGCAGATTTGGAGAGTTTCAGAGGGCGGAAGGTGCCCCAGCGACCTCTGAGGATACAAAACATCACGTAAGTCCCCCATGTTATCCTGCACACTCGTGGGAGATTTGCACTCGGCTGCACGATCTACCTTGGGCTTCAAACACCCACACCCAACTCTGAGTAAAACAGATTTTGCAGAAGGACGGATAACTTATCTTCCTTGGGAGTTCATATAGGTCATATTGCTATTTGAGAGGCAATGGCCCTGAGTGCTCTAGAATTTTATCTGTGGATTAGATCAGAAGGCAGGGCAGTTTCTACACTGCAGTTTTCAGTGCTTTCTCCAGAACTTTTACTCAATGGTCCTTGGAATTATGCTACTGCCTTACAGTGAACACAGTAAGGAATAAGTGAAGTCGAAGTGGAGTCACTCAGTCATGTCTGACTCTTTGTGACCCCATGGACTAGAGCCTACCAGGCTCCTCTGTCCATGGAATTTTCCAGGCAAGAGGACTAGAGTGGGTTGCCATTTCCTTCTCCAGGGAATCTTCCTGACCCAGGGATCAAACCCGGGTCTCCCGTATTGCATGTAGAAACTTTACCATCTGAGCCACCTGGGAAGCCCAATAATACTGGAGTGGGTTGCCATTTCCTTCTCCAGGAGATCTTCCCAACCTAGGGATCAAACCTGGGTCTTCCACATTGCAGGCAGATTCTTTACCAACTGAGCCACGAGGGAAGGCCACAGGAAGGGAAGGACCTCCTAAATCCTCTTAGCAAGAAAATGGTCACGATTGCATGATGCAAAATGAGACCCCACAGAATAAAAAGAAAAGGGGAGGGGACAGATTTCCAGAAAACCTTCCCTCTCTTCCTGCACATAAAGTGAACACTATCCTCACTCATGTTTGTCCTTCCTATTCTGATATTCTTTCCTCTTTCTTCATTTGCCTAGCACCTATTTTTTTCTTATTTAACCTCCATATATATGGTAGGCAGCCTTAAATCCTCCCCAGGACAAAGCTGAATATGACTTTAAAAGGGGTAGGACAAAGGAGAAAAGGAAAGATATTCCCATTTGAATGCAGAATTCCAAAGAATAGCAAGGAAAGATATTCTTATCTTCCTCAGTGATCAACGCAAAGAAATAGAGAAAAACAATAGAATGGGAAAGACCAGAGATCTCTAGAATGGGAAAGACCAGAGATCTCGTCAAGAAAATTAGAGATACCAAGGGAACATTTCATGCAAAGATGGGCACAATAAAGGACAGAAATGGTATGGACCTAACAGAAGCAGAAGATATTAAGAAGACGTGGCAAGAACACACAGAAGAACTATACAAAAAAGATCTTCATGACCCAGACAACCAGGATGGTGTATCACCCACCTAGAGCCAGACATCCTGGAATGCGAAGTCAAGTGGGCTTTAGGAAGCATCGCTACAAAGCTAGTGGAAGTGATGGAATTCCAGTTGAGCTATGTCAAATCCTAAAGATGATGCTGCGAAAGTGCTGCACTCAGTATGCCAGCAAATTTGGAAAACTCAGCAGTGGCCACAGGACTGGAAAAGGTCAGTTTTCATTCCAATCCCAAAGAAAGGCAATGCCAAAGAATGTTCAAACTACCACACAACTGCACTCATCTCACATGCTAGCAAAGTAATGCTCAAAATATTCCAAGCCAGGCTTCAAACAGTACGTGAACCGTGAACTTCCAGATGTTCAAGCTGGATTTAGAAAAGGCAGAGGAACGAGAGATCAAACTGCCAACATCCATTGGATCATCAAGAAAGCAACAGTGTTCCAGAAAAACATCTACTTCTGCTTTATTGACTACACCAAAGCCTTTGACTGTGTGGATCACAATAAACTGTGGAAAATTCTGAAAGAGATGGGAATACCAGACCACCTGACCTGCCTCCTGAGAAATCTGTATGCAGCTCAAGAAGCAACAATTAGAACTGGACATGGAACAACAGACTGGTTCCAAATTGGGAAAGGAGTACGTCAAGGCTGTATATTGTCACCCTGCTTATTTAACTTCTATGCAGAGTACATCATGCAAATGTACATCCGGGCTGGATGAAGCATAAGCTGGAATCAAGATTGCTGGGAGAAATATCAATAACCTCAGATATGCAGATGACGCCATCCTTATTTGGCAGAAAGTGAAGAAGAACTAGTCTCTTGATGAAAGTGAAAGAGGAGAGTGAAAAAGTTCGCTTAAAACTCAACATTCAGAAAACTAAGATAATGGTATCTGGTCCCATCACTTCATGGGAAATAGATGGGGAAACAATGGAAACAGTGGCTGACTTTATTTTCTTGGGCTCCAAAATCACTGCAGATGGTGACTGCAGCCATGAAATTAAAAGACATCTGCTCCTTGGAAAAAAAGCTATGACCAACCTAGACAGTATATTAAAATTACTAAAAAAAAAAAATAAAATAAAATTACTTTGCCAACAAAGCTGTCTAGTCAAAGCTATGGTTTTTCCAGTAGTCATGTATGGATGTGAGAGTTGAACCACAAAGAAAGCTGAGTGCCGAAGAACTGATGCTTTTGAACTGTGGTGTTGGAGAAGACTCTTGAGAGTCCCTTGGACAGCAAGGAGATCAAACCAGTACGTCCTAAAGGAAATCAGTCCTGAATATTCATTGGAAGGACCGATGCTGAAGCTGAAACTCCAATACTTTGGCCACCTGGTGCAAAGAACTGACTCCTTGGAAAAGACCCTGATGCTGGGAAAGACTGAAGGCAGGAGGAGAACGGAACAACAGGGGATGAGATGGTTGGATGGCATCACCGACTCGATGGACTTGAGTTTGAGCAAGGTCTGGGAGTTGGTGAAGGACAAGGAAACCTGGCGTGCTGCATGCAGTGCATGGGGTCACAAAGAGTCAGACATGACTGAGCAACTGAACTGAGGGCAGACACTGATGATCCACTGGGCACTGCTGGAACATTCTAGGGAACAGAGATCCTTCCTTCCTGCGCGCACCACCTAACTCATCACAGAAAAGTGCTGCAGCCAGGGACAGCACAGCTCCTGCTCAAAAGCTTCCTTTCCTCTTCTCCCAAAGTTTGCAAAAGGACTCATTCCTGTATTTAAAGAGCAGAAGCAAAGCAAACCATCATATATTTAACCATTTTTTTCTATCCACAAAAGGTGGCTTTTATTATGAACTACGCAGATTTGAGTCAGTGCCTTGAAACCTGCTCAATTCATGGTGTTGCACTAAATGGTTTATAAATTACAGCACCCACAGACACAACCAAGCATACATTTATAATATAACTAAGTTATGAGTAAGCTGAATTTCCAACTCAACTAAAACACGTGCTTATCATCATTGTGTCAATTCATATTACAAAAAGCCCATAATGGAACCAAGACTCTTCTCCTTTCCTAAATTCAAGGTACTTCCAATTCCAATTTACACAAGCCTAAATTCCTAGGTTTTTTTGAATTTCAAACATATTTTAGCCTTTAAAGAGTAAATACAGGAGTATAAATTGATGCAACTTTTCTAGGAAGCAAGGTGGCAATAAATATCAAGAGCCTTAAAAACGTTCCTCTGCTTTCACCCAGTAATTCCATTTCAGAGAACCTATCTGCTGTGAAGGATTAAAATGCTGATCATTGATATATTAAAAATGGATTATATATAAAAAGGTGCATTTCATATTAAAAGAAAAAAAAATGGAAATAATCCAAATGGCCAACAATAGTAGAACTATCCTATTTAGGCAGCAATGGTCAAAGCACACATTATGAATCTGCAATTATTATGTCCTCATTTTCATGATCAGTAACTGAAATAAAAGATGCACTTTAACACAGGAAGCAACATAGAAATTCACCACTAAGCACGTTATTGATTGCAATGTCCTCCTTTTTATTAAATTATAAAACTGGCTGCTGTCAATATACACATTTTTGGAAATGCACTTTTATACTTTTGTGGAGCACATGATTTTAAACAGACAAAATATTTCTATATTAACTTCTCAGTCTTCAAGCTATTTCGCACTGGTAGCCAAACTACCAAGTATAGATATTATAATATACAGTCAGAATTTAAGGAAAATATTACAAAGACAAATGCCTTAAAAAGATGATAGTGCAGAGAAAACCGTAGCTCTGAAACAGGTATAAAAATTTAGTCAAAATATTTTAGTCCATTATGGCTTTGCAAAGCTTCAAAGGAAGAAAATTGAAGACACTTCTCATCAAAGGCACTTAAAGAATTGTAATAAAATACTTCTTTGAATTTAGTTTTGAGTCCGACAGTATTTTTTATCTTTTTCACATTCTGTCTCTCATTGAAACAGTCCTGGAAGGCAGCTATTAATAAGGAAAAATAGTTATCATTTTCTTAATATACATGTTAAAAATACGCAAACAGAATTAATACAGCTTTTGGTCCGTGGAAGCAGGTAACAGTATCAGACTGTAGTATTTCTCTTAATTCTGAGCCCAAAGCCCTCAATTCCCCAGACTCAGTCCCCTGGGCTCCCCAGGAGGTGCCCCGCCATCGCCAAAGTGCGCTGAAACTGGAAAAAGCCATCCTCCCTGGCTTGGTGGGAGTGCTGTTCCCGCATAGCACACAGGAGGCAAAACCCCGGCATTATAATTCCGTGTCCCGGTATCGGGAAGCCTGGCCATAATAACCGCGCCTCGAGTGTTCTGACAGCTGCTGCCGGTATTCCTCCTCCTCAGCATCACTGCCATAGCTTCCTCTGGGATCCTGATAAAGTCTGGCAGGGCCTTTCTGTGGCTCGGGGGGCCTGGAACTAACAAAGAGAGAGGGTTATGTGCAACCAAAGCTCGGGCCTCCCTGCCCGTCCGTGCTGCATGCCGTGGGCCACTGCCCACGACGGATGACTTACCTGAGTCACCCTCTGCTGACAAACCAGGGCACTCCTGGCCCCACTCCTGGTTCACAGAGTGGTGGAATTGAGGACAGGAATCACAGGTCAAGGCCGATACCCACTCAAGTAGCGAGTGGGGAAGACAGACACATACTCTGACCTAAGAACCCTCCAGCCCGATGAGGGTGCCTTCCTGAGATCACTGGTTAAAAGTTCACAAGCAGAGCGAGTTCTTCACCAGTTTTAGTCAATTATACCAAGTCCCCTCTGTTGCTGGGGCCTCCTGGTCAGCTGTGCCACTATTTGACTGGTAAACAAGAAACTTGCCTCTAATTTTCTATAGCTGTAAAACTAGACTCCAGTTTGCAGTCAGAATAGCTGCAAGAAAATGTGATTTTGTTTCCTATTCTCGGATGCAAGAAATGATCCAGTGTAAAACCTCAACAGGAAGACACTGTGATAATCACTACTGCTTATGCAGCACTTTAAAAATAAGGCATCCTACCAACACCAGTCAATTGATGTTCCCTTTCCCTCAGACCACAGCTCACACACAGCCTGACTTGGCTAAGTGACGCAAAAGGATTACTGAACTTGTTGGCCAACAGCTAGAAAATATTAACGGTGAAACAACTGGCATCTAAACCCCAGGAATTTTGCTTATGCACTATCCTAACACAATTTAACGCATCTGTGGCTCCAACTGAATTTCCCCGCTGGCTCAGTAGTAAAGAATCCACCTGCAATGCAGAAGCTGCAAGAGATGTTGGTTTGATCCCTGGGTGGGGAAGATCCCCTGGAGGAGGGCATGGCAACCCACTCCAGTATTCTTGCATGAAGAATCCCATGGACAGAGGAGCCTAGTGGGCTACAGTCCATAGGGTTGCAAAGAGTTGGACACGACTGAAGCGACTTAGCACGCACAGACATGGCTCCAATGGGTCTAAATGGGACTGACTTGGATTGTCAGTGATTATACTGTGTTGGAGAAGGAAATGGCAACCCACTCCAGCATTCTTGCCTGGAGAACTCCATCGACAGAAAAGACTAGTGGGCAACAGTCCATGGGGTCCCAAAGAGTCGGACATGATTGAGCGACTAAACAACAACAACATTGTCTTAGTGTTAGCACACAATCAACACTACCAAAAAAGTTTGACTCTATGGTCTTTATAATTAAAATTGACTGAATAAGTAAACAGTTTACCAGGAGGAAAAAAAAACACAAACTTTGTTACTTTGAAATGTAGGTGAAAAAAAATCCTTAAGCATCAAAGTCCTACACAAGTCTCTTTTTCAGACCTATACCCTCAGAGCAGCCCTTACCTTGTGTACTGGGGTGGGCCAGGGTCCGGCTTGTGTGTTTTGACTGGAACTGCATAGATATCAGGATGCTTCTGAGCAATTTCAATCTGTGGAGATTACGGGGGTAAAAAAAGAACAAGAGGGAAGGGATGAATGACTAGCCAGTCAGCTTGCTCATTTCCTGCTGGTTCCATTCTCCAATCCCATTTTAACCGAGAAGATGAAAAATAGAAGCAAACCTCTAGTTTCCAGGGTTGTATGTGATGCCTAGTGGTAAATGTCAAATAGGAAAAGTGTTTAAAACTAATGAAAGTCTGCCACATGCTACAACATGGTTGAACCTTCAGGACACTATGCTAAGTGAAATAAATCAGCCACAAAAAAGACACATATTGTATGATTCCACTTCTGTGAGGCTCCTGAGCTGTCAAATTCATAGAGACAGAAAATAGAATGGTGGTTAAGGGGCTGGAGGAGGGGAAAATGAGGAATAATTAATATACACAGAGTTTTAGTTGGGGAGGATGACAAAATTCTAGAGACCAATGATAGAGATGGTTACACAAAAATGTGAATATACTAATGCCACCAAACACTTAAAAATGTTAAAGATGGTAAGTTCCATGTATATTTTATCACCAAAAGAAGCAAAAAAGAAAAAGAGCGTGGGTCATCTCCTGCCTTCTGGGACGGCCCACACTCTGCCCATAGTGTATGCTTCTCCCAGGGCCACTCTTGCCTTTTGAGACAGACTGCATTCTGTCTGTGGAATGTATCTCTCTAAATACATCCACTTTATTACTAATTACTTTGTCTCTCACTGAATTCTTTCTGCAGTGAGATATAAGGAACCTGAGTTCCAGTAAGTCCTGACACCAGGAACTAAGGCCCCCCCACAGTTGGAGGATGGAATTATGTGGACCCTCCTGACTTCAATCAACTACAGACTGGACTCTGTCAACCTCTGTTCCAATTCCATGCTGCAGTCTTCTCTGCTCAAGCCCCCTTATGAATATGCATAGAGCCTTAGTCTTAAACCTCCCCAAATTTGCAGTTCAGGGAGACTCTGCTTTGGGAAAACATCCCTCGTGGTCTCCTTACTTGCTGCAGGTAATAAATCCTTCTTTTCCCTTACCTTCCCCCTCTAAAAAAGAAAAAGGCCCAGAAGCACTACAATTGTTGTGACAAATTTAAATGAAGAAAACTCCCATAACCACTGGGCCGAAACGCTCCAGAAACCTTTACTTAACAAATGTTACAGTGAAAAATAATTTTGAAGAGGCCACAGAATCTCTTGTTACGCTTTCCTATTCCAGAACCCAATATAAAGTTCTGAAGCACAAAGAGTAGAATCCTATTCACCTGCAATGTCAGGTTTTCTTGACTGGAAGAAAAAGGGATGTGCTAATAGCTGGCAATCTGAAAATGAGACACCCATAGGATGTGCCTTTGTATCACGCATGTCAACATACTCTTTCATGTTTGTGGCAGTGGCAAAAGGACTGTAAATCATCACACTGCGATGAAACTTCTTTAAAATCCTATTGCTGACACACTAAAATGACCCAGTGATTGAAAACAATTACCCTTGCATTCTGTGCTTCTTGGAGCTCTTGCATTCTCTGTAACCTTGCCTTGTGATCCATCTTCTCAAATATTTTTACTTTGCCCAGGACAGACTTGGGAGCATTGTGCTGCTCCTCACTGCCCTCTCCCGCCTCCTCACTCTCTGGGGGAGGGACGGGAGTGGAGGGCTTCAGTACAGGCCGTCCAAAAGTGGGTTTCGCTGCAATAGGAGGAGGACAACCTTTGGTAGATGCCCCTGGAATTTCGTTACCAGCAGCGGCTGAGGGGTTTGACTTGTATTCATAAGATCTGGAGAAGTCAAAAGATTCTTCTCTGTTTTGGGTTTTGGCCTGCAGAGAGCAATGACATAGTTTTAACCTTGAGCTTTCAGTTTATTTTCAAATCTCTATTAGTGATTTAATACACTCCATTTCCTGATCAGTTTCCAAAGGTGGTCAACAAATTCCACTTCAACAAGGAATCAAATACGACAAGGTACATGGCCAAGACCTGGCATCCAGAGCCCTACCTCACTCCCTACAGAAGAGTATTAAGTGCTCGAAAAAACCAAGAGGGTGCTGGGGATGTGCTGGGAGGCCTGCAAGTGCTAGAGGTGGATCAGACCTAACTCTGTCCTAGAGGAGATTTGAATCTTAGAGAGGACCTCAAAACAAGTCAGGTTTCAGGATGGAAGAGTGGCTCCCGAGTTCACACCGTGCTGAGGGGACGTGCCTTGGTCCACGTGGACGTGGGGACGTGGGTGGTCCCCAGAGGTCCACCCAGAAGTGAGGAAACTGGGGTGGGGAGCGGTGAGGGAGAATATCATGCTGATGGCCACTTTGTTTTCATACTTCCATCCTAGGCCACTTGTAAACTTTCACTCATCTATATTATTAGGTCACCAATTACCTCTGAAAGCTCACAATGAATTATTACTTTCTTCTTATCTAAAGCACTGAGTTAGGAAGAGAAACTTTACTGGGTTCCAAGGGAAAGCGTATATATAGTTATAGCTGTGATTCAGAGAGGGGTGAAAAATCATATGACATGTGTTCTCACATTGGTTCTTTTCTGGACAATGGTTTATTTAAAAAATAAACTGTCCTCATAATGAGAGGCATTGTAAACAATAGTGGTGATTGTTTTCTTTAGCAAGTCATCAGGGAGGATTTTTTCAGGTGGATCTAAATCAGATTATGGGCAGAAAAATTTAATTGGATAGAAGAAGAAAAACAGATTCTATTGACAGGTGATTCTGGGCATGCAGTATTCATCCAACTTTTATTCTTTCTATATAAACAAACAAATAAAAAACAAAAGGAAACAAACACCAACAGTCCTAACATTGTACCCTCTTCTAAAACTGCCTTTCCATTTTACTTTTTTTGCCATTTCTTAATTTTTTGGATTCACCCAAAAGATAGGCTCCAATAGAGAACCCAGTTGGTCAAAACCATAATCCAGCGCCACCTTATTGGGCATGCTCTGCCCTGGCTACGCAGGAGCTCCAGGTGAGCTCAATGTGTTTCTTCCTCCTTCCCATCCTGGGCTTCCCAGCCACGTACCTTGGGCGGCTCTGGCTTGAATGCCGGGGGCGGGCTATTGTCCCTAAGTTGATCTCTGCTAGCAGCCCTCCTCATCTGAGCTCGTGGCTCTGGGCTGGGTTTCCTTATGCTCTACAAGACATAAAGGTTCATTCACAACAAGAACATCCCAGCAGGAAGAAGAGAGCACTGGTCTTCTTTGCTGGAGTTCTTCAAACTTGGGGAAATTAAGATGTTTAGGTTCCTAATGTGTGTAATTTGAGCTACTGATCCAGTGCTTCTTTACTGAAAAGGCAGATACCTGGTATACTCTCCCATTAGCAAGTGCTTAAGGTATATTTTTCCCAAAACTAGCTCATCTCTCCCTTTACAGTAAGAAAACAAGAGGTTTTCGAAAAGTTTTCTCACTAATAGCTGTTAATATTTTATTCTTTACAACTTGTCTGACAGTATATACTAATTTTTCTTTTTGGTCATGGTGAATTGTTCCTCCTTTCAACTTATATATTTGGTCCTTCTATATCATAAAGAATAAAATTCACTGAAACAACCTAAACTGCTGAAGAGAAGTCCACAGAAATCCAAATATATGGAGACTCTTGTCTGCAAAGGTCATTATCCCAGTGTTCTCTGAGGTGCAACCAGTAACTGCTCTGGTCCTAACTTAGTGCTAGCAATGTGATTTCTAGAATCGCAGAAGCAGTCTACTCACTGGCCAGTGGATGCATAGTACGTGACATCAGGCATATAATTAATCAATAAACTCAATTAAAAAACTGAAATACAAAAGAGAAGGAAACTGATGGGGAAACACTCAGGAGTTTTGGCAAGATTAGAAAGGTTAAAGGTAGGGTGGAGAAGAAAAAGCACAGACACCTAAGAGTACAGAGAGAGACCTAATCAAAGGTTACAAGTAAATACAACAATACTGTATTTAAAAGTAATGCCCCACTGGTAATTTGGACAGCTGGCCTCACATCATGACGTCATGCCCAGGGGCATCTGTGGGGTGAGTGCCAATCACTCAACCTCTCCCAGCAGTTGGTTCCTGCCCCACTCCCCTCTGGACCACATCCAAAGCACACAGGCATTAGCTTGGAATGGGAGGCTCCCTAGACATCAACCACTCCAACCCTTAGGAATACCTGCCTCAGCACCCTGAATAAGCTGTTGGCCAGAGTAATTCGAGTGAAACACCAGAACCTCCTTTTGCTGCCCAGGCCTGCCTCGCCTCACCTCCTCGTGCTGCACCGGCTCCGAGGAGCGGGTGATGGAAGACACCAGCGGCTCCTCGGCTGGCTCATCCAGCTCATTGTCAGTGTAGGCGCCTCCTTCACCGTCGGTGTCTTCAAAGTCACTGATGAGGCGGCTGTCGCAACTCAGATAGTCCGCGCCCATGGCGGTTAAGTAGGACATGCGGTCTTCGGGATCATCATCCATCCCTTCCATCTAGAGGAATTTGTTTCGGAGGGTCAGTGGGATCTGACATGGCTCCTGGGATTGAGGACTCAAGAAAATTCCCAAGGGCACAGCCAAGGGACTGAAACCTTGACTTGTTCGAGAAAAGGAAGTTCACCTTTATCTTCCTGAAATCACTTGGCTTTAAATGACTATGTAAATTTTGTGTGTAGAGACTTAAATTAGAAACCCTCCACCCTATCTCTCCTTGCCACCATCCATCAGGCTTCCTCACATTGTGCACTTTTCTTCTAGAATCTGGCTCCCCTCCAGTTTTTTCTGTTGAACTGGTCTCCCAGCGATAAGTGCATGCTGTCTGGAGCTGTAATGCCTCTCCACTCACCCACGAGATTCTCAAATCCTTGAAGGCAGAAGCTCCATCGTGCTCAGCCTGTTCTCACCACAGAGGCTAGCACAGAGCTGCAGCGGGCGTAAGCAGTCAGCACATGCTAGATACTCTGACTGAACATGCAGTTCCTAAAGGGCAGGGCTAGGACTCAACCATTAATTGATAATAGAGGCACTTACGCAACAAAATCGCACCTTGAATGTCTCACAAATGACCTCAAATCAGCTGGACCACAGAATACTAGCACCAAGGGCTCCTAGTACCACAGGGAATTCTATAATTTCTCTGCTTCCCCCCTGCAGTAGGGCTGTGGGAACTTCCTCCACAGATGAGAAGTGAGCCAAGGTTAGGAGCCTATACCAGATTCTAGCGCTCTCTCATCACCTACTCAAATCCCTAGAACTCATCCTCTGCCAACCTTCTTTCTAACACAACGATTCCAACTCCATTAGCTTTTCTTCCTTCTGTTAATTTTTAACTATGTTCTCCACACCCTCAACCTAACCCCTCATCTCCACTCTGGGCTTCCCAGGCCCCTGGTAATAAGTTGCAGAGTTCAGCACAAGGTCTTGTAAGCTCTGATTAGTGTGCTTGGAACACAACACTAGTTACTACATTAAAAGCAAAAGGGAAGTGAATGTAGGGCCGCATGTGTCCCATCTGCTTTTCTTGTAAAAGTCCCTTCGTTTTACTACTTTTTCAGAGAATTTACAAATTTTTGAACAATTGAAGGGTATGTTGAGATCACTCAAAATGTGCATGGTTTTTACTACATTCACTACCCTCGTGAGAAAAAAATTCAGAACACAGACTCTCACCTCGCAGCAGAGCATCTGTGTCACATACCTTTCCTTCGGAGACCCAGACTGCTTCTCCTTGCTGATGCTGAATCGTGTCTTTCAAGCTGCCAAACCAGCTGTCGTTGGCTGAATTGAGGTTGATTGTAGCTACAGAAACGTAAACCAAAAGGTGTGCCTCAATTTCACGTTTATTAGAAAACTTATTGGACATACTTACCCTAACTTGTCATGTTTCACACACACACACACACATACATATATAAAATCATAACTGATTCATGTTGTTATATGGCAGAAACCAACTCAACACAGTGAAGCAATTTTCTTCCAATTAAAAAACAAATTAAAAAAATACATTTTTAAAGAGTGTGCTTTCGGGAGCAACAATAACACATCTAAATAAAATATAAAAGTATGTATTTAAAAAATCAATATATAGACGTGAACAGTAAAAGAAAAATATATACCAATGTACTGTTTATCTCCAATAAAAAACTAAATGTATGTCATTTTGATAGGCTTAAACATTTCAGAATATAGATACAGACTAAGCAAACTCTACAGGTGTGTATTCATGGGACATACATTTTCTATTCTGAAAAAAATGCATCCTACATAATAGCACTTACTAAGACTGACCAAGCACTTTCCTAAATACGTTACATGGATTAGTTCATTTTATGCTTAAACAAACCTTGCAAGGTGGGTGTTGCCACCATCCCCATTCTATAGATGAAAAACTGAGGCACAGAAGTGAAAGTAACTAGTCTAAGGCCTCACACCAAGCAAGTGGAAAAGCCTGGATGCAAACTCAGAAGTCTGCTTTTAGAGCTTATGGCTTCAGCCACTGCGTGACTCAGCCCATCTGAAACATGAATTTGGAGCACCAGGGTAAAATACCAACCAGTAAAATACATGTGATCATTCTTCAGCAATACTTTGGACCTACAATGATCAAACTCCAAGTAAATCAGTACTTTTTAGAGCTACATCATCATGGCCTATTATTAAGGCCATTATGTGTCACCCAAAAGAAAACTGGATCTTGTTGCTGAAAGTTGTTAGGCAGCCTGCTCCACCTATCCTGTAATCTGCATACTTCTCTATAAATAACTCCAAAGAACCAGAAAGCAAATTTTGTAAGCAATTTGCTTCAAGATTTTCTTCCCAGTAACATACAGCATTCTTTCATTTAAAAAGTCTCAGCATTGACCTTGGAAAATCCTGAACAAGCTGACAATTTCCTGGGCTATTAATTATTTATAGTATTAGAATAAACTGATACCTGGGACAACTAAAAGAAAATCAACCTTGTTTCCTTGGATTTTTGTACCCTTATCATGTGTGTGTGTGTTAGTCACTTAGTTGTGTCCGACTCTTTGTGACCCCATGGACTGTGGCCTGCCAGACTCCTCTGTCCATGGAATTCTCCGGGCAAGAATACTGGAGTGGGTTCATCCCCAACCGAGGGATCAAACTTACATCTCCAGCATCTCCTACATTGGCTGGCGGGTTCTTTACCACTAGTGCCATCTGGGAAGCCTTGTCATAGTATCTTGTAAAGATGACTGTCCTCTTGGTAACAAAAGTGACATTGGGCACCCCAGGGACAAAATGAGTGATCTCCACTAAATGTATACAGAATGTTCAGCTACCTTTTTGAGCTTTATGCTGAAGTTGTCTAAGATAAGTACAGTTTGTATTTATCATGAGGAAAACCTTAAGTTAAAAGGGCCATTTGTAAAATGCAGAAAATATGTTCATGCCCCCTGATAAAATGAAACAAGCCAGAAGCCTCTTACTGAATTCACATTGACATCTACTGTGTGGAAAAAAAGAAAAAACAGTCATTTCTAACTGAGTTGGTAGCATTCAAATCATGCACTTTACCTCTCTTTAAGAGGTGGGAGCACAGCCATGATGCTGCCTTCCTTTCTCTTAGAATCAAGTTCCTTTGGTTTACTGTTGACTTTTACTCTTTAGGTTTCTCAGATTCTTTGACTACAAGCCATCAGGTTACCGCCTGTCATTTCCAACCTCTGGACTAGACTCATGCTCCCTTGGATAGACTAGATACACCTCTCAAACTCCAGAAAGCGAAATACTAGAAGGAGCTTCCTTCAGGCTCCATCACGGCCGGGAGTCCTGGGCTTCTGAGGGCATCCACTGCCAGCCCAGGCGCGGGTGCGCTCGGCGCGGCTCCTCCTTCCACAACCAAGGAGGCTGGGGCGCACAAGGCGACAACGGCGACACGTGAGGCTGGGGGGTGAGCAGGATCAGAAGTGACTGTCACGGTGTGAGGTTCCTCTCCAGGTGATAGAGCAGTTCCAAAATGGGTGGTAGTGATGGCTGTACATCTCTGAATACACTAAAAACTACTGACCTGCATGCTTAAATCGGGTGAATTATAGGGTATATAAATTAAATTTAAAAATGCTATTCAGGGCTACCATTTAGAGGGACTCTAAATGGAGAGAAATCAACCAAGGTGCCCAGCCAGGGAGGGTGGCAACTTCCGTCTGCTTCCTGTGGTCCTCAGTGTCCCTACATATCCTTGGGAAATCAAGAATTGCCTATTGCAGTTTGGATATTTTTAACTGGTACAAAATTCACTCCTCCCCACTAGGCTTTCTCCAACACTGCTGCTTCTGCTGCTGCTAAGTCGCTTCAGTCCAACTCTGTGTGACCCCGTAGACAACAGCCCACCAGGCTCCTCTGTCCCTGGGGTTCTCCAGGCAAGAACACTGGAGTGGGTTGCCATTTCCTTCTCCAATGCATGGAAGTGAAAAGTGAAAGTGAAGTTGCTCAGTCGTGTCCGACTCTTAGCGACCCCATGGACAGCAGCCTACCAGGCTCCTCCGTTCATGGGATTTTTCAGGCAAGAGTACTGGAGTGGGGTGCCACTGCCTTCTCTGTCTCAAACACTGTATTATGGCAAAGAAAAAGGTTTATAATATGTAACAAGGATTTTGAAAAAGTATAAAATAGTATCACTAATGAATAGCATTTATTCACCACTTCCAAAGTCTTAGGACTGCATTATACATTAATTGCAAATTAATGTAATTAAAGTAATGATCTGTAAATTACAAATTTCATATCAATGAAATCTGGGAAACTGATAAAAGTGCTGGAACATACTGTGGTACTTTAAAAATCCCACAATTTCACACAAAGGATGGCTCTGCATGGATCTCTAAGTCCACAATTCCATTCCTGTGGTCTTTAAATCACGAACTGACTGCTTTAGCAAAACATGTTCAACAATTCCAAGAAAATATGTAATGTAAACTTCATGTTTTAAAAAATAGCTTTTGTAACATGTGCATGCAAAACGTATTATTCCACAGTAAATTTTTTAAAGTGATGGGGGAAGGTTGGGAAGCCTAACATTTTAATTTACATTGACAAGTTAACTTGCTTTTGGGCAAATCTCAGAATAAAGTTTCCCTTGTCATCTCTGCATAATTGAGAAGGAGCTTGAATTTGCAAGAAGAGTCATTTTGCTTTAATTTTTTAAATTTTTATATTTTAGGTAAAAGGTATTTCATTATATTGTAAAAACAGTAACGGATATATATGTTAAAATACAAAAGACAAAATAATTTATACCTTTCAAAAATGAGCAAGACATAATATTATGCATAACAGTACAAAAAAAGTAAACCAACAAGAACCAGCAATGCTAGTTTTTCTTGTAACCAGCTACTATTAATATCACACTAAGCCCTGATTTGTCCTACATCTGAAATATTAACAATTTATCAAGACACTGTTTACAGATCTTCAGTTCTCCTACTCAATCACTTTTATTACATAGTAATTTCAAGGAGAGTCATTTAAATACTGTCAAATTTAAATACTCATCTATGGAAAATGGGATTTTCTCATTACTGTGCAACAAGGAAACAAGAAAGATATTCATCGAGTTTGTTAATCCACCTGCAACATAAGCCTTGATTTTGAATTACTGTTCATCACAGCTCTATTTTCCCCACTAATTAATTCATTGTGTGTGTGAAGGGATTGCTTGATGACTGTTGTCACCAATGTAAATCTGATTCTTGTTGCTTAGTTGTTGTTCTGTTAGTCGCTCAGTCATGTCTAACTCTTTGTGACCCCGTGGACTCTGCCAGGCTCCTCTGTTCATGGGATTTCCCAGGCAAGAACACTGGAGCAGGTTGCCACTTCCTCCTCCAGGGGATCTCCCTGACCCAGGGATCAAACCTGCATCTCTTGCATTTCCTGCACCAGCGGGCAGATTCTCTACCACTAGCACCACCTGGGAAGCCCCTATTAATTCATTTTAATGCCATAAATGCCATTAATTAAAAATCATTAAAAAAAAAAATCTTGGATTCTGGCCTTGGCGTACACCATCAAGTCACAACCTGGCCAGGTTGAGACACAGGGCATATAAAGTGCTCAGTGGGGCCATCCACAGAGTTTCAAGAGTTAAACTAAGCCTCTGGAAAAGGCCGAAAAAGGCCATCCTTTTTAAGTTACTCAGCACCCTGCTCCACCTATCCTGAAGACTGAGTCAGCAAATGAGGCTGACTCAAAGGCAGACCAATGAAGTGGCCAGCGTCTAGCCTCCCTCAGCCTGGCTCTTCCTCTACAGCTCATTATTTCCCCGCCTCCTATCTCAGATCCTCACATGAATCCTAAATTCAACTCTCTGAGGGAAGCCCCTAGCCATTCAATGGATTTACACAAAGATAAGGAGGTGGGGGGAAATGAAGTGGGCGTAGATTTAACATGCATCACAATCACACGGACCTCAAGTTCAATGAATTATCTGTTAAACGGAGGAATGGCAACATAAGACCCCATTCATTAGGATAATACGCCTGTGCTGTGAAGTATATAGAATATTGGACACACAGTCAGAGACACCACAGTGTTAGTCTGGGCTCAGCCATACACTAATGTGTGACCATGCAGAAATCACCTGGCCTTTCCTATGGCCTAAGAAGACAGCACCCGTGAAAGGCTGTACCACTGTTAGCTATTGCTGTAATAAAAACAGTAATGATAATAATAATTCCAGTAGTAGCAGTAAAACAAAGGGAAGATCATATATGAACATACCAAAAGCACAAGCTTAATCTTGACTCTACATTCACAAAAATCCAGTTTATGAAGCACCACTTCCTTCTTTGCGTTTGGTTAGATGACCTCTCAGTTAGAGCACTTCACCATAGTGGTACGTAGTGCATCTCACTCTTTAATAAGAAAAGCCAGTAACAAGAAAACAAGGGTCTAATGGAGACATTCATTCCCACTCTCCCCTTCCCTCCCCTTCCCAGTGTCAGATAAGTTAAGAGCGGCACAGGTTGATGATGACTGGTGCTGAACTCAGTTTAGTTACTAAGTCATGTCTGACTTTTGCAACCCCAAGGACTGTAGCCCACTAGACTCCCCTGTTGATGAGATTCTCCAGGCAAGAATACTGGAGTGGGTTGCCATTTCCTTCTCCAGGGGATCTTCCCGACCCAGGAATCGAACGCGGGTCTCCTGCATTGCAGGCAGATTCTTTCCCAACTGAGCTATAAGGGAAGCCCAAATTCACAGAGCTATCGTTATCCTAAGGATATTAATTATATCCACACAGTTGCTACATGTGGCTTCCTTTAAACTGCATGACCAAAAACTTCATGCAACCCTTTTAAACCCTTAATTATACCACATTCACAGTAGTAGTCGTATTTTTAGGTAGTGCACACATTCAGTTACTAAAAAGATCACATTCTTAAATCATTTTACTTTCATGAATAATAGCAGCAGTAGGTCTTCATTTCAGGAATTTTAAAAAATATCCTATTACGGAAAACTTTAGACATACCAAAGTGGAGAGAAGAGTATACATCATGAATGCATCACCCAGTGTCAACAACTATCAACTCTTGGCCAGTCTGGTCTATAGCCACACTAACTCTCCTCACTGAAGATTATTTAAGCAAATCCCAGATATGATATTAGGTCATCCATAAATACTCTCATTTACCATACATGCCTAAAAATGAGAACTTCTAAAAACAAACCTAACATAATCACAGTATCATTTTCACCTTAAACACAGGAGTAATAAATTCTTGAAAGTGAAAGTGAAGTTGCTCAGTCGTGTCCGACTCTTTGTGACCCCATGGACTGTAGCCTACCAGGTTCCTCCATCCATGGGATTTTCCAGGCAAGAATATTGGAGTGAGTTGCCATTTCCTTCTCCAGGAGAGCTTCCCGACCCAGGGATTGAACCCGGGTCTCCCACATTGTAGGCAGATGCTTTACCGTCTGAGCCACCAGGGAAGCTCCCAAATTCTTAATAGCTTAATATCATCTAATTCGTATATCATCTAATGAAATTCTTAATATCATCTAATATCCAGAATATTCAAGGCTATCTCAGAGACATTTTAAAATAATGAAACCAAGTTCCTATCACCTTGTAAGTCAGCGTATGCATGGACAGTAAGAAGAGAAGAATGACACAGCCCATAACAGATATGGGTACTCAGTGTTATGCCAGGCTTAATCACTAGCCTTGTAGTCCCACCCAAAAAATCTGAACCTCATCAAAATGACCAGGTATTGTGTATTATGGATCTTTATGATCATGTTCAAACAGTCAAACTTACAAAGTTAAATATACAAACACCATGAGTCTAGTATACTCACTTTATAGGATTAGTTCCTTTTTGAGGAGTCATAAACAGAATTTCAGATAACTATTTTCCATTCAGATTATTTTCCTATTCCTTCCATCCTACAGTTCCTCATTCCTCACTTTCGAGCAAAGAGTACATTTTACATTTCACTTACCTGTGAAAAGATGTGCACAAGTTTTTTTAAGCTTGTTGGCTTGATCAAATAACTTTCGAGAACTTTTGTTGGATGATGGATTCAACCTCTGTCTCATAGTTTTGACACCTTGCCTAGAGTCTGGGTTGAAAAAGATCACAATCGGGAACCACTGAGTATAGTTCAACAGGTCCACAGCCTTAGGCGTTACATCCAGGAGTGCATGCTTGTCCTGTTAGAAATGGGGAGAAAGATGACGTAAATGGGTAAAAGCCAAATAGCATCAAAGAGTTTGTGTTAATAAGTAAAGGTCGCATCAGATAAAATGCGCCCATGTGTATCACAAAGCCGAAACGTTTCCCTTCACATTAGGTCCACTTTAATATTACCAATCTATGAGAACTTCTAAGAAAATCAATTAACAAGTTTTTGGTATAATACTCAGAACTCCGAGACAATCAATACATTAGTTCACAGAACATCAACTGATTGTCACACAATGAAACAGCTTACATTTATATTCAGCTTACTAACATTTAATAATTATTAAAATACAGACTCTATTCTTAAAAAGACTGCAGCAAACCATGACCCTATTCTTTCCAACAGCGTGGCCTTCAGGTGACTTTTCTTACCTGTTCAATAATCTGTCTCACGGTATTTAACCGCACCACCCCGGTGGATTTCTCAGATCCTGCGTCTCTTGGTTCTGTTTCTGCAAAAGGAAAAAAAAAATAAAGCAGGGAGGGGGTTACTGAATAAAATTTTAGAAATCAATGACAACCAAGTACCGCTCTCCTAGCATCAACTAGGACAGGAAACCTGACATTCACTGTCTCCTAATAAGAGGCAATGGGAAGGACCAACACTACCTGTTTCACCAAAATCTAACCAAGGGAAACAGACCAGGCCAACAGGGAGCATCCGATGAGACAAATGGCTTGGACTGTTCAAAATATCATGCCACAAAATAATTTAGAAAAAGGAGAAGATCAGAAAGATATAAAAATCAAAAGTACTGCATTCCGAACTTAAAAAAGAAACAATAATTTACCTTGAAAAGCATAATTGGGATAACTGATAAAATTTGAAAAAGGGACTGTATACAAAATAACATTATTGTATCCATGTTAAATCTCCTGGTTGTGATAATGGTATTATGGTTGTATAGGAGGAGAATTAAGAGATTCACAGAGGTAGGAAGTGTTATAAAGCCTACAACTTAAAACTTTTAAATTCATCAGCAGAAACTGTAAAAAGTGTGTGTGTGTATATGTGTGTGTCTATGGGGGAAGAATATAGATGGAACATGTTACCTGGTGAGAAGTGACTCCAGGTGAAGGGTATGTGGGTGTTCATTATTTTTTCTGCAGGTTAGAGATTTTCCTAAATAAAAGTTGAGGGAGGAAAAAGTATCACTGACAGACTTACTAGCAGTTTGGAAGAGGTCAGGCAAGTCATTTGCCAACTTCTCCAGGGCTATATCTGCTATGGGGCCAAATAAGACGACAGGTCTCTTGAAACCAGCTGAAATGAGAAAAGAAAAAGCCATGAAATTAGGTGTAAAATAAGCTAGAAGGATATATTTTACAAAATGAGGAATATGGCCAATATTTTATAATAACTACAAATGAAGTATAATCTTTAAAAACTGTACACCTGTGATTTCATACATATTATACAGCCACTGTACTTCAATTAACAAAAAAGAAAAGCCATGAAGACACCTCCAAGTCTTTAGCTGTTAAGAAACAAATGTATTTTACAGAGTATTGATAACAAAATAGTGGACATCCCAGGTGGTGCTCGTGGTAATGAATCTACCTGCCAATGCAGGAGACGCATGAGACCCAAATTTGATCCCTGGGTTGGGAAGATCCCCTGGAGAAGGAAATGGCAACCCATTCCAGTATTCTTGCCCAGAGAATACCATGGACAGAGGAGCCTGGCAGGATACAGTTCATGGGGCCACAAAGAGTCAGACATGATGGAACAACTAAGCACACACATTGATAACACAACTAAATAAAAGAAACTGTGTGTTCTTCCATCTCCAATTCAGCCCAGCTCTTTTCTGAAGAGTAAAAGCTCTCTCTTTTATTATAATTCATTCCCCTCACTATTACTCAAGATAAACTTTGCTCTATAGAATATATAAAAACTTCTGAATGGTAGTATTAAAATAAAAAATAACCAAGGTTGTAGAAATACAAGTTTGCACAGTCAGTTTTTTTAAGTTTTATTTCGTGCTGAAATATGATTCCAACTGTCAGCTCACTTCGCCTAAGAGATATAGATAAATTGGAACGTGACCATTAAAGTTTAAATATGAAGAAAAAGAGGCTCTGAGCCCAGTCAGATCATTTCCTGGCCCACATGGATCCCTCACCTTCTCGAAGCAGAACCCTCTCGTAGGCTGGGAACTTGGTGCTGACTGTCACGGCGGCGGTCAGGTCCTCCCGACTCTTCCGAAGGTTCTTCTTCACACCTGATCTCTGGCCGCGCATCCTCCAGAAGTCTGCCCTGTCCCCGGTGGTGTCTCTCTGGGCATTCTGAACGCTGGCCATTTGTTCCGCTCTGAGAGAAGAAGCCAGGGGAAGTAAGTTCTTAAGTCAGGAAATGCGCAAATGTGAGCGTCACTAACTAAATCCAGTCACTATCGCTTATGGACTTGGATCAGAGAAGATGCAGCGTGACAATGAGCAATGCCAGGGGTGAGAAACATGGGTGCTTTCTCATCCGGATGGAGGCAGAGAAAAGCTGGGTGCACGTGAAATCTACCAGGAGTAGCTCAGTAATAAACACGCTGACATGGCTTGTTCTGCTTAGGCTGGTGTACAGACATGCCCTGTCTTACTCTACTTTGCTTTATCAGACTCTGCAGACCCTGCATCTTTTTTTTTTTTTTTTTTTTTTACAAATTATAAAGATATGTGGCAACTCTACATTAAGCAAGTCTATTGGTGCGATTTTTCCAGCAGCATCCACTCGCTTTGTGCCTCTGTGTCACAGTTTCTCTCAAAATTTCAAACTCTCCACCAGCAAAAAACACTATGAATCACTGAAGGTTCAGATGATGGTTAGCATTTTGGGGGCACTAAAGTATTTTTAATTAGGGTATGTACCTTGCTTTTTTAGACATAATGCTAGTGCACAATTAATAGACTTAATAGTATAATATAAACATAACTCCTATATGCACCAGGAAACCAAAAAATTTGTGTGCCTTGCTTCATTACAATATTTGTTTCATTGTGGTGTCTGGAACCACCACACCATCTCTGGAATGGAACCAAACTCACCGTCTCTCCCAGGTCTCTTCATACATGAGAAGTGGATGATGGGAGAGGTCATGATGACAAAGAACGAAGTCATATGGGGCTTCCTTTATGTGGGGGTGTTGTTTATGTGTAGGGGGGAATCTTAGGGGGTTGTGTGGAATCATGTGGACTCAGGTACCTGCTTTTGTTGGGGATTAAGCCTTTCTCCAGTTCGTTTCCGATCCTCACAGCCAGCCAGTGGCCCAGTTTGCCATCGTAGAGTGTATCTACCACGCGGAAGACCTCCCCTCTGGTGAAGGCCAGGCTCTGTGGAGTTTCCTTCTCACATTCAAAGTGACTTCTTATAAAAAATGAATCCCCTCTGCCACAAGCCAGTATGTCTCTATACACTGAAAGACAAAAGCCTCATTTCATGCGGTGCTCAGCCTGGCCAGGGGTCTTTCCTGGAGGGGTCATCAGGTTCTCTGAGCTCTGACCACCCTCTTTACCTTCCATGCATTTAGTGAACTCAGCACACAGGCCCCATGGTAACCACAGCCCAAACAGGGAGAAGGACAAGTAACTAAGTTCATGAGTTTTGCTGTGATGGTTAGTTTTCTGTATCAACTTGACTGGGCCATGTGACGCACAGACATTTGGTCAAACATTATTCTGACTATGTCTGTTGGGGGTGTTTCTGGATGAGTTAACATTAACACGTAGACTGAGGAAAGCAGACTGCCCTCCCTCATGTGGGAGGCTTCAGCTAGTCTGTTGAACTTGAACAGATAAGAAAGGTAAATCCTTCTCTGAGTAAGAGATAATGAATTCTTTTTGGTTTCAAAGTGTGACATCAGCTTTTTTCCTGCTTTCAGACTCAGATACACTGGCTCTTCCTGGATCTTGAGCCAGTCCACCTTCAGACAACAAGTACACAATCAGCTCTCTTGGTTCTCAAGCCTTTGGACTTGGACTGGAAGTAAACCATCAGCTCTCTTGGAGCCTCCACCTCACCAACTCACCCTGCAGATTTTGGGACTTGCCAGGTACCATAACCATGCGAGCCAATTTCTCATAAAAGCAGCTCTCTTTCTCTGTGTGCCATTTTGTCTGGAGAACCCTGACTAATACAGGTGCCAATCAACCCTCTAAAGCAGACAAGAAGATTCTATTAACTTCTATTTTACAGATGACAAGACCTGGAAAGGTGAATCAACTTGTCAGACTGATAAGGGTTAATGTGAGGGCTGAATTGCAGGTGTGGCCTCTGCATCTGTCATATGGAAAACCTCAATCATAACTTCAGGCAGTAATTAAGGATGGATTCAGAAAAGCAGCTTTATTCCAAAATCACACAACTAGTAAAGTTCTTTCAGTGGGTGCATAGAAACCATTTCCATAGGAAGTTAAATGCCACCCAAATTCTTTCCACATACCTATGACCTAGATATAGGTCAATTTTTTAACACTTGGATTTGCCTATTCTGGTCCCAAGCTACCTCCCTCCCCTACCGCCCACTGAACTCAAAACCAAACCTGCTCACCATCAGCTCGGCTCTGAGCTAAAATGGTCACCGTTTCACCTTTGGGGATTTCTAACAGGTACAGAACAGCATCCTCCCGAACGAGTCCTCTGAAATCCTGTGTGTTCACCTGATGGAGGAGGGGGAACCAGAAAAGACAAAGCAAGAGAAAAGAAGTTGTTTCTTAAAAGGTGCCACCTGAGCTTTTGACCTGTTTCCATCAGGGCCTGCCTATGTAAAGAAGCATCGGTCAGGGCCCCACAAGTAAAGAAGCCCTTGGTGCCCTGCTGAGGCCCGCCAAGCACCCAGCCTGGACTGTGGGCACCACCACACCCTCCTGCTCCCCACACTGCCCACCACCCCTTAGGAATGTGTCATTCCACCAAAGACCCGTCACTGGATCGGGTGAGAATTTCTAGGAGTGTGTGTCTCCCTCTCTTCTTTGAGTCTCCTGCACGGGTAGCCAGGGAGGTAATGTACAATTACAAATCCAATAACTAGAATTCAATAGGGAGTGGTGAGGTCTATGGCGAATGAGCAAGCTGGCTCAGCTTAAGGCATTACTACTTTTTAAATTAGTTCAAATAGAAGCCTGCAAATAAGGATTCTGCCCCAATCTACCTTTTTCTTATAGCTTCTATCATCTGAAATTGAAGAGCATTAATTTTACATGGTAGACTATCAACCTAATGTATAGGCTTTTATATTTAAGCTTCTGCCATATAATGGGTAAAAAAGTCCATGTTTATCCACCGCTGATCAAGTAGGGTACACTGTAAATAGCTTTTGGAAGACAAGTTAGAAAGAGTAAAACTCAAAAATGGTACAAAGAAAAAGACATTTTGACATCTTTGCTCTGTACCTTGAAAACCATTTGAAAACAGAAATACACATAAGTAAAATGGAAAAATGATTTTAAAGTACCTTATGTTTTAAAAAGGTATTACAGAAGTGAAGATATAGAATTTCTCTGAAATACTTTCTTCAATTATTGAAGACTTGTAGAATCTTTTAATCAAAGAGTAATGCCTTACTACTGAAAAAAAATTATTAATTGAGCCTAATTTAATTAAGGTTGGAATTTATAATGAAGTGAAAACAGGCATATTATTTTTCATGGAAGTTTTCAATGTGGGGAGATCAACCAAGCTAGCCCTTTTCGAAGTGTAGGTAGACACAGGGACTTGGAGTTGTCACTAACTAGGCTCTCCTTGGGAATGTTTATCTCATCACATTCTGCGTCATGCTTGTGTTGTAACTACTCTGGAGACAGCTTGGCTGTGTCTAAACTGCATTACTGCTTTGTAAAATATAACTGTATAAATACAAGAACAGAATGTTGAAAAGAAAAAAAAAAGTGAAACTTGGCATGAGACTAAAACTATACTTGGTACTTTAAAAATGGTGATTTACTAAACCAATCATGTTAACTTTTACTTTGACACAATATTTAGCACTTAAGATAGCTCATTTCCATCTCTTTGTCTCTGAATTAAGGATATTTGACCTTTGGTATTGAATCCTTTCTTGTGTGCTATCTGCGGATCTACATTTGTGTCTATACATGGCTCTGTATACGTCTTTATATGCACTGCACATGCTTGCATTTGTTTATTTAAATAAAGCAAAGCCACAGGGCATGGGTGAAGACCTTGTCCACCTCTACAAACTGAGAATGACTTTCCATCAAGCCAAACACTATAATGGTTGAAATTAAAGCATACATGGTAGCTAAAATCCACACAGTTAATAATCAAACTGAGGAGGTTTTTTGTTTCTGTCTTTCCTCTTCTCTAATAGTTTCTGAAAATGAAATGACAATCATACCACGTAACCCAAGCACTAAAGCATGTGTTATTTCAGTTATTTATACGGCACATAATTCGCCACCCAACACACTCATGTTTTCATTCCGCATGTCAAGTTGTCACCTTTACAAAAGAAAGAGCTGCACTTAAAAACCCACAACAGAAGAAAGTGCTTAAAAAAAAAAAAAAAAGAAAGTGCTTGGTATATGTGTATCGGACCCTGGTATGCTCAATCTGACGATGAAAAGAAGTGCTGAGACAAACTAAAGGAAAAAAAGGCCAAGACAGCACTTTGGTTAGGTTGTACAGCCCTCTCCAATAAATATTCTCCTTCGTTATCTATTTAATAGTCTACAGGGTCCAGCTGTGTCTGTTGTGAGCCTGAAGAGGACTCTGTGTCAGCTACACTAAGACTGTGTCACAACCTCTCTGCCTCAGTAGGCGAGCTCAAGGTTTTTCATCTCTTTGCAGAACGCAGGGCTCCTTTCGTAGTCAACAGAAAATTTATTCATGCCTAAGAATAAAGACCATCTACTGTGTGACCTCCCCATGAGACTACTGCAAAAGACGTGGGTCCCCACAGTTTCTTCCCTGTCGCCAGGGTAATAACAGGAAATAAGATACTTTCTTAAATAGCAAACATTTCGTATCATAATTTTTACCCACGGAAGTGACTCTCTCTGTCTTTAACTTAGAGATAGGTCTGTCAAGCCTCTAAATGAATTTACTTTTTTTTTTCCAATTTGGAAAGTCTTTCTCCACGCCACCCTATTCCCACCCCCGGGGTATGAAAATATTTTACCCTTGAACCTTCAGGAGCTAAAGCTTTCAAATTCCTAACTTCCTGTGGCCCCACATCATTTAGGACACATGCTTCTTTTTTGGTATCAACCCAAGAGTAAATTGGTATGAGCTGGCACTCGAATGGGATTCTTATCGGTAGCACTTGGTAAGCAGTGTTTCCTAGGCTCATGTGGTACCCTGAGGTTCACTCAGGTACACTTTGTCTTCCAGGATCCTGGCTAGAGCCAAAGAGGGTCTAGAATGTCACTGGAAAGCTTCAGAGCACCTCATGGTCAAGGTCTGCCCTTCATCTGCTCTGGAAATGAAATCTGAACTACCACCATGAGGTCACAGGCCAGGAAGGAAAAGGACCACTTCTTTCTGGGCTCTGCTGCCTTGGGAATTCTGCTTTTCTCCCCCTGTCCTTTGAGGTTAGATGCTCTTCTTACCAGATCCCCTAGGAACTCATGAGAAGAAAAGCAAGTTTACAGAAGCAGAAATTCCAGTGAAGACAACTCCCGAGCATTCTATATTTTTATAATCACAAGGTACTCAGCATGCTCGAAGTTAAGGCTCAAGTCAACAGAAAACACACGGTGTGTTTTTCATAAAATGTCAAAGCAGGAATTGCTTATCAGTTGTTTTTAAACCAACAGATTATACAAACACATACACAGTAGCTTTAAAAGTATCAGTATTTGATTAACCAGGTGTTCCCCTTCCTGAACAATTTTAGATGTAAGTGACAAAGAGTGGCAGCAACTTGTTATTTTTCACTGGGAAAAAGAAGGGACTCTGACCCTCCTACTCTTTTGAGTATCACCTGTTCTAATTTCTCCAGGATCCCTGCGAGGCAGGTATGCTTATCCACATTGAACAGATACAGAAACCTGAGTCTCAGAGCTGGAGCCAGGGCCACAAACTAATATGAAGCTGGGACAGGATTCAAATCAGACGATCTGATGGCAACATTCACCTTTGTTCAGTTACAGCACACAGCCTGAAGAGTGATAACCAGGCAGGAGAATCGGCTAAAAACCATGAGCAAGATCTTCCACCTTGGCCTTTAGTTAAAGTCTCAATTGTTTTGTGAATCAAACTAATAAAAATCTTTGTGAGGGTTCTGAACGCTATAAATTCCCACAGACATAAGGATGAGTTTTGGGTTCCAGGACTGAGGAAACAGGGTCCACTGGAAAGAAACAGAGACCTGATGCTCTGCAGCAACAAACCCGCAGCTGGTCTATTTTCACCAGCAGGACCACTTCTTCATCCTTTATGTAAGACCCTCCAGGAAACCCTACTCTTTCCCAGTAACACCTACAAACAGGGCTGGGATTTCATACCTTCAGAATCTGGTCCCCTTCTTGAAGACCTTCTTGCTCCGCGGAGGTACCCTCTTGAATGCCGGCCACAAATATCCCAACGTCATTGCCACCAGCCAGCCGGAGGCCCACACTGTCTCCCTTCTTGAACCTCACCATTTTGGTATTGGGGCTGCAATGGGTTCAGTTTCAGTAAAGAAAGATGGGAGGTTTTCTTATTTTTTTTTGGTAAAGGAGAACCAACATTAGCAGTGAGAGATTTAATTTCTTCTACCTATAGAGTGATTTACCCTTTATAAACTCTCTCTTGCCTTTCTTATATATATCTATAATTTTATTCTCCTTGGGGCTGTGAGATGAATATCAGGAGGCCACTTTACCAGTGAAGAAAAGAAACAGAGAGAATGTCTAAGTAAACTCATTCAAGATAAAAAGCAAATAAAGGGCAGGGTTGGGGTAAAACTTCAAGGCCATCTGATTCCGACTTCAGGATTCTTCCAAAGCAAGTCCTGCTGATCCCACAGGGCTCCTGTCAAATGGAGACAGCCTGAGTCCAGGGGAGCAGGATCCTAACCCATGGAACACCATGGAACCAGGGATTCTCACTGTCCAGTGAAGAGCCCTGCATCACTTCCCCATCCCTCCACACACCAGGGCCAGCTATCACTACAGTCCCTACAGAGGCACCAGAGTTAAGCAATTCTTCACCCATCTGGGCATTCTTGATCTGGCAAACTCAGCTATTCAGAATAACATCTGGGACACTAGCCAGCTAAGCAGACAAGCAGGCAAAGTTAACACTAACTTACTTCCACATTTTACTCTTCCTACGAATGATTTCTCTTTCTTAAAAACACTAGCAATAGAGATGGGTTAAAGGCAGCTGATTATATACAAAATCATCACCATTTAATGGTGTTTATGAACACCATTTTTCCAGATTTCAGTTAAGTTGACAGAGCTGTGTGGAGCAAGAAAGGGGAACAGGAAGAGATGCCTACCCATATATTGCTAAATCTTCAGGACTTGGACGAAGAACAGCTCTCGGGGCTGGTTTTGGTGGAGGAACTGTGGATTAAAAAACATCACTAGTTATAAAATTTTTTAAAAAAATATCATTAGCAACCAGGACAAACAGGTTTTGTCTCTAAATATGAAGATCACAAAATCCACAAAAAATTCAAGTCTGTTCCTTATGCTACATATACATCATCACATCAAACAAGAAAAATAAGTCTTAAAAGTTAAATTTTAAAGCATTAGCAGATGTCAGTAGTTTCTCAAAAACAAGTGAGAAGGAAAATGAAACTTAAAAATGCAAGGTGCATAATCACATTTACAAAGTGGTAGCATTTTTAAATAATTTAAAAGTCATGTAATAATGCTGTTTTTTCCATGGATAGATATTTATGCATTTAAATTTTGATGATAATTTTATTGTGGTGGGGGGTAGGTGATGGAGTTGAGATCAGAAATGGGACATAGGGGCTTCCCTGGTGGCTCAGTGGTAAAGAATCCATCTGCCAATACAGGAGACACAGGTTCCATCCCTGATCCAGGAAGCTCCCACATGTCACGGATCAACTAAGCCCGTGTGCCACAAGTACTGAGCCTGTGCTCCAGAGCCTGGGAGCCACAACTAGCAAGTCCATGTGCCTTAGAGTCCGTGCTCTGCATAAGAGAAGCTGCTTCAGTGAGAAGCCACGCACCGCAACAAGAGAAAAGCCCTCCCAGCAACAAAGACCCAGCACAGCCAAAAATACATACATAAAATTATTTCTGAAATAAAGAAATGGGACATGAAAGGACTTTAATCCAATCTGACAAAATGCGACTGTGTGACATAATTAAGAGGCATGTATCTTGTCTCTCTGCACCACCCCCAGGTCGACACAGAGATCCTAAGACCCCTATTAATTTCTGGAGTGAAAGGGGTACCAGGAGCATCTTTTGCTCTAATGTTTAGTCTTTAACCTTAATTTCTGACACAGAGTTCCTACATCCTTTGGAATTTGCTGGGTGATAGGAGCATCCTTTGTTCTAAAGAGATGACTCCTAGTAGGCTTCTGGACAGCCTCAAGCTGGGGCTGGTCACTAGGAGGAGGAAGTCATGCTCATGACAAAGCCTCCAAAAACTAAGGGATTCAGAACACTTCAGGATGGATGAAATCATTGAGATGCTGGTAGAGTGACCTGCCCAGTGAGGGCATGAAACCTCTCCACCCTCTCCCCATTCTGTGCCCTAGATATCTCTTCCATTTGGCTGTATCCTTTATTTTCAAAAGTATCAATATTTGATTAACCAGGTATTCCCCTTCCTGAACAATTTTAGATGTAAGTGACACAGAGTGGCAGCAACTTGATCGGTAATAGTAAATAAAGTGCTTTCCAGAGTTCTGTGAGCTATTCTAGCAAATTATCAAACTTGAAGAGGGGGTCATGGGACCTCTCAGTTTAGAGCTGGTTGGTCAGAAGTAAGGGCGGCAACCCAAGGCTTGTGACTGGCATCTGTGGTGGGGGCATCTTGTGCGACGGAGTCCTTAACCGGCAGGCTTTGCAGGAATTCAGTAGTCAGTGTCAGAACTGGACTGAATTGCAGGACACCAGGCTGGTGTCTGGAGAACTGATAGTTGGGAGGAAGACAAAACCCATGCAGTTGATGTCAGAAGTGTTGTGAACAGAAAACAGTTCAGGTTGGGGTCAGGGATGGGAGACAAAAGGACCATGACTACTGAAATATAACAGGAGGTGACCAATCTGTTGGCGCGTACAAAAGGCAAATTCTTTTTTTTTTTTTTTTTTTTAATATTAAATGAGTTAGGAGTGCCTCTTCTATACAGAAGAATGATTTTAAATATTTTTTCTCTCTCCTACCAGCCACCCTCTGGAATTACCAAGCATACACACCTGAATACGACTGTGTAAAATGAGCCTCACCTGGGGATTCCTCTTGGTATCTGGGTTCCTTGCTGGGCTCCGTGCTGCCCACGGCCGCCATATCCCCAGTGGACTTAAAGGGGGTGGGTGTGGCGCCCATCCTGGACCACCTGCTCTGCGTGTCCTCTCTTGAACTTAAGCACACAGCATGTTAATGTTTCATCACGTGACAGATCTGCCAACAGGTATGCATATACACACACAGGGACATGTGCAAGGGAAAATATGGATCATCTTACCTTGGTCTCTCCTTCAGCTTTTCATTTGAGGAATGGTAATCATAATCAGAATACTGCTGCCGTCTCTCCTCTGGAGAAAACGATCGGTTGGACTCTATTTCTGAGATATCTGGTTTCAAAAATAAGAAAAGTCTTTTAAATGAAACATTTAAGACCTGTGCCAGAAATTACTCAATTCTCTGAGCAAGGAAACATGGGAAATGGAAGAGAGGGCAGGCAGTAAATGTGCTATTAAATAGTCTGATAGTCTTCCCTTGGGAAAAAAAAATCTGATAGCTTGAAAGGAAAGACATTAATCAACAAAGAGGAATCCAAATTCAGAATGTTATGCTCCTCATTTATTATCCTTTCCATCAAAGCTGCCACTGAAGAGTCAAAAGCCAATGATGGGGTTTTTATAGATGGAGAGATACACAAACTCATCTTTACCATAGAACAATGCTTCTCAAACTTAAATGTGCATACATGTCACCTGGGATCTTGTTAAAATGCAGTTGTTCTGGGTAGGGCCTGAGATTCTGCAATTCTATCAAGCTCCTGTATGACACAATGCTATTAGTGGATTGAGGATGACACTTGGAAAAACGAGGTAAACTGCAAGCTCCTAGCAAGTTGGGATTATTTCTCATGCTCTCCTTGTTCTCCTGTACTCCAAGCAGTAACCACTTGATTAAACATTTTATATAATAGAAATTAAATGAAGTTTTAAGGTTTTATGAAGTAATTCTTTTAAAAAGCAAGTCCATTTCTAAACTTGAGCACTTAATATTTTCTAAACTTTTCTGCACAAAGGCAATACTAGATGGTTACGTAGAAAATGCCATGCCTAGTTATTTTTATGGGTAATTTTTACATGGTTAAAATGTTATCCTATGTGTTGTATATCAACTATATCTCAATTTAGAAAGAAAAAGAAAAAGTCATAATAAAGACACGCCTAAGAGCCAAAAAAAAAAAAAAAAGAATAAAGAGCAGAATATCCAAGACCAATCTGAAGGACATGAAGTTGGACTTGTTTGTGGAAATAAACAAAGACTAAACCAACTAAATAAATGATGTTATCCTATGCTATTCATCTTCAAGTTAAAACTAAAGAAATGATTACATCTTCATACAAGAGGTGACACAAATTCCAAACCAATGAATACTGTAATATTCAGTCATTCTAACTGATTCCTTATCATAGTGTCTACCAGTTTTAGCTATCCTCCATATTGTCTTCTCTTTGTTGGAAATATTAAGAGCCACTTCAAAAATATCATGTAAGAAAGCCCAAGAATGAGTAATTTACAATGTATGTGGTTAGGTCTTTTTTTTGTTTTTTTAAATATTTATTTATTTGACTGCACAGGGTCTTAGATGTGGCACACAGGATCCTCAACTGCTGCATGCTGGATCTTAGCTGTCTGATCAGGGGTTGAACCCAGACGCCCTGCCTTGGGAGGGCAGAGCCTTAACCACCAGACTGCCAGGGAAGTCCTGTGGTTAGTTCTCTGAGCCACTCCTATATACATTTGTTTACTCACAAGTTTTGTATTCAATCAGAGTCCACTGGGACTCTTAAGTGCACCAGAATTCCATACTGGAATCCTAATTTCAATAGACCATTTAATAAGAAAATAACAATCTAACTTGGAATTAAAGTTTAAAAGAGAGGTTTCTGTTAGGAATTTAACTTCCAGCTGAATGACTCCGATAAATAGAGATGAGAATGCAGAAGCAATATCCTTCCTCACTCCCAGCTAAGTTCATACCCTCCCCTTTCTTTACCTTCTATTTCTGAGTCGCTGTCATTTAATGAGGGGATGTTGATGAGCGTCTGTTTGCTGTCCCTCAGCACCACGAGCTGGAGTTTCCCTCTTGACTTTTCTATCAGTTTTCGAGCATCCGTTAAAGACATGTTCTCGGTTACAGTTCCATTTATCTGTGTATATGAAGAACAGTAACGTTCCATGGAATACAACTATTAAGAGTGAAATAGAAAAGTTCTTATTTTCCCCTGCTAAAAATGTAAAGGCTTTGCACAGCTATTCAAACAGACATGGGCTTTAAGATGACAGAATGAACAAAAATGAATTATCCTTTAAATTAAATATAACCCTGCGTGTCTGAAACCCAAACACACGTGTGAGAGCTATAGTGTGCTCAAGTGACTCTGTGAATTTACTGAACTTCCAAGTTCAAGACAATGGCTTGGTTTACTATTGGAACATGTTTCCTGACTGGAGAGATTTACAAAAACTATTAAATATTCAGCATTCATATACCACCAAGTCACCCTCTCATCTTTCCTTCATTCAGAAAATAGGAGCTTAAGCTTTAAATAAACAGGGGAAGAAGGATGTCTTTGTTGAGACTTTTTTTCTTTAAACTGACATTCCTCTATTACAAATCTCTAAGTCTGGTTTTCCTGATAAAAACGATCTCTCTGCTGTTCTTCCCGGCTTTGTCTTACTATTGAGACTCCCATCTCAACAAAGTTTCACTGTGTTGGAACTTCAATGTGGAAATGTAGACTATGAAGCTGAGCATGAACCTGGTTGTTCTCTGCCCTTATCCGCCCACCTTGAGAATTATGTCTCCTTCATGCAGGTTGCCATCTTTCGTTGCTAGACCGGTTCTGGTCATTTCCTTTATGAAGATCTGACTCCCAAGCCGGAGACCATATTCTAGGAGACAAACATACACATATTTCATTAACACGTCCAGAAAACTGAGTCTGCCTTTCAGGACTAACTACTTTAAAATATGTATGAAAAGTTAATTTTGCATGTGAGAGAGTCTGTAAGACCACTGGCTTGAACTTGTCGAAACTGTCACTGTCATAAAAAACAAAAGAGGCAGAGAGATTGTTCTAGGTTAAAGGAGATATCAAAAAACAAACACACTGCGTAAAACTTCACTAGGTCCTCAATTCAATGTGTGGGGTGCACAGGGGGCGGTGTGGGGAGGGAGGGTGTATTACATTATTTTGGAATAACTTCAAAATGAACTGGGCTATATTAAAAGGTATATTCATGCTAATTTCTTAAGAGTGATGATAGCATTATGGTTATGTAAGAGAATATTCTTGTCCTTGGGAGATACCCACTGAAATATTTAAGGATAAAGTTCATGTTGCCTGCAATTTATTTTCAAGTGGGTCCCAAAACCCCAATTAGAGACAGAGAGGGGGTAGGGGAAGAACAGGGGGAGGGAGAAAGGGAAAAAATAGAAATGGAACAAATGTGGCAAAGTGTTAAAAACTGATAAAACTAGGTGAAGGCTATTTGAGTATTTGCTACAAAATTAACACTTTTCAAAATAAAATGTTGGGGGAAGGAAAAAAACACAATTCGGTACAGGCATGTTCTACTGACAATCCAGTTACCTATAGGAAGGTACCACCTATATTATACTCTCCATCTATAACCATTTAAATTGTGTAGGATTTGGCACTGAAAAAACTTCAGTGTGTGAAGAATAGGGATAAATAAACCAGCAAAGCAACAGATACAGTATTCAACTAAAACTGGCACAGCTCTGGGGATTCATGGACTTAGTGTTGATCTCAAAAGAAAAACCACTGTATTTACTAAGTATATATATACTTTAAAATATTTTAAATATTATTCTGATTTTACTAAACTTGTAAATAGACATATTTTAAGGATGAATTTCGGTTATTTTAGGAAGCTACCTAAACCTAGCAGGTTTTAAAAGAGGCACATTCAAATTTTCATTATTATTGTTATGGACTAAAATCTTGTCAATTCAAAATAACTTTTTACTACTTAGATATAGATTTAAAGATCAGGTTTAAGTGACTTACAGTAAGTTTGCATCAGATCTTACAATGATTAACAGTGTTGAGGTCCACCGCCACCTTATAGGAAGATGATGCTCAAGAAATAATAAGGGTAAGATGGATGACATTTTCTTTCAAGGATGGCAATTCCTTACTGGTTAAACAGCCTCACAGTCCAGCACAGAAGGCTGAGACAAACCTCAGCCATGACTTCTCACGTGTCAACAATTCCTCTATCCTCTTAAAAACTGTACTCTTACTGTAAAATTAACAAGTTGCCATTGATGTGTTTGTAGGCATCTTTCAAATGAAGAAAAAAATCAGCTGACCAGCTTCTAAGACTTTTACAAGCAAGTCTATCTAATGCCCATGAAACATGTAAATGCTGGCCATATGAGTGGATCATATTTATCTTAATCAAATGAAGACCTTACCAACAGCCAGATATTTTTAAAGATAATTCTTATGGAACTCTGGCCAGTTATGCTTAATTATTATGTAATCTTAGCAAAAGGTGGCTTTAAAAATCTTTTTGAAAAAGTAGAACCTTGGGAGGAAAACAATGAACACTGAATTCTAAGTTTAAAGAACAAAATGGCCCAGAAGGAGTAAAATGTCACATCTGCAAAGCGGCACAAGCTCCCTTTGCTCCTCGGTAGTGTTACTAAGACCAGGCGTGACTTGGGCAGTTTCTTAGGACACGCAACATCTTTTTTAACTGTGGATCACAATTCATGAGTGAATCTTGAAATCAATTTAGTGAGCTGTGACCAGTATTTTTTAATTTAATGTAATGGAACTATTCAAAAACCAACACACAGTAAGGATTGTTCCATGAAACATTTGGTTGAGTTTTTCACATATTGGTGCACCCACAATTATTTGCAGGATGTGGTTCTTTCTGTGGCAGGGGTAGGAGCGGGAAGAGAAGGCAAAAGAGGAAGAAGCAGGAGAGGAGAAAGAGGAAGAGGAAAATACTGCAGAGTACTGCAGTGGGGAACTCAGGAACCTGGGTGCAAGTCCTACAGAACATACAGTAGGCCTCTGTGAAGGATGCCTCATATCAAGTCATCTTTCTCAAAACTCCTCAACAGTCCACAATCTGGAAGCAGAATGGTTTTCACTCTGCAATTCTTGGGGGTTGATGATGTCATTATCTAGGATGATAAGATTCTCTAGAACCCTTAAACCACCTAAGATGCACATTCCTCAAAGATCATACAATCTCAACTTGCACCATTACTTTCTGGGCCTGTGCTCCAGGTATCTTGTTATTCACATCCTTGCAATTATTTCAACATCTTTTCAGTATCAGGTCTTTCAACAGGTACCCCGTTCTATAACTCAACTCTTTATGCACCTCTAGAAGAGCTAAAGAAAACAAACCCTTTCATCTGATAGGCTCTTTAAAATGCAAATTCCCAACCTAAAAAGCAAGCGGTCTTACACATTACACTCTTGGATACTCATCTTTTTTCCTCTTTGGAGAAGAATTAGATAACAAAAAGAGATAAAATGTATCTTACAAGGAATTTAATATGTTGAATGCCAAGAATCAATGCAAGGAATATCACAACACGGGGCTCTAAATCCCTGTTCATTCACCTACTTGTTTCCTGTCATTTATTTCCAAGAGATGAAGTTTAGGTTCCAACTCTACCACTTATCAGCTTCAAGATGTGGGCAAGTCACCTCCCACCTCTGAGTTTCACCTAAACTGCAAGTAATACTGGTTTGTCTACCTATCACACAAGGCTTTAGTGAATTCGGACATGATTAAGTGTGTGCAACTGCTCCAGGCACATGACATGGATCAGCAGTGCAGGGCAGAGCCCACCTCATCCGTGGACACACCATAAATCTCTCCTCACCTTACTATCCCCACCTGTAAAAGAGGAGCGGTTTCCCACTCACGCAGGCGTCTAGTGAGGATTAAATAAGAGAATATTTATTCCACAGAGGACCTGGCATAGAGCAAAATCTCAATCAAGACTGGCTGGAGTATCATCCTCTACTGTGGATGATTAGTTTAAGCTGCTCTGGGTTCACCAGGAGAGCTTGTTAACAGGAGAGGCCACCCCAGTGCCTCTGATTCAGTGGGGACTGGGCTGGGGCCTAAGAATCTGCCTTTCTAACAAGAGTCCAGGTGATACTTATGCAGCTTTGAGAATTACTGGCCTAACCATTTAAAGCCAAATTTCTGCCACCTGGCTCTGCCATCAATGATATAACTCTGTGCAAGTCAACGAACTTCTCTGCACCTCAAGTTTTCTAGTCTATAAAATAAAAATATGAGTAACACCCATAGGAGGTGGTGGTGAGGATGAAACGAGCTAATCTGTGCAAAGCATTTAGGTCAATGTGTGGCACGGAAGAGTTAGCTATTGTTACAGTGCTTTTCTTCATCACGCATGACTACCTTCATTTGCTTTGCTTTTCATCAGAAGGACCCCGATGGGCTTGTCCGAGTCCGGCCGCCCCCGGGGCTCCGGGCTGGGGCTGCGGGAGTGGAGGTGCTCGCGGCTGCGGTTCTGGGACGCCCCATACCGGGCATCAGGCTGGGCCCTGTGGCCGTACTCCCCCTCAGGGGTGTAGGCGCGATCGTAGACCGGGTCAATGCTCCGGCCGCGGCTGCTCTCCCGGGCCCGCCTGTAATCATCGTGGTCCAGGCCCCGCTCGAGGCTGCGGCCACGGCTGCGCTCCCGGGCTCGCCCGTAGTCGTCGTCGTGGTCCAGGCCCCGCTCCAGGCTCCGGCCCCGATCCCGGCTGCGCGCCCGGTCGTGGGGACGGCCCCTCTCAGGGCTCTCCTCCCAGCTGCGGCTGCGCCCTCCGCGGCTGCTGGGCCGGCTCCTCTCGCTGTAGCCGCTGCGGGCGCTTCTGCCATCAAACTCGTCCATCACCTCGAAAGCCCGGTCATCTTCGTGGACAGGAGGACTGCCCTGCAGCGGGGCCAACTGGACCTTCCGGGGCCTCTTGACCACCTGTCACCAAACAGTGGAGACACCAGACAGTCACAACCAAACAGAGAGAATACAGTGCTTAAGAGCCCGGGTTTCCTTCCCAGTAAAACTGTGTGTTCCTACCCAGGCTAAAACAAGAAGGATAAATACCCCAGAGTGTTAAGAAGAAAGTAAGGCAATGAGTATAAAACCGAGCACAGTGTCTCCAAAAATCTGCTTCTACTCAAAAGTGTGAAAAGCACCAAGAGGCTTTAAATCAATAAGTTACAAAACTGAAAATGTGTAAAGTGAGACATTCTGTGTAGGAGTGCCTAGGTTCATCCATAAATCAATGTCATTCAAAGTGGGGGCTGGGGGGTGTGTGTGGCATGTAGGAGGAGAGAGGAGGGAAAAGAGGGATCCTTCTAGATTAAAGACTGATGAGACAAGGACCAAATGTGACTCATGAACTTTGGCTCCTGGATGGAGAACAAAAACAGTCTATCAAAGTCACCTTAGGACATGGACTGTGTACTAAATGACATGGTGAAGTTATTATTACTTTTCTTTAATAGGATAACAGTAGTAGAGTTATGTAGATGAATGTCCTTATTTAGGAGGTTTGAGAAGCAAGAAGGGTTGAACGGTCATATCTTGCCCCTTCGCGTCAAATGGTTCACTAAAAATAAGTATGTCTTTATATACACATACAGAGAAAAATTAATATGAATTAAAATGAATATGGCAGAATATTAACACTATAGAAGATAAGTGTTGATTATACTAATCTTTGAACTTCCCTTTTTGTTTGAAAATTTTTATCATATAAAGTTGGAAAAAAAAAAAAAACACCACACACCCCGTGTATCCCCCCAGCACTGTCCCTAACACACCATGTTCCAATTCTCGCTCGCTGTGTCCACTTGCCCTGCTGGAGTGAATACTCCTTATAGCTCAGACCTGCTCCAGGGTTAAGCAGATATTCAACCAATGTTTGCCGAATGACTGAGTAAGCCAATAAATGAGTGAATGGCACAGACTGCCAGTTATCTCCAAAGAAATGCGAGTTTATGAAGAAAGAACATGATCCTGGGAGAGCTGTTACAGATGAGTTTATGAGCTCGTAATTTAGTTTCTAAATTAATGTGGTTTTACCATTGTTCGCAATCTAGTTAATTCTCTTAGAGAATAATGATCTAACCTGGCTCTTCAGGCAAATTTATGCAGGTAAGAGAAGCACTGGTCTAAGTCAGGAGAAGGATGAGAAGGCAGGAAGGGTCTTTACATCAACCTTAGTTAGCATCACCCTCCCAACATGCTGAGGGTACAGAGGCAGTGGTGCCTAGATGGTACAATTCTGTCAAGTGCTAAAGAGTAAGTAGTAATTTTCCTCTGGGCATAAAAACAAAGCGCTACGGAGTCAAGCTGAACAAACCCAGGACGTACAATGGCAGCGATCTTCCCACTCTTCCTCAGCTGCTGAACAGCGAAAGAATGGAGCACGTCTTCCATGGGGGTGCCATTGACCATGACCACCCTGTCATTCTCTCTGCAACAAAACAGAAAAATGGGGTATGAAAAACTCCCAGCTTGCCCCTCTCAATTGTTCATTTAGGAACAAATAAAAGCAAAAGATTAAAGGGCTTGGTGTCTAATGACTCCTGAGGTTTAATCTGTCAACTTGGTCTGAGCTCTTCAGAGGAAGGAACCCAAGAGATGCTCAGAGCGCTTTGGACAGTGTCTCCTGGAAACCACCTGCAGAGAAGGACCCAAACCCACGGGATCCCTCCAGGAGTCACTGGACGGCACTACGGTCTGAGCACAGAAGGAACCCGTACATCAGGCCCTCCTTACCCATGGTGTATGGTGGACCATGGTACATGGTATGCTCCGGCAAATCTGCAGATGCCCCCAAAGGAGGCTGATAGTCACTTGTGTTTTGGAGGGGATGAAGTCAAGAGGTTGTTTCAGCTTCTTAAAGAAATTTTGAGGTCACAGAACCCTAACTCGCAACTTTATCTCATCCCAAAAATGATGTAAAAATTCTACCATGCTCTCTGTATGAAAGAAAACTAACTTACACATATATATATATTCCTTTCTTTTTTTAATTTTAAAAGTGCACACCACCAAAAGCCCCCTGTCCAGGGCCAACCAGTGGACTGGCAGGGATCGGGAGCAGGAGGAAGGACACTCACTGAAGCAGCCCGTCGGCGGGCCCACCCGGGAGCACGTCAGAAATGACGATCGATGTCTCCCCGTTCTCAAAGTGGGGGTTGTCTCTGCCTCCGGATACTGCAATTCCAAATCCTCTCTTGGAATCCTGGTCATTGAAGTTAAGATAAAAATTAAAATAAAATCCTCTATAAGTGGCTTTCAGGATTTATTACAGGCAGTCAATAAAATGAAGGTCAAACCAATAACCAGAGACAGTTCAGAAACAGAGGGCTTAGAGAAACAAGTGAGAAATAGAACATAACATCATCATGGTTAGCTGGCAGGTTTATAAAGGGAAATACCTTATCTAAAAGAAACAGCCTTGTGAAAGCTGGACAAGATTCATAGCACAGACTGGCGTTATCTCTAGAAGCTGGCAGGGGATGGAAATTACATCTTCTGTCCAAATAAGTATGTGCTATTAGAATCACCAATCACACCTGTTCTCATATCCAGGCCTGAGCTGGAAAGGCTCGTCACAACTGAATCTGTGTGAAACCCGTATTTTTAAAGAATACCTTTAACTTACAAGTTAGAGGAGCTAATGGTCACATTTTAATATACAGTGAAGAAGAAGTATATGGATTTTTAAAGACAAAACCTGAAGATGAACTTATTTTTGACATCTTATGAGACAGCAAAGTATTAAATTCTTTTCCACATGCATTTAGGATGGAAATAGAGATGAATGAGATTCAAGATTAATCTAGAAATGCATAAGGGTGAACCCAAATAATACAGAATCCTAATTCATTTCAGTGTTCAAAAAAGCTAAGCTCCTGGATTTCATCCAGGACTATATGTGGACTATATTCACATCCAGGGATATATGTGGCTATAATGCTAAATAAGAGTTTGATTATATAAAAATCTATTCAGAGAATAAAAGAAACCTTCACCCAAAAAAAGTTCCCATGTGGGGCCCACGATGCCAATTGACAGCAAACAAAAACACAGAACAAGTTGGGCTGTTGTTCATTAATCCCATGGCTTTGAATTTGGCAGCACTGTCACCTGATACCCGTTTCCACACAAAGATAGCTCTATCCTCTGTACCAGGCCTAAAATGTTTCCTACCTTTGCCAATTTGTGGTTCAAATTCAAATGGTATATGGCAAAGGGGCAGAGAAAACAGTCAGAATGGAAGCCCCAGAAAATGACAAGAGGTGAAAAATAAGACCTAATGGGGGAAGCCCCTCAACTCAAGAACTCATGATTACCGCTCCAGAAGTTTCAGCACCTGAGCATCCACCTGTGTTTTTCTATCTGAATTGATTTCATACACATTTATTCAAAAACCAGTTTCCACTGAAGTCAAGGTCTGAAGTTCATTGTTGTGATGGTCAAAGGAAAACTCTCCCTTTGAGGAACTTAGACTCCATCTACACGGTGACAGAGACTATAAGGACTCAGAGTGGAAAAAGACCCATACAGGGCCCAAGAAAATCACGAGGCTAACCAAGGCAGCTTGGTGAATAAGAATCACGAGTGTGTGTTTAGTTCATTTAGCCATTTAGCCACACACAAATCACTTACAAGTTCTTAATGGCTGCACTTGTCTTGAGTGGGGCTAACACCTATCATGCCTACCTCAAACTCTCTGTCAGAATAAAAAGGAATAGAGCTAGCATTTATTAAGCAGCAATTATTAATGTGTATTGGACTCCAAGTTCTAGAAGTTCTTTGTATTACCTAATTTAACCAAGAGGGGTAATACCTGTGACATAACTTTAAAAATTCAGTAAAATACATTAATGTATTTTATGATCTTACTTTATGATCTTACTTCTACTTTCAATCTCATTGTGTGTGGGGGGAGGGTGAGAGGGCATCATTAAAAATCTGATTAACTTAGCTTCATTAATACAATCAAGGAGTGGGACAAGGAATACAACCTATGTCTCCTGAGTGCTAAACCAATGTTTTAAAGTTTAGTTTGGACCTAAAACTCACTGAGGGAATGATGTTATAAACGCTATACTTAAAATTACAGAAGCTGTAGACGCTGCCTTAACATTAAACAGAACAGATTATTTCCATTCCTCCCTTTCTTTCCTCTTTTTCCTGTAAAATATTCTATCTGAAGACATGTTAATACATTAATGAATCTCTATGATTCTTCTATATTATACAGATCTTAGCCAAAAAATAGAACAACATACAAATCCTCGTTAATGCAGTAATTGTGTCTGTGTACAAATAAATAAGATCCATGATCTGTTATGGTATATATAAATGGAGTAATACTCAGTCATTATATGTCCACTTGTATGTGGAATCCAAGCAAAGATATTAGTACAAATGAACCTACAAAACAGAAACAGAGACATAGAGAACAAACTTATGATTACCAAAGGGGAAAAGGGAGGGGGGATAAATTAGGAATCTGAGAAGAACAGATACACACAACTATATATAAAATAAACAACAGGGTCCTGCTGTATAGCACAGGAAACTATATTCAGTATCTCTTAATCTGTAATGGAAAAGAATCTGAAAAAGTGTGTATGTGTGTCTGTATATGTATACACATGAATCACTGTGCTGTATGTATACCTGAAGCACAATCAACTATACTTCAATTAAAAAAAGATCCATGATCTGTAAATATAAGAACAGACTGTAGCAGATTTGACATACGTAACACTCACCTTCTGTAGGGTCACAGTGTACTGTTCCCATATCAGTTCTTCCATGCCTGGAGCCTGTTTTAAAAGAATCAAAACCAATTTGATTAAAACCACAAGCATTTCAATGCTGGAAATAAAACTGTAATTCAAAATGTCTCCATAGAAAGTCCAGTTCACACATTCCACACATCAACAAGAGTGGGAACATTATACTACTTATTTCCAAACACACTCTCCTTCAATGAAATGGCAGTCTTAACAATACAAGGAAAACTAGTGAAATACATACTGAGAGGTATACCCTAAAAGGAAGAAATATTAAGTGTTATGCTTTTTTCTTATCACCACTCCAAAATATGGTCATGATAAAAGCCCTTATCTAGAGTTGGAAACAGATATATTTCAATTAAAAAAAAAAAAAATCCCCTTTCTCCAGTCAAAAGCAACTTCCTAGGCAAGTTTATGCATTTTTAAGTCTAAGGGAATCCTTGGCCTTTATCAAGAGAGTGCCAAACTTGAGACTATTTGTATCAAGGTCTGTGGGACCCCTTGGCCTTTTCCCCATCAGTATTATGGGTATAAAAGATGATAATGCCAGCATAAACAGACCCCTGGGTGTCAATTTCTGACAATATTCTAAAACAGATGTCTAGACAAACCTGAAAATAGTGGATATCATTTCATAATCATAATAATCCATTAAATGCATGCTGGATTTGAGGGGAAATCCTTAAAGGCAAGAAATGCCAAGAAAGCTCAAAGCCAGAGAGATAAGACAGCACTGCAGCAGGCATTTCAACAGGAGGCTGGAAAGAGAGAAAACTGTAGATGTAAACAGGGTGGCGATCAGATCAGAGTGGATGTATACGGGGGAAAAGCGTGCGAGGCAGATGGAGACAGCAGGCACCGCTGCCTGTCTCTTTCTTGGCTCTGGGCAGAGTGGAAATATCTAAAAATATCTCCCTGGAGAATTCCTGTATTGATAGACCTGTACTCACTCAGGCTTGAGACTGAAATTCATATTTCATACCCACTCATACCCAAAGTGGTTCTACATTGGCAGCACCACCCAGGTACATGGAGTGAACGAAATACTCCAGGAACACACTAAAAATACCCAGGAACACACTACAAAACAGGCTTCAGAGAATCCTGCAGACAAGTATCTGTGGAACATGAGTTCACAGTTTAAACACAAACACAAAACAGGTCATCATGAGTGAGAGTTAAGAGAAATAAACTGCAGAATCAAAATCTGTGGATTTTGGAAAAAATCAATCACAGACCAAAAGAAAAGTATATGTTTCATGTGTCTTTCATAAGAAATTAAAAAGGGGGAATTCAAAGTGTAATCAGCATCAAAGAACAGCATCAAAAATGACCAAGCAAATCTAAAATTTTTTTAGAAATAAAAAAAATACAATAATAAAATTACGTTTAAAAACGGACTGAACCACATACCACACAGTTGAAGATAATAATGAATTGGAAGAAAGATGTAAATAAACTGCCCAGTGCAACACAAATCATTAAAAAAGTGAAACAGCTGAAAGAAGTTAAAGGTGAAATAGTCTTACAATGTGTCTATCTAGATTTCCAGAAGAAATTAAGAAAGACCCAGAGGAATCAGGTGGAGAGGGAGGTGGGAGGTGGGATCGGGATGGGGAATACATGTAAATCCATGGCTGATTCATGTCAATGTATGGCAAAAACCACTACAATATTGTAAAGTAATTAGCCTCCAACTAATAAAAATAAATGAAAAAAAAAAAAGTGAGACAGATGCAATACTCCAAAACAACAAGACCTGATGATTCTTCAGGTTCAAGACTGATACATCACAAACAGGGTAAATTTAAAAAAACAAATTAAAAAAATCACTTTGAAAAACATGGTAATCTTACTACAGAAAAAGATATAGAGACTTGAGAGTAGCTAGACAGAAAAGAGTACAAAAGAGCAATTAGAATAACACTTGACTTGGAAACAGCAATAATGAAAGCCTGAACTCAGTAGAACTATATCTTTAGAACAGTACTGTTGATTTGTGGGACAGACATTTTTTTAAAAAACAAAATTGAGAAAGATTATTACCACAGACAAGCAGTAAAAGAACTTCCAAAGGACAAATTTAAGAAAGGAAAATAATCCCAGAAAAAAGAATAAAACAAGAAGGGAGGTACACCCGGATGTATATTGGCTATATGCAACTATAATAAACATGTAAGTTTTGAGAGTTAACTAAGAACTAAAATTCTGTGAGCACCCAAGTGGCTCAGTGGTAAAGAATCCACCTGCCAAAGTAGGAGATGCAGGAGATGTGGGTTCGACCCGTGGGTCAGGAAGATCCCCTGGAGGAGGGCATGGCAACCCACTCCAGTATTCTCACCTGGAAAATTCCATGGACAGAGAAGCATGGCTGACTACAGTCCATGGGGTCGCAAAAGGTCGGAAACACCTGAGCGCGCGCGCACACACACACACACACACAACTAGGCAACACAGTAGGTAAATCTAGAAGACTGTAACATGATTTAATTACTCTAAATATTGCATTCAAGAGCAGAATTAAACTGTTGATTAATTTTGAACTTCATTGAGAAAAATCCACATATTAAATTTTCTGGTATGGGAATAATTAGAATATAACTTCCAAAATAGCAAAGGGAAAAATAAAATGAAAACAAAGGTCAATTCAAAAGAAGGCAGAAGAGACAAAATGGGAAATTGAGTAAAAGGAGGGCAAATATTAGCACAAAACATAAACTATGATTGTAGAAATGAATGTAGAAGAGTTACCACAATAAAGACAGATGGTCAAAATGGATTAAAAACAAGAAGATCTAGTTATATGTTTTTTAATAGACAATATCTAAAACATAAGGACTTAAAGAAATTTAATTATATGAATAAAAAGCTTTATTGTACTTATTTACAAATAATTTAAGAAAAACTCTCTATTTTACATTAAAAATTTTTTAAACTCAAATTTGCCAATTCCTGCACTGTTACTAATAAAACAGAAGAGAATCAAAATATGTCCAGGTACTGTCCTCCTGTTTTACCCAGTTAAACTCTTAGGCTTGGTGGGGAGGAGGGGGAGGGGGGAAGATGCCGCTTAGCACAAAAAACTAACAACTGATATATTAGAGCAGATAATGTCTTTCTTTTGGTAGAATGGGGTTAGAAAAAGGAAATTTTGTTTGTAGAGAAGATGAGCCAGACTACTCTTGAGTGGCTGTCACTGATTACTCAAATCAGAGGAGTTTATAATCCTTTAGTTCCCTCCTCCCTCTATGTACTTACAGTGGGGACATCTCCCTGGTTAATACCATCTGGCTCCAAGAGATCAGAATTCTCAGAAAGAGATTTAAAAATAGAACTTAGATTGTCTCTAGGGTTAGAAAGAACTAAAAAAAGGGTGCCTGGAAAAGGTGAGAATTAGTTTCTGTGCTACCAGCACACCTGGGACTGAATGCTTTGGGGGTGGGGGTGCATTAGTGTCCAAAAAGGGTTGATGCTTAGGCTAAATGAAGGCATCGTAACACAGTGAAATATGTAAGCATTCAAAGGAGGTAATTGTCTAAAATATGTAAATCTCTCCCATTGTTTAAGTTTACTCACCACGACCACTGTTCTTCAATTAAAAAAAAAGAAAATGAATTTTCAAGTGACTTTTTTCCATCTCACTTTTGTCTCATATCTTCTAGAACAGTGTCTGGCACACAGAGTAGGCACTCAAAAACGTTTTCTTTTCAATAAGCTAACAGATATATTATTCATTCATCACTCAATTAATATGATGAAGACACCGATTTCTATTACATACAAGTTTTCCTTTAAAGTAAATTTCTACTCCATTCAGTGGCTCTCTGCTTTTTCCATATCATGCTTGAGGTGGTTAGCTGGAAACTCAGGTGCCTATGGTCTGATGTTCCAGAGAGAAATAGTTTATGGCCATTTCTCTCTGGATTTTTGTTGTCTATAATAGCATTTTCCAATTTGTGCCAGTATAACACAACTATTCTAAGATTTTAATAAAGTTTCCTATTTTTTTTTAAAGTGTTTCTTCTTAAAGGAAAATAATAAGCAGAAATCCAGCTGATCAGAATTGATCATCCCTTTCCATTTTCACAGAACACCTCCTAACATCTCGACACCTGTTTTCAATGTGGCTTCAATACAACCAATCCACTATCACCCAGAAGTAATCTTACTAGCATGTATGTTTTCCAAGTTTCTTCTCTGCACTTTACTTTAAAGCTAACAGATTTCAACAGTGAATTACTGTGAAAGTTGTGGTAAAATAAATACAGTTGCCAACTCCTCTTTGAGTATAGCTATACTCTCATGTATTAAGAAGAACCATCATTCAGTACCCTACGCCAAAAAAGTGTTTAAAAGTCATCAGGGAAGAAGCAGTACCATGACAATGACCCCGAGGATTGGGCAATGCTATGGGGTGGGTGGAGAGCACAATTCCCAAAAGGACAGTGATCTTTAGGTTAAATAAATCAATTCACAGTGAAACACACAGGCACTGAAATAATAATTTAACTTCTGTCCATTTCTAAAGTTTTTTTCATCATGGTGACCATATTTTCAATTAGAAAGAGAATTAGTTTTATGCTCTTAGGCCAACCCGTTCTTGGGAAGCAGTGGGAATATAAATTGGCATAAATCTTCCAGAAGGCAAATGCCTAATGTATTTCAAAATGTAAAATCTACATACCACTTGATCAATCAGTTCCAGTTCTAGTAATTTATTCTACAGAAATACTTGTACAAGTGCACAAAGATATACATATAAATTTATATAAATATACAGCTGTTTATAGTTTTTAATAATCAATCAAATGCTCAACAATAGGAGACTGATTATATATATATAATATATATGTATGTATATATGTATATATGTATATATATATGTGTGTATATATATATACACTTAAATGTCTATTAAAGGAAAAAGAATCAAGGTACAAAACATCATTGTTTGTTTCTGTTTCTTATTTCCCTGACTTATTTATTTTTGTAAGCATACAGGGAAAGGACTGGAAGAGTCCTTTTTTTACTGGAAGAGTAAATATCAATAAATGTTCAATTTCTCCAGGAGTTGTGAGGCTTTAGAGAATATTTTTATGAGCACGTTGCTTTTAGAATATGTGTCAAAAAAACAGAAAACTCTCTATTAACAGATTTAAATTTTTTATCAGGTATCAAAATAAATACATTACTTCAAAATTTTACTTTCGAAACATTCTCCAAGTATGAACCTGGCTTTTGTAATTCACTATTCTTTCTTAATAAGATTAAATTGCCTTTAAGTATTCCTGTGCTGCCTGCAGGAGTAATTTAAATTCGATTTGTCAGAGAAAGGATTAATCCCTTACCACTACTGTGCCAATCACAGGACTGAATGAAATTTTTAATCAATCAGACCTTGCCAGGTGCCAAAGACTTCATCAACTTGTTATGAAACTGCTCAGATTATAAGCAAACTTTTCTTACCTAGAGTTAATGGGCTGTGACACAAACCATTAACTACTTAAATTTTAAGAGAATATACTAAGTGATAAATTTCAAATCTTTAAAGGTGAAGAAATTAGAGTGAAAATAAATTTTAATATCTCTCTTGAGCATTAAAAATAAACCATGTTGCATACAACCCACAAAGCTGTGACTTTTTACAAAGGTCTCACAGAAAACCCTTCATTCTTTCATTCATTCACTTATTCACTCACTCAAAAATATTTACCGAACATCCATTATATGCCAAGCATGTGGGTTTGTGGCGCCTGGACTACAGGTGACAGGTAGAGCTTACCAACCACGGGTGTGCCTAAAACAGCAAATCCTAAGTGTCTTCTCTGCCTCATCTGTATTACTATCTTTCCAGAAACACAGAGCACCCTACACAATCACAGAAAATCAGCTCCCGATACATCCCCACGGACAGCCCGCAGGCATGCATCAGCTTAGCTGACAGCTGAGACCGTGCCTTTCAAACGGGGCCAATGGGCTCGGGCCCCACCCAACCTGTGCTGGGCTGTGCAGAGATCCAAGAACTGCCATCAATATTTAGACACTGCATGAATGCGGGCAGGGAGCCGCTTAGCCTTCGGAGAGCTTCACATGCAAGGCCATAGGAAAAGTACACATACATCAGGCAGGGTATAGGCACTCATATTCACGATGCAATGATTTCTCTCCTGGTCAGAGGCCCAAGAGAAATGTGCCAGTATGTGTGCACAGATCCACAGAGTATTCACAGCAGGAATGTTTCAACAGCCCACACGAGACAACCTGAATGATCTATCAAGAGCAGAACAGACAAATAAATTGTGATATATTATTAAAATGCAATGAAAACTAGAGCCACACATCCACAACACAGATGCATCTCAAACAACACTAAGTGAAAAACATCCTACAAGGATTTATATAGACAGTTATCATTTTTATATAATTCAAAGAGCAAACACTATTTCGTGGAAATGTGAATATATGGGACACCACTGCACTGTACACTTTTGTTTAGAGATGTTTGTGTGTGTGTGTGACCCAGGATGAGGTAGATGAGTGAGAAAGGACCTTGGGTCCACCCTAGTGAGGGTCCATGGGTATCGTGATGGGCTCATGAGAATATTTTATAATTACACTTTATGATTTAGATACATAATTCTCTTATATACCAAACACTTTGTAAGTTAAAAAACAGGGGGGAAGGAAGGGTGGGTTCATTAGTGAACACCAAAGGGTACCCAATGATTCCTGGCCCAAGGACCTCATACCAATATTTGTTAATGCAGCACAGACGGCAAAACCAAAGAGCAAAAGTGCGATCCTTCAGACTGGCAGAGGGCAAGCAGGGGTGGGAGCAGTAATTTGAGAGGTGCGTGAAGGCAGGCAAGGTGCAGAAGCAGGCTGGCTCCGGGGGAGCAGAAGGCTGCAGAAGAAGCCAAGTCTCCTTTTCAACTCAAGAGACAGCATTCCAGCAGCAGGAGGATCTCCAGTGCTCTTCCCCACATCACTTTCACTTTTTCTGTATGTAAGGTGAATAACCACCCCCACGAAATTGTAATGACTCAATTCTTAGACAACACAGAAAGATAAACGGGGGCCATTTTTTAAAAACTGTAAATAAAAAGCTTTATGTTGGCAGTAACATATTTACATGAAGAATGAGAAAGGGACAAATAGTTATTTGATTTGTCTCTTTAAAAATACTCTCTAGTTGTTAAAGTTTCTTTCCTGTGAAAAAATCTTGGCCAAATAGGTAAATTCTGTATTTTACATAAAGAATATCAAAATGTGATAAAAACCAACTAGGAGGCAGTCACTAAAAGTCTTCACTGTCTTGACTCTCCCAACAGGAAATTTTTAAGCTTTTTATCTACAAACTGTTGGTTTTCAGTGATGGAAAGTCAGAGCCAGAGATGAATCAATATCTGCCCATAAGGGACATGTTTGATAAAAATCCCGTCATAGAAGTAAACACTTATACATGTTACAGTGCATTCCATGTTCAATCTATTGAGGGAAAAAAAGAACAAGGGAAAAAACTTTTTTCTATCATTTAGAAACCAAGATAAAAAGAATACTAAAAAATAATAATAAGAAGAAAAATATAGATTTCTGCTGGATAAGGAAGCAGAAAGCTCTTTACCCAAAATAAGAAATTACAATTACCCAAATACAAACAAACATCTTTCCCCAGAAAGCAACACTGTGCTTGCAGATTCCCAACACAGGGAAAACAGCAGCCTTTGATTCATAAATCCCATTAAGAGGCTATCAGTTTCACAGAAGTGTGCCTAATATAAGACAAGTATTTTTTAAACCCACCAATGACTACAATCTGCATCTCACAATTTGTTCCTGAGGGCTGCCAGAAGCATAAATAAATCAGAGGAGAAAGGAATCACTGTGAGAAGGCTCCCCCCTCCCAATTTCCCACAAAGAAAGGTTGGGGAAGAAAAGGGGGAAAGGAGAGCTTGCAGAGGGACTCACATGGCCTTTCAATCTCCCCAACTTTTTAACAGCCTGGACCCACATCCTCTGGAGGAACTGCGCGGTCTTCATGGCCTCTGGGAGGGTGACTAGCCAGAGCACTGCCTACATCCCAGGCTGCTCACCCATTGCCACCACTCCACGTGGTTACGTAAGGCGGATACAATAGTGGCCCACATTCCCAGCAAATCCTGTTGTCATCTCACACAGTGACACATCCATACAGCGGGACACCAAACGCTCTGAAAAGCACTACTTATGAGGAAAAAGAAAGCATTCTGGATTTGCACCACTCTGCTGGCTCTTTCCCTCCCTCTCTCCCATGCCAGGGAACTAGAGAATTAAGAGTAAATATTTCTTTCAGACATGTAAAATGATTCAGTATCCGAGTAGAAATTTTTAAGTTAAGTAAGACATTCTAGAGCAATATTGTGGAAAGGAACACTTAGAGAAGTATTTATTTACATAGATGCCTCCCCGCCCCAGGACACACACACAAAAAGCATAAACTGGCTGAACAGTAACTGGTAATGTTTCAGGTGCCTGGGATTGCTGTTATCACCTAGAAAATTAAAAGGCTTGAAGATAAGAAGCTGCTCATCCTTGGCAGTGGGTACAGTCAGGGCCATAGCGGGGGCAGAGTGCTCACTCAGCAGAGCCTCCTCCTCTCTCTCCCCTTTCTGTAAACTTCACAGATAAAAGAATAACAAAGAGTCCTGCTCTCCATTTCTTTGTCTTCACCACTTGCAGAGGGTGGGGGTGGAAAAGCACATTTTGGGTTTTTGAACATCTAAGAAAGCCTGGGGATGCTGGGATGCTGGGGGTCTGGGAGCTGGGTTGGCATTTTGGAAGCATCTTGGGGAGTGGTGGTCCTTGTCACCATATATTGTATGTTATACCAATGGGCCAGACTGAGCAGGCTGCAAGGGAGGAGCGTGCCCTCTACATTGTTTGAGGTTGTGTGCTCAGCCGTGTCTGACGCTTTGTGACCCCATGGACTGTAACCCTGACCCTGACCCTAACCCTAACCCTACGTAGCCCACCAGCCTCCTCCGTCTGTTAGGGGAAGCACACTGATTGAAACCCCCCATCCTGGCCAGGCACCATAGTAACCATTTGCATGAGTTGTTTTATGACAGGAGGTCCTGCTAAGGAACACGGAACTAATAAGCCACCAACAACCGGAAGAGTTCAGGAAAGGTCAAAAGGAGACCCCACATGTCCGACCACCTCCCAGAACCCTTCTCTTTGTCTTGGTTGATTGAACAAGGCGTGCACCACCAGGAAGGACTCTGAGTCAGAATGATTGGCTAAAGACAACCCAGAAACTAATCCCATCCATAAAACCCAAGACTGCAAGCCATGTGACAGAGCAGTTCTCCTAGGTTCCCTTACCCTCCTGCTCTCTACCTGGGTGCCCTTTCCCAGTAAAATCTCTGGCTTTGTCAGCAGATGTGTCTCCTCGGACAATTCATTTCCAAGTGTTAGACAAGAGCCTGGTTTCAGGCCCTGGAAGGGGTCCTCCTTCCTGCAACATTGCCTGGGATTTTCTAGGCAAGAATACTGGAGTGGGTTGCCATTTCCTTCTCCAGAGTCTGAGGTTGAGATGTGAATGAAATGTAGACCACGAGATGCAGACCACAAAAGGAGCAACTTGATGCAGAGGCAAGGACGATCCGGGGGCAGTCTCTGCCCTGTCACCGAGCTGTGGGGCCTGGGATAACCCATCTCCTTTACTAAATGAGGAAAGCACACCGACACCTCAGAGGGCCAGTGTCAGCCTGGAGTGCGGCAACCTCTCCCTACAAAGCGCAAAGCGCAGCTGAATGGGCTCTCAAAAGAGTTCATGGCCTTCCCCTGGACTCCGTAAGAGTAGGTGCTTCCGAAGTGCTGCGCCAGCAAGACGGGATCAGAAATGAATGAAAGTTTGTTTCAAATCTTACACTGAGAGGGCACGGAAGACAAAGGAGCCCTACCGAAGCAGGACCTTGGGAGCTGAGCGGATACCCAAGACTTGACCCGGGGTGTGCAGGGCGTGGAGGCGCCCCACACCAGCCGGGCTCAGCCCAGGGCCCCGGGCACAGAGGAGCATGGATGGAGGGCACAAAGCAGCTTGCCCCTTTTCTGTGACCATCCTCAGGAAAACACTCCTGCTGCCCTGATGAGGAAATAAATACTTCTTTCCCTTAAATGCATGAATATTACCTAGAAGTCACTGGCATTCTACAAGTTAACAATTCCAGATTTTTCTTCAATGATTTCCAAAACTTTTTCTGCCATCACTCACTCTTTTTTAAATTATGCAGGAGACATAAGAGATGTGGGTTCAATCCCTGGGTTGGGAAGATCCCCACTCCAGTATTCTTGCCTGGAGAATCCCATGGACAGAGAAGCCTGGAGGGCTACAGTCCATAGGGTCGAAAAGAGTCAGAGATGACTGCAGCAAAACAACACGGACACAACTTAGCAAAACAACAACAAAAAAAACACTGCATAACATAAAATGTACCATCTTAACCATTTCTAAGTGTTCAGTTCAGTAGTGTTAGGTCTGCTGACATTGTTACGCAGCCAATCTCCAGTACTTTCTCATCGTGCAAAACTGAAACTCTAGACCCCTTCAACAACTTCTCTTTCCTCCTCTTCTCAGACCCTCACAATCACTATTCTTTCTGTTTCCATGAACGTAACTATTTTGAATATCTCATGCAAGTGAAATCACATAGTATTCGGCTTTTTTGGTTCTGGGTTATTTCATTTAGCATAATGTCTTTAAGGTTAAGCCTTCCTACATGTGCCAGATTTTCCTTCCTTTTTAAGGCTAATATTCCATTGTATGTGGTATGCCATATTTTATCCATTCATCCACCAATGGACACTTGGGTTACTATTACCTCTTGAATTGTGAATACTGCTGCTATGAACATGGGTATGTAAATATACTCATTCTTTTTTTTAAATCTATTTTTAATTGAAGGATAATTGCTTTACAATATTGTGTTGGTTTCTGCCATACCTCAGCATGAATCAGCCATAGGCATACATCTGTCCCCTCCCTCTTGAACCTCCCTCCCACCGCCCATCTCATTCTACCCTCTAGGTTGTCAGAGCACCAGAGTTTGAACTCCCTGAGTATTACAGCAATTTTCCACTGGCTATCTATTTTACATATAGTAGTGTATATACTTCCATATTAATTCTTTACTTACTCATTCAACAAACGTTTACCAAGCGCAACGTGCCAGACCCTGATGTTCGAATGAGGATCAAACCATATATAGCACTGTCTTCAGGAAGTTTGACAGGAGCTAGCACCTGATCTCATTGGATGATTGGAGAATAGGGGCTATTTTCCATGAACAACGCCAGTGAGATGAGGTCTGAAGAATGAATACAATTGGGGGTGGGGGGTCAGTTGTGCAGGGTTTACAGGGTGGTTCAGTGGTAAAGAATCTGCCTGCGAATGCAGGAGTTGCGGGTTGGAACCACGAGTTGGGAAGATTCCCTCTACAGAAGGAAATAGCAAACCCACTCTGGTATTCTTGCCTGGGAAATCCCAGGGACAGGGGAGCCTGGCGGGCTACAAGTCCAAGAAGGTCGCAAAGAGTTGGACATGACTGAACACATGTGCACTGGATTGGGCAGGACCCAAAGAACAGCAGAGGGCAAAGACCCTGAAAAAGAAAGGTAGAGGGCCACTAATGAAAAGGCCATCAGAACCACTGCAGCCTGTTCTGATGAGCAGTTGTTCTATCAGTGAAATCAAAAGGACGTTTTGTGGTGGACAGCTGCCTCCATGAGAAGATCAAGAGTTTAGGGATTTACCTTTCCCAAGACCCCTAACTTTCATAGTCACATATTTAAGAAACATCTACTGAGCAATTAGCACCCACCCTATGGATAAAAGAAAAATTATCCTACATCATTACCCTCAGGCAGTGACAGTCCAGGGGGGAACCAGGACACATAAACAGTAATCACAATGCAGTCCAGCTGCAACAGCAGATGGATAGACAAGGCTCATAAACTCAACAAATATTCCCCAGGAACCTAGGACATATCAGACACTGCTGGGGGTATACAAATCAGTTCTCCCCAAACAGGGAGGATTTTAACAGAGAAAACAGACAATAGACAAGTAAACATATAATCTCCAGTAGCAGTAACTGCCATGGGATGTGACACTGGAAAGAAGAAATCATAAGAAAACCTGGACCTCTCTCCAAGTAGAGGGAAAAGTAGATGCAAAGGCCATGAGGTGAAAAGCAAGCTTATAATCATGAAAAGAAAGGCCACATGGGGCTGGAGCAGGGTGATCTCTGAGGCAATGGCAGGTATATGCAATGTGGACCTGATGGCATGGGTGCATCTTATGAAACGGGGATGAGAGGTCCAGGGTGGACGGCTGCGTACCCCAGAGCTGAAAGATGACTCACTTGTGGGTGGGTGGATATCCTGGGGAGGGGACCACAGGCGGAGCAGGAGGGACAACCTGTAAGGTGTGTCCAAGGCAATGCAGACAGGCACTGGTGTGGCTGGGAGGTAAGCAAAGGATGCTACGCTCTCAGTATGGAACAGAGGCATTAAATAACCTAATCTACAGCTTGGGAGTCTTAAAACACACATCCACCCCAGAGACAGGAGATAAGATGAGTGTGAGAACTGGAACAGAAGGAAGCTATTAACACCCAGCAGGTACCTCGCCCATAGCGCTCCGTACAGTTTTTCACAGATGCCCACAACCTATAGAAACTCCGTTTTCCCAGAAAAGTTTGAAAATGAGCTTCACTCTTGCTCTTCCTAAAATGAGTAGTTTTTTAAATTATAAACCAAGATTTTGGCTTCCAGGCACCTGCCTGTGTCTCTACAAAACTAAACCTTTCCAGTAGCAGTAACCAAGTCAGCAGTGAGTTAAACCCTTATGTAATTCTTTTTTGTTTTTCCAGTCTCTCATAGTTGATTCCATAAGTATTTCACGTTCTTGATGATAACAAGATCATCACCAGCTCTTTGCCCTCCCTTCAAAACTCACGAAGGTGAATGCTGACGGGGAACAGTGACAACTAGCATACCCAGTGTGCTCACAGCACACAACTCACAATGGACGCAGCTGAGTGTGACCAGGGTGAGAGAAAAAACTTACACACAGAAGTTTCAAGAGGGATTCTTGATGGCTCAACAACTCACAGGCTTAGATTCCAGACCTACTGCTGATGGGTTCCAGAGTTATGAGGGGTTTGTCGTCGTTATTTTAACCCCATCACCTTTTATTTACCTAAGGTAAAGTTTCAGTGCATATTTAAGTAAATAATAGAGAACAGAGAGAAGACAACAGTTTGCCTAGAGGTGCAATTTTGAAAGCAGTTGTGCTGAAATGCAAAAAGCAATGAAGCCAGGCTCCAAGAAGACACTTCCAGCCAAGACTCTGCCCCTCCCAACTGACCCATGACCTTGGGCACCCACTCAATTCCACTGCCAGTTGGTAAAAAACAAGGATATCCTCATCTCTTTCACAGGGCGAATTGAGGCAAACTCCCACAGAAACACAGGAAATACCAGGCTGGTAATCTTTCAAGGAGGAGGTGGGATGGTTATGAATGCCTCTGACAACCACCACGGCCACAGAACACGGTGGGAACAGCCGTCCAGAGCACTGCACGAGCCAGGGTCCAAGCTCAGCTCCCACACACCTGACAAGCTCCATGAGCTGCAGCAGTTCCCTTGCCTGAGGCTCAGTTGCTTCATCTACAGAATGGGCTCAAAATCGCTACCCTTTATAATTGTTGTGAGGACTGAATGGAGAAATGCTTATAAAGAGCCTCACCCCGTGCTCATCACACAATTAACACTCTCCATAAAAGTCCCCACCATAATTCTGCAGCAGCAATATAAGGTGACCACTCCCGTTTAAGAACCTGTTCTTTTTCCCAGAAGAGCACAGTATGATTAACTGAGAGCACATCATGGAACCCAAGGGAAATGAAAATATATGTCCACACAAACACCTGTACACAGATGTTCACAGTGGCATTATTTATCGTAGCAAAAACGTGGAAACCACCCAAATGTCCATCAACTGTAAATGGGTAAACAAAATGCGGTATATGAATACAACGGATTATTATTCAGGCTAATAAGGAAAGACATACCAATACATGCTACAAGGATAAACCTTGAAAACATTATTAGCAAAAGATGCCAGATGCATTATATTTTGCAGAATCACAAAACATTATGGTTCCATTTATGTAAACCGTCCAGAAGAGGCAAATCTACAGAGATCACATGTAGATTAGTGGTTGCCTAGGAATAGGGGAATATCGGGAAAAGTGGGGGGGTAACTTGCTAAATGGGTATGGAGTTTCCTTTTTGAGGCGATAAAAATGTTCTCAAACTGATATGGTGTTGGTCACAACTCCGTAAATATACTAAAACCCACTGAATTGTACACTTTTATTTTGATATGTGAACTGTATCTCAATAAAGCTTCTTTTTTTTTTTTTTTTAAGACAAAAAAATGCACCATGGATTCTGCAATCAAAAAGTGGGGATCCTGGTTTTTTTTTTTTTTGGCTGTACCACACAGTTTGTAGGATCTTGGTTCCCGAACAGAGATTAAATCTCGGGCCCTCACTCATTAGAGCGCCGAGTCCTAACCACTGGACCACCAGGGAATTCCCAGAAAGTGCGGATTCTAATCCTTGTTCCACCACTTCCATGCTTAACTTCTGCATGCCTCGGTTTCCCCCATCTGCAAAGCAAGGGCAGTTACAAGACCTACTCTGCTAGGGTTGTTGTGAGAATTTAATCAGATTATTTATGTACAGAATTCAGGGTGATGCTACCCCCCCAACAGTAAATGCTCTGACATTTCCAGCTATTGTCATTATCATAATTATTGGACTCATTTTACAGAAAAGACTGAAGTCAGACAAATAAAGTAACTTGTCTGAGGTCATACAAGTTAAAGGTAGCAGAGGACAGATTCTAACCCATGTCAGCATGGCTACCAGGCCTGTATCCTTTCCATTGTACAGACTTTGTGCCTTTCAGAACCTACCCATGAGTGATGACTGATCCCAGGCCTGCCAACAAAGAACCCACCCCAAAAACACGGTTGGTGGTGCTTGGACACCAGACCTGCAATGGATCCAATCACTCTGACAACTCAGAACATCTTAACAAGCATGACAGTCACTTTCAAGCAGTTGGCCTGGGTTCAGTCAACCTGGCTCAGTAACTCGTTCACAGTGACTTGCTGAGAAAAGGGTGCAGGGAGGGAATTGGGCTGGACTTTATTTTATTTCTGGTTCTTCCAATAACCAGTTAGGTACAGGTTCCCTAACGACTGTGCCCTTGCAAACACATGCTTAAATGAGGGGCCTGATATATATCATCATTAACTGAATGTTACAATGTGCCAGACACTGTGCTGAATGCTTTATGGCTGTGGCCCAGTAATTCCTCCAAAAACTCTACACAATTCCTCCCTTTTTTAACATATGAAAACAGAAATCTTGATGACCAATAAAACAAGAAATTGAAAAGCTGGACTTCATTAAAATAAAAAACTTCTGTTCTATGAAAGACAATGTCAAGAGAATAAGAAGATAAACCCCCGAGTGGGAGAAAACATTTGTAAAAATTACATCTGATAAAGGACTGTTCTCCAAAATATACAAAGAACTCTTAAAATTCAACAATAAGAAAACTACTGGACTAAAAAAATGGGCCAAAGACCTCAACCGAGAGAAGATATATATGCAGTAAGTTCAGTTCAGTTCAATCGCTCAGTCGTGTCCAACTCTTTGCAACCCCATGGACTGCAGCACGCCAGGCCTTCCTGTCACCAACTCCCCAAGCTTACTCAAACTCATGTCCATTTAGTCAGTGATGCCATCCAACCATCTCATCCTCTGTCGTCCCCTTCTCCTCCTGCCCTCAATCTTTCCCAGTATCAGGGTCTTTTCCAATGAGTCAGTTCTTTGCATCAGGTGGCCAAAGTATTGAAGTTTCAGCTTCAGCATCAGTCCTTCCAAGAATACTCAGGACTGATTTCCTTTAGGATGGACTGGTCGGATCTCCTTGCTGTCCAGGGGACTCTCAAGAGTCTTCCCCAACACCACAGTTCAAAAACATCAATTCTTCGGTGCTCAGCTTCCTTTATAGTCCAAATCTCACACCCATACATGATGACTGGAAAAACCATAGCTTTGACTAGACAGACCTTTGTTGGCAAAATAATGTCTCTGCTTTTTAACATGCTATGTTGGTCATAACTTTTCTTCCAAAGAGCAAATGTCTTCTAATTTCATGGCTGCAATCACCATCTGCAGTGACTTTGGAGTCCAACAAAATAAAGTCTATCACTGTTTCCATTGTTTCTCCATCTATTTACCATGAAGTGATGGGACCAGATGCCATGATCCTAGTTTTCTGAATGTTGAGTTTTAAGTCATCTTTTTCACTCTCTTTACTTTCATCAAGAGGCTCTTTAATTCTTCTTCGCTTTCTGCCATAAGGGTGGTGTCATCTGCATATCTGAGGTTATTGATATATATAGTAAAGAAACATATGAAAAGATGCTCTATAACTTAAGTCATCAGGTAAATGCAATATAAATATAAATATATATGTATACATATACACACACATACTTACACATACATAGGAAATGGCAACCCATTCTGGTATTCTACTCTAGTATTCCTACTCCAAGGGATCTTCCCAACCCAGGGACTGAACCTGTATCTCTTGCACTGGCATCTCCTACACTGGCAGGTGGATTCTTACCACTGTGCCACCTGGAAAGCCATATATACACATATATATGAATATGTATATATACACCACCTGAGATATTAAGGAACTTGCACACAACTCCACAGCTAGTAGGTAAATGGTTACTATCCAAATCCAGATCTGTATGAGTCCAATTTTAATAAGACAGGAGGCAAAAAATAACAATACCATCAGCAGATAATTACACTTAAGACCTCTATGTTCAGAGTTCTGGACACTAAGCTGTAAATTATAATTACAATTTAACAGGCCATTCTTATTTGTAATCACAAAGAAGCCATTAATAAGCCAAAAAAGAAGGAGCTAATTTGGCAACACGGTCACAGCCCTGTCTACTCTATGATTTTAAATCTGACTAAGCCTGTATAACCTTAAAACATAGCTTCACTTAAAAAAAATAAACACACATACAAGCCACCACCCATGCTGGTACCAAGATAAAGAAAATTATAAACTGCTTTGTCAAAAGGCAGGCTAGAAAACCAATTACAGTGCTCAGCTAAATCCTGCCAGCAGGATTGGCCCTGTATTAAATACCCAAGGTCAACTGTCACTCCCAGTCTCAAGGCACTATCAGAGGACAGCTCACACAGGGTGCTTTCGCCATGTATCAATGTGCCTGGCTAATCCAGAAAGTTAGGAAACCTACGGAGACCTGCACCTCAAAGACATGCCTTTCCTATGAGAATCAGGGAATGAGCACAGGAACTTAAAGAACCTCACATTTCGATACTGTATTGCCAACACCTGGAAGCAGAATCTCAAGTCCTACCTTGGACCTGTTGATAAGAATATGCATTTTAACAAGCGCCCCCATGGGATTAGTATGCACTTTAAAGATGGAGACTCAAGTGTTCCCAACAGAACTCTGTCATGATAGCAAAGCTGTCTGTCATGATAACCACTAGCCACTTGCACCTACTGAGCACCTGAAATGCAATTAAAGAACCAAATATTTAACTTAAATTTGTAAACAGTCATGCTTACCAAATAATTAGTCATATCCCTAGTAACCAATTTTTTGCTACTATAACAAATAATATAGCTAACACTGTTGCTATGCAGCCCCTCCCCCATAATTTGTGGTATTTCAGAATTAAATAACATACTCATTTCTAAGTCTTTTCATGTGTAATGACTTAAATTCTAGCAATTTACAGCACTGTATCAAGATGAGTCAAATGCTATTTTGAGGACAAAACACTACTTATTTACAGAAGCAATGTTTGTTTTCATACTTTAAAGATTTTTCTGTTATTCTTTTGGTAAACTTTTCTGCAAAAACAAAGAAGAGACTGTGGGGAAAAAAGATCCTGAACTCCTTCTGTAGGCACATGGGTAAAACTTTGCAAATGACCCCTCGAAAACACGAATTCAACCAGCTCTCAGTAAGAGACGCAATAATTTTCTATTAAGCCATTATCTATGGATGAGATTTAAAACTTTACAATTTATGGCTTCAACTGCCTAAGTATTTCTCATACATTTTTATTTTTAAAATTGAAGTAAAGTTGACTTACAATGTTGTTAATTACTGCTGTGCAGCAAAGTGATTCAGTTATACATATATATCTTTAAAAACATTCTTTTCACTATGATTTATCATAGGATATTGAATATAGTTCTCTGGGCAATAAGCAGAACCTTGTTGTTTATCTATTCTCTCTATATATATAAGCTTACATCTGCTAACCGCAACCTCCCACTCTATCCCTCCATTAACCCCCTTCCCCTTGGCAACCACCAGTCTGTTCTTTATGACTATGTTCGTTTCATAGACTGGTTCATTTGTGTCATATTTTAGATTCCACATATAAGTGACATCATACAGTACTTGTCTTTCTCTTTCTTCAGGTTAGTTCAGTCGCTCAGTTGGGTCCGACTCTTTGTGACCCCATGGACTGAAGCACACCAGGCCTCCCTGTCCATCGCCAACTCCCCAAGCTTACTCAAACTCATGTCCATTGAGTCAGTGATGCCATCTAACCATCTCATCCTCTGTCAATCCCTTCTCCTCCTGCCCTCAATCTTTCCCAGCATCAGTCCTTCCAATGAATACTCAGGACTGATTTCCTTTAGGATGGACTGGTTGGATCTCCTTGCAGTCCAAGTGACTCTCAAGAGTCTTCTCCAACACCACAGTTGAAAAAATAATTAATTCTTCGGTGCTCAGCTTTCTTTATAGTCCAACTCTCACATCCGTACATGACTACTGGAAAAACCATAGCTTTGACTAGACAGACCTTTGTTGGCAAAGTAAATGTCTCTGCTTTTTATTTTTTATTTTTTTCCTGCTTTTTAATATGCTGTCTGCTGCTGCTGCTAAGTCACTTCAGTCATGTCCGATCCTGTGCGACCCCATAGACGGCAGCCTACCAGGCTCCCCCGTCCCTGGGATTTTCCAGGCAAGACACTGGAGTGGGGTGCCATTGCCTTCTCCAATATGCTGTCTCGGTTGGTCATAACTTTTCTTTCAAGAAGTAAACATCTTTTAATTTCATGGCTGCAGTCACTATCTGCAGTGACTCTGGAGCCCAAGAAAATAAAGTCTGTCACTGTTTCCATTGTTTCCCCATCTGTTTGCCATAAAGTGATGGGACCAGATACCGTGATCTTAGTTTTCTGAATGTTGAGCTTTAAGCCAACTTTTTCACTCTCCTCTTTCACTTGCATCAAGAGGCTCTTTAGTTTTTCTTCGCTTTCTGCCATAAGGGTGGTGTCAACTGCGCATCTGAGGTTATTGATATTTCTCCCAGCAATCTTGATTTCTACTTGTGTTTCATCCAGTCCAGCATTTCTCATGATGTACTCTGCATATAAGTTAAATAAGCAGGGTGACAATATACAGCCTTGACTTACTCCTTTCCCGATTTGGAACCAGTCTGTTGTTCCGTGTCCAGTTCTAACGGTTGCTTCCTGACCTGCATACAGATTTCGCAAGAGGCAGGTCAGGTGGTCTGGTATTCCCATCTCTTGAAGAATTTTCCACAGTCTGTTGTGATCCACACAGTCAGAGGCTTTGGTGTAGTCAATAAAGCAGAAGTAGATGTTTTTCTGGAACTCTCTTGCTTTTTTGATGATTGAATGGATGTTGGCAATTTGATCTCTGGCTCCTCTGCCTTTTCTAAATCCAGCTTGAACATCTGGAAGTTCACAGTTCACATACTGTTGAAGCCTGGCTTGGAGAATTTTGAGCATTACCTTGCTAGTGTGTGAGATGAGTGCAATTGTGTGGTAGTGAACATTTTTTGGCACTGCCTTTTTTTGGGCCTTTCTCTTTCTGACTTTATTTAATCTTTAATGCATCCATGCTGCTGAAAATGACATTATTTTGTTCTTTTTATGGCTGAGCAGTATTCTATCGTGTGTAGGTACCAAATCTTCTTTATCCATTCATGGATATTTAGGTTGCTTCCATGTCTTGACTATTGTGAATAGCGCTGCTATGAAAATAGGAGTACTTGTATCTTTTTGAACTAGAGTTTTGTCTGGATATATGCCCAGGAGTGGAACTGCTAGATCACATGATAGTTATATTTTTAGATTTTTAAGGAACCTCCATACTGTTCTCCATAGTGGCTTCACATTCCCACCAACGGTGTGAGAGGATTTCCTTTTCTCCATATCCTCTCTACCATGTTATCTGTAGACTTTTTAATGATGGCCATTCATTGTAGTTTTGACTTCCATTTCTCTAATAATTAGCAATGTTGAGCATCTTTTCCTGTGCCTCCTGGCCATCTGTATGTCTTCTTTGGAGAAATGTATACTTATGTCTTCTGCCCATTTTTCGATTGGGTTGTTCCCTTGTTGAGTTGTATACTTGTACATTTCAGATATAAACTTGACAATGGAAAGTATACTTGCACGGTACATTCATCATGATGAGTGCGCACCATCTCAGAGAATCAATGGAGGAAAACAAAGACCCATCTGATTGTTGAAGAAAACACTCCATTAAGGGGAGGGGACAGCAAAGACCAGAGACAGGAAGGGGAAAGGTGAGGTTTCCTGCATCCAGCTCCCACACCAACGAAAGGTGGGAGCCCAAGCCAAATTATTAAAAATAATGAAAGTGCACATCAACAAGCCTTAATAATGATTTTGACTTAATAATAAAACAGAAGAGATGAAACTAAAGCAAATCGTATCAAAACGGTTAGCGTTCTATTTTTTTTCTCATGACAAAACTGAAAGAAAAAGTTCAGATGTTTAAAACAGCCTTATTGCTAAACTTAGAAGGAGACAACCTTCTTTGATCTAGTATTTTGCATGGCATTATTATGTAAATTGAGTTAAATGGACAGTCCATAAAAATGTGTACAATACCCCACCCCCACCCTCACTCAAATTTCAGACATAGGTCAGTATTATTTTTTAAATTCTGAATTAAACAATGTTGCGCTCCTCTCAAGAAACTTGTCTATGCCTAGTAACATAAACTATTGGCAGAAGCTGTATGCAACCTTAAAGCTTAAGAAGGCACCCAACATTCACTACCCTTTCATGGAATTTGTGTTTATCAGGAAATCGGCTAAGCCACCGCATAGTAACAGACATAACCCACTAGGTGGCGCAACGATGCAGACATAAAAAAGGAGAGATGCCGTTTCCTTTCAAATTAAAAATTTCAAAATGTAATTCGGAGATTAGAAATGAGCTTTAATAATTACAATAAAATCCCACCACTATAGTTTTTATAATAGGCAAGGTACATATGCAATTCAAAGGAGAAGACCCAAAGTGAGAAATTACACTTTTACACTTTTAGTTGTCATACATATACTATTTAAAACACACACACACAAACACACACACACACTCACTCTCACTCTCTCTCTCTCTCTCTCGAATCTATTGTATAACACATGGAACTCTGCTCAGAGTTATGTGCCAGCCTGGTTGGGAGTGGGGCTTGGGAGAGAATGGATGCATGTATATGTGTGGCTGAGTAATTCCGCTCACTGTTCACCTAAAACTATCACCACACTGTTATCAGCTACACCCCAATACAAAATAAAAAGTTTAAAGTCTGGGGAAAAAACAAAACAAAACAGTAGATGGACTCCAGCTGACATGGGTTTGATCCCAGGTCAGGGAACTAAGATCCTGCATGCCACTTGGGGCAGCCAAAAACAAAACAAAACCACTAGAGCATATTACAATCAACTGACACCTTACAAGGTTTTTGACCCTGTTCTAGTTGTGGGATAGTCAGAGCAAGTTAAACCATGTGGAAGGTAGAAGACAACACTTTCTCATTGTTAATCGCTGGACCTAATTGCTGGAATATAATTTCTAGGGGGAAAAGTTATCAGAATTGAAGTTTCACATAGAAGGTGGAATCCATTCGTTGATTCACCCAATAAATGTTTATTAAACACCTTTTTCATGCCAGGCTTTGTACTGAGCATTAGAGATTAAACAGTGAGAACAATAAACAAGATCCTGCCTTCATGGAGCTTACAGGCTGATAGTGGTTCAGCTGTAAATCAAGGAGTCTGTCAGCAACTGTAGAACTAAACCTGTGACACAGGCTATGAGGGGAAAGTACAGAAACGTATAGAACAAGAGGAGCTGGCCTCTCCAGGGAGATCAGGGAAGGCTTTCCTTTTTAGCGACCCCGTGGAAATAGGGACTTCAATCCACGGAGAGAGGACACAGCGAGAAAGCATCACAGCTGGGACATAGAGGGGGAGGCCGATGGGGGAACCTGGGTCTCAGTAAGCATCCTGGTCTCATGCATGAAAAAAGTACGTAAAAGTCCAAGGTGGGTCAAGGGCACGAGTAGATCTGTATTTTTATATATTTGAGACCAGACTCCTCATCTTCTTGAGAAGCAGGAAAGAAATCTAAGCTGAGGTTGACAGCCCCAGGGGCTTACAGAATACAGGAGGTGGGAAGGAGGAAGAAAGGGAGAGCTAAACTGAATTCTCGGGTTTCAGTCTGGGCCTTCTCAGAGCAGTAAGGCTGAGGGTTTACCCTAGGGTTTAAACCCCAGTCAAGATCCCCCTTCTACTGTGAGGAAAGTTTAAATCAAACCACCATTTCTAAGCCAAATTCCAAAGTCACCTTTGCAAGTACATAATTTAGGAGTGGGCAAGAAACTGCTTTCAGGGCCTGCAACAGGAATGTTTACCGGGCATTCTGAGAAATGGATACAGACATGGAAAAAGCCAAAGGACCGCGGGAACAAAATGCACTGTCAAGAGTGCTTCACTGGGGAGTTCCCTGGCGGCCCAGGGGTTAGGATTCAGTGCTTTTGCTGCTGAGGGCCCAGGGTTCAACTCCTGGTGGGGAACAAAGATATCAAAGCCACTGCGCGATTAAGGAAAATTCAGGTAAGGGCTTCTCCTGCATTTGCCACGAAGACTCGGGCTTCCGCTTCCCTGGAGGCTGGGGTGGGGGGCCAGACAACACAACACGACACTCTGGAGCTCTGACCAGCTGTTCTGGTCTGTCAACAGATGAGCCCCTGGTCTGTCACTAACCAGCTGTAAAGCCTCTAAGCTCTCTGCACAGCTCAGGTAATAGCACCCTCCTCACAGGCTTCTTTGAGAGGATCAACTGAGAATTTTACATGGAAGTTTTTACAAACTGTAAAGTGTCACACAAACGAGGGGGTACTTCCTCTATTAAACAAGTCTCACTCTATAAAAGGCGATTATGGTATACATTTAATAAAAGACTTTTTTTAAAGATCTCATTTAGTCATTCAGCATTTAAGTATCTACAGTGACTCAGGCTTTGAAAACAAAGGCCTATCAACATAGAACAACAGTCCCCACCCTCAGAGGATGCCTTTTTTTTTTTTTTAGGATGTAGAAAGGCTTGGAATAGTCTGGAGAACAATGGCACTGAATACGCATTGGCAGTGAATACTGAACTGGGGTCTCAGTCGCTGACCTGGCAGCCCCAAGTTTTTCCAAATCCAAAGAACAACATTAATTCCTCTTCTGCACAACATTCCTTCACGACTTTGACCAAGGTGATGGTTTATCATATCTTTGAAGTCCCTTCCATCCCCCAGGAAAGAATGAATTGTTTAGAAATGAAATAGCCAACCACTTAGAAATACAACAGACAGTATTTGTCCCAAAGCTGGAAATCCAGAGCATAAATAACAACATCCAAAACTCAGGCTGAAATGTTTTATCATTGAAGGGCAGTTCAGTGTTAGAGCCTTTCCACATCTTAAAATGTGCTTTGACATGTACTTTCTCCTATTTAAGTTACTTCTTAACTTGGAGGAAGTCTCCACTCATAACTTCTCAACTGGCTCACCATCTAGTCACTGTTTGGGGATAATTTTGTTTTCTTGTTTCTTTTTCTTTTTAATTAATAAGGTGTTAGTTCTTAGTGAATAGGGGCTTCCCAGGAGGTACAGTGGTAAAGAATCCACCTGCAATGCAGGAGACACAAGGGATGTGGGTTCAATCCCTGGGTCAGGAAGATCCCCTGGAGGAGGAAATGGCAACCCACTCCAGTCTTCTTGCCTAGAAAATTCCATGGACAGAGGAGACTGGCAGGCTATCCTTCAGGGGGCCACAAAGAATCCACAAACTGAGCACACACATACACATACAAGGTCTTAGTGGATTCATAATTGCAAAGTTAGGTCAATTCAAAGTGAACTACCCTTGGTTTTGGTAGCAGTGGAACTTCTGGTTATATTTTACCTAAACAAAAATTTGAACTTGTTAACAATTTCCAATCACATACCACATAGAAAGCTGGCCTGAGATCAAAACCTTGCTTCAGATAGTCCTCCAAGTGGATAATTAACTACAGGTAGGAGCATTATCAACACACTTATTGGGCAAGACACTCTGTGAAGAAATGTGCTGAACACAGAGAAGTGAAAACTTTGGTTCTGCTCTCAAGCTGGGCTGCTGCCTGTGTACCCCCACAAAAAGACAATGAGCAAGTGGCACCTACAGACCAAGACCAGTGCCACGGGAGAAGAAATTTTTTAAAGAGAACATGAGAACACTAGAAGTTTCCATCACCCACCACAGAATCTGGTCAGAATTACATATCTACCTTTTGTCATGGCTGAGCTTTGAACCAAGAACCAACATTTCAAACAATGTCAGCCTTATTAAACTGTCTATGGAAGCTCATGGAACTCCTCAATTCTGGGTCCTCAGGGAAGAAAGCCATGCCGTGAGGATGTGAGGATGACAAAAATGCCCTTAACAGGACTCCAGGGGGAACAGGAGAGAAAGTTTGCACTTGGAGCCTGTCTAGCTCTTTCTACCCCTTGTGCTTGTTGCTCTGGTTTTCAATATCCTCCTACCCCAAAGCCTCCAAAGGCGAACCCTCCAGCACTCCATCGCCAAATGAAGCTCTAAAATTCCCTTTCTATCTTTAACCCAATCTCTCAGTTTTATATATCAATGCTTCCAGTCTCAGGTAGATATCACAAAAAGATGACCTACCTGCCACTGAACTGTGCATGCCTGGTGATCTACACCTCTTAGTGTTTTTTAAAAGATGTACTTTGATCCTGATGAAACTAATAATGGAATTCTGATCCTTAACAGGCAGGTTCCCAAACTTGCCTATCAAAAATGAACATTCTTTCTGATTCCACAACTCAGATGCTTTATAGCCGCAACAAGTTTTTCTTGACATTAACAACAACTGCTGTTTTCTGTGGGATGGGATTACACAGTCATTTCTAACTAGAAGCTGTGGACTTGAAGAAAGTGGACACTCTCACTTGAGAGTCTTAATATTTCTATAACAAAACTATGATTTTCACTAGTAGCCTACATAATCGACTTCCCCATAAAACTGTGTCTTGCTCACCTTAGTGTCTTTGGGGCTTCCTACAGTAATGGACACACATGGGTCATTGAAAAATGAAAACAACTCTATTAAAAACATTGCTATTTCATTGTGACTCCCTGGAGGAAAACTTTCTGTATACTTTCAGTGATAATGTGAAAAAAATCCTACAAATCAACAGAGAGAGGGCCATTAGCTTCTCCCTCTTATTTCTCTGCTCATCTGATTCTGGAAAGCAGAGCTGGGAGCTGAAAGCACCTGTAAGTTTCAAATTAAATGGACCTTGACTCAAATTCCCTCCCTGTCACACAAGCTATGCAAGACTGGACATGTTACTTAACATTTCTGAGCCTCATTATCCTCACCTATAAAATTGAGTTTTAACACCCACTCCCAGCTGGTTGGGAGGATTCAGTGAGGTCTGTACCAAGGTCTAACACTGCACTAACACTGCATCAGCCATGTGGCTTCTCTCACTTCACCAGAGAAAAGTCTGTCTGCATCTTACTTTATGTCCTGGGGTCCCCTGACCATTAGGTATTTTACAGAGATATCAGGAGTTCTACTGGATACTTGGGTGGAACTTTAGAAAGCCAGCCCCCAACATACCCATGTTTGCAGAAATCAAGGACAGAGCTTCAGAACCATTCTATAAAGTCCATTAATGCCTATTTTACATTTGTTCATCCAATAATGTAATGGAATGTTGCAGCTTTAGTCTCCAAGCCACCAGCATGGTTTTGGGGGGAAGGGGGGGGCAGTGGGAAACACAGTGAGCAAGGCAAGAGAATACATACCCAGACCAATCTCTTTTCAGTTTTCAAAAGGACTGTCTCCATTCTCCTCCTTTCACCTTCCCTGATTTACTAAGCAACTATTCTATGCCTGGAGTAGTAATGCCAAGGACCATAACTGGCCTCAAAAATTCACAATCACCCCCCCAGTGTTAAAAGTGACCCTTCTTCCAACACTAGGCAGAACCCAGGCCTCTCAGAAAACACACTGCTCTTCCAAAAGGATAAACACAAGCAATGAGGTTTACATCTAACTGGGGACATTTATTTTGCAGTTCACTGTTTTCCAAGCATTCATTTTGACGAAGCTCATCCCAGTCAAAAAGCTTATGTTCCCTCTCACGGAGAAAATGAACTATCCATGTTGCAGACTACACAGATGGAGCCAACAATGTCTAAGCTGGAAGAGACGGAAGAGACAGACAGACAGCAGACAGGCAGGATACCAGCTCATGTCGAGGGCACCTCGCTGCATAAATCATTATCCCAAATGTAAAGCCGAAAGGACAAGTCTGGTGATTGTCTGGAGTGATAGGTGAGTGACTGTCATTTTCTCAGGACAGTTCATCGCTGGGACATAATCCAATTGGGCCAACATTTATATGTCACCAACTAATCACACTCAAAGACCGCTTAGAACAACAATGCCATTGTTCCTTGGAGCTCATTACTACACCAAAGCCAAATGAGCTTCCTCCCTTGCCCCACCCCCAAGTGACATGTGTACTCTCCTTGGTTCTATTAATAAGCGAGAGAGATTCTTTAAGGCAGTGCATACTGCCTGCAAATATTCTGGGGTAATAGTAAAAACATTGCTGACATGTGATTTCTAAAGTAAATCATGAACATGATACATACAAAGTAAATCATAAACATGAAAATTAAGAAATTCAGAAAATTTGGCAATGCCTGAACTAACTTTACTTTAAACTCAGCTCTATTTCCCAACATTTTACACAGGAATGGCCCCCAGAGAACTTTATTTTTAAAAAGCTGGTGACTAACCGGTTCTCAAATGTGAGGAGGTTTCAAGGATTGAGAGGGGTGATGGTGCAATGCCAGCTGCCTTTCTTAATTCCTTGGCTTTTGTGGAATTATCATTTCATGCAAGAATTTGACTTCTTGTTCTAAATTTAAAGGACACTGTCAAATAAAAATAAGGCTGCTTTGTAAAAATACACAAAGCAGCACTGTGCGACCCTTCCTCAGGCTGTAACACTACTAGCTGAAATATTCATAGACACCTGGATCAGAAATACATATATGTTTAAAACCAATCATTTTTGTTGTAGGAGTGAAATTAGGTCAGTGCCCTTAAGAAGCCCCCCTTCAGCTCTATTTTCCACTCTCCAAACAAAGAAAGCTTTTGTGCATTGTATTAGCCACTGTAAACTGTTTGGACATCCACTGTTAGCCCTGGTTGACTGGCTAAGTCAGGCGAAAAAAGAGATAAAACAGGAGATTCTGTCAGTATATTTCTAGCATGTTCAAAATTTAAGCGAGCTTTTGCGCAGAGCCAGCTCACTCTGCTGAACCAGTGGCTGAAATGAAGTTACTGCTCATGCTTATCTTGGCACTTAGAACATTTGCTTTCCTTACCACTTCAAATTTCTCTGCAAGGAGTCTTCAGAAGCAGCACTACAGATCTAAGCCTAAAATAAAATATGAATCAATAAATCACTTGGCTAGTCTGATTCTAGCTACTCACCTGAAAGCAATAGTAGTAACGTCCCTAATTAGTCAGGGTCAGAGGCAAAATTCTTTGAATGAGAGAGAAGACATTCTAAATTAAGAAAAACTCAGTTCTTTCCACATGGGGCATCATTATATAGGGAGGGTTTTGCAAAAACCGAGTCAAGATGTTTAAATGTCTCAAGAGCAACACATTACAGCTCATATTTTGCAGATAAGAAGTGGGTCAGACACTATTGCCAAATGTTTTGGTAGACTAGCATGTGCTATCAGCATGAGACGTGAGGCACAAAACAGGATCAAGATTGAATCTTTTCACTTAACTTGTCAAAAGACAGAAGAAGTTAAAAGACAGAGAGAGGAAAGGGGGACATTCTCTTCAGGGGATCTTCCCAACCCAGAGATCGAACCCGGGTCTCTTGCACTGCAGACGAATTCTTTATCATCTGAGCCACCAAGGAAGCCCATCAATCTATAAACCAGATTTACATAAGACCTTTTACTTTATTAATAAGTAACAAATCAGGGGGGGGGATAAGTTGGGAGTTTGGGATTAAAACATACTACTACAGAGAAAACAGATATCCAATAAGGGCCTACTATACAGCACAGGGATATTACAGTATCTTGTAATAACCTATAATGGAAGAAAATATTTTAAAATGTATATATATTTATCTACATGTATAACAGAGCTGCTTTTCTGTACACCTGAAACACAACATTGTAAATCAACTGTATTTCAATAAAATTCTTTAAACATTAAAAAAATAAAACTAGTAAATCAAAACGACTTCAAAAAGAAAATACCTGGACTTCCCTGGTGGTTCAGTGGTTGGTTAAGAATCCACCTGCCAATGTACAGGACACAGGTTTGACCCCTGGTCCAAGAAGACTCCACGTGGGCAACTAAGCCCACATGCTGCAACTCCTGAGCGTGCACGCCACAACTAGAGAAACCCACGGTTAGAAAATCGTGGTTAGAAAACCAAGGTCCAGCTCAGCCAAAAGTAAATACATTTTTTTTTTTTAAAAAAGGAAATATTCATTAAGTTTCACAAAGTTATACACCAAAGAGCAGCTCTTAGAACCAAGTCACTTCGCAGCCTGTATTAATTTATAGGCCTGCAAATTAAAACTTCTCAAGCTTACTCATACTGAAAAGTACCAACCATCACAGAGCAGTTGAGAAACAGAGGCCCTTCAGAGACAATACTTTGGGACAGCTTAACAGTGGCATCCACACTCCAGCTGGTGATGATAAAGTCTGATAAAGTACTGATTCTGAACACAGATTACAGAAAGCAGTCCTATGACTACTGTGGCATCATGTTCCTCGGTAATAGTGATAATACAAGCAAATTAGAACCACTGCAATCAAATTGCCATTGCAACCCCAGGAGGCACCTATGCCATTTCTTGTTTGCTGACACTCAGCTTCCCCTAATCCCAGAGACTAGAAGCCCCAATCCCTTTGCCCAAGGGGTACTAATGAGGTGCAAGTATTTACTTAAGATCTAAAAGGATGAAGGGAAACAGATGCCATTTGTTTTCCTTTTTCTTTTCCTGTAGCAGCAGTCATAGGCAGAAACTGACTTCTCAGACCACAGAGTTTTGCAGCTACCTCCAAGCTCCATATCGTTTCAGCCTCCTCTTGGCTACAGAGGCTGAGAAAATCAAAGCCGTCCTGGCTCGGGGCAGAAGCAGCTTTCTAACTTTCTAGGAGGCAAATCAGAGACCTAGGGATGGGCCCTGAGTTTTCATCCCTCCAGCCTTTTGTTCTGTAGGCATCTAATTCCCTCCATTAAATCCCTTTCTCCTTGAAACATCTAGAATAATGTCTGTCTTCACCGGTGAGCAGAGTAAATTGCCTAAGGCCACGCAAGTTTCAGGACAAAAAGAACTCACACCCAGGTCTGCCTGACTTCAACAGTCACAGAATGAAAGTTAAGCATGTCTCCAGCCCACGACCCAGCAATTCTACTCCTAGGAATTTATACGAGAGAAATGGGGGCACAAGCCAACAGAACCAAGTATTAGGTGACTTTCATAGCAGCTTTACCCATAATAGAAATAAAACAAAAATCTGACAACAACCCAAATATCCATCAACAAAAGAATGAATAAACAAACTGGTAAATTCATATAAATGACGTATATATTATTGAGCAAAAAAAAAAAAAAAAAAACTACTGAATCACATAACCACACAAAGGTTACCCTGAGGAAGGAAACCAGATACCAAATGCTGATTTCATTTATACAGATCCTATCAAAGTGTGAAGCAAAGCTATACGATGCTAAGAGAGGTTCCCTTGTCAGTGGGGTGGTACCAGTCGAAAAAGTGGCAAGAGAAAACAACCTTCTAGAGTGATGGAAAGTTCTATTTTTTGATCCAGGTGGTAATCACACAATGCATACATTCATGTAAAAGTTCAGCCAGCTCTGCAACTGGATAGTAACGGTGGCTGCACAAGCAGATGCCACTGAATTTACACTTAGAATGGTTAAAATGGTGGATCGTACTGTGTTTTACTACAATTAAAACAAAAAAAGTATCAAGCGCCCCACTTCTGGGTTTTACTATATGTGCTATACTTTAATTTTTAAAAATACAGGAAAATAATAATATAGAAAAAACTTCGCTGTGAGTTAAGTAAGCTTTTGAGGACACACTCAGGAGACCACTGTTCCCACAGGAAAATTTTCCTCACTTTCAGGCAAATATTTTTCACCTCACTTCTTTGGTAAATTCAGTCTACCTTTCCTGTCTCTTCCCAACTCTTGAGTAAAGACATCTGCAAACTATACTTAAGCACTATAAGCCAATCGAGTATTGCTTCTTCTACTGCTGCCTGCTAAGTGGCTTCAGTCATGTCCAACTCTGTGCGACCCCATAGACAGCAGCCCACCAGGCGCCTCTGTCCCTGGGATTCTCCAGGCAAGAATACTGGAGTGGGTTGCCATTTCGTTCTCGGCCTCTGATTAAAACCTGAAAAAACGCTGATATTCAAAGTGAACTCATTACCTCTTGATTTCAATGTATTGCCACTTGCCTGTTTTTAGACTCTTCACAATAACACCAGAAGGAAAAGCACAAATACTTCCAGTTGCATTTCTGGAAAATTTCAATGGATGTCTGAGATGCCACAAATCTCTCTCCCCTCTTAAAACTCACCCAGACACTAAACAGACCCGACCAAGGCAGGCGAAGTGCTCTCCCTGAAGTTAGGCGGAAAAAACCCCAAGTGCCTGAGGTAACCATGAAATGTGGCTGCCGGAGAGTGACTTCATGCCAGTCAGTAACAACGAAAGAGGTCTTGCAACAGTCACCAGGAGGCTGTCTCCAGCACACTGGTGAAGAACAAGTCAGAAAGGGCTCCTAGTGACAGGCCTGCCTTACCTTCTGTGCCCATGCTACAGGCAATGTGGTTCCTGGGAGAGGATTCCATGGGGAAGGGAGGGGCTACTGGAGGTTCCCAGGATGCAGCTTTCACTGGGAAGGGTGGAGGGGAAAGGGAAGAGGAAGGAAAAAGAACTCTCAAGAAGCTCTGTGAGATGGTTGCAGCTGCTGACTTGGGGCTGCAGAGTGAGGAAGAGAATTCAGTACCCACTGAGCTGGTACATTATTTAAGCTGCAACTGAATAATAGATCTTTCCATCACTTCTTGAGCTAAACAAGACAGCCACTCTTAAAAAACTGCTTTGCAGAGAGACTGCATTGAATCTCTTCTTCAAAGAGAAAACAGAGAGAAAGAAAACACACACAATTTGTCTAAGGAGTATGAGAGTACTTCAAGGTAACAAGAACCAAAAGAAATTTAGAATGTTCTCTAGGCTTTACACTGGATACTGAGAATCTTAAGCACAGTAAGAGACTTCAGAGATGATCAAGTATAGTTATCCCTATAAAGTACCTGGGAATTATTAATAGAATTACATGCCTTAGCTAAAGTCACCAAGCTAATTCTTAGTACAGCTTATATACCATCAAAGAAAGGATCTGTATATTAATAAAATTCTACATTATTTTTTTCTTATGGACAAACTATCATCCACTCACTCTATCAATGTCAGGAATCTAGGAATCCAAGTTCTCAATGAGTCTTTCATTCTTACTACTTTATGCAATAAGGCTTCCCCAAATCAAGTCAGTAAAATGTGGTCAATCCTTTAGTGAATGTGCCTGGTGACCTGTCAGTGTCTGGGGTGACCAAGATGACGCAGACCAGGGAGGTGCTCACAGCTGACAGGAAATGACTGGCATAAGGCAGACATGATAAGGGCTCAAATAAACACTGGCGTGTGCAAATAACCAATCACAGGCCAGGAGGTAACTGATTCAGCCTGAAGAAGGAGGATAAGGGAGCAACTAAAAATGAGCTCACCAGGAAGTTTCTTCTAAACTATTCTTTTCGAAAGCAGAAATGGCTAGCTTGGCTAATACTGATTTCTTCAAAGAACTTCACTCCGCTTTGCTAGATATATTTGGAGACAGTCGTCCGAGGATGGAGAATGGGCTGGTAGCCTCTGACGGATACATCACCCCTCCTCCCCATTGCCGAGCCCAGCACACGCAACCTCTCAGATGTCCACTGCAAAAGGAGGCAGAGAAGAAACCCCACAACCTAGGATTTGGAACACTTCCTTTATAAGAAATGTTTCTCGGTGAATGGAAACAAATAGCCACACATGGAACATTATTTCATCAGAACAACAAAGGTTCACGAAGCTACAAGTCCTAGAAGAGAAGTTCATGAAATCCTGTTGATGACTAGAATGCATTATTTCCCCAGCTCACCTCCAACTAAGTGACAAAACCGAGTATCTGCAGTATTCTCTCATCTCTAACAAAGCTTTTTCTAACACATACAATGGCAAAGATACAACCAGCTTCTGGGACTCTCCTGGTGGCCCACTGGTTAGGACGCTGCACTTTCACTGCAAGGGACCCAGGTTCAATCCCTGGTGGGGGAACTAAGATCCTGTATGCCCTGTGGCCAACAAAACAACACATACAACTGGACTCTAGTCATTACCTATTAATTACAGCCTAATAACTGTTAGTGAAAGTCGCTCAGTCGTGTCCAACTCTTTAACGACCAGCAAGACTATCCCAATAATTTTCTTCCACAGTGTATTATATATGTTCCTTCTAAATGCCCCTGACTTCTCACTAACTGTATTGTCACTAGCTATAAAAACATAACTATATACTTAGACCTGTGGTTATATAGGGTGTCTGTCAGATGAAGCATAGTACAATTAAAGTTTCCAAAGACGACATTTTTCTCTTGTGAACATAATGTATATATTTCATATGGCTGAGTAAAGTCTATAACACATATAATAATTACTGTATTGATTATCTCTGAAATCCGTGCTCACATATGCATATGGGTAAAATTCAGTAAACATCTGTACTCAAGGATGTGACATGACGTTTTTGCCACGATTAATAGTATAATTTGAAATCCTGGGGTCAGAAGAGCTTCCTGAAATATCCGACAAATATTTTATTTTCAAAAGATCTATCAATAGTCTTTTACCACTACTATCAATACCCCCAAACTCTTCTCCACCCTCTCCACACACACACAGAAAATGATGGAGGAACAGAAACATAAGTAGAAACTATAGTCTATAATCTAATCAGACAAAATATTTAGCCTGAAAGCTAAAATAAAACACTCATTATCATCAAAATTTACACTGCTATGGTTTGCAACACACCATGATGTATAAATGACAGAGAAGCTGCACTGTTTTTAAGATTAAAGACCTGATTTAACTTTAACCATCTGGCAGAGGCACTAAACAAATATCTGTACTGACTTTAAATGACTAAAGAACAAGTTACTAATTGAAAGCCTAGGATTTCTCATGAAAACTGTGCACACCCACAGAATTAGGGATTCTGGTGACTGAAACAAAGTGTTTTCTGTCATGATTTTTTTTTTTCCTGCCATGGTTTTATTCACCGACCATGAAGAACTTCAATTGCTCTTTCCTCCAGGTCACAGCAGGGCGCTTTTCCCTATCTCAAGACTTACGATTCCTATGACAATCCTTGTTAAAGTATAATTTACAGACCAATATGAGCTTCGTTTTTAGTGAGTTAGATGCATTCCACGGGAGGCTGCTTGGGTCTCTCTACTCTTAAGCACGGATGAACGGTGACTAAGGTGTATCTGGTAACAGAGGTATGTCCTCCAGGAGGGCCAAAGCTCTTCCCCTCTTTTCACGCTATCCTACTGCAAATGTCACACCAACGGACCTTCATATTGCAGAATGGCTCACGGGAAGCAGAGAAAGGAATGAGACTTACAGAAGACATTAAATAGCTTCACAAATACACTGTCTGCAGTTACAGATAAGAGAACTGGGTAGACAATGGCTCGATGCACACATTAAGACATAAGTCCATCAAGTTCAACTTTCCTGTCTTTTCTGGGCCATGCTGTGCTGACTTCCCTGAAGGTGTGGTTGAGGTACACCTAGCTCTCCATACCTAAATGTCACACCCACAATTTAAGAGTATTTTCCAAAACTCAGATTTCAAGGGCTCTCTTCACAATTTTTTATCTTATTCTCACTCCGCTCATCCTGATAATTTACTATTTTTCTTAAATCAAACTCACTGTTTTACTTAATACTTATTTTTGCCCCATTCTAAGCAAACTATCCATGAAATAAGTGAGTTTACAGACTGGCTTTACGTTTTTTATTTATACAAGAGGAATGCACGGTAATTAAAGAAAGGGCAATGTCCCCCCCCTGTACAGTCTGTCTGTACAACACACTTGGGAAAAAAACACTGTTCAGGAGATAGCAAAAAAGACAAGAGAAAATGCACAACAAACTTCATAGATGGTTTTCCAATGACAGTCCTGCATCTCCCTTTTGAGCTCATTATTGAGGCTGATGCAGCTTTGGATGAAAGAGACTCTAGTCCCCTTAAAAAGCCAGAATGAAACAGTCACCATTAGGGGAAGGCCCATGCAGGACTGCCTGGGCTCTAGCAGTCAGAGGCCAAGTTCTAGGAAGGGCACTTCCTAATGAAGCTGCAAAAGTGGACGCTGGTACTTTCCACCTCAGAACTCTCTTCCTCATACGGTGACACGGGCAGCGTACAGATTTACTTGGCTCCCTTCCTAGGTAGCCTTCAAACCTGGAACTAGCTATTGCCAATAGCAGATAGTGGGACTGAGTGCCTGATAACTTTTTTCCATTGTTGTTATATGACTTTTGCAAACTTTTTAAAGGAGATACCATCTCAAACCCTCATAAATTTGCTAGCTAAAGGAGCTTCTACTCATAAGGGTAATCATAAAAGTTCCTGTGGGGATGAAGTAGGTTCTAAATTGCTTTAGGGAATATTTCTTTCTGAACCTTAAAAAAAAGCCCATGTAGGACTTCCCTGGTGGTCCAGTGGTTAAGAATCCACCTGTCATTGCAGGGGCCAAGGGTTAGATCCCTGGTCCAGGAAGATCCCACATGCTGTGGAGCAACTAAACCTACAAGCCCCAACTACTGAAGCCTGTGCACCGACAGCCCGTGCTTCTCAACAAAAGGAGTTACCACAACGAGAAACCCTTGCACCACAACGAGAGCATCGCCCCGGCTCACTACAACTAGAGAAAGCCCGTGCTCAGCAATGAAGATCTAGTGCAGCCAAAAAATTTAAAAAAAAAAAAATTTTTTTTTAAAAGGGCCATGTAAGAAAACAAGTTTTTAACCCACTAAACAGGTGTTGAATCTGACCCCTGAATCTATGTGTCTGACCCTGACGCTTGGATTTAGGATGAAAAAATGAACTCAGTAAAACATCTTAGACAATCATTCTACCATGCCCACTTAATTTTCAATGAAAATTCTTCTCAACCCCAAGGCTGGCTGGTCCAAGGCCATTCCAGCCCAGCACTTGTTGCCCTGTGATTATCGCCTCAAGTCTGATCAACAAGGCATTTTATAGGGTATCAGCTCTCAACCTAGATAAACTAATCTACAGCCACAGCTCCTCAATGGGATTTGTTTCAGGGATTAGGCAAGGAATTCCCTGATGGCTCATATTTTTGGTAGAGGTATGTTGAAAGTCTCAGCGTGACTACTAACCCTTCCTAACTCTTCACCCCACCCGCCCTTCCCACACATAAAGCTACTCTCCCACCAAATCTGCATGACTTTTTCAACTATAGAACATGTGACGGCACACAAGACTCAAGTGGCCCTGCCTAGTTTCAAGGACTTATCTGTCTCCTAAGAAGAAAGTCTTCAGAAAAGAAAAACTTGCTGAAGTCACCAGGGATTTTATCAGCTCCCTTGAATTCCCAGGCACTTCTCCCACGGAAGAGAAACGTGTGGCTGCGACCTTTTGTCAATATACAAAGAATTAGACTAAAAGTTAAACAAATAGAGGCAGAAATCCTTACAAATGGAACTCCCCAACAAGTGATGCTAAAAAATTTAAGATCTTAAGCATATGAGTGCCCCCCAAATAGTAATATTCCCTATGTAGGGGGTGTGGGGTAGAGTGTTTACTAGGAAACTGGCTCACTCCTTTGCAGGAAAAGTCAAGTCATTAATACACTAGGGATTTCTGTGGCTTTTTCTTAAAGTTCTCTTACTGGCATTCAAGGTCTTTCAAGAGTGTGAGCATCTCTTATTCTTTCCCCCAGCAACTGCCCTGATACCTACCTGGCATCTCCTACTTGTGCTTCTAGGTCCCACTTGCCTTAGTAACCCAGGATCCTGCATGTAAGAGTTTTCAGCACCTGTTTTGGTTCATATTACAGTCAGCCCTCCATATCCTGAGGATTCAACCAATCATGGACCAAAAATGTATGGGGGCAGGGGAGAAATCCCAGAAAGTTCCAGAAAGCAAAACTTGAATTTGTCATACCAAGAACTATTTACATGTCATTTACATTGTGATTACAAGTATTTACATAATATTTACATTGTATATGGTATTGTAAGTAGCCTGTGTTTGCATGCTCAGTCACTTCAGTCTTATGGGACTACTTGCCAACCCTATGGAACACAGCTGCTAGGCTCCACTGTCCATGGGCTTCTCCAGGCAAAAATACTGGAGTGGGTTGCCATGCCCCTCCTCTAGGGGATCTTAACCTAGAGATGATTTAAAGTGTACAGGAGGATGCCTTGAGGTTACAGGAAAATACTATGTATGCCATTTTATATTAAAGACTTTGAGCATCTTTGGATTTTGGTATCCTACAGAGGTCCCAGAACCATTCTCCCCCCTTGCATGATACCGAGGAATGACTGTACAAGCTACTGTTTATTTAGCACCCACTAGTCAGGCACCGGCACATTTCACTCAGTTCTCACTCAACCCTGTGAGGCGTGTTATTAGCCCCATCTTCCAGACTGACTTACGCTGTGAGGAATCTGTTCAAACAGCAAACTTTCTTCCCCAAAAGAATCCCCGAAGGGAGTGTGCAGAGGACAATCCCACACTTTGTTGCATTTCCGTCCTGCAGAGTGTGCATCTGTAACTCACACTCCCTCCTTCAGCCACAGGTATCCCAGCAGAGAGAGTCTGCACAATCTAAAAACACACCTAAAATTTTCAGCTTGTATAGCAGACTCTTAAAAGACAGAAATTGAGTCTTGCTTATCTCATGCACTCACCTCTTCACAATGGACTGGCACAAGTAGGTGCTCATTATGCTATTAGCTGCGTGGTCCTGAAAAAGTTGCAGCAACGAATCGAGGTGGGGGAAATCTCCCTTCGTCAATCTCTGACAGCAGCTCAGAAAAAGTGCAAGAAAAACCTCAAAAGCCACCACCGCCTTAGTAAGGCACCCCCCCTTCTTTCATCTCCCCAAAGAGGGAAAACTACAGCATCCTGTTCATATCTCTAATTGGAATACATAGTCTTAAAGATTTGCATTCTTCCCCAACAAGACAGGGTGACAGAGGCATCCCCACACTGAAGTGAAGCCAGTCATGAAAATTTATCTAATAACCAAATTTAATTCTCTAAGGCAGACTATCACATGGCACTCTGCTACAAATGCAATCATGACCACTAACTCCTCACTTAAAAAGAAAAGTCTGATTCCAAAGTCTGTATGCAGACTATCTCGCCCAGGAATAATCCAGACACAAGTGGACCTGTTCTCCCAGAGGGTCAGCACAGCTGGCCCAGACCACCTAAAGATCTGAGGACAAGGGCCTCTTGCCTTCTCTGCTGGGATTCCCCTAACTGAGGAAGGGAGGGCAGTTTCTATGACGGGATGAGGGCAGTTTCTATGAGGGCAGTTTCCACTGGGAACTGCAGGGAAACCACAACCATTACTCAGGCTAGACAGCTGCCAAGACGGCAGCGCTGCCTAACTGAAGCTAAAACAGAGGTGGGAGGCTGTATTCCTTTCCATTACTAAGCCCTGGAGTATTCACTCCCAAGTTCATCCACATTTCAAGAATTTTAAAACCCTGTAGTCAAAACCCTGATTATTTATAATTTAAAATAAAACTACTGTGTAAAGCAGAGACTTCACAAATGAAGACAGAAAAGGAACTGGTGACAGGTAAGATAATACCAGAGTACAAACAATTCATCACTCTCTTCTCGTGGCGTCCTCCCAAACCCCATCTCCACTTCCTACAGCAAACAACTTTTACTTCTACTGCAGATGTAACTGATTAAAAGGGAAAATGAGGATTCTGGTCCAAAGAGTTGTCAGTGAGTCTCACGCACACAAGCCTGTAATTTTGCATCAACCAGAGAGTGAGGTTTGGAACCGAGAAGCAAAAAGGCACAGGGCAGGCGACACAGCAGGCACAGCGAGACGCCCCCGAAGTAGTAGGGATCCAAGACAGAGTTCAAGACAGTTTTTCCCTATTCGCGACTTAACGCGAAATCCAAGTGACTTTAGAGAACAGAGAGAAGGATCCAGGAGCCTCGGAGGCCACGAGCCACCACCCCCGTCCGGTGAAACCTACCCGCTGCCCTCAACCCCACCTCCCCATGGGAGAATCCCAGTCACCCATGGCGCATCCGGGAAGCCCACCACGAGCTCCCAGGCTCTCTCCTCGCGACCCTTCTCCCAACCAAGCGGAACGCAAGATGGAACTCACAGGGAGCCAGCCTGACATTTCCCGCCGAGGTGGAAACCCGCGATCTCCTCGCACCGGCATCTTCGGGCGCGGTCCCGCGTGGGCGCGCCTGTCCTGGGCCCCACTCCTCCTCCTTGTCCAGGCTGCAGGTCAGTCCCCCGCCCCGCAGCCGGGTTTTAGCCCGGTGCAAGTCCGCGGGGACCCACCCCTTTGTCCCTCCCTCCACCGGCGGCGGCGGCGGCAACGGCCCGCCCCCTACCCAACGCAGCGCCTCTGCGCCGGCTGCCTGGCCGCGGAAACTCTCAAGTGGGCCGCTACCACCCCTGCACGGCCGGGGGGAGGGCTTGCAGGCGCCGTGCTTCCGGAGTCCCCGCGGAGCGGCGTGCCAGACTCTCGGCTGAGGACCGAAGAGGGGGGCGGCAGCAGGGAGACCCCGAGGACCGAGCGTCCCGCGGCCCTCACACCCAACCCCCCTCCGGCGGACCCGATGGTTCGCTCCGCGGCGCGCACTCGGGGCAGCAGGTCCGGCTCCGGGCGCGCGCCGGGGAAGCGCTGCAAGTTAGCAGTGAGTGCGGGGTGGTCTCATTGTCCGCGGGGAAAGAATCTGCCTGCAATGTGGAAGACGGAGGCTCGGATCCCTGGGTCAGGAAGATTCCCCTGGAGAAGGGAATGGCAACCCACCCCAGTATTCTTGCCTAGAGAACCCCATGGACAAAGGAGCCTGGTGGGTCCATGGGGTCGCAAAGAGCTAGACACTACTGAGCGACTGACACTTTCACTTTCTTTCTACCCCCAAGGTCGCGTGCGCAGCTTGTACGAACCCTTTTTGGAGAGGTTTGCAAAAGAAGGAACCAGGGAATCTCCAAAGTTTCTTTTTGTCCTGCCTAGAGACCAGACCGGCCAGCCAACACACACACATACACACCCACGACTGTACCCCCACGTTTCTGGGCTCAACAATTGATACCCTGAATTCGGAGGGTGTGAGATGTTCGTGTTAAATACAAGACTTTTGAGGAAAATATATTCCAAGTTATCTCTTTGGCACATTCCCAACAACTCCAGGAGAGATTAAAACTCCTCTTCCATCAACAGCTTCTGAGGCTTTTTTTTTTTTTTTAAGTGAAAGTCGCTCAGTCCTGCCCGACTCTTTTCGACCCCATGAACTGTAGCAGTCCTTGGAATTCTCCAGGCCAGAATACTGGAGTGGGTAGCCTTTCCCTTCTCCACGGGATCTTTCCAACCCAGGGATCGAATCCACGTCTCCCGCATTGCAGGGGATTCTTTACCAGCTGAACCACAAGGGAAGGGAAGCCCCAAAGTAGGTCACAAATGCTTATCAGGCAGGATTCATCAAATTCAACTCAGTACATTTATTCATTGTAGAGTCCTCTGTTGTGTGTTAGTCACTCAGTCGTGTCCAACTGTTTGCGACCCCATGGACTGCAGCCCAACAGGTTTCTCTGTCAACCGCATTTTTCAGGCAAGAATATTGGAGTAGGTAGCCATTCCCTTCTTCAGGGGATCTCCCCCACCCAGAGATGGAAGCCAGGTCTCCTGCATTTCAGGTAGATTCTTTACTGTCTGAGCCACCAGAGAAGTCTACGTATATATAATTGTCCACAATAAATAAAAGTTTCCTTATTTTAAAGGCATGTAAGTTATTTGGAGAATCAAAACAGGTACACTGAATAAAAATATACCTTTGGGTTTGAAATCTTAAGGAAACCACATTGTGAGAGAGAAAAGTTGAGTCCATCCTGCTCCTAGGTTGAATAGTGCATAGTTTACCTAGGCCCGCCAGAAGGTAGATGGAGGAGGGCATGGCAACCCACTCCAATATTCTTGCCTGGAGAATCCCCGTGGACAGAGAAGTATGGTGGGCTACAGTCCATGGGGGTGCAAAGAGCTGAACATGAGTCAGCCACTAAAGCGCAGCACCAGAAGGTAGACGGGTTGATGGACCCGCTGAAGAGATGCAGACGCAGATGCCAGGCTCTCTCCCTGAAAATTTGCTTCATTTCCTGCCTAATGAAAACAAGTTTGGCAACTTAAGTGGAAAAACAAGTCGAGCAGATGCCTCTGAAAGTGTTAGGCTTCTGGCCTCCTTTGGAATGGCAAAGTGCCTGCCTCTGAATAAAAAGCACTGTGCGTAACATTTCCCAATTTTCTTTATGTCTCCAGAATTAGATGCTTTGGTTGTATTCCTGAGGTGAGGTGTTACTCTCCTGATGAAAGCACAATTAAAAAAATAAAAATGTTTCCCAAATTAGGCAGTGCTGACTAATAATAACAATGACACCATTTGTGAACTGGTCACACCTTAGTGATGTGAGCTTATACCACTAGCATTTAAAAAGAAAGGAACCCAGAATGTAGCAAGTATATCTGCTGAATGATTTTCCTTTTCCTCTCTAGAGCTGCACTGTCCAATATGATAACCACTTGTCACACGTGAGTATTGGATACATTTAAATTTAAATTAAAACAAAAAGAAACAGAAAGGCCAGTTTCTTAGTCATGTTAGTCATATCTCCAGTGCTCAGTCAGTAGCCATACACTTGTGGGTTCCCATATCGGATAGTGTAGATATAGGATGTCCATCACTGCATAAAGTTCTATTGCATTGTGGCTGTTTTTTAGTTGCTAAGGTGTGTCCAACTGTTTTCAACTCCATGGACTGTAGCCCGCCAGGCTCCTCTGTCCCTGGGATTTCCCAGGCAAGAATACTGGAGTGGGTGGCAATTTCCCTCTCCGTGGGATCTTCCGGATCCAGCGATCAAACCCTGGATCTCCTGCTTGGGCAGGTAGATTCTTTATCACTGAGCCACCAGGGAAGCCCTTCTAATACATTACAGTACCCCAAATGATGACATACTTTTATAGCAGAAACGCCAACATTCTGACACAATACATAGTTCTGACTCACGTTGAAACAAGTCTTTCAATTGATACAGTACCACTGCTGGTGGCAGTATAAATCTATATAACTCTTTGGAAAAGCAAGTTATACTAGTATATATTTCTCACAAGTGGGTTTGCACATGTGAACCCCATTCCTAGAATTTTGTTTCTCCAAAGAACTTCTATCCAACAAATAATTACTAAATACTTTCTATAAAGTCAGAACCCCGATACAAGACTTAGTTAGGCGCTAGCCTCAGAGTTCAGCCTACTACAGTAGACGATTAGTAAATTATAAGAAACCACTTAAGTACCAAGATTCCTGGTGGCTCAGGGTAGTCTAGGGTCTTTCAGGAGGGGTTCCTCACTCAGATAGGGGTATGGGGTTTAGCGAAGTCTTTCCAGAGATGAGATAGCAGCTTATACATTCTAAAGGACAGGGAGGAATGACTTTGTGAGGCAAAAAGAGGAGAAAGCTTTCCAGGTGAAGACAACAAATATCAAGTGGAGGAAAAAAGGAAGAGACCACAGGCTTGCTGTTGAGGTAGCAGGAGGGAAGGTTGTTCAGGCAAACAGGGTTTGTGTTCTACTGTGACACTGCAGAAGTGGGATTAGACTGGCATTTTTTGAAGATCACTCTGTCAGCTTCTTGGAAAATGGATGAGTTGGCTGGGGGCTGCAGGGAGGGGCATCAGTAAGAATGACAAGGCCAACAACAACAACAACAAAAAAAGGATTTTTGTGGGAATGCAGGTGAGAGATGATGTGACTATGAAGTTAGACAAAAGAAGCCAGCTCAAGGGATGAAGGAAGTGGAATCAGCAGACTGGGTCACTGCCTGATCAGATATGAGGTAAGGAAAAGGGAAGTGAGTCTAAGGTGACTCTTAGGTTTCTGGTTTAACTAAGTAGATGACAGTGTCTTTTGCCAAGAGAGGAAACAAAGGAATGGGAACAGATCTTGGGAGGGGCTTGAGGAAGGATGGTGAATTTAGTTAAGGACTGACTGAGTTTTGAGGGCCATGGGTCCTCCAGGTGGAGATGTTCAAGTGTCTACTATGTGCCAGGCATTAACGAGATCTTAGGTAGACAGATTTGGGGTAAAGGAAGAGATTTAGAAATTGCCAGTGTATCAAGAAAGCTGAGGTCATGGGAGGTAATGAGAGTATTCAGAGACATGACAAAAACTGAGGCAGGAAAAGAATAAGGGTATGCCAATACTTAGGGAAGATCCCAGGGAATGCCAATACTCAGGAGGCAAGCTTAAGACCCCAGGTAGAGATAAAAGAGGAACTGCCAGAAGGGAAAGAAGAAAAATCCACTGCAGTAAGGTGTCCAAAAAGTCAAGAGAAGAATGAATTTCAAGGAGGGAAGAACAGCCAACATGGAACTTTGAAGAGTTCAGTTAAGAACAGAAGATGTTCACCAAGAAGAGAACCATGGATCATCCTGGCCAGAGCTGTCTCAATAACAAGATAGGATTGGGGGGTTAGATGACAGCAGGTGACTGGGAGGTGGGGCAGCACTTCATTGTATGCCTGTTTATAATAACATAAGATGGAAACCATCACTGTCCAAGGTTGGAGAACTATTAAATTACAGCAAATAAACTTAATTGGCATAGCAAGTCATCATTCAAAATTATATAAGGAAGTCTGTATAGCAACAAGGATAATGACAATATAATAACCAATGAGAAAGGGTACAAATAGCATCTATCCTCGGGAGTTCCCTGACAGTCCAGGAGTTAGGACTCTGCACTTTCACTGTCATGGCCCAGGCTGGTTGGGGAACTAAGATCTCACAAGCACATAGTGCGGCAAAAAACCAACCCAACAGAAATACTTTCTATCCTGATGGCAATAACAAAAAAATTACTATATATATAAAAGAATTGGAAAGTATACGAGAACATGATTTGATGAATAGTTAGGACTGTGTATACAGTCCTTTTTTTTCTTTTTTAATTGTAGTTATTGTTTATGAAATGTTTTAACACTTGTCATTATGTATTACAGTGTATAAAGTCTTTAAAGCAGGGTCAGAAGACCTCAAATAACTGTAAAAACTAAACACTTTTAATCAGATTTCCTCAAGAACATTAAGATTTGGGGATAAATACACACACACACACATATATTTGCAACATGATTTTATAAAGTATCATCAAATGGGAGCAAAGGAACCCGACATGAAAAGTTTCCAGGCTAACTAAGCAATTGAGTTGGCCTGTACACTGGTTGGTGGATTAGAATCATGAAGGCACTCCCAGGACTTCCCTGATGGTCCAGTTGTTAAGACTTGGCTTTCCAATGCAGGGGGTGCAGTTTCCCACATGCCTTACAGGCAAAAAAAAAACCCATAAAACATAAACAACAGAAGCAATAGTATAACAAATGCAATAAATACTTTTAAAATGGCCCACATTATAATGATACTTTCCTTCAATAAGTGTTTCTTGAATGCCTAGCAGGTACCCTGGGGTAGGTATATAGCAGATAAAGGCACTATACAACAGGGTGCTTGCTCACAGCATGATGAAGAGAAAGACATGTACACAAATGATGACAGGGCACAAGAATTGCAAATACGTGCATGATTTAGGTGCTGGCAGTTAAAACTCTGCAAAAGGCCTGGCATTCCTTTCCCTTCCCCAGCCAAACAACCATACCAGTAACTGTGCATATTCACTTAAAGGACTCCTCCTTCCATAAGCAGTCACCTCACATCCCCTAAAAGAACATCCAGGAGAGGGCATTCAAAGTTCTGCTCTGCCCCTCATGCCTTCACATTTCGTTATTTAATGTTACTCTCGCTCACATCCCAAGTTTGTTAACTCCACGTGCATGCACCCAGGAATGGCCCTGTGAGCACACAGCGAGAAGGCGGCTGTTTGGAAGCCAGGAAGAGGACCCTCACTGAGGACCGAGTCTGCCAGCACCTTGATCTTGGACTTCACAGCCTCCAGAACTGTGAGAAGTAAATGTCTGTTGTTTAAGCACCCTGTCTGCGGTGTCCTGCTGCAGCAGCCCTGGGCTAAGGCAGCCTCTGTGTCCTATATGAGTGGACCCTGCTGCCTTCTCCAGGCTCAGCCTAGCCTGCACTCTCCCAAGCTCACTTCCTGGAGCTGCACTGGCCTTCCTTTGCAGTTGTTGCTCTTGAGACCCTGCCAAGCTCATTCCTGCCCCACAGCCTTTGTTGGAGCTTCTCTGCATGGACCAGAAAAGCCAGCTCCTGCTTAGATTTCTCTTTGTATCTAAAGTAGAAAGCATCCCTTGAGGTTACTACCAGGAAATGATGCCCTCAGGAGAAAGCCAAGTTTAAATTAAAGCAAGGAGGTGGAGTTCAGCTGAATGTTTCATTTACCATGAAACAAGGGTTTCAGAGAGCCCAGTGCAGGGTATGAAAGGGTGGGAATGGTAGATGGTCTATTTAGGGGATGGAAAGACCAGAGAGGAACAATAGTAGGAAGGGAGAGTAGTCCAAGTAAGGGCTCCCTCTTTTTAATCGTCGTCATCATCATTATTACCACTGATAATATGTTGGCATTGCTGCTATTATCACTACAATGAAAAGACATTACAGTAAGTACAAAGAGGATGAAAATATCAGTAATCAGACTTACAGGGAAAGAAAGTTTTCAGTTCTAAATGGATGGTGGCTTCTACTTGCCTCTCCTCTCACTGCCAATGGTACAAACACCAAACCCCAGCATAGCCCACCCTGTTCCCACCCTCCATCCTGTGTAAGGACTGGGCAATGTTTCCGGCCATGATGGGTTCACCTGGCCACAAAGTTGACAGAAGAATTGGCTTTGCAACTCAGAATCAGCTGGATGGATTACAAGTCTGAGGCGGCCCTGGAACGGTGCTGGGCGGAGTTCTGGCTGGAAGGAGGTGGCTGTGGTCTGGGCTGACCTCAGGGTGCCAGACTGTGGATGGGCAGCTTCTAGGAAACTTATGGGGCTGGCCTGGGTATATTCAGCCTGCTCAACAGGAGTTGAGATACAGCATAATCCAAGTCCAATCCTGGAGATCACAGAAGCACTTTCTGGGATGTGGTTTCGTCTGGACAGACCCTGCTATGGAGCATGCTCTGCCTGTGGAGAGACCTCTCCTCCTGGCAAGGTGCCCTGGATCCTAAAGGCACTGTGCTCTGCGTTTTGACATCTTTAATTATTTTTACTACTATTTATATTGCAGAGTATATAAAACCCACACCCTTCAGGGAGAGGTGCCACTTGTTAACACCCCATCAAAAAATCCAGAAACCTGGATTAAAAAGTAATTGATTACATGCACATCATGTGCCACAAATCTTTCAAACACAATTTTAACTCATGTAATGTAAATCCTTCCATTGCCCCTGTATACTTGGTATTATTGCCCTGTGGAAAACAGCTTGTCCAAGGGCATCACCGAGTAGATGATGGGTAAGACTCCAAACCTATCAGACTCGAAGCCCATTCTCATCACCGCTCTCCTGTCCCTCAGTTCATTGTCTACAGCAATAAGACAACTGCACAGAGTTGGGGTTGAGGTAGGTCTTTGGTTGTTGTTACTGTTTTCCTTTTGGTTCTTTTTAACTGACTTAAGAGGGCTTTTGCTGACACAACAACTAAACAAATAATGCTGGGGAATCATATTTGTGAAAATCTCCCTGTGCAATATTAAAATGGTAAATACCACAAATGTCATTTGACTCCAGCCAAGGATTTAACCACTAGTACGGATATAAGAGTTGGACCATAAAGAAGGCTGAGCCCAAGAAGTGATGCTCTTGAACTGTGGTACTATAGATGATTCTTGAGAGTCCCTTGGACTGCAAGATCAAACCAGTCAATTCTGAAGGAAATCAACCCTGAATATTCATTGGAAGGACTGATGCTGAAGCTGAAGCTTCAATACTTTGCGGTCACCTGATGTGATGAGCCAACTCATTGGAAAAGACCCTGACGTTGGGAAAGATTGAGGGCAGGAGGAGAAGGGGGCAACAGAAGATGAGATGGTTGGAGCACATCACTGACTCAAAGGACATGAGTTTGAACAAATTCTGGGAGACGGTGAAGGATAGGGAAGCCTGGCATGCTGCAATCCATGGGGTTGCAGAGAATCAGACACGACTGAGTGACTAAACAACAACAATGAGCTAGGAATTAGAATTCTGAAATCAAATATGATTCTAGCGTCTAAGAATTCTCGAATTTCCTCTCCCCAAATAAGTTTCTTAAAAAAACACACACACAAAAAAAACCTTTAATAAGGCAAAATTTTTCCTTTTTAAGGGAAAAAAGTCCTCATCTCCCATGCAAGGGAGGGAATCTAAGGTGAGAGTGGCCCAGGGGACTGTCTGTGTGATATACAAGTCCTCCAGGGAACCCAGAGGGGCCTCTGGCAACTTGAATTGGTTAATCCTGTAGCACTAAGAATTCAGTATCCCTGACCAACACAGATTATAATTGTTGAAGTGTCTCCTTGATTGTCAAAGAATCCTCAGATCTGAAAAGGGTCTTAGGAAAAAAGCTGTTAAGTTTTCCAGGGCAGCCATGCAAAATAGTACAGGCCTCTGAAAACAAAGGAAGCTGGTCCTGGGAAAGGCTATTCCAAGAGGCATTCTATAAAAACTTGAAAACACATAACATACGTTTCTGTAAAGACAGCTTCTTGATGATGAGAATCACCTGAGCCATCCCAGGTCCCTCCCTGAGATCCTGATTCAGTGGGTCTGAGAAGGGCCCCAGGGAATTTTACATTTCAGCACTGTACCCAGCAGGTGAGTCTTATCATCAGGGAGGTTTAAGAAATTCTGCTAAAGGGACATTGTTACAATTCTCTGACACAAGATAACAAGGTTACCATTTCCAAGGCAGGTAAAACATTCATTCTGAAGGTCAGAAAATAATTCTCCTGTGGCGAAGGACCAGGGGAAGGGATAGTTACTGATTTGGGGATAGACATGTACACACTGCTATATTTAAAATGGATAACCAACAAGGAACTACTGTATAGTACATGGAACTCTGCTCAATGTTATGTAGCAGCCTGGATGGGAGGGGAGTTTGGAGGAGAATGGATACGTGAATATGTATGGCTGAGTCCTTTTACTATTCACCTGAAGCTGTCACAACATTGTCAATCAGCTATGCCATGCGAGTTCAGCCCTGTTTGTGACCCCACAGACTGTATTTTCCAGGCAAGAATACTGGAATGGGTTGCCATTTCCTCCTCCAGGGGACCTTCCCAACCAAGGGATCTAACCCACAGCTTCTGCGGCTACTGCATTGGCAGGCACATCCTTTATCACTGAGCCACCAGGGTTATTAATACCATTGTTGTTAATCAGTTATACCCCAAAACAAAATTAAAATTTTAGAAAAAAGAAAAGAATTTTCTTCTTGCAAAATGTCTTTGGTTTACAAAAGGGTCAGATCTTATAATCCTCTTGGTATGTTGATTTGCATACATATTTGTATATACACATGTTTGAGTTTCAGTTATTTTAAAATAAATGATACTTGTTTATTTACACAAACCATACCACAGATCACATACACACATACACACATACAAAATAGTAAAATGCAATTAAAATGTCACAATCCAGAGGAAACTACTGTTAGTAACTGGGTGAGCATCCTTCCAGGTATCTCCATGCACAGGTAAGCATGTAGATATCATATATAATATTATACATCTGGGGCTACACTAGACATGCCCTTTTGCTACCTGTTTTTTCTACATAGGAATAGGCAGTTTTCTCATGGGAATATAGTTCTATATCATCACTTTTCCGTGTGTGTTAGTCGCTCAGTCATGTCCAACTCTTTGCAACCCCATGGACTGTAGCCCACCAGTCTCCTCTGTCCATAGATTTCTTCAGGCAAGAATACTGGAGTGGGAAGCTGCATAATATTCCCATTTGTATGAATATACCATAATTTGCTGAATAAATACTTCAAAGTTCTTTTAAAAAATGGTATACAGCAGAGATCCCTAACCTCCACGCTGTGAATGGGTATTGGTCCCCAACCTATTAGGAACCAGGCCACACAGTAGGACGTGAATGGTTGGACAGCTAGCAAAGCTTCATTTGCTGTTCATCATCACTGGCATTACCACCTGGCCCACCATCCCACCCCACGACCATGGTCCATGGAAAAATTTTCTTTCACAACATTGGTCCCTGTTGCCAAAAAGTTTGGGGACGACTGGCATAGAGGACAAGGTAAAAATCAGATGGGTGAAATTCCTAAAATTTATTTTCCATAGATAATGAGAAAGCAAGTAGTTTGTAAGTTGTTGTTCTTTAGCTGCTAAGTCATGTCCGACTCTCTTGCAACCCCATGGACTTTAGCCTGCCAGATTCCTCTGTCCATGAGATTTCCCAGCCAAGAACACTGGAGTGAGTTGCCATGTCCTTCTTTCTCCAGGGGATGTCCCCAACCCAGGGATCCAACCCAAGTCTCCTGCATTGAGGCAGATTCTTTACCACTGTGCCACCTGGGAAGTCCCACAGTTTGTAAGACTCAGGCACAATTCGTAAGATGTATATAGTATAGATAGTATGTTAGTAAGACATGTTAAAAAACAGAATAAATGAAGTGCTTTTGTGTTAAGTATAGATGAAAATAAAGAAACAAATAAGAATGTCACTTATAAACAGAACAGTGCCAATGAAGGACAAAGTAAATCTTAAATATTAATATTTAATAAAGCCACAAGAAAAGCCCAATAAAATATTAATAAATGTACTAAATATCTAACAATTTTATTTAGATATAATAATATAGTTTATATTATTAATAAATATTTCCTAATAAAATATTAATAATACATAATAAAGCCCAGCTCATGTTGCCTCGAGATTGACAGCTATGTCATTCCTAAATTGATCACTCATTGGTGACACCCATTATGTACAATTCTGGCCACATGTATACTCTGCCCCCAAAAGCAGGCAAATTACTATTGAGCTACAGCTACTGGCCAAATATACTTGGCCTGCATCCCTCCTGTGGGGCAAACCTATGCTGACTTCAAACACCTTCTGTCTGCTAAGCCTCCTGTTCAACCTCAGATCTGGTCTCTGTGACCACACCATCACTGGGGAAAGCTAACACCGCACAGAGACAGGGCATGTGAAGACTGCAAGCACAGGATTCCAGGGTGTGGACCTTTCACCTTATTTATACCCTCACCTAATTATGTTAAAAGTGTTCGAATCTTTTCCCCTTGCATCTCAAAACATGTTTTCAAGGTGAATAAATCATGTGACTGGAACAACTGACTTTGTTCTCTGAGCCTTTCCGTCTCATAATCTCTGGGAGAGTTTCCTTGGCGGTATTCCTGGAGGCTAAGACTGCATCAAAGTTACTTCCCACACTTCTAGAGTAATGGAGAGAAGCAAGGAGGGTGGGGGGCCATCACGACTAAAATTACACACATAGGAGGTACATCAAATTCTTCGCTAGTCTGGGCCATAAGGGCAAGGGTAACACAAAGTGCAATCTTTCATTTAATTTCAGGAATGTATCGTGTTTTCAGCTTTTCTTGCCTCCAAAGTTATTACCTAAGTTTTTAAATGAATCAATCACAATTTATTTTCAAGAGATTCTGATATTTATATTTTATACACTAAATCACATAAGCAGTTTTAGCTGTTATTCCCAATGACATTTTACTTTTCACCTATCTTCTCTCTCCCTGATTTATTTCTAGCTCGCCTAGAACCATCCTCCACTTGCTAAAGTATTTTGATTCTTGTTCTAAATCTTGCCATAAGTATCCTACTGAGCTAAAGCCATCAGAAGAGACAAATTTAACTTTAACATAGTATGAAGCCTCTTTCAAAGTGTGTTGCCAGTTATTTTAGTTACCAGACTTAAGACCTGAACTAAAAATAATCATATATGTAATTATTTTGATTTTTTGACTATCAATAATTATATCACAAATATCCATGTCAAATATGAATAATTATAATCAATCATGTGTTTTTTTCAAAAATCAATAATTTTTTTCAAATATCAATAAAATTAGGATTAGGTAGGGGAATTCCTATCTAGGGTGTTTTGTCTAATCTCACTGTACAATCAGATTACCTCTAAATAAATAAAAACTTTGGCTGAACTGAAACATGCTATCACCAACCACTCAACTAATGAAAATGTGAGGTATCAAAATCAGGACTCCAGTGATGACACCCTTCCCAACCAGAAACTAATTACATCATTTTATTTTTTTTTTAATTTTTGGTTGTGCTGAGTCTTTGTTGCAGCACATGGGCTCTAGTGTACACCGGCTCAGCTGCCCCCCGCAGCATGTGGGACCTCAGTTCCTTGACCAGGGGTTGAACCGGAGTCTCCTCCTTTGGAAGGCAGATTCTTAACCACCGGACCACCTAGGAAGTCCCTGCATTATTTTATTATAATTGGAATCATAAAATAAGCTGCCTCCAGTCTTCCCCACGCAGCCACAGTACCAGGGGTCCAATATAGATAGCACACACACAATGTAACTGTTGATTGAAAACTCAACCAACTGCATCTTCCAGCCAGGGAAGAGTCCTTATCCGTGAAAATTCCCTGAGGCAGTGCTGTGCCTAGCACTGTACCTGTGTGCCTAGCCCAGAGGGTACCAGAAACCAGTTACTGGATCCTGAGTGGCTGGAATATGTGGAGGAGGAAGTGCTGAAGAGACAGGCAGGTGGAGGAGAGGAAAAAGGGTGATAAGTACAGAGATTCCTTTTAAGAAATATAGCTGTGAAAAGTAAGAGAGAGGTAGGGCTCTCGGTTCACAGGCCCCTGGTATGTGGCCTAGTATGTGTCTGACTCTTTGTGACCCCATGGACTGTAGCCCACCAGGCTCCTCTGTCTGTGGGATTTTCCAGGCAAGAATATGCCATTTCCTTCTCTAAGGCATCTTCCAACACAGGGATCTAACCCACATTTCCTGCATTGGCAGGCAGATTCTTTACTACGGCGCCATTTGGGAATCCCTTTCACCAGCTCCTGGCGGTGGTGGTTTAGTTGCTAAATCATGTCCGATTCTTGCGACCCCATGGACTGTAGTCCACCAGGCTTCTCTGTCCATGGGATTCTCCAGGCAAGAACACTGGAGTGGGTTGCCTTTCCTTCTCCATCACAAGCTCCTAGTCATGTTTTAATTCTTAGGTTCTGGGTTCTCTAAAACATTCAGGAGTATAATTAATGTTTCAGAACCTAGGTTGAATATTACTCATCTCTAATATATGCTATACTTAAATATCCAGACATCTCAGATTTCCAGAGATAGGCAAATGGCTACCATTCTGTCTTGACTTCATGAGTGAAGCATGCACTCTAATTTTTGTTTGGAAAACATATTAGACTATAATTACAGCATTCAAAAGTGGGAACAAACACTTCTTATTTTTATTTTTCTTCCACTTCAATGGTACACAAATTTCTCATGATTATTTTGCTTAAATTGCTAAAGTGACAAAAGTCTTTGTACATAAGTATTTGGGGCAATGCTCTTTCATTACAAATACTTAAAGAGGAAAATATGGAATTATTGTGTGAGTACTAACAAAACTATTTGTCTAAAATCTCCACAGCTAGACAATTAAGTTGCTTGAATCCCTGAATGTTGAAACAATTCCAAGTAAAGGTACTTAAAATACAAGTGCAGAACTAACGTATTGCTTACAAACATTTAGGTTGGTTTGAGAAGGAAATTAAGAATAGGACATCTATACTCTGATAACCTGTGTATTTATAAGAAGTGGTGGTTTAGTCACCAAGCTGTATCCGACTCTTGCAACACCATGGACTGTAGCCCACCAGGCTCCTCTGTCCATGAAATTTCCCAGGCAAGAATACTGGAGTGGGTTCCCATTTCCTTCTCCAGGCAATCTTCATGACCCAGGGATCAAACCCACATCTTCTGCATTGTAGGCGGATTCTTTACCACTGAGCCACCAGGGAAGCCCCTATGTATAGGGATTTAATGTTTTAATAGCAATGAATTTTCAATGTCATGCACTCCAGTGGTCCTCAACCTTTATGGCACCAGGGACCAGTTTTGTGGAAGACCATTTTTCCACAGACTGAGGGAGGGGGTGGGGTGGGGAATGGTTTCAGGATGATTCAACAGCATTATATTCATTGTGCATTTTATTACTATCATTAATATATATCAGCTCCACCTCAGATCATCAGCAGTAGATCCTGGAGGGTGGGGATCCCTGATATAATCTGGTAGTTTCCCACCACTCTCCTTAAACAGGCAGGATAGAAAACTGACATATAAAAACATCTGATCCAGAAACTCAAGAATTAGAAATAAACAGGCTATCAGCTTGGTATCCTGATCTCCACACCACTGCTTTTCCTAGTGAACCATGAGCAAACATAGCAGGAAAAAAAAAAAGGGAAAAGCCAGTAAACAAAGCAAAGCACTGGGTGATAGAACATAATGATGAGTCAGATCTGGGGTTTCAACAAACCCCAGTTCTGCTGCTTCTTAGGTTTAAAGTATGCCACTATTCAGCTGTTTCTGAGCTATCAAAATGGCAAGTTACACAGCTGGACCTAACGGTCGTGTGATTTATCTAAACCCTCTAAGTTTCCATCTCTGCATCTGTAAAATGGTATAGTGAGTTGTACGGTGTCTCCCCAAATTTCACACGTTGAAGTCCTAGCTCTCCCTACCTCAGAATATGATCTTATTTGGAATTAGGATCCTTACAGAGGCAATGAAGTTAAAGTGAGGTCTTTGGAGGGGGGGGCCTCTAATGCAGTGTGACTGCTATCTTAAAATGGGTAAATTTAGACAAAGAGACAGACACACATAGCGGGAAGACCATCATGTTCTAGCTAAGGAGAGAGGCCTGGAGCAGATCCTTCCCTCATAACTCTCAGAATGAACCAATGCTGCCAACACCTTGATTTCAGACTTCTAGCCTCCAAAACTATCAGTTCAGTTCAGTCGCTCAGTCGTGTAATACAAACTATGAGACGATACATTTCTATTGTTTACACCACCCAGTCTGCAATAGGGTTTTGGTTTTTTTTTACTGCAGCCCTAGGAAACTAATACAAATTAAGATTATAGTTGGACCCATATCTCATAGGTGGGTCTGAGAATTAAATGAAAAATGATGCAGCTAAAGTATTTAGTACAGTACCTAGTACACTGTAATAAGCACCCAAATAAGTACAAGGCTTTCATCTTTATTACTGTAGGCTGATACTTCATATCAGAATTACAATGGAACTCTCACCACAAACAACTTTTCTCCTCACAGTACAGTATCTCCAGGCCTCTGAGGTACAGTCTGTCCTCCCCACGTTTTTCTTCCCCTCTCTGCACGCCTGGCTAACTACTTACCCTCCTCAGGAGCCTCCTCTCACATAATCACTGCGTCAGGCCTTCTGCTCTGCAGCCCTTTTCACACAGCAGTGTAATTACTGATCTCAAATTAGACTCCCAAGTCCCCCAGACAAGCCTTTACATTCCTCTTAGCTTTCCCCGGGCAGTGCCGTGTGAGCCTGTGAGGTGCTCATTAAATGTTTGGGGAAAGAATCTCTTCACCACAGGTAGGGAAACTGGCCACACACTATCTACAAACAAGCCCAGGCTCTAAGATAGCTGTTAAAAGTACTGTCCAGGTTAGTGGTTCTCAAAGTGTGGTGGGGAAATCTAAAGTATCAGCCTGGATGGGAACTTGCTAGCAATGCAAATATCCTGCGCCTCACCCCAGAGGGACTGAAGCCGCAACTCTAGGGAGGGAACCCAGGAATCTGTGTTTTCCCAAGCCCTCCAGGTGACTTTGATGCAGCTAAAGTTTGTGAGCTACTGTTCTGTCTCCAATTCACATGAAGGGGTTGGGCTGCTGCTTGTGAGCTCCCCAGGAATCCCTACAGAGGAGGAGTCCCAGGGGAGAGGGGACCGCAGAGGGGCTCTCAGGGGCACAGAAGCAAAAGTTTTTAATTTTCACCTTCAACTCACTTATCTACACCCATGTTATGGGATGAGCTGGTGACAACTCTAAACTGTTACTATCTAAATTACCTAGCAATGAGAATCCATGTCTAGGAAGTGAGGCTCTGTCCAGACTCTGAGCATCCTTCCCGAAAGCAAAGAGGCAAAGATGATTTTGCCGCATCAGAAAAGTGAACTCCAAAGCCCCTTAAAGTAGCAACAAACAAGTGCCAGGTGAATAGTGCTCTCCAGAGACTTTAAGATTGTAAAGCAGGGCACGTGCAGGTAGAAGCTGATGATCGGAAACAGGTAAAGGGCCTTCAGGAACCCTCCTCCATCCATGCCAGACATTGCTAATGGGTCACAAAATTCTTACTCAACAAACGTGGACAGTATCTGCATGCTAAGTTGCTTCAGTTATGTCCGACTCTTTATGACCCTATGGACATAACCCACCAGGCTCCTCTGTCCATGGGATTCTCCAGGCAAGAATACTGGAGCGGGTTGCTGTGCCCTCCTCCAGGGGATCTTCCCAACCCAGGGATTGAATCTGTGTCTCTTAAGTCTTCTGCATTGGCAGGCAGGTTCTTTACCACTAGCACCAGCTGGGACAGTATCTAGAAATCTTTAACTCCAGGCAGCCACTATCAATTGATCAGACCTGGCCCGTGTGAAAAACCCATTACTATCCTAGTTTAGGAGTTAAATCCTCAAGTTCTGTAGAGTTAGTATGGAAAACAGCTGCTATTATAGGAATCTCACTGCATTTGGGAATCAGAGGCTATGCAATCTTGAGGAAACCATTTAAAATCTTTGAATCTCAGCTTCCTTATTTGCAAAAGGGAGCTGGCAATAGCTCCTCCAGAATGTTCTGAGGATAAACAAGATAGATGAAAGCCCCTTGTCCAGTCCCTGGCAAATAAAAGGCTCTTAATAAATGTCCGCTGGATTTGAAACTACAGCCATGTGGGGAAAACCGCACCACCCAAGTTTGCCTGAAGCTAATTCACCCAGAAACCCGGGTTTCAGTGTTTATCTGTGAAGGAGCTGTGGGGTAAGATGCTGGCTTGGGAAACCAAACTGATGTTGAAGGGTATGTGGTCACTAGTATACAGGCAATCAGAACCAGGGAGATATTTATCAGGAGGGGCTTGTTTGAGTCCTTGTCCAAAGACAATGCTGGCTCGAGCTCCTCTTTGGCCGTATCCATACTGCACCTCTAAATCACTTGACTAAAGCAACAGATCCTACCCAGCAATCTTTCAGGAAAACCACTTCCGGGGTTTGGGCAAGCATCTGTCTTCTTATGTTTGGAATGTTTAAAAGCTCCATAGAGAACATCTCAGTAAACGAAACCCACTCCTAGCCTTGTTAGTTCAGTGGAAACTGAGGAATTCCCCACTCAAGTATCCCCATTTGAACAACTAGATGCCAAGAAAGGCCTTGGTTGTGTGACCAATGCCTGCTATATGTTAACTCATTCAGCTTCATGTTAACAAGCCCTTTCTACAGATAAAGGATATGGAGTTCACAAACATTAAGAAGATCACACAGTCAGAAGGCAGGAACACTAGGATTTGAAGAGCTATCTGCTAGTCACACTCCACTAAATTCCAGCACTGATATGAAGCTGGAATTCACCCCAGTAAGGTCCTCAAGTTTAAATAGACAGGAATTTAGAAACAAACACATGAAAAAAAAAATTCTAACCCCATTCTAGCAGCCATGGACTGGCCTATAACCAGGGGTTAAAGTGTAACTAAGAACAAATACACTCTAGCATCTGTCAAAATAGAATTTAATACCCTGTAAATCCTATTTAATTCGTACTTAAAACTGAATCAGTCAATAGATAATGCTCAGCCCTTTTTCTAAAAGCCTGTACGTAATTAATCTTTAGAAGCCAGTGTGACTGATGTCTTTTTTATTTTCAGCAAAGCACTTTCCACTGTTATATAATTTTGCTATGTCGAAGATAATGGAAAAAACGTGACCTACCAGAATGACTTATAAACCCTAGACATCAAAATACCTTGGTATGCATTTATTCTGAATAATGAGGGTTAGACATAGATGCCTTATCAGCATTTGCCCAGAATTACCTATCAATTCAGACCATAAATGCAGGTAAGATCTTTCTCATCTTTGGGAAACAGGCCATGACAATTAAATTTTCTTGGATATTATACAATTTCATTATCAGCCACATCGAATAGGGTGGCCTTGACTTGTAGGATGTGAGATTATTTAATCAAACTAGGCCAGTAACTAAGCTGATGAGAGACCAAAAGGCAAGTACCTGGTAAAGTGCCAACCTGTCTGTTGACACGTGTCTGTGTTTCCTGGAGCACTTGTGCCAAGAGATGCAGCTGGGATGCCAATCCCACTCACAAGGAGATGACAGCAAGGCAGTACTTCGCACCCTGAAAAAGACACTACGTTAAAATTCAGCACCATCATTCTCAGTTTAGCGAGAACCTTGAAACGCACTGAAATTCACATTCTATACAGTTCACCCAGTTACATTATGGCTTTCAATATATTCACAGGCTTGTGCAACCATGACCACAATCCATTTTAGGACATTTTCATTACTTCAAAAAAGAAACCACTTAATCCTCCAATTCCCGCCCCCCCTCCTCCCAGCTGTAGACAACCACCAATCTAATTTTGTCTCTATAGAGTCACCTCTTCTGGAGATTTCATATAAATGAACTCATACGTGATCTTTTGTGACTGGTTTCTTTCACTTGGCATAACTTTTTCAAGTTGCATCCAGGCTGTAGCCTGTGTCAGAACCTCACTCCATTGTATGGATATATCATTGTTTACTTATCCACTTTACAGCTGATGGACATTTGGGTTGGTTGTTTCCACTTTTTAGCTATTATGCTCAAATGTGTACATGGACTTAGTTTTCATTTCTCTCAGCTATATATCTAGGAGTGCAATTGCTGTCCTGTTCTTCAAAAAAGAGAAAAAAAGAAGAGTAAAGAATTCACTTTTGGGGGGGTACTTCCCTGGCAGTGCAGAGGTGACACAGTGGTAAAGAATCTGCCTGCCAATGCAAGAGACACAGGAGATGTGGGTTTGATCCCTGGGTCGGGAAGAGCCCCTGGAGTAGGAAATGGCAACCCACTCCAGTATTCTTGTCTGGAAAATCCCATGGACAGAGAAGCCTGGCAGGCTGTAGTCCCTGGGGTCACAAAGAGTTGGACATAGCTGAGCACACACACACACGTCATGTCATGTCTCTGGTGGTCCAGTGGTTAAGACTCTGCGCTGCCAATGCAGGAGGAGTGGGTCAACCCCTAATCAGGGAACTAAGATCCCACATGCAGTAAAGTGCAGCCAAAACAAACAAACAAAAAATTCACTTTTCAGGTTAAAAAAAAAAAAATACCCAGCAGGTGATAAAACACCTAGAGAAAACTTTTTTTTTTTAATTTTGGTAAAATATACTTAACTTAAATTCAACATTTAAAAATATACAATAGAAAAAACATTTTCAACTAAAAGGGAATTACAACACTGGCTTGTCTCTGTATTTATACATGTGGGTTCCCCCCAATCAGAAAAGATGGCAGATACTTTTTATCTTAACCCCTCATCCCAAGAAAATGCTTTCTGAACATTTTTTTTTTCTTTTTCTTTCAGGACATTTTTATGAATCCCTCCCATGCCTTTCAAACGGCACAAGAGGCAAGCTCCTTTCTGGGCGGGGCTGGAAACCCAGCAGCCTCATATGGGGACACATCGAGTGGGAGGAGGAATGTGCTGCTCACTAGTTCCGCACACACTCCTCTGTCTGCTAGACAAAGTGATATTGTGGCATCTGTGCAAAACACTCCCTACACAATGGAACAGAAATCAGAGAGTGTCCATTTTATCTGTGCAGGCAGGAGACCCATTTCCCTTCTCCAAGGATCAGCAGGAAGTGTGGGCACAGGCTAGTACAGGGACATCTGGATATCCTACAAGGCAAGCAGCAGGATTAGAGTCCAGCCCATATACGGTTTCTGCTATTACTTCTGACAATAAATAAATGCCCAGCAAATCAAGATGGACTTGGTTATGTTTTGGGCCTTAGTATGAAATTTTCCTACATGTATCAATGCAAAGAGAGTTTGCCTCTTTCATTGAAATGGCTTGCTTTTGAATTAAGTCAGTTTTCTACATTTTGACAACATCCTGATTTTAACTATCTTTTATGATACTGCCTGAAGTTTCTGACATTTATAGGAACCTCAAATAACAACCAGCCATTTCTGAAATACAAACTATTGACTAGTGATAGTCGCTCAGTCATGTCCAACTCTGCGACCTCATAGACTGTAGCCCGCCAGGCTCCTCTGTCCATGGAATTCTCCAGGCGAGAATACTGGAGTGGGGTGCCATTTCCTTCTCTAACATTGACTAGGGCTACCTTCAAATTAAGGAAAAGCTTGGAAGAAAACTAAATACACTTAGTATTCAATAGTATTGACAAATATGTAAAATTTTTGTCAGGTACATGAGTTAGTGCTAGAAAACTTCACAAAATTTTAAAAGGAAAATCCATAAGAGGCTCAGTAATCAGATGTCAATTCTTGTTTTGTTTTTTTTTTTTATCATGCCATGCACCATGTGAGATATTAGTTTCCCAACCAGGAATTGAACCTGTGCCCCCTACATTGGGGGCATGGAATCTTAACCACTGGACCACCAGGGCAGTCCCTGGATGTCAATTTTTTTAAGAGAAAAAAAATTTTTCTACCTGTGGCTACCTTTTAAATAATTTATTTTTATTGTTGGTTACACATGGTCTTGGTTGCTGCACATGGGCTTTCTCTAGTTCTGGCAAGTGGGGGCTATTCTTTGTTATGGTACACGGGCTTCTCACTGTGGTGGCTTCTCTTATTGCAGGGGCTGGGCACAAGTTGGAGCTTGCAGGCTCTAGAGCGCAAGCTCAGTAGTTGTGGCACACCAGGCTTTGTTGTTCCATGACATGTAACATCTTTCCAGACCAGGGATTGAACCTATGTCCCTTGCATTGGCAGGCAGATTCTTCTCCGCTATACCACCAGGGAAGTCCTAGGGCTATTTTAAAACCAAGTAAGCAATGGCAAAATATTTGCCAGTGTACCTATCGTGTTGGGCATTGGGGTCAATAAATACATGTGCAAGTTATCCAATCTGTGCTTCAATAAACTTGCAACATTCAGTCAACTGGTTGGCAGCTGGTCTTGAACCTATCATATGATTACAGTTTGTAGAGTAGAAGCCCCAGGACAGCTCTGTTTGCAGAAGCAACACAAAGTACTAAAAGGAGGAAAGGGCTGGTAGTGAAAGAATTCCTTGAGGTCTTGAAAACTCAGTCATGACCTAACCTCCAATTATGTTCTAAAACCCAAAAGGAGCTGCTCATAATTACTATGCAGTATTACATGTATGTTGTAGCAATTGGAATAGTTCTGGAAAAGAATGAAAGGGACAGAATCCTTGGAAGAAATATTGGCCCCACTATTTAGTCAACCAACTCAAGAGAAATCTCCAGTCAGAATGCTCATCAGCAGATTTCCCTCCGCAGAAGCACAACTTATCACCTACCTTCTAACCACTGAGACATCTAACAGCTGCAGTGAGGGGAGGTATTGGGACAAAATTTTTAGGAAGGTCAGAGAAATGTGAGGTCAAGAGGGAACAAGTAGGATATCATGGAATGGGCTGCTCTAGATGCTTGTTCCTCCAAGTGTGGGTCATGGAGCATCCACTGGGTGGGCATCACCAAAACTGACAGTTATCACCTTATGCATATTCAAATGCAGACTCTCAGGCCACACCACATCTACAGAATTAGAACCTGCATTTTCACAGAGTGGTTCATGTGCACATTAAAGGGTGAGAAATGAGATATCAAGGTGCCGCTGAAGGATTTAGAACTTATTTACAAAATTAAACAGTAGGAGATAATCCCTCCTAGGATGCCAAGAAAGGAGAGTTTACTACAAGGTTAGTGAAGGATATTAATATGTCCACAGAAAGGCGGTGTCAAGTGATAAAATCAGCAAACAAAAAAATGAGGATCAGCAAAATACTCTTTTGTTCATGTATATTCAAAGAACTCAAAGTATTACAGATATAAGGAAGATCTTGACCTGCGATGCAGAGATATTTCATCAGGCTTAAACAAATGTTTTTTTTCAAGGGAATTAAAAAAAAAAAAAAAGGAACACTCAACTCTCCTTATTAAGGATCACTTTGGAATGAATGCTTTGACTTCTGTTTGGCTAGGCTTGGGAAACTGAGGATAACCAGAGGTGGTTCTACCTAGGGCATTTACTCATTTTGATGGCTGGAAAAGGTTATCTCCAAAAAGAAATGAATAATGTGGCAGTCAACTTACACATCTGAATCATGCATGTTTGTTTAGAGTGAATCCTTTAATGACTGGTCCTGAGCCAGAAACTAAGAACATCCAGTTGCTGTCTGAGGACTAAGTCTTCGATCACAATGACTCAAATGAGGCTGTTTCACACTTGTAAAATTTGAAGACTAAGTTATAACTAAGGAATGGTAAAGATATATAGCATGTGTATTGCAGCTTCCCAGTTCTCCAAATTATATGTCTAGAACAAGTATCACTCATTATTCACAATATTCCATATTTGGCCTGGGGATCCTCCCTAACTTGATCCTCTCAGTTGTCCACCCATGAACAGGTTTTGGCATGACACATGAAGCTTGCCTGTCATCCCTGACAAAAGGTCCTCCCAGCTCTAAATTTCTGTCATTTGGGGACAAACAGTTATGCCCAATCTCTAGGGGCTCCTTGAAGAATCACAATTTGGTCATTACAACATGTTTTCCACAGCCGTCACTAAACACTGACCTACATCACCTCTCCTAGGGTCACTCCATACCTCTTGCACCCTCTACACACGTATACACCTCCTTTTACTTTCAGGTAGGTAGGTAGATTTAGTCACTAAGTCATGTCCGACTCTTGCGACCCCATGGACTATGGGAACCGCACCAGGCTTCTCTGTCCATGGGGATTCTCCAGGCAAGAATACTGGAGTGGGTTGCCATTTCCTTCTCTAGGGGAGATTCCCGACCCAGGGATCGAACCCAGGCCTCCTGCACTGGCAAGCAGATTCTACCATCTGAGCCACCAGGGCAGCAAAATCATCATCATCATCATCATCTTGATGCCTCAGGATTTCATTCTAAAGCATCTCTGAAATTTCCCAAAGAAACATCTAGTTTGTTTCCAATAAAACCTACCTTGTAGAGTCAAAGAGGATCTACCTAAATCAAGTGTCTCAACAGCAATACTATGCTATACTATGGACATTTTGCACTGGATAATTCTTTATTGCATGGGGGGTGGGGAGTGGGAAGGGAGGCGGGGAGTGCTGTCCTGTCCCTTGTAGGAGGCTGGGCAGCATCCCAGGTCTCTACCTGCTAGATACCAGTACCACCCCCACCCTCCCAGGGTTGGAACAACCAAAACTGTAACCAGAAATTGCCAAATATCCTTTAGGAGACAATTCCTGCCACTGCACCTCCACCCTTGCAAACTACTGACTTAAATGATTATATAGGAACTTCTAAAAGTTCCACCTTTTAGAAGGTAGAACTATGGATCACAATTTTTCTTCTGTATTTCTGAATGTATATTGTTTATATGATAAAAATAAGCTAGAGACTCTTTTCTTTTTATTTATTTTTAATGTTGGGTTTTTTTTTTTTCCTATTTTCTTTTAAAAAGAAATACCATTAGCTACACAGATACCTCAAGCTGATCCTTGAGTGAATGCCAAGTGTTTGGCTTGTTCAGTTTAAAAACTGAATTCAGTCCCTGCATGTGCATCATAGAGGAACTTTCAGTTAAACTTCTCAACATGTAAAAGACACAAAAGAGGGACTTCAGAGAAGAAAATCAGAACTGAGGCCTCTTAACCCTTCTTCAACTGGTAGATTGGCAGGGGCAGGTGGGGGGTGGGGGGTGCCGGCGCTGAAGAAAGACATGTTGAAGCAAAGACTGCTGCTTCAAGAGAAGTAATTACCTGAAAAAGTCGGCATATACACTTCAGTCAGAAAAATACGTGCATTGTTGGGGGGAATAAACGAGGCACAATTTACATTTCAAGAACTGCTACATTAATAGCCCATGTAACACTTTTTTCAAAATCACAAAATTAAAATATGTGAATGCAAAAATGGGCTCAAAACACATGCATTCCTTCATCTTCTTGACTGCTAGACCAGGAATTTCCTTAGAAGATTATACATGAATTTCATTACTGACTACTTTTTATTCTGTCTGGGGAGACCATATCTGCCAGGAAGAAACAATCTGCATTTAATGAGACAACACAAATTTGGGATCCGAGCTCAGGCTGAACCTGAAATAGAGTTTAACTTCAGCCATAAAAAAAAAGGTAGTGTGCTTAGAAAATGAATGTGATAAACAAGATATATATATATAAATTGCTTTGGGGAGCAGTGCTATTTAAAATTCTGATGAGAATTAAACAAATGGGAGGTTAACTACAAAAAAAAAGAAAACAAGTTCCCCATGAAGAACTCAACATCTATTACCCTCATGACAGGGATGACCCTTGAGTCCACCTGGGCCCCCAAACACACACACAAAGCACCTTCTGGTCTCCTCTGCTCACCCAGGTTGCTGCCAAAGGTTCACGTGTCTTCTGCTCTCAGGTAGAAGTTCTCTTTTGTTAAGTGGAGTGATGCCCACTGCTGCTTCCAGAATAGTCATATATTTCTTGTACCTCATCTTGTCCCTCTCAGTACAAGGTCAAGGAAATTTGGGGCAGTGTTCCGCTGAAGCAGATGAAGCAATCTTTGCAACACTGGAAGCCGCTCTACTTTTAGATGCTCAGTGCATCCCCAGCCAGCGCTATTAAACTCTACTGTGGGGGGTAAGGCGTGGAGGCGAGGCCAAGGCCAAACCACAAATAAATAAATAAATAAAAGCCTTGTTCAGATTTCCCTGCAATGTCAGTATTATATAAGGCTAGAGAATTTTGAATAAAGCACTAATGAAAATGATTTGCAGGATGATGGTGGTTCTAAACGCAGCGATCTAATGTACACTCCCCAATTAATCCGCACATAAATCTTTTGAGGCCACTAATCCTTCAAGTACTAATGGCACAGGAGGTGATTTATCTCAAGGTCTGGTAATAATTGATCCAAAAAGCCTGCATGCCTCTGGGTGAACTAAAATCAGCAGCAGATCTGCTCCTTCTCCAAATACTTCTCTCTAAAAGGCTGCACTTGACACTGAAGAAGGGAGTTCCAGTTGTCATTTATGGCAATGCATTTCTACATGCTATAAACTTTTTGCTTGAGTCAGTTGCAAAGCAAAGATTAATTGAGAAACAATTGTTTTTCTTTTTAATTATCTTTTTTTAACAAGTTTTTCTTTTTTTTAATGTGGAACATCTTTAAGTCTTTACTGAATTTGTTACAATATTGCTTCTGGTTTATGTTTTGTTTTTCTAGCCAGAGGAATATGGGATCTTAGCTTCCTGACTAGGGATTGAACCCATGCTCCTGTATTGGAAGGCGATGTGTTAACCACTGATGACCAAGGAAGTCCCGAAATGTCTTTACCTCTAATACCCAGCATGGGTGAGCTCTGCTAGCATGAAAATCAGGCTGTTAGAAGATATTCAGAATCTAACCCTCTCCCTTTTTTAAATGTCTCCTCTCAGCCTTAAGGACTTTTCTTACCCTTTTTCCATGGGGTAAAGGTAGATGCTCCATCATAGGGGTCCATCTAATGGGTCATGGTACACAGGACCCAGACTGGGTGGACTAGCCTGCCCTGGGATGAAAATAAGACTTTCAAGAGAAATGCCCTCTTTACCAGTGTTGACAACCAGGGCTGATAGGAAATTAGAGCTGTTGGCAATCATGCTCCCCACCAGGTAGAGAGGGGGTCACCACTAGTTGGTAAGAATAACAGTATGGGGAGAAATGTGATGACATCATTTGAGTTTCTGAATCCAGCTATGCCTGACCATGCTAGGAGATATCTGGTACATTTTTACTAAGATAATGAATTCATTTTTGTGAAACTTAGTTTTAATTGAGATTTTGTTATTCTGAAAGAGTTCTGATTTATATGCCTCCTTGACCACTTCTTCAAGCTATTTTCTATTTAATGCAACATAAATTCTACTGCTACTTATCTAAACAAATGCATACACAGAAGGGAAGTAAAATCGAGGAGCATCGTCCTATAATACTTCTGACTAACCTAGACATTCACAATTAATAAGTGTCCCAAGCCCATGTCCCCCAAATTGTGAACTCTTCTTCCACAAAATCTCTTTCTTGATAGCAAATTTCACTTTTTTTAATCTAAGGGACCTAAACAGTGGTCTCCAAAGTGGGTGCATATACCAACAATCTTTGGGGTGTGGAAAGAAAATATTAAACCATCTATTTCTTTTTTGTCTCTTGTTCATTAAAATTTTAGTTTGAGCATTTGTTATTAAATATTTGTAATGTTTGCTTTTGAAACTAATATATTTTAAATTACATAAAAGTATAATTCTATGTGTATGTGTGTGTGTATGTATATATATATGTATATATTTTGGCCACACAGCATGTGGGATCTTAGTTACCAACCAGAAGTTGAACCTGTGTTCCCTGCAGTAGAAACCTGGAGTCTTAACCACCAGGGAAGTCCCCAAAGTATATAATCTATAAAGTAATATACTCATATATATTATAGAGTATACTTAAAAATCTGATGGGGTATGTGAGCAAAAAAGTTTCATGGTCAGTAACTTAACCCTTCAACTGCTTTCTAAGCCTCAATTTCCCTCTTGATGAGAGGCCTGAACTGATGAACGCTAAATTATTTTCCAATAACAGTAACAGACTATGAGCCTCCACTTCCCAATTATAATATTATAGTCAGCCCTCCATATCCATAGATTACTATCCACAGATAAAACCGACCTTGGACTGATAATATTGGGGGAGGGGGATTCCACAAAGTTCCAAAAGGCAAAACTTGAGTTTGCCTAGCTCTGGCAACTATAGGATATAGCATTTACATTGTGCTCACAACTATTTACACAGCATCTACATTGTAGTTACAACTATTTATGCAGCATTTACACTATTAGATTTTATAAGTAATTTAGAGATGATTTAAAGTATACAGGAGAATGGGTTGCACATTGTTTGCAAATACTATGTCATTTTATATAAGGTACTTGGGCATCTCTGGGTGTCGCTATCCTTGGAGGTCCTGGACCCAATCTCCCATGGATACTCTTCTGTAACTGACTACAAGTAGTGAAGACAAAGGACAAACCATTTGGTCTTGAAATATTTCATTTTCATAGTATTCATGAATATTACTCCCACTGGTTGTTCTACAAACAATTAGTACCAGTTAGTCACTGGAATTCTTTTACGGGCTGACTTAGTTGGCTACAGCTGTCACGGCTCAAAAAAGCTCTAATACAGCCCTCATTTAATCATACAGGATGGTGTAATTATACTTACATAACAGTCTTTGTTCTAACAATTTGTATTTCTAATGACATGCAATAAAAATTACTACACAACCCTCTCAAACAATAAATGAAGTCTCAGTTACCAACAACAAAAAAGCAAGCTAAACTTGTTAGCCATTGGGAGCTGTTTTACTACAATGAAACTGACACAATACTTTAAAAACGGCATGTTTTAAAGTTTAATTTTTTTTTTTAAAGTTTAATTTTCTATAGGAACTTCTGATGCATTTAACATAACTTACAAAGTGATTCTTATCTATGATGATCTCATACAAAATTAAAATTTGGTCTTTTATTAGGAATTCTCCCTTTGCAAGTAACTAGAAAGAACTTGGTTTTCTTCCACGAATGAGTTGTTCAGTTTTCTATTCTTTTTTAAAAACTGTCATCTTTGTATGAACTCCCTCATAATACTACATGAGGACAATAACACAGAAAAAATAAATAAATTTAGTCAAAATTTGCAATATCTATGTAATACATACAGATATGTGTGGATTGAAAACTCAAGTTTTGCCTTTTGGAACTTTCTGAAATCCCCGTCCCAATATTTTCAATTATATACAGATACGTAATTACATGGCTATTTTCTTTGTAATTCTAGAAAGTCTTTGGAAATTTTCATTTACTTGGTTAACTAATTTCTAGAGTTCTAGAAATTCTTTATAACTACAACTATTTGATTGAAAATCATTTATTTTTTAAAAATTGTTAAATATATATGATCCAAAAACCTTTTAAATCAGGATGCTCAAGTTCTATTTCTGAATGATTAAAATTGGATATAAAAATTCACAGATAAGGCTGGCCTTCCCTTTGAACTGATGATGTCTACTTATTCCTGCTGGAGGAAAACAGTGGACATCCTTCTTCACAGGGTATTCTAACTGTTCCTGTGTTTTAGAAGTATAAAAATGGAAATGAACTAATGTCTCAAACAGGCTGTTATACAGGGTGTGGTTTGCTTTACAGGGAGCTGAAAAAAGCCTTAACTAAAAGTAGAAGAGTCAGGGAACCGTCTTTTTTTTTTTTTTAAACTCCACTACAAACAAAATAAACTATGACTTGAGGCATCATTTCATCCCTGCCAACCCCCAATAGCTTCATTAAAATACATCTTTACATATTTGCTACTCAAATGAGCCACTAGAACACTGTTAGAAAAAGACTACACAGTGTAAAAGAATTACAAAGAGTTCAAAGTTGTGCCTCTCCTAGATTTAACACCCACCTCCCTGTCAGCTCAAACGTGTCTTCTCTCTTCATAGCCAGTCTCAAAATGCACTGTATTGGGTTTATACCATGACCTTCAACTGGATATACCAAATCTGTCCTTCCAATCCTGTCCCCCCACTCAACCCGGTATCTACCTGAAGGGATCCACTGCCCAGCCCCCAGGAGCAGTTGCTTCGTGCCTTTCCTGTTTCTTGCATCCTCCTCCTGGTTCTCCTAGCATGACACCTTGAAGTCATCCTCACCCAATCCTGGGGTGCCCAGTCATACCCCTGACACAGGCAAAGACAGCTGAGTTTAAATGAGAAGACCTGATCTGAAACCCACCTCTGCTGTTTAACACCATTTGACCCTGAACAAGTTACTTGACCCTTCTGAACCTATTTCATTATCTGTCAAGCTGGAAGACCACCACACAGGGGTGGCTTTAAATAATAAATGAGATGATATATTTGTATCTCCCTCCCTTCCTTCCATCTCCTCTGTCTTTTCCCCATTCCTAGTATCTCTTCAAGAAACCTCCATAAATACTAATTTCTTTGCAGGCAAGCATAAGGAGTACTTACACACTTCTGTCCCTTCCCTGCAGCTACTAAAAAAGCCCAAGGCTGAGTGGTTTTGTGGGGAAAATAGGGAGACTGACTAAAAGGTACAGGAACCCAGGGGCTAGAATAAATAATTAAAATTATCAAAAAAAAAAGGGGGGGGGAGAAAGTAGTGTCCCCAGGCTTGCTGTAGGAAGCAGAGGAAAGGGGCCCAGCTTAGGTGTTACTCACCAACTGGGGAGGTTCTTCCTTACCATATTTCACAGATTTTTAGTTTCTGCTAGTAAAGGGTTGGAGAGGAAATGGCAACCCACTCCAGTGTTCTTGCCTGGAGAACCCCAGGGACAGAGGAGCCTAGTGGGCTGCCGTCTATGGGGTTGAACAGAGTCAGACGCGACTGAAGCGACTCAGCAGCAGCAGCAAAGTGTTAATCTCTCAGTCGTGTCCCACCCTTTGCGACCCCAAGGACTGTCGCCCACCAGGCTCCTCTGTCCATGGGATTCTCCAGGAAAGAATACTGGAGTGGTTTACCATTACCTTCTCCAGGGGACCTTCTCAACCCAGGGATCAAACCCAGGTGTCCTGCACTGCAGGCAGATTCTTTACTGTCTGAGCCTGAATAATTAAAAGCCAAAGGACCATATCTCTCAAATAACTTGAAAACATAGTAATTCTACAAGTACCCTCTTTCCTAAAAGGTAAAAAAAAATTTAAACTCCTTATATGAGGGAAATTCACTCCTTATTAGTGTAAAAATTGTACCCCCCCTCAAAAAAAAAGAGTTCCCTAGTGGCTTAGTGGTTATGATTCAGCACTTTCATTGCCATGACCCCGGTTCAATCCTGAGTCAGGTAACTAAAATCCCACAAACCACACTGTGTGGCTAAAAAAAAAAAAAAAAAAAAAGAAAGAAAATGGAAAGAAACTATGTTCATGTTACATTTCTACTCTGAACCTAGAGTAGCAGGATTCTAGCAGATCTCTTGCTTGGGAGCAGATGAGCAGTGGCACTGCAGAGTTTAGAACACCGACAGGAGCTGGTTGAAGTCAAGAAGGGCTTGGCCATTCATCGGGTTAGGGAAATATTAGTCACCTTTGCTCTGCAACTTTTGGAAGGGACAGAAGCTCCAGAACTTGGTAGGGACTACACAAGGTGTGAAGTATAGGATCCAGCAGTCTGCGGCCAGTGGCTGGAGAGTGTATGTGCTCAGCCGCTAAGTCATGTCTGATTCTTTGCAACCCCACGAACTGTAGCCCTCCAGGCTCCTCTGTCCATGGAATTTTCCAGGCAAGAATACTGGAGTGTGTTGCCACTTCCTACTCCAGGGGATCTTCCTGATCCAGGGACCAAACCCACGTCTCCTGTGTCTCCTGCACTGGCAGGCGGATTTTTTACCACTGAGTCACCTGGGAAACCCTGGCTGGAGAGAGCAGTTCACATAATCTCACATCTCACCTGCCGACATGTGCCCTCAACTTCCTTAGCATGAATTGGGGTGCCTCACCACCCAGGACTGACATCCAGCTCCACCACTAACTAGCTGTAGTGATTATGGATAAGTCACTCAGTGTCTCTATGCCTCAGTTTCATTATTTGTAAAGTGGGGCTAATCATAGCACTGACCTCACAGGCCTGTTTTATAAGCTAAATCAGAGGCACAAACTTTCAGTTGCAAAATAGTCATGGGTATGAAATGTACAGTCTAGGAAATATAGTTAATAACTGTGTAATATCTTTTATGGTGACGTTATAATGAAATATAACATGGTGATCATTTTAAAATATATAGAAATACCAAATCACCATGCTGTGTACCAGAAACCAGCACAGCACTGTAGGTAAGTTATTCTTCAAAAACAAACTTATAGAAAAGGAAATCAGATATGTGGTTACTAAAAGTGGGAGTCGGGGGAGGCAGTCAAAGGTCAAATATCCAGTTATAAATAAGTACTAGGAAGGTACAGTACAACATGATAAATATAATTAACATTGCTATATGTTTTATATGAAAGTTGTTGAGAGTATATTCTAAAGTTCTCATCACAATTTTTTTCTATTTCTTTAATTTTGTATCTATACGAGATGATACATGTTCACTAAACTTATTGTGATACTCATTTAGTGATGTATATAAGTCAACTCATTATGCTGTACACCTTAAACTTACACAGTGCTGTATGTCAATTATATTTCAATAAAATTAGAAGGGAAAAAAAAGAATAGAGAAAAATTTTTTTAAAAAGCTAAATCAGTTTTTACATATAAAGCATTTAGTATGTATAATGTCCAGCATATGTGTTATGTAAATGTGTTCTTTTCCTTGCTAATTAGCTATATCTCCATTTCTTCCAGAAGGCTCTCCTTAGTTGAACCCCTAAACAGGGCTAGGTTACTCTTTCCACTGCCCTCTCAAATATGTTCTGTTTAATCTATCAAAAGGAGAACCAAAATGAATTTAAATTATGTGTTTAGGCATGTGCAGAGGATAGGGGTGAGTCTCCTGGGCCATCAAGAAGATTAATCAAAGGTTAAGAAGGAGTCCTGGGCAGCACTGGGGGGTTTGAGTTCCATACTGATCCAGGTCTGGACCCAGTCCTCTCCAGTGGTGGACTGCCTGGCCATCAGACACAGGTTTGGTTCCAAGCAGAGCCTGTTTAGTGATCACAGTATTGTGGTCAAATTGGCTTCAGAGCCTTAATGTGGGGCCCCTGGAGGAGCGTCATCCTGCCCCACAAGGATACTTTGGGCAAACCCAGGAGAAACTTCAGAGTTCAAGGCAGAAGAAGTTGATGATGTGATTCCCCCATCCTACTTTCCTGGGACATCAGTGGGAGATGGTGGAGTGGACACACAGCTACTGTGTTAACACCTCTCTTGGTTCCAGGCAGAATTTCTCATTCTGACTGTATTAGTTTGCGAGGGCTGAGTAACAAAGGGCCACAGACTGGTGCCATAATAACAGAATTCTACAGTCTGGAGGCCGGAAGTTCAAGATCAAACTGTTGAGAGGATTGGTTCTTTCTGAGGGTCCTGAGGCAGAGCTGTCTACTTGGCTTCTAGATGGCCATCTTCTCCCTATGTCTGTATATCATCTTTGTGTTGTATGTGTCTGTGTCCTAATTTCCTCTTCCTATAAGGACACAAGTGATACTAGCTTAGGGCCCACCCAAATGACCTCAATTTTACTTGATTACTTCAATTAAGTCTTCATTTCCAAATAAGATCAGTTTTGAGGTGCTAGGAGTGAGGATTTCAACATATGAATGAGGGGGATACAAGTCAATCCGTAATGCTGCCTAAAATTGGGGGGGGGGGGGCTCTCATCAAGTGAGATGAAAAAGACAAAAGCCCAGAAGAAATGTGTTGCCTGGACATGCTCAGCCTGTGATTTGATCTAGCATATATGCTTTACAGCAAATCAACTGGGAACAGAAAAATGTTCCATGTTCAAGATGAGCCAGCATCTGGTACCGTGAGAATCATCTGTTCTCTGGAAGCTGCACCCAACAAAATACAAGAGGAAGAAGTTAAATCTCAGGTAAAAGTATTATGAGCAACTGAGAAAGACTTGGGATCTCCAGATGACACTCGAGGGCTTGTGTTGCAAAGTCAGATCAAGTGTCTGGTGGGACTAGGAGAAGCTCACTCAAGATCAGCTTCTACCCACAGACATAGAAAATAAAATTGTGGTTAAAAAAGGGGAAAGAAGGGGGAAGAGAGGGATAAATTAGGAGTCTGGGATTAACATATACACACTACTATACAGTATATAAAATAGATAAACAACAAGGACCTACTATATGGCACAGGGAACTATACTCAGTATCTTATAATAACCTATAATGGAAGAGAATCTTTAAAAGCTTATATATTGGGACTTCCCTGGTGGTCCAGAGGTTAAGAATCCACCTGTCAATGCAGGGGACACGGGTTTGATCCCTGGTTCAGAAAGATCCCACATGCCATGGAGCAACTAAGCCCATGCACCACACCTACTGAAGCCTGAGTGCTTAGAGCTTGTGTTCCACAACAAGAGAAGGCACTGTAATGAAAAGCCTGTGCATCGCAACAAAGAGTAGCCCCCACTCGCCACAACTACAGAAAGTCCATATGTAGCAACAAAGACCCAGCCCAGCACAAAACAAATTAATAATTTTAAAAATTATTTTAAAAACATATAAAGCATATATTTATATAAAATGCAAGATTGTAAATCAACTATATTTCAATAAAACATTTTTTAAAAGAGATAAGCTTCTCTTGGAGAAGAGAACAAGGTAATAAGTTGGAATCAGGGGAGGTCAACAATGTTGATGACCAGGCATGAAGATCCAGGAGGGAACTGACTAAAATTCCAAAACCAAGCATGCATCTCACCACCCAAGATGGAGAAAAAAGTCAATTCTCACCAACGCTATGGAAGAGAACAGAAACACAGAGCCAACAGGTCATCTTAGTGATGTCAGATTGAGAAAACCTCTAGTGAAAGTGTAGTCCCAAACACTCACGAGAGAGGAAATGAGATGATGCAACTCCATCATGAGAAAGAAATGCAGCTTGTTGGGCTATTATCTGTCAAGACAGAGAAAGAGGAGGGAAGGTCCAAAGCAAATGACAAGCTGAGCTGTGACCATGAGGAGCAGGAGAACTTGAAGAAAAGCTGCAACGACTCCATCTTCTTCTGAAAGCCAAATTCTATTCCTTCAGAAGAAGCTTATGGTTGTTGGTCTGAGAGCATGGGAGGCTGGATAAAACCTCTTCTCAAGACAGAAAAGTGCAGATTTGAGACAAAAAACCATAAAAGCAATGAAACTCGAACCACAGCAATTCAGGGAGAAGGCAGTATTACTGACCCCCTTTACAAAGAGAAAACGAAGGCTCAGAGTGGAGAAACCTGCCCTAGATCTCACGGCTCCTAAGTGGCAGAGGCAACATTCAAGCCCAGGTCTGACTCTTTCCCACTCTGCTCTAGTGCCTTCCTGGGTAACCTGCGTGCATCTGAGGATTCAGACAGCACATCTCTTCCTGATCCCTGGCAGAAGTGCTCTTCCTCTGAGATAGGAGAATATCTCAGCCCTACTCTCCAACCCCTTCTTGGCTGCAGGCTTTCCCCTTCCCTCACCTCCTCTCTCTCAAATCTGCTATTTCCACTGGATCGAAAGGTGGAGTCCGTGGCAAGAAGACATCCTCTTCGACTTCCCTGGTGGCATGGTGGATACGAGTCCACCTGCCAGTACAGGGAATATGAGCTTGATCCCTGGTTCAGGAAGATTCCACATGCCGTAGAGCAACTAACCCCATGTGCCACAACTACTGAGCCTGAATGCTGCAACTACTGAAGCCCATGCTCCGAGAGCCTGGGCTGCAGAACAAGAGAAGTGACTGCAATAAGAAACCCACCAGCATGAGGAAGAGTACTCCCACTTGCTGCAACTAGAGAAAGGCCGCACAAAAGCAACCAACACACAACCAAAAGTAAATTAATTAATTAAGTTAAATTAAAAGGGATGTCTCTGGTGGCACGGGGGAGTGGACAGGAATCTGCCTGCCAATGCAGGGGACATGGGTTCGATCACCCAGGAATATTCGACATGCCTCGGAGCAACTAAGCTGATATGCCACAATTACTGAGCACACGTGCCCTAGAAGCTGGAGCACTGCAACGAAGAGTTGCCCCCACTTGACACAATTAGGGAAAGCCCGTGCACAGCAATGAAGACCCAACACAGACAAAAGATATAAATAAATAAATAAAAGAAGAAATCCTCTTCCTTCTCTTCCTTCCAAGAAGCACTCTCCCCCAACCCCAACCATCACCAAGCTGGCTTCCCACCTAGGGATCTCTGTCCACCTTATCCTCCTCCTTATGGACTGGGTTTTTCCCTGAACACCCCCATCCAGGCAAAAAAACCGAATTACCTCCTGGGTTTACTAAGCTTCTGCATGTACATGATCTTCCCTAATAGTCAAGATCCTGAAACACCACAAGGTTTTTAATTCACTTTGTTTTAAATTTTCCTGTAAAATATATCTAAATTATCTATATTTATTTTTAGTTAAAAAGCTTTTTTACATAAGTGGTCCTACTCTTTCTCAAATTGTATCTTGATAGTATGATAAATGTTAGGATGTGCATTACCATCATTTAATTATTGTCATTACATTAGAAACGGTAGTAAAAGTAGTCAATTCTAATTTGATGAGTCAGCCCACTATTCCCTACAATAAATGTAATTTTGTGAGCACTTCAGCCACCAGATACATTCTAAAATAGCAAAACACTTACCTTTGCTAATGGTCCCGTGTAGTAGTTACAAAAGAAAGGTGAAACAAAGTTTCTGTTGGCCTCAGAACATTTCCATTGACTTCAAAAGTCATAGCTCTGTTTCTCTAAGCATTCTGTGATGGCCTAGAAGGCAGATAAGATGTCGTATTCATCCTTGTATCTCTAGCATCTCTCCTGAGGACAGCCTATGACAGATACCCAACAACATCAGAGTTTACTTCCTAACTAAGAGGCAGCAGGGTATAATGGTTAAAATCTTGCTCTCGAGAACCGGACTGCCTCAGTATGTGTCCCAGCTTCATATTTAATTAGCTGTGTAGCCTGGGCAAGCCTCCATACCTCTCCAGGGCCTCAGTTTCCTCCTCTGTAAATAGGGGATAATAATGGTGCCTGCCTAATAAAGTTGTGTGAAAATTAAACTTAAAAAATACATGCAAAACACTTAGGGTCTGAACCATCTGAAGTGTTATGTGCTAGCCATGATTATTATTTACTCAGCAAATATTTATTGGCCCAGGTTATTATGGACTAAATGTTTGTGTCCTCTTAAAATGCATCAATCAAAGCCCTAATTCCTAGCATGCTGGTGATCATGATGGGGAGCTGGAAGGTAAGTGAGGTTTAGGTTAGGTTACAAAGGTGGGTTCTTCATGATGGGATAAGGAAGAAGAGACAGAGATGGCTGCCTTTTCGTGCACATGCACGTAAGAAAGGCCGTGTGAGCACACAGTAGAAGGTCTCCTTCTGCAAGCCAGGAAGGTGGTCCTCACCCAGAAATGGACCATGCCAGCACCCAGATCTCAGACTTCCAGCCTCCAGAAATGTGAGTAATAAATGTCTGTGGCTTAACGCCCCCAGGCTGTGGTATCTTAAGATCAGAGATCCATTCCCAGACATGTTTTCAGGTCACTGGGTGCCACTTCTTCAATCAACCCTGTGTTCCCCAAGGTTTTCCATGTTCCCACTTGGACCACTTCAAACTTCCAAGTTTCCACTTAGATTTCCTGCCCCTTGGCAGCTGAGGTGCTGGTAACCTTTGATCCACCTCTCCATTCCCATCTGGAGGATTCCTGGCTCTTGGGGAGTGGCTCCCTGCCTAACCAGTTCTTCCAGCCTCCAACAACCACCCAAGCTCCAGCAGAAAACATCACACTGCCCAGGGCATCAACATTTGGACCACCCCTTTCTCCTTGTTCCTGCTCCCCTTGCACCTGCAGCTGGGCCAGACTCTGCTTTCCTTGTGTTACTTCTCTAATTATACCTGTTTACTATCTATCTCCCCCTCTAGACTGTCAGCTGCTCTGAAGGCATCTATTTTGCTGACATTGTATCTGTATCCTGTTGGGATTTCTAGGTCCAGCCCAACACTCCATTCATTCATTCACTCCCTGGACAACCCCTGAGCTGCTCCCTATCCAACATTCTGAGTGATGCTGTACATACAAATAATATGAAACTATCCCTTCCCTCAGGAACCACCCAATCTAGCAGAGCAACAAGTAACTGTAACCCAGCACACTGCAGTCGGGGTCACAGTGACCATGGAACAGGGATGAGGCAAGAGAGAGTGGATAAGCCTGTTCAAGGGGCTTGGCTTGGGAAAGTCTTCACAGAGAAAGTACTTGAGTTAGGTCTCAAAATATGAGCAGACATTCCTTAGGCTGATGGAAGGAGCTGAGACATCCCAAGCAGAGGGAAAAATATTCCCAGGAGCCAGAAGAGCGGAAACAGCAAAGAATGTTCCCAGGTCAGTAGGTAGGACGAGCTGGCAAGAAGGCAGCCTAAGGTGCACCTATGAGCCCAGGGCTAGAGATGTCTTCTGACTTTAGGCTCTGTACACAGCCAGTATGGCAGATGCCACCCACTCTGGCCGACACACCCTTCCCCTGGCCGATATGTGGCTAAACCATGGTTGAGTGACCACTTTCACTGTGTCTGCCACTGAGATAAGTGCTCCCCTTAAAATGCATCACCTGGGCTTCCCTGGTGGCTCAATGGTAAAGAAGCTGCCTGCCAATGCTGAAGACATGGGTTTGATTCCTGGTCCAGGAAAATCCCACACGCCATGGAGCAGCTAAGTCCATGCCCCATAACTACTGAGCCTCTGCTCCGGAGCCCGGGAGTTGCAAACATTGAAACCCATGCACCCTAGAGCCTGTGCCCTACAAGAGAAGACACTGCAATGAGAAGCCCGAGCACTGCAACTAGAGAGAAGCCCTGCTTTGCACCACTAGAGAAAAGCCCACACAGCAACGAAGACCCAGCACAGTCAAAAACAAAAATAAATAAAATGTTTTAAAAATGCATTACCTTAATTCATTCTCACAATGACTTTCAGAGGTGGATGTAAATTCTGTTTTCAGATGAAGAAACTCAGGCACCAGATGACTAGGTAACTCTCTCATGGCCACACTAGTAATAAGTACTGGAGGTGTGACTCCAACCCAAGTTGGTCTGATTACGAAATTCATATCTTCCGACACCCACTGAGCCTGTGTAGGTGACCTGAGGCCCTTGGTATGTCCCTATCACAATGAAATGGAATTCCCTCTTTACTGACTTCTCTCCCTCTAGGATCTCATGAGGGCAAGGTTTTGTTCATGACGTCAATCAGTCGTGTCCGACTCTTTGCGAACCCATGGACTGTAGCCTACCAGGTTCCTCCGTCCATGGGATTTTCCAGGCAAGAATACTGGAGTGGGTTGCCATTTCCTTCTCCAGGAGATCTTCCCAACCCAGGGATTGAACCCGGGTCTTCCACATTGCAGGCAGACGCTTTACCGTCTGAGCCACCAGGGAAGTCACCCCTAGCATGTGCCACAGGGCCTGGCAGGGTATGGCATTAATGATGCATGCAGAGAATGAATGCAGGCATGAACAGGGCTTTGAACTCTCTTCCAATATGCACTCTCACCCTTCTCTGTCCTTGAAAGTGAAGGAATCTGTATCATTATCCTGAAGCCAAGATCTGAGTGGAAAACCCAAGTTCACTTCTGCCCTTTTCTACTCTGGTCAGAGGGAGAAAAACCTCCTACAGCACTGGACTCTGAAGCTACATGGATGGAACCACCCCCCCGGCCCTGACCAAGTGCAGGGGCTTCTGCCACCAGCCTCATCCCCATCTATGCACAAATGCGTTAACACCTTTTAAGAGGCCCGCTGACAAGGTTGGTCTGTGGCTGGCATCTGGGAACTTGCATTGAAGGAAGGTTCCACCATAAGGACATAGGAGCCTGGAGTGCTGCAGTCCATGAGGTTGCCAAGAGTCAGACACGACTTAACAACTGAACAACGACCAACAACAACCACCATTCCCAGGACTTCAGTTGCTCACTGTCCCTAAACGGTTTGCATAAACAATGTGGTTTAGGTTAAACACCTGCTTCCCTTCTGGGAGTCTGAACTTTTGGTATGTGCTATGCAGAGGATGCCAACATAATAAGTCCCCCTTCCTCAAATATCCTGGGCACTGAGTCTCTAATGAAGTTCCCTGGTTGGCAACATTTCATACGCGTGGTCTGTTGGACTTAATCATGGCCTATATGACTCCCCTAGGAGAGGATATTTGGAAGCCTGTGCCTGGTTTCCTCAGATTCTGATCCAAGTGGCTTCTTCCATTTACTGATTTTCCTGTGTGTATTCTCACAGTAATAACCACAGAGGTGAGCCTTTGAGTCCTCTTAGCAAATCATAGAAACTGGAGGTGACCCTAGGGATCCTGAAACAGCATCTCTACCAGAAGCAAGACTGAGAAATGCTTCTTGTCTAGTCCTGACCATTAACCAGCGGAATCACACACCCTTGGCCCACAGGGGCCAAGTAGGAATGTAAAATTGTGCAACCGGCTGAGTGGGGTGGAGGACGCCAAGGTGAGTCTAACGTAAGTGTCAGCTGCCCAGGTCTGACCTCAGCAGCACACCACATGCAGAGCTGGGCGGAGATCACACCCATGGATACCAAACCCTCTCTCTCTGCTGATGGCAGGTGCTCCCAGATGGGAACACAGAATATTTTGGTGGCAGGCTTTGGCCTCGTTCCAAAGCCCAAGATAAATGCTTTATATCCTCAGATACAATGAGGATTCCTTTCATGCAAAGTATGAAATAAAATTAGATGTTAGTCTTAAGTCTGCGAAATCACAGGGAAGGTAAGACACAGCTTTAACTTCACAGGACCCAACACCAGTGGGCTATCTCCCTTCTCGGATTTCTTTTCTGTAGTGAACCTGACCTTCATGACATGGATTGTCAGCACCCACTCTCAGAATCCGCTTATGCCAAGTTATGCTAAGGAGACTAGACACCTGGTAGCACAGATTTTAAGCCATTAAGCTGAGCTGGCAAAGGCATGAGAGGAGGAAAACTAAAACTTGATGGCTACTCCTTGCACAAAGGGCTCTTGCTCTGGCTTACAAAGCTCCCCAGATTCTAGGCTGACTATGATTAACAGTAATAGGCAAGATGGGGAGGGGCCAGTCATGACTCCAGGACTTTGCCTGAAGGCCTACAGGGATCCCTTATCTTATGAAGGCAAGTTCACACTTGGCTCTGTCCCCACGTAGCCCATCCCACTACCTGGTAACACTGGCCTTTCTGGAAGCAGCGACGAGGTGTGTCCTCACTCCCCTGTTTCCATGGAGTTGGGGTCCTCTCTGGCCTTGGTCTCCTCAGAACTCTCTCCCCGCTCCTTCCCGTATCAGAGGCTTCTCTTCCAGCTACCCCTCCCCACTAATCCCTCTGTCCCAGTTCCCAGCACCTGTCTATGCCCCTCCTGAGTCACACCTACCTCCTCAGCTCTATCCAGTTCCTGTATGCACAGAATGCAGGAGCCCACCGCTAGCGTTGTCCCCTCCCTCACTTTTATTCCAGTCCATTTCCAAATGCCTCCAATCCACTGGATCTCTAAGTGAGGCCCCCAGACCAGCAGCATCAGCCTCACCTGGGTACTTGTTGGAGATGCAGATTATCAGGGTCCCATTCCAGACTGACTAATTCAGGAACCAAATTTGCAGTTGGGGGTGGTCAGCAATGTATGTTTTAACAAGCTTCCAGGTGATTCAGATACAGCCAGTGTGTGAGGACCACTGAGCCACACACTTCCATTTGCTTATTCTAAGGAATAAGGAAATGGAAGTAATTTTCTAAATCTGGCTGATTTTTCTATTTCTCTTACATTCTCTACATTCACCGATAATATAAGATCCAAACATACAACCCACGATCAATATAGTGGGCCTCTAAAACGTCTACAGGTATTTTAAAAATTCATGATCCATTTGTAACTGTAGACCATGAAAATGATTCTCCACATGGCTATAGAGAAAACACACTGCCATGCAGCCTGGGAAAGAAAGAACAGAAATGTACAAACTCATGCCAAAACACCCATCAACCTACTCGGAGTATATGAAAATAAAATCAATAGTCTGCTAATGCAGGGGAAACGGGTTTGATCCCTGGTCTGGTAAGATTCCACATGCAACTAAGCCTGTGAACCACAACCACTGAGCCAGTGAGCTACAAGTGCAGAAGCCCGGAGCCTGGAGCCTCTGCTCCGCAACGAGAAGCCCACACACGGCGACAAAGAATAGCCCCTGCTCGCTCTGACTACAGAAAACATGTGCCAAGCAATGAAAACCCAACACAGCCACACACACACAAAAAAAATGAATAAAAATTTTAAAAGATTTTTAAAAAGATAGCCTAATAAAAGCTACAATCTATGAGTATGAGCTGTATATTCTTATATAGTAAGTAGAATGGACAGATGTTAATCAACAGAATATCAAACAATATTTTAGTTCAAGTGTTTAAAATGTCCACCATCAGCACAAGTACATTTATTTTTTGGTGCGTTATTAACATTTGAGTGGTGCATGATTTTTTAGGGGGCATTGTATCAGCATATACAATACTAAGTCCCTGTCTACTTACTCCCCGTCACCTCCAAGAATCCATGTATTAATTCTTCACTCAAATCCTTTGGAACATCAGGTACTATAGGTACTAGGCCTCAAGGCAAATAAAAATATGAGTCAAAACCAAAATAAATTTGAGAAAAGCAAAGTACTCAATTTACATTTTCAGTATTTTCCTAGACCACTGAAACTAGGGAATCTAAATAAAACTGATTTTCCTCTTCCTCTAGCTAGTTTTCCTTAGAAAATGATTTGAAAAAAAAAAAAGAATGGCTTGATAAATAAGCTCATGAAAAGATGTTTAGCACCATTGGCCATCAAAGGAGTGTGAATCAAAACTACTTCACACCAACTAGGATGGCTAAGGAAAAAAATCTAGAGAAACTGAAACTCTCACACATTGCTGATGGGATCGTAAATGGTGCAGTCACTTTGGAAAACAGTCTGGCAGTTCCTGAAAATGTTAAATATAGAATTAGCATATGTTTTTCACTTGTAGGTATGTACCCCCCCAAAATGAAAACATATGTCCGCATAAAAACATGAATGTTCAGAGCAGCATTATTTTAACAGGCAAAAAGTAGAAACAACACAAATGTCCAACAACAGACGAATGGATAAACAAAATGTGGTATACACTTACAACAGAACATTATTTGGCAATAAAAAGAAACCTCTGTGTAGATAAATTTTGAAAACATGCTAAATGAAAGAAGTCAGAATACAAAACCACATATTGTATGATTCCATTTATATAGAATGTCCAGCAGAGGCAAATCTATAGACAGAAAGTAGATTAGTGGTTATTTAGGTTGGGGGAGGCAGGAGATTAGAAGGGGTCAGCTAAGGGGTGGAAGGAGTAGTACTAGTTTTAGGGATATAAAAATGTTCTGAAATTGATTATGGTGATAGTTGTACAACTCTGTGAATATACTCAATACCAATGAATTGTACACTTTATTGGTGAATTGTATGGTATATGAACTACATCTCAATAAAACTGTTTTTTAAAAAATGACCTAGAGGAGGACTTCCCTGGTGATTCAATGGTTAAGATGCTGTGCTTCACTGCAAAGGGTGTGGGTTCAATCCCTGTCTTGGAGAACTAAGATCCCACAAGCTTCACAGCATGGCCAAAAAAAACAAAAAAACAAAAAACATGACCTTGAAGCTAGAAGAAAATTACAAACAAACTCAGTTAACTAAAAAGTGTTAGATACCCCAAATATGTGACTCCTTCTGTCTCTTTTGCACTGTAAATTTCTCCCAAATGAAGGTAAGAAATTTTTATTATCATTTTACAGTTTACAAGCACTTTTATAAGTAAGGTCCTTTTGAGTCCTTACTACATAATCTTAGAGAGAGACAACTGTCTCCCTAATTTTATATTTAGGGACATGGTGGCTCCGAGTTTATGAGGCTTACTCCTGCTGTCAGTTGGTCAGGGTACATATCAGTTCTTCTGCACCTGAATCCTGTGCCTTTCTTTCCACACTGTGTAGCATCTTGGGGTACTATGTAGAGACCATCTGGTTGATATGCAGAGGTAGCACTGCTGACTGGTCTCAAAAAGGAGATTGCTCATGACTTGATTTTCCTGGGAGCTAGACTAGTTATCCTAATGCCTAAAATGAAGCCAAGTATGATTTAACTAATCAGAGGTCTTGTAGTACCATAGAGAAAATCCTTTGCTGTTGATTTCTTTGCTCTTTTGGAATTTATTTCAGTTTGGGCTCATCTTTTTATTTGTTTCAAAGTCTAGACCGTGTAGTATTAAATCTTCCCAATATCTCTGATCACTTATGTATTCTGAACCACATTCTTCATCTATAATAGTGTCTTTGTTAGATCATGAATGAAACCATTTTTACTAGTTTGCTAATTCACATTTCTGTTCTCATTGAAAAGCATGTCCTCAAATCTCAACCTGGACCATTTTAAGCAGATGCAAGAGGATGACATTCATTATTACAAAGCTTCTCTATAAATTATGAGTTTGGGATTAACAGATATATACTACTGTATACAAAATAAACAAAAAGGACCTACTGTATAGCACAGTGAACTATATTCAATATCTTGCAATAACCTATAATAGAAAAAAAACTGAAAAAGAATATATGTAACTGAATCACTTTGCTATATACCTGAAACTAATACAACATTGTAAATCAACTATACTTCAATTAAAACAACAACAAAGCTTTCCCAAATTATATACAAACATTTTTAGAACCAGAAACAATGTCCTTGGACCATTAGACTCACTTAACATTAAAGCAGAATCCAAATAGTTTGGGGTCTTTTAGAAAATCATTTCATATCTTTCTGAAGTCCTGCTGTGATCTCCTGCTATATATACCCCAAGCAACAATACTTTTTCTTAAGGTTTATTCCAACTACTTTCAAAAATGAGTTTGAGTCACTACTAAAAAACAAAAAACTAAGCTCAATATAAACAGGACACCCAAAATAAAGCCAGTTAAATGAAGTGCTCCAGTCACACCAAAAAGGAAGGCCTCATAGGTTCAGGTTGTCTCCCTCCAAAAAGAGTACATGCATTTTAAAAACCTGGAGTTTCGGTGCCAAGTCCATCAGGTCAGCAACCCAGGAATTTCCAAATGTTTATCCATATTCTGTAAACATGATTTTACTTTTACTCTACATTGCTATTCAACCTTCTCTGTGCCCTACAGAAAATGTCATTAACAGTAGCCAGAAGCTCAGCGGCTGGGGAGAGGGGGTAAGAGGGTATTCTTTAATAAGTACAGAGTTTCTGTTTGGGACAAGGAAAAAGTTCTGGAAAATGAGAGCAGTGATGGTTGCACAACATGGTGACAATGGTTAATGCCACTGAATTGTCCTCTTAAAAACGGTTAGGAATTTCCTGGTGGCGCTGAGGACTCTGGGCTTTCATCGCCTGGGGCCTGGGTTCAATCCCTGGTCAGGGAACTAAGAACCAGGAAATCACACAGTGTGGTGAAAAAAAAAAGAAAAAAAATTATTAAAATGACAAATTTTATGTTGTATTTTATCACAATAATAATAAAAGTATCTAGAAACAAAAAACACATTGCTAGTATACTAACCACATGTCCAAATCTTGCTTAAGGCGCCTAGCTCCCTGGGGTGGAGGGGCTGTGCCCATAAAGCTGTTAAGTGTGTTTGTCCTGGTCTGGAAAAATGAAGGTTCAAATATAGGGCAGGATGGAAATGTAGGGAAATATACTGTAAATTACTTTTTTAAACTGGACAAAAAAACTTCAGCCCAACAAATCTTCTGCCAGTGTTTCTCAAGCGATAAGGCTCAAATGATCGCCTGAGGACCTTGATTGAGCAGGCCAGGTAGCTCTGAAATCCCACATTTCAACATGCCCCCAGATGTTGCTGGACCGTGGACGACACTCACAGCAGCAAGGCCCCAGAACGCTTGAAGTAACGCAGCCACCCTATTAATCCAACCGCTCTAGAACCACGGTCCTCTCACCGGGAAACGCGGAGAGTTGTTCACAACCTTCGTAAAAATGCGCTGAGAAACCAGATGGAAGGTCTCACTGCGCCCAGCGCACGAAGAAACCGCACCCACCCCCGGGACTAGAAAACAGCCGCAGGCGATCGGGAGAGCTGACTGAGAGGTAGTTCCGCAGAAAGCCCTCAAGCCGACTTCAGAACAGTCTTGAAAACACCCTGCTCAACCTCGAAGAATGCCTGGAATTCAGTGGCCTTTCTCCAACACAAAGATGTCCAACTCAATTTTGACCGAGTTCCCTATAGAAGAACCTTGCGATGTAGCCCTGGAAGACTGACAACGCCCAGCACATTGACGAAGTCGGCCCCTCCCTTACAAATGGGTCAGAAAGTGGGAAAAAACAATTCTCCAAAATTCTGCGGAGGTGGGAGCTCGGGGTTCCCGGGCTGCGCGGGCTAACGAGCATCTCGGGGCTCTCAGGTGTGAGTCGGGGATTCCGCAGGCAGCCCCCACCTGCTCTCAACCAGCCCGCGCCTCCCGCGGCCCGCGTAAAGCCTCCTCCGGACGCTGCGAAGGTTGACCGCTGCAACACAAACTCAGAGGCCCTTTTAATCTGGTTAAAGAGAAGCTCAACAGAAAGTGAAACATTTCCCGTCCCTTGGAGGAGAGAACTCCAGGCCAGGTAGGAGAAAGAAAGTGGGCGCAGGCACCTGTAGCCGCCCCGCTTCTAGACGATTCCGCAGGAGAACCCTGTGACTGTCATCCCCTGGAGGGAGCGAGGAGGCAAAAGTCAGTTAAGCATCCCCAGAAAGGGGAGAAAAAAGTTACTGTCCAAGAAAGTATACCCCGAATCTACAGGGAGGTGGGGTGACCTCAGCTCGCGTTTACTCGCGCTCCCCACCCTCCTCCGCCCGCACGATGAATCCAGAGAGCACCCCCAGCACCCCGCAAAGCCCTCCCCAGCCGAAGTCGAGACCGAGCAAGGTGTCCCGGCGCTGCGGGAGCGCGGCTGCGGCGCTGGGGGCGGCTCTCCTCCAGCCCCGCGGAGGGCCGTGCCGGGACGCCCGCGGGCGCTCGCTGGTCGGGAGGGAGAGGGAGGAGGGTACTCGCCTGGAAGCTGGTGGTGGCAGAAATTGGCGCAGTCGGGGTCGGGCTCAGGGTGAAGGCGGCTCTGGCCGGCGCTTGGGCGCCTCCGACACGAGGCCGACAGCTGGGCCGATGTCCCCTGCGCTCCCCGCGCGTCGCCGGCGGCGCCTGGCGGAGCCGGAGTACTGGAGGCGGCCCGGGGAATGGGCGGGTGCGAGTAGCCTCGGCCGCCGCTCCCGTGTGTTATTGTGACTCAAGCTATTTCCTGTTTGGAGGTTTGGGAGAAAGAAAAAAAAAAAATTCAGGGTGGGGGCAGGGGGGTTGGGGCGGCGGCGATCGGAGAGAGCGGCGGCCCGGAGGGGACTCGGGTGGCCGGAGGCTGTCGCCTGTCTCCTTCGAGCCCCCAAGGGTGCCAAGCGTGTGAGCCGGGGGAGAGAAACGCAGGTTCTTGCAGCTTTACTTTGGGGTGTCTGGAAGGACCGAGGCGGGGGGAGGTTCACGCACGCCACCCAGCGGTGGGGTAGGGGCTACGGCCGCAGGGGCTGCCTGCCTGGTCACTCCAGCCCGCGCGCTCACAGTTCTGGCTTTTTTCTTCTCTGCAAAACTACCGCTGAGCTTTCTTCCCGCCCAAGGGCGAGTGGAATTCGCTGTGCTGCTTTCTTTATTCTTGACCTGGTCGGCTTTTCGATCCTCTCCATGGGTGTGGGCAAGGAACTGGTCAGCGTCTCTACTTTTTCAAAAACCACCGGACGATGGTTGGGGGGCCATTGTGGGTGTTCGATTGGCGACTTTTGCTGGAGGCGGCGCTGGGGGCGAGGGGGTGTGTGTTTGTTTTTGTTGGGAGGGGGATGGGAAAACAGGTTAATTATTTTGATGGAAAGTTAACTTTTATGATTAGTTTCCGTTCCCCTCCTCCACCAACCTCACCCTTAGCCGGGATCACTGGGTCTGAGGCCCCAATCCGGAAATACCGGTTCCTCCCGCTGGGACAATAGGTGAGGGCGGGAGCGTTAACCGAGAGCTCGCTTAGTCTCCACTGGAATCCCTGCTCAGATGGAAAGGCAGAATCCTCCTAGTGCCCAAGCCTGCAACTGGCTAGCAGGGGCGTCTTCATTTAGTCTTGTTAAAGGTCCTGCGATGGTTTGGGGGACTTGTTTAATGGGTGAAGAGTTTCAATTTGGAACTCTGAAAAATGTTGGTTGCACAACTTAATGGTTTAAATGGTCAATTTTTAATGTGTATTTTACCACAAAAAAAAAAATTCATGGGAAGATCATACCTTCATTCAGTCAAGACAGATTTGCTTCTGATTGGCAAGCTCCCCTTCCCTCTTCCCTTACACAAACCTTTGCCAGAAGTAATGGAATAAGTAAAACTCAAGTTCATTTAGTTTAGACTGTGTGTGTGTGTGTGTATGCGTGTGTGTGCGCGCGCACACTCAGTCCTGTCTGACTTTAAGACCCCATTTTCTCTAGCTGGCCAGGCTCCTCTGTCCATGAGGATTCTCCAGACAAGAATACTGGAGTGGGTTGCCACGCACTCCTCCAGAGGATCTTCCCAATTTAGGGATGGAACCCAGGTCTCCCTCATTGCTGGCGGATTCTTTACCCTTTAGACTTTGGGGAGTACCTATCAACAAGTTATTCCAAGAAGTGAGTAGATTGCATCTACAGGACAGTACAATTTTTAAAAAGATGAACAGTAGTTTATCAGGAACATAGTACTGGCAAGATGAATAATGGTGAATATGATGTCTTGTTGTTAATCTAAGAAAGGAGGAACACATACATTTGTGTATTTTCTAAATGGAAAGATAAATTATTAAATTTGGGAGAGATGGAGCGAGTTGGAAAGTAAAGAATAGAAGCTAAACTTCTCTGACTCTCTTGTTTTGTAGATTTGACTGGGATGCCGTAAATTTTTATGATTATGAAAAATTAAACATTTAAAAAGCAAAATGCAACAAAAGGAACACAGGTATCAAGTTGGTGGCTTACCCATATAAAGGGAAATTATATCAGGTAACTTTAAAACACAATTGTTTGGTTCTGCATGCCTTAGGAATATACTTTGAGGATGAAGAGAATGCTAAAAAACAAAACATAAACTGCTTTTTAGTAATCATAATGTTAGCAATAATTTATGTTAATGTTCTTACAACTCTTTTAATATAAAAGATAAATATAAGATCAAAGCTAAGCAATATTAAATTTGAACTGAAATTGTCATTTAGAACTTATACTTTTCTTAAATTTTTTTCCCAAGGTCTGTTGTTCAAAATGTTCACTGAACAGTGACCAATCTGGCAGGATTAAGCACTCTTAGATTCCAGATTGTGGTCTCTAAATACCATTTTTCTTTGAAAGGAACTAGACCTATTTGGAGAAGTGACTTATTTTAGATTAAAGGCAAAAAGTACCCCAAATAAGACTGGGAGTATCTTATCAATTCAGAAAGCAAGGAAGCTATCAAAAATGAATAGATTCGCATGAAATCAAATAAGAAGCCAACTTATAGACGCACCCACTGGCCAAAGTGGGATAAATTTGAGCATTAATAACAAAAATGACTGCAATGAATTGAGACATATCAAATATATATAAATATATATATATATATGAGTCATAAGAATACTTTTTAAAAAGCCCCAAAAGCCCTAATTGGTTACCTTGCAGATTCAGTGGAACTAATTCATTATTTTGAGAGCTGGTAAATTGTAAGAGAGAATTACATATTTTATCTGCCTCTGTTGGACTGTATCTAACACTTTATATGTACCATTTTTTATATTACATCTCTCACTTGTCTCTTATTCTAGTCACTGCTGTAGCAACAAATTCTAGGTGGGCTCTTTCCAGCTTCATGCAGGAACAACCCAAATGACCTCATCTCCTACCTCCCACTCCAGCGCTTGCCTGTTAATACCAATGTGAGAATCCATGGAAACCATCTTGTTGCCTATACATACAGCACCCTGAGGGGTGGGTGAGTTAGCACTTCATGATCTAACTGTGGACCAGTGAGGGGATGGAAGCTGATAACTAAATACGCCCTCCTTTTCTGCCAGGATGAACTATTCTGAGGCTCAGTCCATATCACTTCTCAGGAATCAAGTTACAATGAATCACTTAATCAGATGTTTGAAGCCACAAGACTACTGGATGAGGCTCCCTTGAACTGGCTATCTCAGGTTCCCCCACCACTAGCCTTCCCTAGAACCATGCTTCCAGTGGGGCTCCCCAGGTGGTCCAGATGGTAAAGAATCTGCCTGCAATGCAGGAGACCTAGGTTCGACACCTGGGTTCGATCCGTGGATTGGAAAGTTTGCCTGGAGAATTCTCACCTGGAGAATTCCGTGGGCTGAGGAGTTTAGCAGGTTACAGTCCCTGGGGTCACAAAGAGTCAAACACACTGAGCGACTAATACACAAACAGCCCACGTCTCAAGAACTCTGCTTCCTGGGAAACCCAAGCTATGAGCTGTACAAACTGTATCTCAGGATAACTAAATAATTGATGAGGAAATTATTCTAGCAAATGAAATGACAAAATTTGAATGTCAGCATTTTCTATAACTCTAATAAAAATGTATCAAGGCAATGGTCATCAACAGCTACTAATATCATAGAAAAGATCACTAGACATTATATGCAATTGCTGCAAAAATACTGCAAATGACACATTTTTGCCAAAAAAGAGCAAACCTGAATCTGATCAAGCTTCTAAACTGAACTACCAGTTTAGGGGAACTATTGGAATAGAGGAATGTGTTAACACTACTAGGGGCATGTGAAGAAAATCCCATCCTGTATGTGAGAAACTCTAAAAGACAAATGACCCAGTTTCCTCAAAAAGTAGCAGGCACTAAAAATGATGGGGGAAGAAACATAGATTAAAAGACTTAAGTGGTGTCAGTGAAATACAACATGTATTTCTTGTTTGGTTTCTGATTCAAAGTGAGGAGATATTTGGGGAAACTCAACCCCTAAGGTAGAAAAATTTTAGGAAATGTTTTTAAATATTTTAATCACATGCACTAATTTAGTATGTGGGGTTGGTGTTGCCACTACCTGTGTTGGGGTGGCGTATTTGTTATATATATATATATTTAATTTCAGAGAACATTTCAGGTAGGAAGAAAGGGACTCTGACCGGCACAGTTGGTTTTTGACATTTTCTGTTTTTCCATCCATTCTTTTCATTTTGGGTACGGGCTCTATGTGTGCCTTTGTGCTTTCCTGCAAACAGCATTTTCAATAACATAATTATTTCCATTCTGAACACTTAACATTGCAAAATCTGCTCTTAGAAATAAAGAGACACTTCCATGGGCCATAGGGACAGTACTCTGAAAAATGGGACAAGAACTTTGGGTTCTGACTCGGCTCAGCAGAAGTTCTCTTCCTGCCACTGGCGCTAAGTCAGTCCCATAGAAACCGTCTTGCCTTCCCGGGAGACAAAGCCCTATTCTGTGGCCTCTTGTGACCGGGAGTACTTGTGTTCTGAGGTTCTGAAATCAATACTGTGCTTCACCTGCAAGCTGGATAAATAGGATGGGGAAAGAGTCGAATCTCAGTCTAAATGGGGCACTTGCCTTGGTGAGACAGGTGTTTCCTGTAACAGGCAATAGGTCTATCACTGAGCCCCCGAAAGGGCCTTGTTTCTAGTTTTGACTTTGCTACTTGCTGCCTATGTGATTCTGAATTTTGCATGTTTTGTAGTTTCATTGAGAAATAATTGTCATAGATCCCTGTATAAGTTTAAGGCATACAGCATGATAAGTTTTATTTACACATATTGGGAAATGATTACTACAACAGGTAATAGGCATCAGCTAATAGGCATCATCTCATAACAAAAGGAAAAGGGTTGAAAAAATGTTCTCCTTGTGATGAGAACTCTTAGGATTTACCCTTTTAACAACTTTTCTGTATATCGTACGGTAGTTAGCATGTTGTATGTTACATCCCTGGTATTTATCCTATAATATTTATTTTATAATATCTCATAATAATATAATTGGAAGTTTACCTTTTGACCATCTTCCTCCAATTTCTCCTTCTTCCCTCCTCCCCCACAAGTTTATATTTAACTTCCCTGACTCTCAACTTCTGTCTTTTTACTCTTTGACCTGGCAACTCCATTTTTAGGTATCTAGGTATCTACCCATCCCCCACATATACTTGCACACATATTGAAAGAAATACATTTAAGAATGCTTATTCCTGTGTATTAGACTGGCAAAAAATTAAAACTAAATGCCACTAAAGGAATGGCTAGATGAACAGTACATTTGGATGATGTGCTAAATGTAGTTTGGTGCCTTTCAAGGTAGTTTTTTGTATGAACTATTCAGAGATTTGCATGTCCAAAATGAGTATTCAATTAATTAAAGTTATAAATTTAAAACCCTAGTTCTTTAGGTTTTAACTTTACACATTTTATTATTCTGTTTCGTAAGTCTGGTTTTTATTTTCACTTACAAACTTTTATGTTATATTTGATACATACGAAATCATGTAAGTGACATCTATATAAACTTGGGAGCATATAATAAAATGAATACATGAATCTATCACATTATTAATCAATAGAACATTACCGATGCTTTTGATGATGCCACAGGCTTCCAGATCCTAACCGCATCCCCCAACCATTTCAAGGTAATCACTATCCTAAATTATGCATTCGTTTAAAAAGTTGCTGTTTTTTTTTTTTTAAACAAGATGTGTACGTATTCCTAAACAATATATTGTTTGGATTTGCTAGTTTTTGAGCTTTATAAGAATAGAGTCACACTCTATGAGGTCTTCTGCAACCAGCTCTTTTTCACTACAAATTATATTTCTAAGATTTATTCAGATTGCTGAGTATAGCTATATTACATCCAATTTTATTCCTGTATAATATTCCATTTCTCTATTTAATTTTAAGTTTTTCTTTGTATAGAAAGATACCTATGGTGGGGAGTGGGAGGAATTGATAGATTGAGATTGACATTATCTATGCTATTGATACTATGGATGGGATAGATAAATAATGAGAACCTATTATACAGCACAGAGAATTTTACTCGATGCTGTGTGGTGACGTAAATGGGAAGGAAATGCAAAAAAAGAGGAGATGTATGTATGTCTGTTTCATTTTGCTGTACAGTGAAAATTAACACAACGTTATAAAGCACCTATACTCCAATAAAAATTTTTTTAAAAGATGCCTACTCTCTAGGCAGATGATTACTTTCTTAGTGAACTTTAAGGGAAAGATTTCAAGACAATCACAAGATCAGGATTTGTAGACAGGAAGAGTGATTCTTCTTTTTACGTATCAAGAAAATGCATATATCATCCCATGTCTTTGGGGGTTTTGCCTAGTATATAAGTAGACACATCACTCCCAGAAAAATGTGTCTGGATGGAACTCACTAAACATTGTTTATACTTGTGCTAATCACTCCCTAATTCCAAGAAGGGGTAGCCTTCTAGCCCACATCCCTAGATTACTAATTCTTCCTTTTACTGATGGAAATCTACACCTTACATGCACTTTTGAGAAAATTGTATATTTCTTTGGCTCTTGTAATTTGTAAATGTCTTTTCTTTATAATTCTTAAGACCTTGGGACTTCATGAATCCTGCTTCTTTTCATATACCTCTCAACTTAGAGCCACGTAACCCCAGCGGATATTAAAACAACAGCCAATGAAAGTGGTAACAGTTTTTGAATCTAGTGGAATGTTATGTGTGTGTTGCCTGTGGTTTCCACTATTTTGTATGTTTGAAATGTTTCCTGTATAAAAATTAAGAAAGGGGGATTGAATTGAATTCGGATGTCTTTCTTGACTGGCTAATTTGGGGATCACAACTTTTTTAGCTATTTCTGCTGACCGCCTCTGAGGATGTTTTCCATCAGTTAAGTTAAAAGCAGTAAGCTTATCTGTATGAACCAACATAGAAAATTCTTCAAGATATGTTGCTAAAAAAAAAGGCAAGTCAAAGAACAATACATATGGTATGAAACTGTTAATGTAATACATACATGTGTATCTATCTGCAAATGAGTAGAAAAAGGGCTGGAAGAATGCTTGCATCTTGGCCACAGTGGTTAACTGGAAAAATGAGTGGGAGACGCTGTGATTTAGGGGGAGACGGGAAGCTAGATCTGTACTTTTGGGGTACTGTTTTGAATTTAATTAAAAGCAAAAGTGAATGCATGGGCTGGACTAGAAGGCCTGCCGGGTGTCTCCCAGCTGACACTTGTAGTGGTCCTAGGGTCATGGAGCACAGCTGTCTTAAAGGGGACTTGGGAGGTCGTGGTAATGGGGTGCCCTCTGAACATTGGATGGGACCAGTTGCAGCTCCTAGAACAGGCCATGATTGCATGGCTCAAGGGACTGCTAAGTGCTCTTTCAACACTCTTGATTGTCCTCATCCCAGCTACACCTGAAAGCAGGATTGCTCCAGAGCCAAGTACCTCCTCCATGGGGTCAGTCGGCAGCAGCCCCACCTTCTTCCTGGGCAAAGGCAGATGTGGGGCAGGTAAACACCCCACGTGTAGCTGGCAGTCACAGTATTCAGAAGAAAGGCAAGAGCCATGCTCAGCAACCACTGGGCTGAAGAGTACTTTGATCTTCTTTAACACCCTTCATAGTCCACTCTTCTTTAGAATGATACCTTAGGTCATTTAATTTATAATTCTGTTTATAGCCAGGGATTACCTCTAGATTCACTGTTCCTATGGCCAGAGCTTAGGAAGTTTTTCTAAGAAAATATCAGTTCAAGTACCTGACACATTGCCTGCTTTAGAACATTTAACAATGTTAATTATTTGGACTTTGACAAATAGCTCATAAAGGTACAGTACTTTGTCTTGATTACTTGTTAGTCCAGAGATCTCTGTAGTTTTAGTTAAGCCTCTGGTCAATATTGATTTTAAATATGCATGAAAAACATACTTTCCTTGGGAATGGAATTTCCAGGGAGATAGAAATTATATATAGAGATATGGATAAATTCACTGAACAACTTAGTAGGAAAACAAGGATGTATTATAGTGTCTCGTGTAAAAATCATCTTTCTCATTATGATGCTCAAAAAAGCTACACAATAAAATAATAGTTTTGTGATAATTACAACTGGTATTTACATGTATAGCTCAATCATAGAAGCTAGAGGCTGAGATACAGTTGAATTGCACCTGTGCTTATTATGCATCAGATAATAAAAAAGACATGACCGAAATTATTTTAATGAGTATTTCTTTGGCATAGAATGCCTGTGACACTAAGCTAAGGTTATATAAGCATGTTAATTGATTGAGGGATTCTTGTGCTTAAGTCAAAAGCCACAACAAAAACCAGGGCAGGTGAGGGTGTGGTGACACTGCTGCCTTGCTACTGCCTTTGTAAACTGCTCTAACTCTTTTAAAAAGTATTTTCAGAAAATGCATATAAAAACTTGTTAAAAAAATCATTGCCCCTGTGATTTTACCCTGGGCACAGATTCTTCTATCTTAAGCCAGTAGTACAAATGCAGAGACAACTACATGCATAAAACTTTTCATCAACATATTTTTCATAAGAGCAAGAAAGTGAAAACAGTATAAGTAGCCAATAATTATGAGAAAGGTAAATTGAGGCAAGTCCACTAAAAGGAATACTATGTGAGCATATGTATATTAAGTATGAAGAGTGTTTAGAAATAGTTTTTCAGCCAACAAATATTTATTGAGTCAGCTTTACTATTACCACACTAAGCACAAGTGATACAATGATGAACAAAAACATGGAGAAAGTTTTGTCCTCATGGAGCTCGTGGATAACACAATATAATTTTCAGTGTAAGTGACCGACTATAAAATTCACATGCTACGGTTACCCCAATGCAAAAATGAAAAACTGAAATGCAAACTTTGTGGGATTTTGATAGCACATATGATTTTCCCCCTCTGCATCATTTTAGAGAATGTATTTTTTTTGTTTCAAATAACATGAGATATAAGGAAAGATCAAGAAATATTGTTGTTAGCTGAAAAAAAAAGAATAATAAATAATACAGATAGAATAGCTGCAGCTCTGTGTGCAGATGGACAGGGATTGAAAACAATTGTTCAAAAAGGAAAAGTATCAGGAAGAGCAATAGGATCTGAGCTAACTCATTTTTCTTTTTAACAAATGCGTGTTAATGCTGCTGCTTCAGGTCTTGTAACAATGTGTGCTTTAAAAAGAGGCTTGGAGGAGCATTTCCCCTGTCAGTCCAAGAACTAGAGAAAGGCACTTGGTACAGGAAAAAGAGCATTGGGCAGACCTGGGCGTACATCCCAGGTCACTTTCCAATTGAGTGACCAAGATTAGCTCACTGTATTTGCCTGAACCTATTTTCTCTTTTAAAAATAAGTCTAGGGACCTCCCTGGTGATTCAGTGGCTAAGACTCCATGCACCCAATGCAGAGGGCTCAGGTTCCATCCCTGGTCAGGGAACTAGATCCCCCATGCTACAAGAGTTTGCATGCTGCAACTAAAGATCCCATGTGCTGCAACTAAGACCCAGCACAGTCAAATAAATAATTTTTTAAGCTAAAATAAAGCTAATATTTGGCGGCTGTGTGATGGAATTCCAGTTGAGCTATTTCAAATCCTAAAAGATGATGCTGTGAAAGTGCTACACTCAACATGCCAACAAATTTGGAAAATTCAGCAGTGGCCACAGGACTGGAAAAGGTCAGTTTTCATTCCAGTCCCAAAGAAAGGCAATGCCAAAGAATGCTCAAGCTACTGAACAATTGCACTAATCTCACATGCTAGTAAAGTAATGCTCAAAATTCTCCAAGCCAGGCTTCAACAATACATGATCCGTGAACTTCCAGATGTTCAAGCTGGATTTAGAAAAGGCAGAAGCAGCAGAGATCAAATTGCCAACATCCTTTGGATCATCGAAAAACCAAGAGAATTCCAGAAAAACATCTATTTCTGCTTTATTGACTATGCCAAGGCCTTTGACTGTGTGGATCACCACAAACTGTGGAAAATTCTTCAAGAGATGGGAATACCAGACCACCTGACCTGCCTCTTGAGAAATCTGTATGCAGGTCAGGAAGCAACAGTTAGAACTGGACATGGAACAACAGACTGGTTCCAAATAGAAAAAGCAGTACGTCAAGGCTGTATATTGTCACCCTGCTTATTTAACTTATATGCAGAGTACATCATACAAAATGCTGGGCTGGATGGAGCACACTTGGAATAAAGATTGCCAGGAGAAATATCAATAACCTCAGATATGCAGATGACACCACCCTTATGGCAGAAAGGGAAGAAGAGCTAAAGAGCCTCTTTAATGAAAGTGAAAGAAAAAGTTGGCTTAAAGCTCAACATTCAGAAAACGAAGATCATGGCATCTAGTCCCATCACTTCATGGCAAATAGATGGGAAAACAATGGAAACAGTGGCAGACTTTATTTTGGGGGGCTCCAAAATCACTGCAGATGGTGACAGCAGCCATAAAGTTAAAAGACACTCCTTGGAAGAAAAGTTATGACCAACCTAGACAGAATATTAAAAAGGAGAGACATTACTTTGCCAACAAAGGTCCATCTAGTCAAGGCTGTGGATTTTCCAGTAGTCATGTAAGGGTGTGAGAGTTGGACTATGAAGAGCTGAGTACCAAAGAATTGATGCTTTTGAACTGTGGTGTTGGAGAAGACTGTTGAGAGTCCCTTGGACTGCAAGGAGATCCAACCAGTCCATCCTAAAGGAAATCAACCCTGAAGCAAATCAGAAGTAAATGAAGTAAATCAGAAGGACTGATGCAGAAGCTGACGCTCCAATACTTTGGCCACTTGATGTGAAGAACTGACTCATTCGAAAAGACCCTGATGCTGGGAAAGATTGAAGGCAGGAGGAGAAGGGGATGACAGAGGACAAGATGGTTGGATGGCATCACCAACTCAATTGACATGAGTCTGAGTAAACTCCGGGAGTTCATGATAGACAGGGAGGCCTGGCGAGCTACAGTCCATGGGGTTGTGAAGAATTGGACATGGCTGAGCAACTGAACTGAACTGAAGGCTAATATTACCTGCTTCATATAGTTGTCAGTGTTAGAATTTATATATCTACATGAAAGTGAAATTCACTGTCATGTCTGACTCTTGGCGATCCCATGGACTGTACAGTCCATGGAATTCTCCAGGCCAGAATACTGGAGTGGGAAGCCATTCACTTTTCCAGGGGATCTTCCCAGCCCAGGGGTTGAATCTGGGTCTCCTGCATTGCAGATGGATTCTTTACCAGTTGAGCTACCAGGGAAGCCCATATATCTACACAGGCAGAGAGAAAACTAGACTATTGTACCAGAATTACAATTGGCTATAGATGACAGAATCTCAACTACAATAGCCAAACAAGATAGACCTTGATTTTATTTCACATCACAAAATATCTGGAGGCAGATTGTTCAGTATTTTTTTTTTTGCTTTGTATAGCATTCTAAGATTAAAGCAGGGGAAAGAGAAACCACCACCAATACAGGGGACAAGGTTTTCCATTATTTCTGCTCTGCCATCTCCATGTGGTTTTGATCCTCATGGGTCCAAGATGGCTCCCCCACTGTTAGGCATCTCGTGTATAGTATGAGCAAGAGCCTGCTCAAGCTGTCCGCCCATGAGCTTCCCTGTAAGCATCTCTGCTTACATTGGCCAAACGGGTCCTAAGGCTATTCTTGGACTTCCCAGGTGCCTCAGCGGTAAAGAATCCGCCTGCCAAAAAAAAAAAAAAAAGAATCTGCCTGCCAATGCAGGAGACAGGGGTTTGATCCCTGGGTGGGGAAGATCCCCTGGAGAAGGAAATGGCAACCCACTCCAGGGTTCTTCCTTGGAAAATCCTGTGGACAGAAGTGCCTGGCAGGCTACAGTCCAAGGAATTGCAGAGTCAGACATGACTGAGCGACTAAACAACAAGGCTACTCTTAGCTCCACACTCATACCCACACACACACTCTAGCCTCTAAACTCTTTGCAGATACAGCTTATACCTGGTACAGTGACACCTAATACATGCTCAGTAAATAATGTGTTATGTTGAAAAATTGTCTTCTCATTAAGGTATGATTTTCTATATGGATAGTAAATCAGAAGTAAAATATTAATTTCTTGACCTGATATGAGTAAGGCTTCTGTCAAGAAAGTTCTATATGTTCCTTAACTAGGAAATACCCACAGTAAGGAAAAAGGAAAAAGCTACTCACCTGGCTCCCAAGCCATCCCGTGACCCACATTGTCCAGGTTGCTTTGCTTCGGACTAGTTAATCTGAAACCCAGAAGACAGAAACCAGAGGCTTTCCAGCATGTGGCTTGTTGAGAGAGCATGGTACATGAGCCCACCTAGGAATGGAGCAGTCGCAGGTGCCACGTGAAACTTCCAGGAGAAGAAATACGTCCTGAGTGCAGGTCTGGCAACTGTTAGCCGTGTCTGTGGGAAAGTGTATTGAGAACTGAAGAGTGACTAAAATGAGGAGCTGACTTAATTATCCTTACCTATGGTTCCTAAGGCAACAAGGCAACACCCCCCCCTTAGGATCTTAGGTAATAAGATCCTTTGAAAACACACTTGGGATGTATCGGTTGTCTGTGGCCTGCACCTGCCTAGCTGGATATGATCCATTGGTTTCTGCCTTCTGGTGGCCTGAAAAAAGTACCCTGCAAATGTCTATCAGTTCTTGTGTATTTTCAGATCCTACTAATATATACTAATTAACCCCCAACAAAGGACCTTCTGATACAGTCACATCCACTGTGTGTAGAAGGATGTGGTGTTGAGTAATTCCTTTTTTGCCCAGACCCAGATTCTTGGTTCATAGCACCCTAACTACTCATTAGATTGGTTCAAGCAATTGCTTGCTTTTTGGATTTGCACAGAGAAAAGTTATGGTATTAATAAATCCACAACCCCTTAGCCACAATTCTGAAATTTCAGAGTTTTATCTCTGAAATCACAAAGTTTGGTGCTCAAGTTCATTTGGCAGCAAAATCTGATCTCAACTGATAAGTCAATTCATGATCCTTATTTATTCTACTTGGTACAAATAATCATATGTTTCACTGGGAATATATCTATGGGTTTAATTAATTCCAGACTCTGCTGGAAGTATCAGGCAATACTATGTAATATATGCACCATATTTCTGAAAAAATAATCTGAATTCCAAAACATTTGGCCCAAGAATTTCAGATAAAGCTTTGTGAACATGTAAAATTAAACTCCAGGGAGATGTGTAGAGATGAGTTATTCAACATATCACATTGTACTTGAAGCCTCTTTGTAAACAATAGAATCTCTGCTTTCCCTGCCCAAACACACCATGTATCTAACCCTAACTATTGCAAGCTGTATCAGTTCTGCAGAAAATTTTGCAAACTCATTATACACACCCTCCAAATTTTCACACTGTGAATTTGCACTGGCTCTGCCTCTGTTTACAAGGACTGCTCCTCCTTACAGGCAAAACAACTCCATTTCCTCTTATTGCTTTTCATATCATTAAAAAAAACAAGCACCCACCTTGGGCAAACATATTTGAGTTTCTCTACAAATTTCTAAGGGGCTTCCTAGGTGGCTCAGTGGTAAAGAGTCAGCCAGCCAATGCAGGAGACACAGGTTCCATCCCTGGGTTGGGAAGATCCCCTGGAGAAGGAAATGGCACTCCAGTATTTTTATCTTGGAACTCCCATGGACAGAGGAGCCTGGTAGATTACGGTCCATGGGGTCACAAAAGAATTGGACACGACTTAACAGCTAAAACAACCACAACAACAAGTTTCCAAGGAAAGCAAATTTGAAGAGCAACTCAAGGAGGACAGCATGTTTAGTTTCTTTTGTGTACCCCTAAATTTCCTTTATGTGGTTTTGACACAAGGCGTGGTGTTGTGACTCCTGTATGATATTAGCACAACAAGTTAATCTTTCAAATATTCAGCTAAGTCAGAAATCATGATTTGAATCTTTCATAAACAGGAGGAATCAGATGCAGAATGCAGAGCACATGGAAGATTCTTGGATGACAAATTATTAGCTTAGCTGAACAGATTAAGGTCTAAAGGTATTTCTGGTGACAAAGTAGAGGAGATAAAGGCATGTCCCTGTTTTCCTCTGTACCTAGAAAACTGGAAAGTACCCAATAATGTATGACTAATTGCTCCTGTCACAGAGAAACTTGTACCAACAAGCTAAAGGACATTCTGAAGGAAACTCATGACCCCTCGTTCATATCTGTTGGAAGAAAGTTCTATGACTCAATAAGGAAACTCAGTAAACTTCAGAGCCTCGTAAATTTGCATTCACAACCACCACATGCTCTTTGATGCAGGACCCCAGGACAAATATGAAGATCCTCTCTATGATGAAAGACTTGTGCTTAGCAGTGAATTGTTTGTCATGGTTCTGGTTTGGAATCTCTGCTAAATGCATTACTTCCAAGGGAAAAGTGACTCCCAATTCCCTCCTCCTTCACGCTCTGGAAGCAGGGTTTCAGCTACACCAAAACGTATTTATCAGCTGTCACCTGGGCTACTGATGTCGTCTTAACTGTTTCCATGGTGTGGAACACACCACCCTAAGCTTGTTCTCATTTTGTTCAAGCTTCTACTCAGTTGCTAGTGTATTTGGAGAAGTCTTCAACCACTCTATCAAGCTGAGCTCACCCAAAACAGTTCTGGAGATGGATGGTGGTGATGATTGTGAAACCGCACAACTCAAAATGGGACTTGAACCCATGAGTTGATTCTTGAACCCAGTGCCTTTTAATTGAAATCTTGCACACCTGGTCTCAGGACTTTATAAAGCTCAGGCTCTTTATGTCTCAGTGCAGAAGGAATTCAAAGGAATTAGAGAAAGTGACAGGTAAGAAGTAGATTTATTTTTGAGAGCTATACATTCCATAGAAAGAATGAAGTGTGTCTCAAGAGGTGAGATGGCCCCAAAGTATGGGGTGGCTGGTTTTCATGGACTGGGTAATTTCATAGGCTAACGAGTAAGTAGGGAGAATTAGTCTGACTATTTTGAGGAAGGGTGGGAATTTCCAGGAAGTGGGCCCCTGCCCACTTTTGGCATTTTATGGTTAGCCTTGGAACTGTCATGGCACTGGTGGGTGTATCATTTAGCATGCTAATGTGTTAGAGTGAGTGTGTAATGAAACTCTAGGTCTACTGGAAGTCAGATCTTCCACCATCTTGGGTCTAGTTGGTTCCAAACAGTTTATGTTATGTCCTCAACAGCTGTTTCAGGTGGATAACAATGTGAATATACTTAATGCCATGAACTTTAACTTAAAAATGATTAACATGGTAAATTTTATGTTATGGGCATTTACCACAATGAGGGGGGGAAAAGAAAGAAGGGGGAAAAAAAAGTACAACCCAGCACACTTCATCCTTTTCACCTGCTTCTTTTTCCTTCTTAGCACATCAGTACCCAACTCTGTGGATTGATTTGTCTATTATCTGTACTCCCCCAAATGAAAGGAAGATCCAAGAGAGCTGATGCTTCATTTGTTTTCGTCACACCTTTATTTGCCATGCCCAGAACAGTGTCTGGCACACTGTAGGTACATCTAGAGATTTTCTGAATTAATAAGTAAAAGTGAGCAAGGTAGGCCTGAAACTAGTAATCCTACCTCTAGTTTCTCTCCCTCTAATCCAATCCAGCCTGGCCACTGACCCTAGAGTTACCTGGGTTTTCTTTTTAAAACATAGATTTGATCTTATTATTCTAGTACTCCCAAATTCTGTACATTTAGGAGAAAAACAAACTCTATTTTAGAGAGAGAAGAAGAAATAGCAAGTGATAACCACAGAATGTCACCTAGATCAACTCTGAGAAATAACATCCTAGTTTCTCTGCATGTCAAAGTCTCTCATGAGAGTTAACAAAGATACTAAATCATAAACAAACCAATGGCATGAATAACAACAACTACAAAAATTCCCCAAACTGTTAGGGGAAGCACACTGATTGAAACCGCCCACCCTGGCCAGGCACCATAGTAACCATTTGCATGAGTTGTTTTATGACAGGAGATCCTGATAAGGAATACGGAACTAATAAGCCACCACCAACCTGAAGAGTTCAGGAAAGGTCAAAAGGAAACACCGCGTGTCTGTCCACTTCCCAGAATCCCTCTTGCTAGCATCCATCTTGGCTGAGCGATGCGTGCGCCACCAGGAAAGACTCTGAATTAGAATGATTGGCCAAAGACTACCCTGAAACGAATCCCATTGCCATAAAACCCAAGACTGCGAGCCACGCGGCAGAGCAGTTCTCCTGGGTTCCCTTACCCTCCTGCTCTCCACCTGGGTGCCCTTTCCCAATAAAATCTCTTGCTTTGTCAGCACATGTGTCTCCTCGGACAATTCCTTTCTGAGTGTTAGATAAGAGCCCAGTTTCGGGCCCTGGAAGGGATCCCCCTTCCTGCAACAAAACCACCTGTTGCTTTTTAGTAACTATGGTAGAAGATCCAAATTTAATAGATGGCATGAAATCTTCAGTTCAGTACAGTTCAGTTGCTCAGTTGTGTCTGACTCTTTGCGACCCCATGGACTGCAGCACACTAGGTCTCCCTGTCTATCACCAACTCCCCAAGCTTACTCAAACTCATGACCATCGAGTCAGTGATGCCATCCAACCATCTCATCCTCTGTTGTCCCCTTCTCCTGCATTCAATCTTTGCCAGCATCAGGGTCTTCTCCAATGAGTCAACTCTGCATCAGGTGGCCAAAGTATTGGAGTTTCAACTTCAGCATCAGTCCTTCCAATGAATATTCAGGACTGATCTCCTTTAGAATGGACTGGTTGGATCTCCTTGCAGTCCAAGGGACCCTCAAGAGCCTTCTCCAACACCACAGTTCAGAAGCATTGATTCTTCAGTGCTTAGCTTTCTTTATGGTGCAGCTGTCACATCCATACATGACAACTGGAAAAATCATAGTTTTGACTAGATGGACCATGGACATTGGCAAAGTAATGTCTCTGCTTTTTAGTATGCTGTCTAGGTTGGTCATAGCTTTTCTTTCAAGGAGTAAGCATCTTTTTATTTCATGGCTGCAGTCACCATCTGCAGTGATTTTGGAGCCCAAGAAAATAAAGCCTGTCACTGTTTCCATTGTTTCCCCATCTGTTTTCCATGAAGTGATGGGACCGGATGGCATGATCTTAGTTTTCTGAATGTTGAGCTTTAAGCCAACTTTTTCACTCTCCTCTTTCACTTGCATCAAGAGGCTCTTTAGCTCTTCTTCACTTTCTGCCATAAGGGTGGTGTCATCTGCATATCTGAGGTTATTGATATTTCTCCCAGCAATCTTGATTCCTGCTTGTGTTTCATCCAGTCCAGCATTTCTCATGATGTACTCTGCATATAAGTTAAATAAGCAGGGTGACAATATACAGTCTTGACTTACTTCTTTCCCGATTTGGAACCAGTCTGTTGTTCCATGTCCAGTTCTAACTGTTGCTTCCTGACCTGCATAGAGATTTCTTAGGAGGCAGGTCAGGTGGTCTGGTATTCCCATCTTTTGAAGAATTTTCCACAGTTTGTTGTGATCCACGCAGTTAAAGGCTTTGGCACAGTCAATAAAGCAGAAGTCAATGTTTTTCTGAAATTCTGTTGCTTTTTCAGTGATCCAAAGGATGTTGGCAATTTGATCTCTGGTTCCTCCGCCTTTTCTAAATCCAGCTTGAACGTCCGGAAGTTCACAGTTTATGTACTGTTGAAGCCTGGCTTGGAAAATTTTGAGCATTACTTTGCTAGTGTGTGAGATGAGAGCAATTGTGTGATAGTTTGAGCATTCTTTGGCATTGCCTTTCTTTGAATTAGAATGAAAATTGACCTTTTCCAGTCCTGTGGCCACTGCTGAGTTTTCCAAATTTGTTGGCATGTTGAGTGAAGCACTTTCACAGCATCATCTTTTAGGATTTGAAATAGCTCAAATGGAATTCCATCACCTCCACTAGCTTTGTTTGTTGTGATGCTTCCTAAGGCCCACTTGACTTTGCAATCCAGGAATGTCTGGCTCTAGGTGATTGATCACACCATCCTCATTACGTGGGCCATGAAGATCTTTTTTGTATAATTCTTCTGTGTATTCTTGCCCCCTCTTCTTAATATCTTCTGCTTCTGTTACGTCCATGCCATTTCTGTCCTTTATTGAGCCCATCTTTGCATGAAATGTTCCCTCGGTATCTCTAATTTTCTTGAAGAGATCTCTGGTCTTTCCCATTCTATTGTTTTTCTCTATTTCTTTGCACTGATCACTGAGGAGGGCTTTCTTATCTCTCCTTGCTATTCTTTGGAATTCTGCATTCAAATGGGTATATCTTTCCTTTTCTCCTTTTCTTTTCGCTTCTCTTCTTTTCACAGCTATTTATAAGGCCTCCTCAGACAGCCATTTTGCTTTTTTGCGTTTCTTTTTCTTGGGGATGGTCTTGCTCTCTGTCTCCTGTACAATGTCACGAACCTCCGTCCATAGTTCTTCAGGCACTCTGTCTATCAGATCTAGTCCCTTAAATCTATTTCTCACTTCCATTGTATAGTCATAAGGGATTTGATTTAGGTCATACCTGAATGGTCTAGTGGTTTTCCCCACTTTCTTCAGTTTAAGTCTGAATTTGGCAATAAGGAGTTCATGATCTGAGCCACAGTCCGCTCCCGCTCTTGTTTTTGCTGACTGCATAGAGCTTCTCCATCTTTGACTGCAAAGAATATAATTAATCTGATTTCAGTATTGACCATCTGGGGATGTCCATGTGTAGCGTCTTCTCTTGTGTTGTTGGAGGAGGGTGTTTGCTATGATCAGTGTGTTGTCTTGGCAAAATTCTGTTAGCCTTTGTCCTTCTTCTTTTTGTACTCCAAGGCCAAATTTGTCTGTTACTCCAGGTATCTCTTGACTTCCTACTTTTGCATTCCAGTCCCCTATAATGTAAAGGACATCTTCTTACCTTCCGCTTAACTGCCTGAGTGATTTTCCATAAAAACCCATCCCTAGAATAGAGCGATCTCCAGAGATATCTGTAGAGAATATGGGCTAGGCGTGGTGGGAGTAACTTGGCAGGGCCTAGAGATCAGAGTCCACTCCATGTCCCATTGTCGCTGCATGCTCAGCAGATACTTCTTTATCAAACTTCTGCTTTTCCATCTTCAGGTACAGTCCCTCTTTGAAGTCCCAAAACACTACCTAGAACAACCTCATTTGTCTTCAACTGAAGATGATATTTAAGGAGAGGGGTTTGGCCATTTTGGCAGTTACTCAGTTTTCCTGGGTTTCTCCCAGGTGTACATGTTATTAAACTTTTGTTTGATTTTTCTCTTGTCCATCTGCTTCATGTCAATTTAATTCTTAGACCAGGCAGAAAAACTTAGAAGGGTAGAGGAAATGTTCTTCCTCCCCCACACTGTGCTCCCTGTAGTCCAGCAAGAGTAGGCTTTTCTGCTCACTTTATGCACATCCGTGTTCTTCCCTGCCCGCCTCTGCTCAAAGTTCTCCCCTATCCAGAAGGCCCCCACCTCCCCTTCCAGTTGACCCCTTAGTACCCCTTTCCCTTCTCCCCCTGCCACAGTTGTGTTTATCCTTCAAGGCCTTCTCCTCCATCCTTCCCTTAATCAAAAGTAATTAGTAGTTTCCCTGAGACATTTTATTTTTTATTATTATTATTTTTCTTTATTTGTCATTTATTCTTTATTTTCTCTGTTTTAAATCCCAAGTACAAGTTCCCTGGGGTGCTTCATTCATTATCTAATCATCGAAACCCTGTCGTTGTTGTCCATTCACTCAGTTCTGTCCAACTCTTTGCAACCCCATGGACTGTAGCACGCTAGGCTTCCCTTTCCTTCACTGTCTCCCTGATTATGGGAAGTGGGGATCTTCCCCTACTTCCTTCATTGTAAATTGTTATTTAAAAATATTCAATTCAAAAATATTATCCCCTAGGTGTTAATACAGTTGTTGTTGTTCAGTCGCTTAGTCATGTCTGACTCTTTGTGAAGCACTGTCCTTTACTGTCTCCTGAAGTTGGCTCAAACTCAAGTCCATTGAGTAGATGCTGCCATTCTATCATCTCATCCTCTGTCACCCCCTTCTCCTCCTGCCTTCAGTCTTTCCAGCATCAGGGTCTTTTCTAATGAGTTGACTCTTGGCATCAGGTGGCCAAAGTATTGGAGCTTCAGTATCAGTCCTTCCAATAAATATTCAGGGTTGGTTTCCCTTGGTATTAACTGGTTTGATCTTCTTGCTGTCCAAGGGACTCTCTCAAGAGTCTTCTCCAGCACCACAGTTCAAACGCATCAGTTCTATGGCATTCAGCCTTCATTATGGTCCAACTCTCATATCCACACGTGACTCCTGGAAAAATCATAGCTTTGACTAGATGAACATTTGTCAGCAAAGTGATGTCTCTGCTTTTTAATAATGCTGTCTAGGTTTGTCATAGCTTTTCTTCCAAGAAACAAGCATCTTAATTTCATGGCTGTAGTCACTGTCTGCAGTGATTTTGGAGCCCAAGAAAATGACATCTGTCACCGTTTCCACTTTTTTCTTACTTGCCATGAAGTGAGGGGACCAGATGCCATGATCTTTGCTTTTTGAATGTTGAATTTTAAGCCAGCTCTTTCACTCTCCTCTTTCACCTTCATCAAGAAGCTCTTTAGTTCCTCTTCACTTTCTGCCATTAAAGTGGTAATGTTGCCCAGTTGTGTTCGACTCTTTGTGATCCCATGGACTGCAGCATACCTGGCCTTCCTGTCACTTACCATCTCCCAGAGTTTGCCGAAGTTCATGTCCATTGCATTTGTCAATGCCATCGAGTCATCTTATCCTCTGACACCCTTTTCTCCTTCTGCCTTCAATCTTCCCCAGCATCAGGGTCTTTTCCAGTGAGTCAGCTGTTCACATTTGGTGACCAAAATATTGCATCTTCACCTTTATCATCAGTCTTTCCAATGAATATTCAGGGTTGATTTCCTTTAAGACTGTCTAGTTTGATCGTGTTCTCCAAGGAGAGTACCACAGTTCAAAGGCATCAATTTTTCGGTGCTCAGCCTTCTTTGCAGTCCATCTATCACAACCGTACATGACTATTAGGAAGGCCTTGACTATATAGACCTTTGTTGGCAAATTTATGTCTTTGCTTTTTAACACACTGTCTATGTTTGTCATAGCTTTCCTGCCAAGAAGCCGTCTTCTAATTTCATGGCTGCAGTCACCATCTGCAGTGATTTTAGAGCCCAAGAAGAGGAACTCTTGTCACTGCTTTTAACTTTTCCCATTCTATTTACCATGAAGTGATGGGGCCGGATGTCATGATCTTTGTTTTTTTTTAATATTTAGTTTTAAACCAGCTTTTTAACTCTCCTTCTTCATCCTTATCAAGAGGTTCTTTAGTTCCTCTTCGCTTTCTGCCTTTAGAGTGGTATCATCCACATATCTGAGGTTGTTGTTGTTTCTCCCATCAATCATCAATCTGGATTCCGGCTTGTAATTCATCCAGCCCAGCTTTTCTCATAATGTACTCTTTATAGAAGTTAAATAAGCAGGGTAACAATATAGCCTTGATGTACTCCTTTCCCAATTTTGAACCAGTCCATTGTTCCATGTCCAGTTCTAACTGTTACTTCTGGTTGTGCATACAGGTTTCTCAGGAGACAGGTAAGGTGGTCTGGTATTCTCATCTCTTTGAGAATCTTCCACAGTTTGTTGTGATTCACACAGTCAAAGACTTTAGCATAGTCAAAGAAAAAGAAGTAGATGTTTGTTTGGAATTCCCTTGCTTTTTTCTATGATCCAGCAGATGCTGGCAATTTGATCTCTGGTTCTTTGCCTTTTCTAAATCCTCCTTGTACATATGGAGGTTCTTGGTTCATGTACTGCTGAAGCCTAGCTCATTGTAAATTCTGTTTAAAAATATTATCCCCTAGGCTAATGATAATAAAGCAGTATAACTTTTTAATAAGGAAAGCATTCTCTTTTTTAAAAAAATTTTAAGAAAAATTTTATTATAGTTGGTTTACAATGTTGTATTAGTTTCTGCTATATGTTGAAGTGAATTAGCTAAATGTATACATATGCCCTCTCTTTTTTGGATTTCCTTCCCATTAGATCACCACAAAACGTTGAGTTCCTTGTGCTATATATCAGGTTCTTTTATACATTTTAGTGTATATATGTCAATCCCAGTTTTCACATGGCTTGTTAAGTCTCTGCGTCAGGCACTGCTGTGGGTGTTGGATCGAAGTCCTTTATGCCTCTGCCTCTCTTCCTGACCAGAGTGTAAAGTTGCAGAGGCGTGTGGCAGTGTACACAACAGGTGCTTAAAGCGTATCTGTGAGAACTGAGTTCTCGTCACGTGTGCCTCCAGGACACTGCCCTCTGCAGTCAGACACTCCGTGGAGGCTGTTGTCGGTCAGCCTCAGGCCTGGGTGCTGGCGGCTGTGTCATTCCCAAATATGGGCATGCCGGGTGTGACGTCACTGGGCATGGCGGGAGAGAAGAGCCGGTCCTGTGTGTGTCCGCCTGACTGAGCCCTGAGACCTGTGGGAGTTTCTGAGGGAGTCGCCAGGGCAGATGTTTACCTGTGTGTCATCACAAGAACACCAGGGCTCCTGATAAGCTGATCCTGCAACTGTGGGAAGCTGAGCTTTGTCAGCCTCTGCCTCTGAGTCAGCCTGGAGGGAGAGATTGGTGCTGACCTGCGGGGAAACCCCATTGTCCTTCAGGTCACCATGAATAGTTCTCTCTTGGGAGGGTCCAACCTGGGGCCAGGGGGAGATTAGAGGGAAATAAAGTGGAGACTCAATGTACAAGCTGCAAATCTCATGGGCAAAACTTGGCTGATTTCTGAAGTGTGAACTAAGAGAATAAAACATTTTTTTAAAAAGTTTTCAGTTACTTGAGAATTGTGATAGAGAGTAGATGGAGCAAACAAGTGAAGAAAAGCCAACACAACAACTGTTCCAAACAAATTCACTTCTACTGCTCTAGCACCAGCCTGACTTTGTCTTTCCTAAATCTGATGGAAATGTCCTGCTCATCTTTCTCTTGTTCAGGATTCCTGACATAGCTTCACCAACCCTGATCAGGAAGAAATGCAGGCACGGCGGTGATGGCGGTGGTTTAGTCGCTCAGTCATGTCTGACTCTTGCAACTCCATGGACTGTAGCCAACCAGGTTCCTCAGCCATGGGATTCTCTAGGCAAGATTACTGGAGTAGGTTGCCATTTCCTTCTCCAGGGGATCTTCCTGACCCAGGGACTGAACCCGCATCTCCTGTGTCTTTGCATTGGCTGGTGGATTCTTTACCACTAAGCCACCTAGGAAGCCCAATAGATGTAATAGGCTTTCCCAAAAAGGGTTTTAAATCCGGAAGTCTGGGGAATTCTGGGCTGGACATGCGTCTGTACTGCAGGACCTCTCAGATGTGTGCATTGTAACTTCTCAAGAGGAAGTATAGTGTTGGGTATCCCAGATTTCCTTGGCCACAGGATTCTTTTATACCCATAGAACTCTTAGGACTCACTTGGGCAGGTGCTAAAATGGAGAATCTCGTAAGTTCCCTTTCAGAACTTAGATGCCCTTCCCATGGCTGGCCTCACTGTGACATCTCTGGCCATGTTCTGCCTTGTTTTGCATGAGTCCTACTCTGTCTCATTTTGTCCCATCAGCTCGTTTCCCAGTGATCATTCTCTCAGAGTGAACAGAGTCACATGGTTTTCTTCATTTCTCTGAAAATCTAGATCTATCATTGTCAAAATATAAAAATGATGTGACTATCTGAAAAAAAAAAAGCATTACAAGAAAGTATAAGTAAAGAAAATTAAAATTCACCCCCAATTCTAATCACCCAGCAGTAATTCTAACAAAGCATTTTTCAGTTGAGCCAGAAGATTCTACAAATGGCAGAATTTTATTTAATGCTTCAATTACAGATGTATATGGCAGAATATTTAAAACAGATTGAAGTTTTTGAACTCCTGTTTGTCTGAAACATTGGAGATTTAATAATTAGGGTTGTTCAGATATGGGTGGAGGGGTTGTTACAGCTTGAAGTATGTCCTCCCCACAAAATATGTTGAAGCCCTAACCCCTGGTACCTCAGAATGTAAACTTGTTTGGAAGTAAGGTCATTGCAGAAGTAGTTACAATTAAGATAGATCATGGTGGGGTAGTAGGGAGGACACCTAATCCACTGGGACTAATGTACTTATAAAAAAATGGCCACATGAAGACCCAGAGACACAGAGGGAAGAATGTCATGTGGCAGCAGAGGTAGAGATTGGAGTCATGCCGCTGCAAGTCATGGAATGCATTCGAAAATGAAAGGCGTGGAACAGATTCTTCCCTAGAGCCTTCAAAAAGAGTATGACCCTTTTGAAAAAAAAATATACATATATATATTTTGTTGTTGTTGTTGAGTCAGTAAGTCATGTTTGACTCTTTGCAACCCCATGAACTGTAGCCCACAAAGCTCCTCTGTCCATGGGATTTCCCAGGCAAGAATACTGGAGTGGGTAGCCATTTCCTTCTCCAGGGGATCTTCCTGATCCAGGGATCAAACCCATGTCTCCTGCATTGCAGGCAGATTCTTTACCACTGAGCCACCAGGTAAATATATATATATATATATATATATATATATATATATATATTTTCCTGACACGACTGAGCGTGTATATATATATATATATATAAAGTGAAAGTCGCTCAGTTGTGTCCAACTCTTGTGACACCATGGACTGTATAGTCCATGGAATTCTCTAGGCCAGAATACTGGAGTGGGTGCCTTTCTCTCCTCCAGGGGATCTTCCCAACTCAGGGATCGAACCCAGGTCTCCTGCATTGCAGGCAGATTCTTTAGCAACTGAGCTATCAGGGAAGCCCATATATATATATATATATATATATATAACTTCACTATACAGGAGGAATTAACACAATGTTGTAAATCAAATATTCTTCAATAAAATTTTTTAAGAAAAGAATCTTATCTTGCCCACACCTTGTCTTTGGATTTCTGGCTTCTAGAACAACAAGAGAATAAATGTCTGTGTTTGAGGCACCCACTTTGTGGTACTTTGTCCTGGTAGTTCCAGGAAACCAATACAAGGGTGGTGGTAAATTGAGAGAGGTTTTGAACAACAATCTGGCCAAGTTAACACCCCTCTGATGGACGAAGACCCCCATCCACACCCTCTGCCGAGCACTGGCATGCTGGAGACTATTCCTTACAAGGCCTGTGCCATGCACACACCTCCTTCCTATTCAGTGATGTCATGTTGGGAGCTTGAAATGGGCCATTCTGGTAAGCAACCTTGTTTCTGGAGGAATGAAGGGTGTCCTGAGGTTTAGGACTTTCCATGCTAAAACTGGGAAAGTTTCAGGCAAACTTGACCAAAGTAGTTACACTATCAGTCGTGGGAGGAGTGTTTATACCATAGAACTTGGCAAATCTTACAAATCAGAGCATTGCCTCCTTAGAGAAACTTCTCATGAAATATGCACCAGCACATTACTATGCCAGGTTTGGTTCCCCAGCATTGCTGCCTTTTATTTGCACAGTGAATATAGCATTGGTTACCTGAAGCTCTCCCTATAGCTCTTCATCAAATTTACGGGATTGTGAAGCATTTATTGGCAGAGGTGAGGACCTGAGAAGTTATCCTTTCAGTTGAAAATGCAAGCCTTTGCTAGGTAAATTGTATAGTAACAACCCTAGCTTTATGAATCACATTGACAAAGCACTTGAAAACTTGAAGTTAGATGCCTTCTCCCCAAATTTTATGTTCTCTTCAAAATCAATGGTTTATTTTTGTGGCATTTACTTATTTATTTATTGAACAAAATCAAAGTTGTTCCCTAATGGATACATATAATTATAGAGTTGAACACAAGACATGACAATTTTTTTTCCCTAAGAACCACATGACAGAATTAGAGATGCTTAACATCTTCCTATGGACTTATGGAGATCTTAAGCCTTACAGTAAACTGTACTTACCGCAATAATTATTGAGCATAGCACAGCACTTAGCCCACCATGTCTACATTGTAAATAAAATAGCTTCTCAGTCTTGCCTTAGCAGTTACACCACCTTCCTCTCCCATTAGAGAAACCATAAAGTAATACAGGAGGGTGAGTGAAATGTCCATCAGATGGAGCACCAACCTGGATGCCTTCCACTCCCAGCCAGGCATCAAACCGTGAAAATGCCACAACAGCCCTTCTGTTCCTAAACTCTTCTCCCTGGTTCACTCTCCACTGCCCCAGGTCCTCCTACCTGCTACTTGTCTAGGGCCAGAAAATGTGTTTAAAATGCACACCTACTAGATAGTGTTCTCTTGGAGAAAAAAAAAATGCACTACAGAATAGTGTAAGTAGAATGTATTCAGCCTGGGGAAACTGTTCTGAAGAGGTAAGGGAGAAACCAGGATATATATGATATATACGAACTTTTTTGCTGAGAAAAACGTATAGTCAAGCAGAGAATATTGTTACTAATCACAAGAACAGACATCTCAAGTTACTTACTTTAGTGTTTTTTTTTTTTATCTATTGGAGAAAAAAGTGATTCCTTATTTATTTTTATTTATTTTTTTTCCTTATTTATTTTTTAAGTATAGTTGATTTATAGGACTTCCCTGGTGGCTCAGATGGTAAAGAATCTGCCTGCAATGCAGGAGACCCAGGTTCGATCCCTGGATAGGGAAGATCCCCTGGAGAAGGGAATGGCAACCCATTCCAGTATTCTTGCCTGGGGAATTCCATGGACAGAGGAGCCTCGTGGGCTACAGTCCATGGGGTCACAAAGAGTCAGACATGATTGACTAATATATATTCATATATACATATATGTATGCATTCTTTTTAAATATAATTTTCCATTATGGTTTGCCACAAGATATTGAATATAGTTCCCTGCGCTATACAGTAGGAGCTTGGTTTTTATCTGTTCTTTATATAATAACATAAAGAATCGGCCTGCAAAGCAGGAGACCCTGGTTCGATTCCTGGGTCAGGAAGATCTGCTGGAGAAGGGATAGGCTACCCTCTCCAGTGTTCTTGGGCTTCCCTTGTGGCTTGGCTGGTAAAGAATCTGCCCACAATGTGGGAGACTTGGGTTCAATCCCTGGGTTGGAAGGATCCCCTGGAGAAGGGAAAGGCACCCACTCCAATATTCTGGCCTGGAGAATTCCATGGACTGTATAGTCCATGAGGACACAAAGAGTCGGACATGACTGAGTGGCTTTTACTTCACTTCATTTCACCTTATATAATAGCTTCCATCTGCTAACCCCAGCCTCCCACTCTATTATCCTTCCCCCAGTTCCCTTCTCCTTGGCAACCACAAGTCTATTCTCTATAACCACATGTCTGTTTCTGTTTTGTAGATAGGTTCATTTGTGTCATACTTTAGATACCCCGTATAAATGATATCATATGGTATTTGTTTTTCTGTTTGACTTACTTCACTTAATAGTACTCTCTAGCTACATCCATGTTGCTGCAAATGGCATTATTTCATTCTTTTTTTGGTGCTTTTCTGTGTATGAAAACATGCAAGAATCTGGGTTCATTAAATAATTTCCTTAGATACTTATCTTAAATATCTAGGGGCTGGCATATCCAAAGCAGGGAATGCTTCCTGTTTTCTTCAATTATGAAATCCCTTAAGGTGCACTGCAGTGGATAATGGCTTGATCATTATAGAACTTATTGGCAGGCAACATTTTTTTTTTTTTTTTACCTTAGAATGATCTCCAGGGTATATTGTACAGTAAAAAACAAAGCGTGCATGTGCACACACACACAAAGCCCTCAAATCAACTGTACTTGAGTTAAAAGAATGGATCAATCAAAAGGAGAAAAAAGCAAGGTGCTGGACAGTTGGTACAGTATGGTATCTTTCATAATTTAATTAAAAAATTTTTTCCTTCTATAATTTTAAAAAGCAGTCTTAAATATGCTTGGATAAATACAGGGTGGTTTCTATGCCTAAAGTACACACTCTTCACAATGCATTTTATTCATGCACTTTTCTGTTTCTTCCAGGAGACCTTGACTTCCTTTAGGGGAAGGAATTCCTTCATTGACTTTTGTATCCTAGCACGTGGCTTGGATCATATAAACAATCAATAAAAGTCAGTTGAAGAAAGGAATCATTAAATGCAGGCAGAAACGCTGCCTTTAACAGTTTCCTTTTCTCAGTTAAATTTACTAAGCCAGTATTGTAACATAAACACAGGTCCATCAAAGGTGTAAGTCACTTCCTACCATTTTAGAGTTGGGTGTTTTTCTTTTTTGGTATGTGTGAATCAGGACGAGTCGGAGGCATTAAAAAAAGAGAAGTTTTGAAATTAAACACACACACACACACACACACACCACAAACATCTAATTAGACCAAAACAAAACCAACTTACAAGCCTTGGCTCATCATCTCTGCACATTGATAGCTACATGCACTGATCCTATAATTTATGTCTACTAAACACTGTTATTTTCCTTCTCTATGCATTAGGCAACTAGGAAAGGGTTCCAGAAACATTTCAACACTACTGGCACTCATGATTATTAATATCATTAATACTGTTTATTTTTTTAATGGCCAGTCTTCTAGACTTGTGTAACCGATCTGAGAGAAGAATGTATTTCTAGGATTGCAGCCAAATGCAATCCTGAATGCTTTCTGCTGGCAGTCTTTGCTTTCCCAATATTGACTTGCTTCCTACAACCCCTAGGAAGCTCCTCTATCTTTTCAAGCTGCCCTTGGGATTCTTTTTCTTTCTTGTCTTCTTGTCACTGGCACCCCTAGAGCCGGGCAGCAAACATGTCCCCCTGCACAGCCTGCCACCTCTCTGACTCTCTGGGTCCAAGCACCAGTCTTGGAGATAGGAAGAGACCAGGGGTGAGGTAGGGGACATTAATAATCCCCACTTCCCCCCCTTGCCAGCCCTGCCCCTTCCTACCACCAGAGTTGGCTACCACTCCAGGAAATAATTGCCCTTTTCAGCCTCCTCTTGGAGCAGAAAGAAAGGAAAGGTTTGGATTCGCTTCCTTTTCGGAATCCCCCTATTCTTTTTAGTTGTTCAGTCCCTAAGTCCTGTCTGATTCTTTGCGACCCCATGGACTGTGTGTGGCATGCAAGCCTTCCCTGTTCTTCACTATCTCCAGGAGTTTGCTTGAATTCATGTCCATTGAGTTGGTGATGATATCTAACCATCTCATCCTCTGCTGCCCTCTTCCCCCCTTTCTGAGGTTTTCCAAATAACCCCTCTTAGCCTCTCTAAAGCCCTTAATTTCTCCCCTTCTGTGCTCAGATTGCAGTTTACACAAGAATCCCCCTGTGGAGTTGGTCAAAAATGCATGTCTCTGCTCTTCCCCTGGAGTTTGTCCAGGAGTTTGCTTGGTGAACAGAACTGTCCCTGGGAATCAGATGATTTTACCTTGTAGTGTGGCTTGCACTTTTTACCTTGAGCATGTGGTAATCTGAGCAAAACTTGTGTAAACAGGGGTGGAAAATACTGAGGGAGGAAAGAACAGCCAGACCAAAACTGGAGTTCTTCTACGGAGTCACACAGCATCTCCCAGAGTTTACTCAAACTCATGTCCATTTAGTTGGTGATGCCATCTAACCATCTCATCCTCTGCTGCTCCTTTCTCCTCCTGACCTTTCCCAGCATCAGGTCTTTTGCAATGAGTCAGCCCTTCACATCAGGTGGCCAAAGTATTGGAGCTTCAGCTTCAGCATCAGTCCTTCCAATGAATATTCAGGACTGATTTCCTATAGGATTGACTGGTTTGATCTCTGCAGTCAAAGGGACTCTCAAGTCTTCTCTAACACCACAGTTCAGAAGCATCCATTCTTCAGCACTCAGCCTTCTTTATGGTCCAAGTCTCACATCTGTACCTGACTACTGGAAAAACCGTAGCTTTGTCTATACAGACCTTTGTAGATAAAGTGATACCACTGCTTTTTAATATGCTGTCTAGGTTTGTCATAGCTTTTCTTCCAAGGAGAAAATGTCTGTTAATTTTGTGGCTGTAGTCACCATCTGCCGTGATTTTGGAGGCCAAGAAAATGAAATCTGTCACTGTTCCCACTTTTCCCCCATCTATTTGCCATGAAGCGATGGGATCAGATGCCATGATCTTTGTTTCTGAATGTTGAGTTTTAAGCCACTTTTTTCACTATCCTCTTTCACCTTCATCAAGAGGCTCTTTGGTTCCTCTTCACTTTCTACCTTTGAAGTGGTATCATCTGCATGGCTGCATGGCTGAAGTTGTTGCTATTTCTCCCAGCAATCTTGGTTCCAGCTTGTGCTTCATCCAGCCCGACATTTTGCTTGATGTACTCTGCATATAAGTTAAATAACCAGAATGACAATATATAGCCTTGATGTACTCCTTTCCCAATTTTGAACCAATCTGTTGTTCCATGTCTGGTTCTAACTGTTGCTTCTTGTCCTGCATACAGGTTTCTAAGGAGGCACGTAAGGTGGTCTAGCATTCCTATCTCTTTAAGAATTTTAAGTAGTCAGTGACCCAAGTCCTGGAAATCTTCACCCCTTCCCCAAAATGGTTATAATAATCCTCTCACTCATTAGCATATGAAATTGTCCAGCCCATAAAAGCTAACTGTACCACACTTTGAGGTCACACTCGCCACCTGCAATAGCCCACACTCTGTGGAGTGTGTTTGTCTTTAAATAAATCTCTTTCTTACCTATCCCTTTATCTCTCACTGAATTCTTTCTGTGAGGAGACATCAAGAACCAGAAGTTCATTAGATCCTAAAACTGGGTCTGTGATCTCAGTTGGAAGACCATGGGTTTTGGCTGAGTCCCTAGCAGGGTTTTGGTTGGGTTCAAGTCCTGGCCACGTGGATTCAAGACTCAGTCTGAGGTAAAAGGTTTCATAACTGTGGTGACTCAAGGATGAAAGAGCAGATAAAACCAAGGAGGGTCTTGGAATGCAGGAACAGAAAAACCAGACCCTTATCATCCTTCCCTCCCCCTTGTTGTAACGATTAATGGAACAGTATAACCTGTCTCCCCTCCTACCCCACAGGGAGAAGGTATTTGCCCTACTCTTCCCCCACCCAGTATACATGCCTCATCCAATCAGCAAATGACCTGCAAGACCCTTATCCCATTCCTTGTACCCTGGGTATTAAAATGGAATAAGGACCCCTGTTCAACGGTCAGTTCTCCCTTGAGCTGGTTCGCTGTTCTAACAGCATCGCCCACTCTAATAAACTTTATTTCCCTCTCATTCTGTCTCATGTCTGGAAATTCTTTTCCAAACCGCGCCCGGACCATGACAACAACTACCCTGTATGAAACTGATACAGATGAGGAAAGACTTTCCTTCTGTCATCCTAAGTTCAGAGCTGGGTCTATGAAAAACTGACAACAGACAGATTAAACAGGAGAAAAGGTATACAAGTTTATTAATTTTTAACCTGTGCACGGAGGCATCACAGGAAGAAATGAATACCCCCAAAGCAGTGATATTTGAGAGTTTATAAAATAACTTTATTGGGCAAGGGAGAAGATTATAGGCTATTTAGAGAAAGTGAAGTGAAAGTTGCTCAGTCATGTCCGACTCTCTGTGACCCCAGGGACTATACAGTCCATGGAATTCTCCAGGCCAGAATACTGGAGTGGGTCGCGTTCCCTTCACCAGGGGATCTTCCCAACCCAGGAATCTAACCCAAGTCTCCCACATTGCAGGCGGATTCTTTACCAGCTGAGACACAAGGGAAGCCAGTTTAGAGAAAAGTAAATGATTTTTTAGAGAAGATGAACGGATTCTTAGAAGAACAGATGGGAAATTTGAAGATGTGAGGGGGCAAAATTTGTCACCCCAAATGTGTCTCTTTGGCCCAAAAACCTCAGGAAGAATTCCTAACTGCCTAAAATAATTTATAGAGAGCCTGTTCCAGGAATGAAACTATCACTATAAATAACTGTAGTTTTATAAGAACCAGGTGTGGTAGACAACGAGGAACCTAGCAGTCCATGTTGAAATTCCTGTCTTTGTCCCATTTTCTGTGCTTGGCCCTTAAAATACTGGCTTTTCTATCATTTCCATGTGAATTGCTTTCTTTCCCTTCAAAGTCCTGAAACACTACCGCCAACATCCTTTGTGTCTTAAGCTGAAAATGGTATTTAAGGTGAAGGTTTTGTCCCACTTGCTTATTTTTACTTCTGTTACCTTTTCTTTTAGTGTCAAATCCAAAAAATCATCCCCAAGATTAATGTCAAGGAGTTTACTGCCTATGTTTTCTTCTAGGAGTCTTATAGTTTGAAGTCTTGGTTTCTATTTAATCCATTGTGAGTTGTTTTTGTGTATGGTATAAGACAGTGGTACACTTTTGTTCTTCTGCATGTGACTGTCCACTTTTTCCAATACCATTTATTGAAGAGACTCTCCTTTTCCTATTATATGTTCTTGAGTCTTTTCTTGTAAATTAGTTGACCATGTTTGTGCTGGTTTGTTTCTGGACTCTCAATCCTGTTCCATTGATCTATGTGTCTATGTTATATCAATACTATACTGTTTTGATTGCTTTTTAATATAGTTTGAAATCAGGAAGTGTTATGCCGCTTGCTTTGTTCTTTTTACTCACTATTGCTTTGGCTACTCGGGGTCTTTTGTGGTTCCATACAAATTTAAGAGTTGTTTATTCTATTTGTGTGAAAATGTCATCGGAATTTTGATAGGGATTGCATTGAACCTGTAGGTAACTTTGAGTATCATGGACATTTTAGTAGTATTAATTCATCCAAAGAATTGATGCTTTTGAACTGTGGTGTTGGAGACGACTCTTGAGAGTCCCTTGAACAGCAAGGAGATCCAACCAGTCCATCCTAAAGGAAATCAGTCCTGAATATTCATTGGACGGATTGATGCTGAAGCTGAAACTCCAATACTTTGGCCACTTGATGCAAAGAACTGACTCATTGGAAAAGACCCTGATGCTGGGAAAGATTGAAGGCAGGAGGAGAAGGGGACGAGAGAGGATGAGATGGTTGGGTGGCATCGCCGACTCAATCAACATGAGTTTGAGTAAACTCTGGGAGGCCTGGCATGTTGCAGTCCATGGGGTTGCAAAGAGTTGGATCTGACTGAGCGACTGAACTGAACTGAATTCATCCAATCCATGAACATAAAATAAGTTTTCACGTATGTATATCTTCTTCAATTTGTTTCATCAGTCTCTCATAGTTTTCAGTTTCAGATTTTTCACCTTGGTTCAGTTGATTCCTAAGCATTTTATTTATTTATTTATTTGATACAGTTATAAATGGTCTTGCTTTCCTAATTTCTCTTTCTGATATTTCATTGTTTGTCTTGATTTTTTAATATTGATTTTGTACCCTGCAGCTTTAATAAAATGGTATATTAGTTGTAACAGTTTTTTGGTGGAGTCTTGAGGGTTTTGTGTATATAATATCAAGCCATCTGCAAATAGTGACAGTTTTACTTCTTCCTTTCTGACTAGGTGCCTTTTATTTTTTCTTGCCTAATTGCTCTGACTAGGACTTCTAATATTATGTTGAATTAAAGTGGTGAGAGTGGGCATCCTTGTCTTGATCCTTATCTTAAGGGAAAAGCTCTCATGAGTATGTTAGCTGTGGGCTTGTCATATATGGCCTTTATTATGTTGAGGTACATTTACCCTACCCCCAATTTGTTGAAAGTTAAAACATTTTATCTTAAATAATATATCCAGAGAAAATGGATCATGTGAGCTCAGATTGTTTCAGAGCAAACATCGGGTCAATTCTTCAAATTCCCAAGGGGCCATTAGTTGGGATCTTTAAAATGTCATGACTAGGTTAAACCAAAAATTTGAAGCCTTTTCTTACTTTAACAGTAGCTATATGCTGCAAGACAGTCATGAAGTCATAGTTTTGAATAGCAAGGAGAATTTATATGAAATTTCATACCTGTGCCTCTCCTTCCTCTTCTGGTATGTAGCTATTTTCAAAAGATAAATCCATGCCAAGAATTCAACTGGATACAACCTAAAATTACTTTAATCTCAGTGTGTACTGGAAGGTATGCTTTCTTTGGCAACTTTGTGGAGCCAATCCATATAAACTTTACATTCATAAACAAGGTTCTATCATTAGAAGTAGCAATGAGGCTTTTTAGAATATGGGGTCAAGTGTAGCTTGAGAAACATATTGTAAACCTATTATTTAATACAAACGATCAGACATAAGGATGGCTTATTAGTTTTAGAAGCTATGCAGAAGATGGAGTGAAATATAAGTACCATAGGGGTCAAGAAAAACTGTTCCAGGCAATTCAGAATCCATCACCAAGATAACCAAAATAAGTGTTTTAACTAAGTTTGAGGTTGAGAGGAGCACTGCTGCTGCTGCTAAGTCACGTCAGTCGTGTCCGACTCTGTGCGACCCCATAGACGGCAGCCCACCAGGCTCCCGTCCCTGGAATTCTCCAGGCAAGAATACTGGAGTGGGTTGCCATTTCCTTCTCCAGTGCACAAAAGTGAAAAGTGAAAGTGAAGTCGCTCAGTTGTGTCTGACTCTTCGCGACCCCATGGACTGCAGCCTACCAGGCTCCTCCGTCCATGGGATTTCCCAGGCAAGAGTCCTGGAGTGGGGTGCCATCGCCTTCTCTGGAGAGGAGCACAGGATGTCATAAATCATTACTTTGGAGAAAAATCTCAAATTTATTTATTTTTATTTCTGAAATTTTTATTATTTTAAAAAATAAGTAATTATTTTGGCTGAACTGGGTCTTAGTTGTCACATGTGGAATATTCAGTCTTCATAGTGGCATGTGAAATCTTTGGTTGCAACATGCAGGATTTTTTGTTGCGGCATTTAAATTCTTAGTTGCAGTATATGGGGCCTGTTTCCCTTACCAGGGATCACACCCTAGGCCCTCTGCACTGGAAGCACAGAGTCCAGGGAAGTCCCGGGAAAACCTCACATTTATATGTAAGATTATGTTGTGCATGTGATAATGTTTGTCATGTGTTTGCTTTGCATGTGGCCCAGGTGTCACAGGTTAGATTCCCCATTTTACAGACCAGAAAACTGAGGCTCGTGTCAACAAACAAATAAGTTGCAGACTTTGGATACAATTTTTGAAACTTTGATTAAAAAAAACATTCTTTTACATACCACAGTGCTTCTCTGTATCTTCAGAAAGAGGTAAATAAATCATTCTGGATAGTTTTATTTTCCAGTGGCAAAGGGTCTATTCACTCAGGAAGAGAGACATAAGAGAAAGCTTTCTAAAATTATGTAATATATTTTCTTTCCCCCCTTGAACGTATTATACGGAACATTTACAATGTGTTCCTGAGAATCCATCCTTAATTTTTTAAAACATTTTTATTATCTGTTTATTTGTGATTGTGCTGGGTCTTGGTTGCTGCATGTGGGCTTTCTCTAGTCGCAAAGATCAGTGGCTACTGTAGCTATAGTGCATGCGCTTCTCATTGTGGTAGCCTCTCTTGCTTGATGTGAAGAGCTGACTCATTAGAAAAGCCCCTGATGCTGGGAAAGACTGAAGGCAGGAGGAAAAGGGGACGACAGAGGATGAGGTGGTTGGATGGCATCACCGAGTCAGTGGACATGAGTTTGAGCAAACTCAGGGAGATGAAGGACAGGGAAGCCTGGCGTGCTGCGGTCCATGGGATCGCAGAGTCGGACACGACTGAGCAACTGAACATGTTTTGGAGCATGTGCCCTGGGGAGCTTGGGCTTTAGGAATTCTGCCTTGTGGGTTTAGTTGCCCTGAGGCATGTGGAATCTTCCAGAGCCAGAGATCTTGTGTTCCCTACATTGGCAGGAAGATTCTTAACCACTGGGCCACCAGGGAAGTCCAGAATCCGTCTTTAGTGTGGGTGATACAATAGATGAGATGATGCTCCCGGGGTCTGAGGTATGAGGGGCACTGGCCCCATGCCCTGGAGCTTTTCCAGTTTGCTTATCAGAGTGATTTTTATTCCTGTCCTCACTGCTGTTCTTATGCTTGCAGTCTTTTCACTGCCTTAAGTGGCAATCTGCCAGAGTCTTAGGATCTAAATAATTAAACCAGTTAGAATTGTACATAAAGTAAAAGTAAATAGGCCTGAAAGGATATGCAAGGAAAAGCATTAAGAGCACAGTCCTTAATTTCTATTTTCCTGCTACCTCAGCCCAATTAAATACATCTTTAAATTTTATGTTGTTTCCCAGGTAGGAGAGGACACAATTTAACCGAGTTCCAGATAAATGAACAATGAAACTTTCATCAGAAGCAAGAGACAGATACAAGTGTATACACAGACACACAGACACACGATTTTATTTGTTTTTTCACTGGCACTGACTTACCGCACTTAAAAATTTTCACTGGACTAAAATATATAACTTATTTTTAAAGAAAAACTGTATTTTAAATACTCATTTAGCATTTGTCTATATCGTTCTATTGTTATGAGTTTTTTTTCCCCCTACAAAGGGTATTTTTCCTTTACCCAGTGCAAAAAGTCTTTGCTACATATTTGCATAGACTAGTCACTAATAAATCTTTCTTTAGTAAGGGAGTAGCAGAACAGGAGCCTAGCTTTGAGTGAGTTTCAATATTCCCAAGCCCTGGTTTCTGCATGTGTAAAATGCAAGGCTGTAACAATTCATATGGTGTAGCAGGCTGTCTTAGTCCACCAAGGCTGCGGCAACAATACCAGAGACTGGATGGCTTATGAACATTTATTTCATAGTTCTGGGGGTTAGGAAGTCCATGATCAAGAGCAGACTGGGTGGTGGGGGAAGGCCTGCTTCCTGGTTCACAGACCGCTGTCTTCTCCCTGTGTCTGCACATGTTGCAAGGGACAAGGCAGCTCCCTGGGGTCTCTTGTAAAAGAGCACTAATCTCATTTATGAGGCCTGTGATTGGGGGTTAGGATCAACACCTAAACATTCTGCCTTCAGCACAGGCTTAGCCAGTAATGGCACAATAAAAGATGATTATCTGAACGTGAATTCAACTGAAATTCAAGTGGACCTAAACCCAGAACCATATACTCACTCTGCAGCTTATAAAAAGTGTCCACTATCATCTCCTCTGCTAGAGGGAATTAAAGCTAGCCTGGAAAGTTGCCTGATGGGACTACTGTGTGTCTGACTTAGGAATCGCCTCTGTTCTATCCAGTTTCATCCTCTCTGTTAAGGCAGGGACACAGAGGTCCAGAGAGTTTGAGAAACTTGCCTAGAGACAGACAGCCACTTTTGGGGCTGAGCCAAGTCTCAGCAACTAAACAAGGTGTAGGACAAGGGTTCCTTTCATTAACACCAAGATTTTTGTTTGTTTGTTTGTTTTTAAAGAAAAGACAGGTGCTTTAATTAGAAGAGCTGTCAGTCTGGGAAGATAGTGGATCTGTGTCCAGAGATCAACTCCCAAGATTCTGCTCAGCCAGGACAGTTTTAATGGGAAAAATGGAGGGGGAAGCATCTCAGTGAATCACCGAGGCAGGAGGCTGGGCTCTGCATGTCCACTGAGTGCAGACCACCTGGCTTTCTTGCCAGAGTTACCTTGCCTGAGTGATCTGCCTGCAGGATTGCTTTGGGGAAACTTTTGGGTGTAGACAGCTAGTCTGACTTCTTTTTATCTAAGAAAAGAATCAACAGGTTAGACAAAGCATGGTGTACATTCAGGAGAGCAAGGCTCAGGAGTTCGTTTCATTTCTTAGTGATCACATTCTTATAATTAGGTTCTTTTAAGGTAGGAGGGGAATAGAAATGGGGAAACAGGAAAGGGGTGTGGAATGAAAAAATTATTCACAACCTAAAAGTTGAGAGTTAAGTTTTATTCTGCTACACCAACATCTTTTCATTTATGTGGGCTTTCACAATTTACCAAGCACCTCCTTAGCTCCATGACCTCGTTTATTATACTATAGCCATGAGTTTAGGGAGATGGCTCCCCGCCTCCCCCTGGTCTTTGGGAGACTTTTTGCATACTCTGACCTGTGTTTCAATAGCTTATGCTATACTGATCCTTAAAAAAAAATATGTATACACACACGTAAATGTGTATGTGCATATACATGCACATATGGAAGACACTTCCTGTGTTGCCCCATCACACCCTGGGTCACAAAGCACAAAGAGAAAATAGTCTTCGTTTGACAGTTCCTGAGTTACCACTGATGCTTCAGTACTAAAGGGCTTAGAAGTGTTTACACTTTCAAGAGGAGGAGGAACATTTTAGGCTTCCCTTTAATAAGTCTCATTTTGAGATAGTATGATGAGGTTGGCCAAATACTCTTCATGCAGTTTTTGTAGTAAGTCCTTCAAAGAATGAATGGTCAAGCCCATTTATTTCTCCTCCTAGAATTTATCCTTCTTGTTTTTCTTAGTTGTGAGTTTATATATAAAGGTATGGGCATACAGACATTATGAAACATAAGGGCTATCACGTGAGGGAGGAAATCAGACAAAACATTCAGAAAAAAACTCTATGGAAATTAAAAATCTAAACTCGGGGCAGGGTGGAAGGCGACACAGTCTTTTCACAGAGCTGTTACATACAATGCAACTGTCCTCAAAGGCAGGAACGGAAAAAGCTAGCCATTCAGCTGCAGAACAAGGCTGGGGTCTTGGCTTTAGAGCTTTTCATGTCTTTAGCATTGGGTTGGGCAGCCAGTGTCTTTTCCAGAGTAGGCCAGAGCAGATAAGTCCAGCTTGGTCTTTAAGGCTTGAGTCAGCTCTGTGGCCAGCAACTCGTGGAGGGACACGCCATCGTGGGAATATACCCAGTTTCTCCCAGTCCAGTCGTAACGCTTGGGGCCGCTGCAAGACGAAACACAGTCAGAGTAAGTTCATGGGAGCTGCACTTCCAAAGAAACTGTCACCAAGAAATTGACTGTAGTGAAGATCTAAAAAGTAATAAGGCATGTATTTGACTTCTCGTCTTAGGCTTGCTTTAATGTAACTGAGTCATTTTGCCGTACACCTGAAACTAACACAACATTGTGAAATCAACTCTAGTTTTTAAAAGAGCAGAATTACATCATTATCCTCGAGAACAATTCACAGAACAATGCTCAAGACCTGAAAACATTTCAACCCTACTGATGAGTCTCCATTTATCACATTCTGATCTTTTGCTTTTCCTGAGTCACATATGATAACCTGAAATATCAGGGCAGTGTCTTTAGGATGATGGCCCTTCATGCACTACTGGCATGATCTGCCCCTTACCTATGTTATTATCATCATTTCAGTACATTTCATAACATTGGGAATCCACTATCTATATCTAGTTTCAAAACATTTTCATCACCCAAAGGAAATTCCACATCCATTAAGCAGTTACTCCCTATTCACTCCTCTTCCCAGCTCCTGGTAACCGTCTCTACTGATATTTTTAAAAACAATTTGCTTAATTCAATTTGAAATCCATGAAGGTGAGAGTCTGATGGGCTAGTTCATCCACCTCGAGCTCATCTAGTGAACAAGAACAGTACATGCACTTCCTGCTGGGAACACTGTGTCCGTGTGGCCCAGTGTGACTAGGTTTTGCAGTGTCTTATTATTCCAGACCAACACAACCTGTGCCCGTTAATGCCACTTCCTCCGGGTCTAGTGGAGGAGGAGACGTGCCAGCAACTGATGGCATTGCAGGGTGACGCCTTGATGGAGGAAGGAGCAGAGGACACTGGGAGCCCACGGGAAGCAAGGGGCTGCCAAGTCCAACCGCGCTCACGGGAGCTTCTCCAAAGTGCAGGACTGGGACAGCTTTGCCAGGGAGGAGGAAGATTCAGAAGGGAAGCATCTTTTGAGGGCTATGAAAACATCAAGGATTTCTGTATTATCAACCAAAGGCACTCTCTTAATGGGATAAAAGGGACAAACCAAAAGCACTGGGCTTTTACCATGTACAAACAGCCAAACACATAGAGGCATAATAACCTGGACCAAAGCCAGAGAACGTTTCCTTGGCTCTGGACTCTGATTTGCTGCCAGGATACCAGGCAAGCATGAGAACGTCCAGGCCCCTCCACACTGCCCAGGGCCCTGTGCTCAGCCACGGACACCCAGCTGTCCACTCAGACCTCTCCTTTATTTCATCCTTTAACGTCCTCAAGCAAGGTATTGAGGCAAAGCCAGTGTTTCTTCTGACCTGAAACGTTGTCAATTAAAAAGCCCCAGGACTTCCCTGGCAGTTCAGGGATTAAGACCCTGTGATTCTAATGCAGGGGGCGTGGGTTTGATTCCTGGTTGGGGAACTAAGATCCCACATGCCATAAAATAAAAAGCCCCTGTATCAGAAAAGCAGCCCTAGGAAAGGTTATTTTGGGCCAATGTGAAAAATTGAATGGAAAATAACTTTGTTTTTGAGGAACATAGTATTTCCATGATAGTAAAAGGCTACGTGGCATATTTTCTTTCCAGATTCCCATCATGAATTAAAAAAAAAAAATAGGATTTCTCAAAATTTGTTATCATCCAGAAGTATATTTTTCTAAACATGCCTGAGGTAGGATCCTGTTGCTGATAGGTGTGCCCAAATGCTATAAGGACTTTTCAGTCTCAAGATACAACATGAGGGAATTCTTTTAGTGGAGCCAGCACAGTTGGTTCTGGTGCTCTGCCTGCTACTTTCAAAGCCACCGATCCCCAAAGCTGATGGCTGGATTTGAGCTGGTCCACCCAGTTTCTTGTCCTGATTCCTCTGGAGATGAAGGATAAGACCGTGCAGCCTTCATGCCTGGCCACAGTAAGGGTCAAGGTGGCTGTTTGAGACCAAAGAGAACAGGCTAATTGGCCTACACAGGGTAAAATCTCCCTCAGCTTCAAGTAAGTTGGATCTAGAAGTAAGACAATCTGTGAATAAGCACCTGGCTAGAAATGAGTGATTCCTTGGAATTGGTTTTTCTTGAATGATAACATTCTTCCTAGATGAGGCTGGGATGAAGGAAGCCTAATGCTTGATTTAGTTTGAACAAAGAATCACACATTGCAGCAGCATAAACAGGATAATATTAACTCCCTAAAAGTGATGTCAATACTGAGGCAGGGGAAGAGTTAAATACTTTTCTTCAAAAAAAATGCAAACGCCGTGAGGCTTTCAAAGAATTCCCTGCTGGTAGTATCCGGGCCTTTCCCATTTCACCATCTGAGTGTTCTCTTTGGAAGTGCTAATGAAGGACCGGGAAGGTTGTTGGAGAGCTCTTTGTGGGCGAGGTCTCTCCCTTTACTTTCTTACAACCACTTCAACAGGTTAGGAGGGATGAAGGACCCTCTCTCCCTGCACATTCTCAGGCCTTGAAAGGCAGCACAGAAGGTCTCCAAAACAATCTTTTATTCTGCTAGATTGACAGCACGTCAGTGAATAAGGTAGGAGGCATGGAATGCCCTGGAAGTACAGTTTAAAACACTCTCCAACCTCCACAGAGCACACAGCCCAGTTCGGCAAATGGAATTCAACTAACTTTTAACGGAGGTGCTCAAAACAGACCAGAGGTCAAACTTTAACGCGCTTTGAGGACAAATTGCAACTTGTTCACATGCTGTAACAGCAAAGGTGGCTTTTTCAAAGGCGCAGCAATGATTTAATAGAGAAAAAAATGGCAAGGTGGGTTCTGAAAATTTTTCACTTCCAATCTTGTTAACATCCTGATATCTGCTTATAGCAGCCACATACATAATCGCCAGAGTAAACCTTCCTGCTGAGCCTGAGACATGCTGCCAAACCTCAGGAAAGGTTGCCTTACATAGGTGCTAATACACGGGTGACACTTCTTAAACAGCCTACCAGGTCATGTTTCAAACAAGCTAAACCATGAGAAATTTTGACATACCTGGATGGTGAAGATAACCAGATTTGCTTGTTTGGAGTCTGCTTGTTGATCACGTAGGTTCCTAGATCTCCACCCAGTTTAATTGTTAGAACACCACTCTGGTGCATCAGGTGGAAAAAAGCATGAGGAAGTAAAACAAGACAGGGTTATCACTGTGTCATAGTTGCCTCCTCTTTTGTTATCTCTCAATACTGCATTTATACCAGGGCACAACATACACCAAAAAGGAACTGTCTTTTAGTTTTTTTTTTTTTTTAATTTAGTTTTTGGAATTAGATCACACAGAAGGAGCACTGATGTTGGAATCAGATGATGATTAATCACAACGACACGTATCTCAGAGTGTTTCCCCTCATCCCGTTTGAGGTGGACAAGGCAAAGAATACCCTCATTCCCCTTCTGAGGGAAGGAGACAGGAGTGTTCAGTGGCTCTACTGCAGCCGACAGATGAGAGGATCAGCATCCTGACTGCTGCCTTGGTTTCTCAACCAGCACATGTTAGAGACATTAAAAAATGCAGGCGCCAACTCTACTGCGGTCCCAGTCAGCACAAACATCGGGCAGACCAGTTCATGACCGAAGAACGGAAGAAAAGGCAAGAGAGAAGGAAGCCATCCAGCCAGCAGCTTTGCTGGTCTCAGAAGAGCAGCAGCCTGAGCTCTGCTAGCAGAAGGCAGACCCTCTGCACACGAGGGCTCTTATCCACCGTGCCCCCACCCGCCGCCCCCCACCAAAGCAGCTCACAAGTTTCTCAGAAGCCCCTCTGCAGCTTTATTTTCCTCTCCAGGAGCCTTGAATTCTTCAAAAGGCCTTTGGTCTTATCTTGCCCAATAAATGCTCATTTAAATTTGAAAACCCTCTTTCAACAAAAGAGCCTGTTACTCCTCAGGCCTGAGGTCTCTCTAGACTGCACCGGATACTCAAGAAACAGCTCTGCGGCTAAGCCTCGCTGCTCTCCAACCCCTGCACTGCCCTCAGACAGGCAGCCTTTCAGAGTCCCTGTCCACCAGCGGGTCCCCAGTGGTTCTTAGAACGTTTTGTGTTTGCTTTGCAAACACAAAGAGCTATTGAAAAGGTGGAGAGAGTGCTGATAATAGTATAACTGATAGGGGATGGGGAGGACACTGGTGGGTTCTATTTTTAATGATTTTTTTTTTCCAGTGAAAAAGAAATGTAGCAAAATTATAGAGACGTTGGAAATATAAATGTTATAAACAAAATGAAGACATCCACAAAAATAGCATCTATTATTTTTCAGTATCTGCTCTGTGCCAGGCAGTGCTTTGCACTCTGTGTAAAACTTTCCTCTAAGACCGTAACCATCGGGAGGTGGAAATCATTATCCCAGTTTCACAGATGAGGACAACAAAGGGACAGGGTAACAAAGAAAACTCAGTAACTGGGAAAGCTGATCTTAAATCCAGGTCTGCTCCCGTCCAGAAGAGGCTGTTCTTCCCACAACACGAAGCGCTCTCTCAGTCCTGTTAATCAGCGATATCAGCTCAGCTTTTGTTTGTTTTTAATTTAGCTGTACTAGGTCTTAGTTATGGCATGCAGGATCTAGTTCCCTGACCAGGGATCAAACCGGGCTCCTGCACTGGGAATGCAGAATGTTAACCAGTGGCCCACCAGGGTAGTGTTCAACTGCCAGTTTGAAAATGCAGGGCTATGATCACGCAAGTTTGCTTTAAAATTTTTTTCCCCTGAAACCTACCTGTGTTAGGACTATCTTTCACTTATATTTCACAATTTCTTACAACTGTATAATTTGGTAGTTTTTAGCATGTGTTTTCATAAAGTGTGCAAACATCCTCACTATCTAATTCCAGGCTGTTTCCATCACCTCAAAAAGAAGGTCTGTACCCATCACAGTCACTCATTTTCCCCTCCGTATATATAGTTTATGGCTTATTTTTCCACATAATAGACTCAAGGAATCAATACATAATTTCTTCTAATTTGACCTGTTTGCGGCCCGTAAATGCCATGTTGTGACCCTACGCCCAGGCGGTACATGATATAGCAGGGAAGGCAGGCGGGCCAGGTCTAGGAGTGCACAGTCTCACCAGTTTCCTTAGGACAACAACTGCGCCGCCCCCTTCAGAGAGAGTTCGAGGAGCGGGGGCTAATGGGAGAACAGAGGCGATTCTGGGAAGGTTACCCTGACAACCCTCAGCGGGACTGTGGCCTGCGTGTGTCCCCATAGCCTCTGGGTTTTCCTCACTGCATCTGAGCTGCCAGCTTGCTGCTCACCTGCTCCTTCCCTCCACTACTTTAAGCCCCCTGAGAGCAGATTTGTCTTTTCATCCTAGCATTTTCAATATTTGTGCAAAAAACTGATGGATTTTAAAAAACCCAATGAGTGAACCAAGTGGATGATAACCACGCACTGTGATAACCCCTGGAATGGGAAGGGCAAGGTCACACAAGGCAACGCTCAACTACGCCCCCTCCTGTTCATTGTGCGCAATTACAGTTTTCTACTGAGGTGGTTCAGTTGCTAAGTCGAGTCTTGACTCTGTGACCCCGTGAACTACAGCATGCCAGGCTTCCTTGTCCTTCACTATCTCTCAGAGCTTGCTCAAATTCATGTCCATCCAGTTGGTGATGCCATCCAACGATCTCATCCTCTGAAGCTGCTTTCTCCTCTTGCCCTCAATCCTTCCCAGCATCAGGGGTCTTTTCCAAAGAGTCGGCTCTTTGCATCAGTTGGCCAAAGTATTGGAGCTTCAGCTTCAGTATCAGTTCTTTCAGTGAATATTCAGGGTTGATTTCCTTTATGATTGACTGGTTCAATCTCCTTGCAGTCCAAGGGACTCTCAAGAGTCTTCTCCAACACCACAGTTGGAAAGCATCAATTCTTTGGCACTTCTTTATAGTCCAGCTCTCACACCCATACATGACTACTGGAAAAACAATAGCTTTGACTAGATGGACCTTTGTTGGCAAAGTGATGTCTTTGCTTTTTAATACACTATCCAGATTTGTTATAACTTCTTCCATTTCCAAAGGAAACTAGCTGCATTTACTGGTTCCCCAGGAATTCTTAATGCTTTTGGAACCATCTGCAAGTAACCTAGATAAAAGAGAGCTTTTTGTTCATTAATGTTATTCCTTAAGGAGCAATCTGAGTGTCTACTTGGGGAGAGTGGGCAAACATCAATATGGGGCAGTGGGGGAGAGAGGCAGTACTTAGCTCCTGCCATCCAGACACCGACCAGTGGAAGCAGCCCCCAGTCACAGAAGGTGAGGCTTGATTCTGACTGGCTGCATCAGTGGAAGCAAAAGTAGCCATTTCCATTGTAACCAGCTCATTTGTAGAAACAGACACATATGGGAATGACATGTTGAGTTAGGGGATTTCACCTGTATGCATAGGCTTCCCTGGTGACTGCAATGTGGGAGACCCGGGTTTGATCCCTGGGAGAAGGGAATGGCAACCCACTCCAGTAGGCTTGCCTGGAGAATCCCATGGACAGAGGAGCCTGGCTACAGGCTACAGTCCATGGGATCGCAAAGAGTCAGACACGACTGAACGACTAACACACACCTATATGCATGTGACTTCCGCCACTCCTAAAATGGACACTGACTTCCCCTTAAGGAATAAGAATAATGAATATACAGCACTTTTACCTACATTGTTTTACTTAACCCTAAAATACACCTGGAGAAGAGGAGGGTACTGTCACCCACTTTACAGCTAGAGGACTTGCCCTCATGGTTAGATAATTCACTTAAGCATTCTAGGAAAAAAGTACAAATGCAGGATGCTAGGCCAGGCCCTCTGCCACCATATCCAATAAAGTGCTATCTCCGAGCAGGGGTGTATGACCTAGGACCCAGAGGTGGTCTTCAGGGCTCTGCAAACAGCACAGCCCTGGAAGCAGAAACTCCTAAGCATACATAGAAGTTTTTCTCAGAAGAGGGGCCAGAGCAATCAGATTCTCACAAGGTGTTCTGATCCCCAAATGGTTAAGAAGCCTCTGTCTATGTCAATAATATGCAGAAAACTCAGTGAATGAAGGGCATGGCAACCAGTAAATTCTACTTAAAGTGACTAAGAAGCTAGGGCTCCACCTAGAAAAGAAAACAAAGATAGCTTGGAGGTAACTCTCTAAATAGCATGGTGCTTGTCGCAGTTTCCAGGGTCAAGTGCAACGACTCCATGGTTACCTAGCCATGGGTGGGGCTTTGGCTCCTGCAGGCAGTTCCCTCTGATAACCATAACCAGTAAGGGATGAGGCTTGGACCCAGACACTGACAACCACATGACCTGCCCCACCCGGACAACACAAGAGCCACGAAGCTGCCCACGTCTCCCAGTCCACAGACGGGAACAGAAGAAATGCGGGTTTATCTAGAGTATTGCTTTCATTTGCCTATTTGGCCAACAGCAAGTTGATAAAACAGCTCTGTGTGCTGAGTGCCATCACTGAAAGTATGTTCTGGAAAAGTAGGTGAATCTCATTTCATTTATACAGTGAATCGACATTTCTTAAGTCCCTGCTATGTACTTGGCAATGTTCCAGGCACTGGAAGACCAGGAGTGGACAGTGTCCCAGCTGCCAAGAAGCTCACGGTAGCCGTGGGAGCTGGTGTGTAAAGAGACAGTTATAGCCGAGGGTGTCAGTATTGAACTCAAGAGGGCTGGTGGTGTCTGCCTGGGGCATTTAGGAGGGCTGCAGAGAAGGTGACATCCGACTCAGGGCAGGGAAAGGCTGTGCTCCAACCAACTAATGGTGTTACAGGTGTTCTACCATCTATAATGTAATGTCAGCTAACTTATCTATATGTGAAATATATAAGTTAGTGAGCACCTGGAGGACTCTGATCAGAAATTCACACCTGAGGTAGCCAAACAACAGTGGGAGCTAATAAATGCCATTAGCCTCTGCATCTACACTAGAGATGTTCCTAATTAGCAAATGATTTACTAGATACACTTCTTCCCTAGGGAGGAGAATGATACTCAAGACACAGTGTATGGATTGGCTGGAAAAACTCAGGTGCCTCTTCCCTTGCACGAATAGGCAAGTGCAGCAGCTGAGTCACTCTTCAGAGAGACCCTGTGAAGGTAGGGAAGGTCCTGACCCCGCACCGAGCACAAGCTTTTGTTGCCTGCCTCGTGAGGGAAGCAGAATCCAGCTGCTAGAATACTGGCACCTTCGCTTCTAATGAAACTGTCATGTAAAGTATTTGAGTCAAGCAGGGACGTGCTTCACTAATCCTATAGGAACAGGTGGGGTGACTGCTTCTGTGGTGTCTGCAAGTGTGGCAGAGCTGAGCCTGAGACTTGGTTCCCCTATAGTTACCACACTCAGGAAGGAGGCTGGGGGAGATGAGACCTGGAGCTTCCCCTAGGTCTAATCATCCCACAGATGGTCAGGTTGGAGGGACCAGCCTGTAAGGGTTCCCTGGTATCTCTCCCTTCTGAGGCTGCCTGCATAAGCACATCCACAGCCCAGCCTGAGCACTGCTGCATTTTCTGGTGCTGACAACTTCCAACGAATCCACCTGGAAGGCATTTAATCCTTTCCTGCCCTGTCCCATTACTGCCAAATCCCTTACTGTCCTTACAACCAGGCTTGACACCTGCTCCATCTGATGGAGTCCTTTTTCTATCTAGCACCCCTAACAGCAATATCCAATACCATTTCTATCACTAGCCTGACAGCTGGTTGTCCTAAATAATCCCATGATTTAATCCCAAATGCACACTTCATGACATTTCCTGGTATTAATTAATTGCTGTCAAGAGGATTAACTTCTGCAGGGGATTTGCTCCCACTGGTCAAAAGGAGCTGCTCCCTATGGCCTAGGCAATAATTCTATATAAATCCAAAGGCTGACCCTAACTCAAGTCTGCCACCTGGTGGCCAGCTGATACACACACGCACTACCTGGGCTTCTAGGATCTGAGGTTTAAGTTTCATCCAGCCTTGGATGCGTTATTAGAAGCATCTGGGTAGTTACTCTAAAAACTTCAAAATCCTCATTGCCTGGCTTGGGCCGCACCCTAGACCAATCAAATATTCCTAGAGGTGGGACCCAAAGGTGCTCTTTAGAATCTCAGGTGAGCTTTTCAAAAACAGGCTTCCTAGGACTGCACCCTGAATTTCCAGGGAGTGAGGCACATGTCTAGTCTGAATACGTCTTGGGCAGTCTCTCACCCGGCTTAAGAACTAGCAGTCTAGTTCAGTGTTCTCCATGCCTGCGTGATAAGGGCTGTCTTGCTACACAAACACATGCCTGGGTTCCTCCCTGATTTACCTTCATGGGTATTGAGTGAAGGTTCAAAATCTGTATTTTTAGGAAAAATGAGGGCTCAGAGAGGCTGAGTGACTTGCTTGAGGTCACAAGACTGGTGCAGCTGAAACCAGAACTCCAGTCTCTTGGCCCCATCCATAACTGCACACTACTGGAAAGGAATTCTCTATCTCAGTGAGCTAAAATTCTTAGGGAGGATACAGAAGAATGAAGAGAAGAAAAGAGGTACCCCAAAGGAGACATCATAGTCTTCAAACGTGTACGGTTTATCTGCAAGGTCTTCAAAAAACTCTGCTAAGGAGTCCAGCGTCTCCTCGGCCAGTCTTTCATAGGTGGTATCGTCCAAAGTGCTGCAGGGGGAACAGAAACAACGCCAATCATGTGATCATGAAACTGCTGCATTTTTATTAGCATCAATTGATATTTTATTTTTAAAATTTTTTAAATAGATGGAAAATATCTAACATATACAGAGTAAAAATTTAAAAAGCATGAAAGAATTTAGAGAAGTAAGCCTTTATTCCCAAACAGGCTGAACTATGATGAGCAATCTCTTCTGTATCCTTCTAGGGCCCCCCATGGACTGTAGCTCACCAGGCTCCTCTGTCCATGGAATTCTCCAGGCAAGAATACTAAAGTGGGCTGCCATTCTCCTCCAGAGGATCTCTCTGACCCAGGGATTGAACCTGAGTCTCCTGCACTGCAGACCATTTCTTTACCATCTGAGCCACCAGGGAAGCCCAACATATACAGAGTAAAAATTTAAATAGCATGAAAAGTAAGCCTTTCTTCCCAAACAGGCAATCTGTGTATGGGCAAGCTCTTCTGTATCCTTCTAGAATTGTTATATTCTTTTTAATATGCAAATGAAGCACCTTGCAGTTTTCATTTCATATGTCTTAGACATTGTTCCATATTAGCACATATGGATTTTCACAGTATTTTATCTTATGTTATTCATTCAGCTTGTCCGTTTCAACTGGCCATCAAGGTTGTTTCTATTGCTTTTGTTATTAACATCTGTTGGGCAGATCACAAAGTGGGAGAAAATACATGCATTCCATATATCAGAAAAAGGACTTATTTCCAGGACATGTAAAGAACTCTTACAAGTCAATAAGAAAACCCAACAGAAAAATATGCAAAATATTTGAACAGATTTCATTTAAAAAAAAGATATCCAAATGGTCAAAGAACATATGCAAAGGGGCTCAACCTTGCTAATCTTCAGGAAAATGAAAATTAAAAAACCACAATGAAAAAAAAAAAAAAAAACCACAATGAGATACCCCCAGAAAGGTTAAAATGAAAGACAGATAATATGAAGAGTCAGTCAGGAAGTGCAGTAACCAGAGCTTTCAGATACTGCCGATGGGCAAATAAATTAGACGAGTATTTTGGAAAACTATTGATACTTCTACAAGAGTTGAATACACTCAGGTGCTGTGACCATAAATTCTACTCTTGGGTATATACCCAACAGAAATGCATACCCAGGTTCATCAAGAGACACGCACCACGCTAGAATGTTCACAGCAGAACTATCCAAGAGCCCAAATTAGAGGCTGCCCAAGTATCCAGACATAATACAGTGGATAAATAAACTGTGATACCTTCATACCATGGGATACTACAGTGCAAAACAGAATTGTCTACAAAAATAACAATATGGATGAATCCCACAATAAATGGTGACTGAAAGAAGCCACACACAGACATACTTATTCTTAATACCATTTATATAAATTTAAAAAGCAGGCAAAACTAATCCATGCTGTTTGAAATCAGAATGGTAGCTCCTCTGGGACAAAGAGGGGTTAATAACTAGAAGTGAGTAGAAGGCCTGCTCTCAAGGGGTTGGTAACATTTTATTTCTTGAGCTAGTTCTTGAGTTACATGGTATGTTCAGTTTTTAAAAATTTATCAAGCTGAATACTTGGAGATATTCTATATAGATATTATTTTTTAATTTAAAAAATGCCATAAATCTATAGAGACAGAAAGTGGTTGTCGGAGGTCTGGGGCAAGGAGGAATGGGGAGTGATTACTAATGGCTTATGGGGTCTCTTTTTGGAGTGATGAAAATGTTCTGGAATTAGATAGTGGTGAAAATTGCATCATTTTGTGAGGATACTAAAAACCACTGACCGGTACATTTTATTTTTTATGTAAATTGGTTGGCTGGGTTTTTGTTTTGTTTCTGGCTGCACCAAGTCTTAGTTGCATCATGAGGGGGATCTTCATTGCCTCGTGCGGGCTTAGTTGCGGCATGGTGGGATTCTAGTTCCTTGACCAGGGATCGAACCTGAGCTCCCTGCATTGGGCACACATTCTTAACTACTGGACTACAAGGGAAGTCCCAGTGGTACGTTTTTAAACGGTGAATTTAATGGTATGTAAATTATGACAATGAAAACTGCCAGAAACCTCTCTGTATAGAACGTATCTGTAGGTTACAAGAGGTGTCTTGGAAAACTCCATCATTGGAAAGTTTCTAGGAGGCCCAAAGTAAGACATTCCACGGACTGTAGCATATCAAGCTCCTCTGTCAATGGGATTCTCCAGGCAAGAATACTGGAGTGGGCTGCCATTCCCTTCTCCAGGGGATCTTCCCAATCCAGGAATCGGACCTGGGTCTTCCACACTGCAGTCAGATCCAACAAAACTAAAGCATCACTCGCCCACTTTCTGTCTGAGCCGCCAGGGAAGCCTGTGCATACAGGTGAAATCCCCTAACTCAACATGTCATTCCTATATGTGTCTGTTTCTACAAATGCGCTGGTAACAACAGAAATGGCTACCATTCCCACCAGGGAAGCCCAAGTAAGACACCAGTGGCTGCCAAACAACCAATGAAGACAAAGATTTGCAGTATGATTCCTCCCCCAGTCAGCCCATCGCCCGCCTCAAGGGCACAATGTGGGGAAGGTTACAGGGCTGATGGGGAGTGGTGGGCCTGGGGAGCGGGTGTCGGGCATTTCCCTCTCCCTCTCCTCAGTTAACACTGATCGAGGGAGATCTGAAGAGAAGCAGGACAGACTGATAGGTGCCCGGAGGAGCTTGGGGAACATAAAGATACACCCGACTCGGGCATAAAGTCCAAAGTCAAGAGCTTAGCAGGTGCTATCTGTCAGTGGCAGGTGGGCCATGACAAAGTGGGCTGTCCTACACATGGCAGGTCAAGGTACACTTCCCAGGGGCCAGAAGTAGACCCTGAAGAAGGGAGCTGGGCTGGGGCATTCTGCCAAGGTCCCACCCAACCTCAGAGGGCTGTCTGGAGGGATTGGGGGACAGTAGCAGAGCGTCCGGAGACGGCGATGGCACCCCACTCCAGTACTCTTGCCTGGAAATGGACGGAGGAGCCTGGTAGGCTGCAGTCCATGGGGTCGCAAAGAGTCAGACATGACTGAGCGACTTCACTTTCACTTTTCACTTTTATGCATTGGAGAAGGAAATGGCAACCCACTCCAGTGTTCTTGCCTGGATAATCCCAGGGATGGGGTCACACGGAGTTGGACACGACTGAAGTGACTTAGCAGCAGCAGCAGCAGAGCATCTGTGCAAGGAGGGGCTGGAAATGGTGCCCCGGAGGCAAAAACCTGACCCATGCAGACGCAGCACTTGTTCAGAGGCTGCGGGGAAGGGCCAACGACACAGACGTGGGAGCCCGGAGCCTGCAGGTCCTCTGTCAGCTGCTGCCTGTGATGACCTGGGAGGCCCATACTATGCTGCGGAGCTGTAGCTCTGGGGACAGTTAGAATGTTCCTGCGTCTGGGTGGCTCCCTGCTGCCGTTAGCTGATGAACACAGAAATGGTGAGCCAGAAGATCAGCCAGTCTGCACTGGGGAGCTGAAAGCAGTACTGAGGTGGATGAGCCCGGGGAGAAGCTAAAGCCTCTCATTAAGCCAAAAAAGGGGATCTAATTCTGTTGCAAAAAGCAGGTTAAGAGTAGTCTTTAATGTTATGACCTCAAGGGAAATGCTCTTGGGTTGAGAGAGGTGGCTGTGGGAGTGAGGATGCCAAAAGTCAGTCAGTCAGTCGGAGGCTCCCATCCCAGGTGGCGCTCGTGGAAAAGGACCCGCCCGCCAATGCAGGAGACGTAAGAGATGCAGGTTCAGTCCCTGGGTTGGGAAGATCCTCCGGAGGAGGGCAACCCACTGCAGTCTTCTTGCCTGGAGAATCCATGGACAGAGGCGCCTGGTGGGCTACAGCCCACAGGGTCTCAGAGTTGGACACGACTGAGTGACTTAGCATATGCAGGAGGCTCCCATCCAGGTAGCTGGTATGTGAGACTGACTAGGGCTTAAGAGATCAGATGCCTGCTAGGTTTCTGAGAAAATCCTGTTAGCAAAGAAAAATCAGCCTGGCCGACTGGAGCCTTACGACAGCCTGCGGAAACTGTTACTATCGGCAGGGAGAAGGCTGTGAAGACTGCTCACCCCCGAGGAGGGACACGTCCCACTGCCTGTGGCCCGAGGCCATGGGGAGGGACAGCCAGTGAGGAGCCTCCTGGGCGCAGAAGTGGGGTTTCTTAGAGGGATGCCCCCCACAGCCAGGGCAGAGGTTGTCCCAGGGCAGCCCAGGGGGCTCCACTGCTGCCCCCTTCAAATAAAAGGGATATGTGTCTTTTACTTGAACACGAGCTATTGATGTACTGGTTATCTTGCCCCTCTCCGTGTGTGTTTGTGTGTAGGTCAGAGAAGCCATTCCTAGACCTGGAGACAGGACTGCATGTCATCTGGGCACCTCGGCCTTCGAGGTGGATGAGGGACCGTGGGCCTGCGGCTGCGGCCACAGGATGTGTGTAGAAGGTTCCGGGGATCATGCAGATTCAGGCATAGAGGGCTGGGCTGCAGCAGCGTCCAGCAGCTTTCCCCCAGAACCCATCACCTCCTCCCTCCAGGACACCCACTAGACCACCTTACTGGGCTCCTCTTAGCTGGGGCCCTGGGACCAAGTCCTTCCCACTAAAATGTGAGTCAGGGACACATGCCACTGCTAGGCCTGCCATGCTCCTGTCCATTTCTGGGGAGTGTACCATGGACGGGATGACCCAGGCTTGACCTGCAGACGGCAGATGGTGCAGACAGGAGACAGGAAGGTGAAAGGAGTCCGGCTCCCTGAACCATTTCACAGAGGCACGGCCACCCTGCTCCAACAGAGAGGGGTCCTGGTTAGAGCCATTTCAATTTTGGGTCTACTTGTTACAGAAACTTGGCCGGCCCTAAAGACTAAGATATCAAAGAGAATAACAATGAAATTCTGGAAGAAAGCTAAATGTCCAGCAATAGGGAATGGGTTAAATGAATTACGGCACATCCATAAAACTTAGTACTATTTCACTAAAAATAGTATAATGGATAGTTAGTGATGTGGAAAGATGCTTATGAGCGCTGCTGCTTAGGGAGAAGACAGGTTTTCTGTGGGATGGGTTTTGGGGTTTTTTGTTGTTTAAAAAAAGTGAAAAGGAAAGAAAAAGACAAGTATAATATGTGTGCATATGTTATACACGGTGGGGTGAGGGTGGAAAGAGGAAGTGATCTCTGACATGGAAGATGCTTTGTCTTACCCAGCATCACCCAAAGTTCCCGCTGTCCTCAAATTTATCCAGCAGACACTTTGCTTTTTGACATCCAGGGTCTGGTTGAGGCAGCGGAGGCTCAAACTCTAAAAGCCAAAGTGAAGAACATTACCATTTTCCAATACATTACAGTCCATTAATGCCCAGTTTAAATATTATTATGCACACACTCAGGAGTAACCAGGTTTAAGTTTTTCAGACTATTTCTTCCTCGGCAATTTTTTTGCCTTCTTTTAGTGCACTAGCCCAGGCTCTCTCTAAGGCTGTGCTCCCCAATGCAGTAGCCACTCACTACATGCACCTATTCAAATGTAAATTTACTAAAGTAAGATAAAAATTGAAAAGTCAGTGCCTGGGTCTCACTAGCTACCTGTCGGGCATCGTGTGGCACAGAGTCAGGACATACCTAAGTGCTGCTGGCTGGGATGGGGTGGTGAACACAGGCAGGGTGAGGAGTGTCAGCAAAGTCTTAGAATGCGGCTAAAACGAGCAACCACAAATAGCTGGGTGGCCCGGAGAAAGGCTGTACCTGCAGACTGCTGCCTGGCAGATCTTAGTAACACGATCTGTAGGGGACACTGTGACATACTGATTTCTTTCAATACTTAACTGCTACCTCTGAGCAGTGGGGGTCTGAGCTATGACCAGCTGGAGAGCTGTCAGAGGGGATGGATGCCCGAAAGGAGAGAGAAGTGGTCCAGCAGAATGGAGCGGCGGCAGGGGAGTGATGGAGAGGCGGGCTGCGGGGCTTCATCTGGGGAGGACGCCGAGGGGCCTGCAGAGGGTGGCAGCAAGGTTCACCTTCTGCAAAGGGCACCGTGGCTGCCACTAAGAGGAGGGTCAGAGGCTGTGGTTACTCTCTTGGGCCATCGGGGCCCTGGGCAAGCTGAGAAAGACTAAGGCGGAGACGTGAGTGGAGGAGGAGGAAATGGGGGTGTTAGAACACAGATGGCCATTTAAGAACACTGGCTCTGAAGGAGAAGTGAGAGAGCGGCTGTGAAAAGCACAGTGTCCCACAGCATGTTCTGGAATGTTCACCATCAACTGGGTGGTGATGGGACTTTAGAGAAGGGACTCATTGAGTCCTCACTGCCCGCCTAGGAGGGAAGTGTTATACTGCGACAGTCGTCATTCATGACAGAGATGCCCTGTAGAGTTGATGGATGAGCGAGTTGCTCCTGAGGGTAATATGGAGAGGTACCTGTGAGCCATCTTCACCAAATGATCAACGCACAACCTGGTTTTACACGTGTTGCATCCTGGGAACGATACAGGGCTCCAGACGCAGATGGGAGGGGTCTGAGAACTCGGGGCTCACGTCAGTCAATTTTCCTTTTCTCCCGGATCTTGGCCTCTCAAATCCTAGCTGTCTCAGTCTCTCTGCTACCTTCACACAGCTGTTTCTCTCTTTTGTCCTTTAATTGTATATCTTCGACGGTTCTGATGAGAGAGCTGGTCTAAAGCAAGGTACTCATTCACAGCCAGAATAGAAGACTTTATTCAGCTGTTTTTTTTCAAGTTTCTTTTTTTTAATGAATGAATTAAAATTTGGCTATGTCAGCTCTTAGTTGCAGCACGTGGAACCTTCGTGTGTGTCATGTGAGATCTTTCATTGCAGCACGTGGGCTCTCTAGTTGTGGCAAGCAGGCTTGGTTGCTCCACAGCATGTGGGATCTTAGTTCCCTCACCAAGGACTGAACCCATGTCCCCTCCATTGCAAGGCAGATTCTTAACCGATGGACCACCAGGGGAGTCCCTATTCAGCTGATTGTAATCACAAGGGAACAGCTGCCAAAGACCCCCTCCATCATCCCTTACCTGCTTCTCCCTAATCTAACATTCTCTGTGGTGGTGGTGGTGTAGTCACTAATTTGTGTCCAACTCTTGTGACGCTATGGACTGTAGTCCGCCAGGCTCCTCTGTCCATGGGATTTTCCAGGCAAGAATACTGGAGGGGGTAACCATTTCCTTCTCCAAGGGATCTTCCTGACCCAGGGATCGAACCCAGGTCTCCTGCATTGCAGATTCTTTACCAATTGAGCGATCAGGGAAGCCCGACATTCCCTGGATAACTGCTTAACCTTTCAGACCTCTACTTCCTCCTCTGAAGGCAGTGGTCATGGTAGTCCCTTGCAGACTGGTTATGAGGATTCAACAAGAGGACTACAATACCCCAAACTTGGGGCCTGACAGTGATCAATCAGTTTGTTTTGAAGCATGTCAGAAGAGTGTGGAGAGGTAGGACCTCAGAGGGGGCATAAATCTGGCCTTTGCCCAAGGAAGAAGCTGCCCCACTGATTGTGGGATGCAGATGGACTTCACGGTGGGGAGGGCTCTATTATAAGTGCTCCCTCTTAGGCCACCCATGGCCACCCCTCCTGCTGCCAGACCTGGAGCCCTTGGACTATGTGTCTTTGGTAGGTCTGCTCACTCGAGTCCAGGGCTCAGTGACTTCGTGAGCTCGGCACAAGGCCGGCTAAGGGGAGACGCTGGAGGAAAGACTAGATAGTTCCACAGGCTCCGGCTCAGGCCCTGGACATGACCCAACCTAGGCCACTCTGGTGAGGCTTGACCTGGTGGCCAGCAGGGAGGCCAGCCTTCACCCCAGGGTCCCCTTGTCGCCCTGGGCTCTGTTAAACCACAAGCCTGAAGAGTGAGTCAGTTCTCATCCGCTGCTGGGAGGACAGATGGGCACAACCAGTCTTGGCAGCAACCGAGTTGAGTATTTGCTGGCTCCTCGCTCAGCAAGGCCAGCCTGAGGACTTCACCCAAGACAAGAGTCTGTTCACACACACAGGAACGCCACTGCAGCACCACTATGAGCAGCTCCATGCCAGGCAAGAGCAGCACAGAAGGAACACACTAATGAACATGTGCATTCATTCTGCACTCGGGGCTCCTGCGACCAGCGTGGTCCTGACTGCCTGGTTCTCCTGAGAAGTCGGTGGTGATTCCAACTTTGAGTGTTGGCAACCAATCCCGGGGATATTTCCAACACAGTCAAATAGCACACCTCAGTGGAAGGGTTAAGCCTCAAGTTCAACTTCCAGAACTCCATGAACAATCTGAGTTGGATTTCACCTGCTTCCTTCACCACCCACAGTCCATCGAGTGGACCAGCCACTCAGAGACGATCTCTGCCTGCCTGCCTTCCCGCCTTTGCCCATTCAGTTCTCTTCTGAAAGCCACTCACCGCCTCCTGCTATCTGCAGACCCTGATTAAACATCACCTCCATGCTCCCGTGTAACCTCCTTAATCCCACAGTACTTTTTTGGGCTTCCAAGTCGTGGGGTAACTGGGTCGGGCATTTCTGTGTAACCCGGGGGAGGGGAGGGAAATGAAATTAAGTGCTGAAGACTTTATACATGTTAATTAAAACTCATGTCAGTGGTAATCTCCCCTCCCCAGAAAAACAAGCCAGGCCTCAGAGGGGTTCGTTCCACGATCCCTCAAGGTACCTCTGCTGAGTCCAGGAGCCAGATTTTGGAACCCAGGCCGGATCCAAAAAGCCCTTCTGCTCTAGCTGCAGTGCTCCGAAACTGACATCTTCACCTCGCTAGATGAAAGCATTTCGTTCATAAAAGCCCATGCTTGAAAGCATCGCTCTGATAGTACACATTTATATCATTATATTGATATACACACTATTTTATTGAAGCAGTTCTACATTCATAGCATGCTAATATTATACATAGTATACTTATATGTATATTATAGTACCTAGCATATATTATTAGTTAAATTTAAGTTCTCGCAAAGAGAAGTGACTAGCTTAGAACCTTCACTGGTCCCTAAAGAAACAATCCCCGCCCACCTTTCCTGCTTTTTTCCGCGCCGTTCCCGCAGTTGCACCGCAGGATATAATCTCCCTTGTTCAGCAGAGAGCGGAAGTCAGTGCAAAAGTAACCGGGAGAAACGGAGCCTCAGCACCTCTCGGCCGCGCGCCGCCGCACTTTCCCCGCCCAAGCGCGGCCCCGCCGGAGCAGGGGCGGTGCGCTTGCGGCGCGTCCTCGGCGTGCGCGGCCTCCCTCCCGGCGTGCGGCCTGCGCAGCTGCGGGCGCGGATACTTACGGACCGGCTGCGCGCGCGGGCCTTGGCGGTTCCGATGCGCAGGCCCCGGGGGCCGGAGAACGAGGGGTCCTTCGCCGGCCGCGGGGCCCCGGTGCGTGTAGGGGCGAAGCCCGGGAGCGCCGAGCGGAGCTGGAAGCTGGCAACCGCGCGGCGCCCGAGCGTCCACATGCTCTTTGCGATCTGCGGCGGCTCCGCCCTCCTGCTCCGGGAATGCCGGGCGCCACCTGGTGGTCACGGGTTGCAGCCGCAGATTCCCTTTTTCTGTTGGCTTGGGAAATGACTAGAAATTAGACTTTAGGAAGAATGTTCCTGCATTGCTCTACCTCTGCTTTTAACAGACATAGAAAGCTTGTTTAATGCAAAGCACGAGGCTTAACCCTTGGGCAACGTAGTGAATGCATAACCTAGGTCCCTGACCTCGGAGACTTCAGCTTAGTGACCCGTTGCTGGAGATTTCTATGCAGAAAGGCTTTGGGAGCTGCAGGTCTGCCGTGAACTGAGAGGGATGCAGGTCTTGAAGTTGCTTGAAAGTCAGTATAGGTTAAAGCGGCTAGGAGTGTACAGACAGGAGACTGCCTGCCTGGTTTAAATCTGAACTCTGCCCACTTCATACCCGTGTAACCAGTGCGTGCCAAGTCACTTCATTCGTGTCCGACTCTTCGCGACCTGCTGGACTGTAGCCCTCCAGGCTCCTCTGTCCATGGGATTCTCCAGGCAAGAATACTGGAGTGGGTTGCCATTCCCTTCTCTAGGTGATCTCTCCCACCCAGGGATCGAACCTGGGTCTCCTGCATTGCAAGCGAATTCTTTACCGTTGAGCCAGCTGGGAAGTCCAGTGTGACCAGTTGGCAAGTTAATTAACCTTCTGTGCCTTCTCTGTAAAATGGGGTAGAAAAGTTTCTACTTCACAGGGTTGTTGTAAGGATAAAATGAGTTAATCTGTAAACTTTTCTCGGACAGGCCCTGGATCTTGTTAAGTCTACAAGAAATATTGTTAATACATTTTAAAATAAAATTTTACTTTGGCAGTATATTTCAAAGGAATACAAATTGTGAAAGTTCTTTCATATTTTGTATATGCTTCAGAAAATGTCAAATATGCATGCTAGAGAATATTTTTATGGGTAGGCTAGTGGCCACCTTGGTACTTTGTGAATAGTGGGGATAAGACACATATATAAATACTTAGGACAATGACAAGTGTTAAAGAGGATCATGAACTAAAGAGTGGCAGAGTTGCTTGGGAGAGTATTTATAACGAGAGCTGGGGGCAATCAAGGAAGTCTTCCTGGAGGAAGTGACATTTGCACAGGACCTGGAAAAATAGGGTAGAGGAGATGGGATCTGACTGGCTATCTGACAGTGCATTTTTCTGGATGAGAGATGTTCTCCTGCATTCAGTTAATCCTAAGCAGCCATTTATAGCGTACCTACTACATATATGCCAGGGAATGATGTTAGACATCCGATTACGAACAAGAAGGTCACCCACAACGCAGAATCATCCAGTCCAAAATGGCAGTGATGCTAAATCTGAGAAGCACTCATGAAGCCAGACCAGAAGAATCCATTTGAGGCAAAGAGAATTGTGTTGGTTGTTGACCTTGGCCCTGAACCCGCTGCACTGACAGTGAGGCCCTTCCTCACATACTCAGAATGCAGTTATGAGCTGCAGCTTTATCACCCAGTGTGCTTAGCATGTTCTGGCATAGACGGGCACCTGCTCCAACTCCCAGCAAAGCTCGTATCCCTGCCCTATCTTTTCAGTCAAGGAAACAGGCTCAGCATAGCAGAACAGAAAATATTAAGGTCTGTCAGAAATCTTTCCTTCTCCAGGTCCTGGGAGGTGGTAAAAGAGAATTGGGCACACCAGGTAAGAGATGATTTTCATGTTTAAGTCATAAAAAGGATCTAACTTTCTCCTAACTCCCTTGTTTTGGGATTCTTGCTTGGGGGACCACATCTTATTTTGAGGAAATTAAAACTAGCCCAAGCAGAGACCACATAGAGAGGAACTGAGGCCTCCAGCATTAACCGCTGGACAAGTGAGAGGTCTTCAGATTCCAGCCCCAGCCTCAGAGTCTTCCAACTGAGTCCCCAGACACCACACAGCAGAGACAAAGTGTGTCCCCATTATGCCTTGTCTGAATTCCATATCTACAGAATCTGTGAGTATAAAAGATGTGGGCATGGGTTTAAGCCAGTATATCTTGAAGTAATTTTTTATGCACTCATCGTGGCACTTCCCCGGTGGCTCAGTGGTGAAGAATCTGCCTGTGGTGCAGGAGACTCAGGAGACCCAGGTTTGGTCCCTGAGTCGGGAAGATCCGCTGGAGGAGGACATGGCGACCCACTCCAGTACTCTTGCCTGGCGAATCCCATGGACAGAGGAGCCTGGTGGGCTATACAGTCCACGGGGTCACAAAGAGTCGGACACAACTGAAGTGACTGAACTCTGCATCATGGCTAGAACACATGGCTAGCTCCTCATCCTGTTCCATGTCAGATGTGATCATTTCCAGAGTCCATTCTGAAACCACTCTATTCCCACAAGTGTGTCTTAGGCAGCCCCCTCTGTGTTTCCAGAGCTGCAATGTCATTGTGACTCTTCCTTGTTTAGCCAGTATCTCTGACACATAACAGACACTCTACTAGTGAGTCAATGAATGAAAGGAAAAATGAATGATGTTCTACTTTGTTATTCCTCTAGGAGTTCTTTTCCTGTCTTGGGTCTCACTGCCAGGGAACAGTGTGGAATTAACCAATACTGACCAGTAGAGGTTTACAGAGTAATGTCATCCTTGAGACGTTTATTTGTGTTTTACTTGGAGTCTTCAAAACTTTTAGGACCCAATGAAAGGATTTTTAAAAATCTTACCCCTGAAAAAAACTAAAAATAAATGAAGTCTTACCCCAAATCTGAAATTTCTCCAGTTTATACCGTCTCAATAAATATTATCTTCAGATACTGAAAGGTTCTTGATGGTAACCTGGGTGGTCACTCTCCCACCTTCCTTTCCTTCACTCTTTACACTCAACCCTCCAATGAGTTCTATCAATTCTAATTCCAAAATACATACCAAATCTGCCCAATTAAAAAAAAAATGTTTGTTTATTTGTCCGTATCAGCTCTAGTTGCAACATGTGGGATCTAGTTCCCTGACCAGGGCACAAACCTAGGCCCTCTGCATTGGAAGTGCACAGTCTTAGCCACTGGACCACCAGGGAAGCTGCAGGGTTTTTTTTTTTTTTTTGGTCCCAGTTTAAAACCATTGTCTGGCTTGGATAACTGCAATGGCCTCGTATCTGGCCTTTCACCTCCCACCCCAGCTAGTGCTTTCTGCTTTACACAGAAAGCAGTGTGATTTCTCTTTACAAAGCAGTGATTTAATGTTTTAATATATACTTTATAAAATGTTAGGAGATTTGAAAAAATATACTCAAAAGAGAGCAAGAAATCACCCCTTGGAATAATCACAGTAAACATGTAGTGAGCATTCTTCCAGACGATGCAGTAGGTGTATTTATTTGGTCCGTTGAACAAGGATGTAAGACAAAACTAACCTCATTCTTTTTTAAATACATGAGTCTACCCAACTAGAACATGAGTTACATGAAAGGAAGCCGCTTGTCTTTGTTCCCTGATACGTCCCCAGAGCCAGATAAGGGCCTGGCATAGGAAAGGTCCTCAATAAATATTTGTTGAATAAATTCTTACTATGCAAATAGTATCCATGGCACAATCAATTTATATTTTTTTAAGGTTTACATTTTCTTATTTATTTGGCTGCATTGGGTCTTAGTTGCAGTATATTGGATCTTTGTTACGTCATGGAGAAGCTTTTCCTTGTGGCACAACAGCTTTCTAAGTTGTGGTGCCCAGGCTCTGGACCGCACAGGCTCGTACTTGCGGAACAAGGACTTAGTTGCCTGGTAGTATGTGGGATCTTAGTTCCCTGATCAGGGATTGAACCCACGTCCCCTACTTCGCAAGGTAGATTCTCAACCATTTTACCACCAGGCAAGTCCCACAGCCAATTTTTAAATATTTGATACATTTCATTTCATGGAGAGTTAAGTGTTTTTTCTTTTCATGGAGTTTTAACTGCCTCCCCTTCACTTGTGTTGTCTGCCTTGACTGTATTCTTCCCTTCCTCAGCTTCCCCAGCATTGTGTGAAATCCCTGGAACATCCTGTCCCCCAGAAACCCCTCTCAGGGAGGTTCCTGCCTCCTGCTTCAACCTGGAATGATTCTCTTTAGGCTCGAGGGGATGGGGGACACAAGTCCATCCTGAAATTCCCCATCTGAATTCCATGCCTTCCTTTCTCTGGGGTTACTTCCTTGTTTGGATAGAGAACAGAAAGCTCCGGAAACATCCTAAGAAACTGTTTGGAGTGGGAAAGCATCCCTAGGTTTTCCTGGGGAAAGAGCACTGACCTTTGCTTGTCCCTGGAACCCACCCCAGGCCCCCTCTTCACCGTTCTGTCTGCTCCCTTCCTGGTCCTTCCACTCGCCATGCCTGTCTGTCCCTTGGGCCTTTGCACTTGCTCTTCTTCCTGAATGCTGTTCATCAGGCTCATCGCAGGGGTACCCTTCTCATCCTTCAGTCCTCAGTCTACATGTTCCCTTCTTAAAAAGCCCTTCTCAGACCACTCTTCCTAACGGAGACCTTTCTCTCTACCCCTGTCTCTCTCTCTCACCTCCCTCCATTGATTTCCTTTGTAGAATATATTCTAACTGGCAAGAACATTGTCAGTCTGTGTCTTGCTGGCTCGTTGGATGTCTCCCACCATAGAATATCAGCTCCATGTCTCTCCTGTTCACTACTGTATCCCCCATTCTGGATATGGGGCCAGGTAAATAGCAGATACTTATAACTGTTTGCCAAATGGATGGATGAACACTGCTGCTCTGTGACCTGTTGGACAAGCTTTCTGTAGAATGAGGATGATAGTGGTAGCCGCCACATAATGTGTAGTAAGAGTTAGATGAAATAAGGAATACATTTAAAGAAATGGTTGTCTGCACATAGTAAGACTCAACAATTATTCTTTTCTTTCTCTGTTTCTGAGTTCTCAGCTTAACTCTGACCCTGCTTGGGCAAACTTGAGCAGAACCTGTTGGGCTGTCAGAGTTTATTGAGTGCCTACACACTGTTCTAGTGCTGGAAATATGGTGATAAGCAAAATATAAATCCCTGCTCTTCGGGGACTTACATTCCAAGTTGTCTGATGGTCTAAACACTTTCTCTGATATCTTGTGTCACTTAGGAACTGGAATTACCTGGCTGGGTTTTGCCTGGAGGAGGGGATGAGGACTGGCTTTTCCTGATGGTTTGGCAGATCTCCTCCGACTGTGCACGTTTGAAAGTGGGTTTGCTGGATATGGCATGAGATCTGACGTTATCCCCTCTGAGAGCACATGAGAACTGGCGGAGCTGGCTGGCTGCCAGCAGAGCCTTCTGCCCAGAGGGCCTTGAGAGGGGCAGGGGGAGGAGACGAAAACAGGTGGCAAAAACATCCCCGGGACCCCACCTGCCTGGGGACAGCATTTCTTCTAATTTGCAAACCTTTCCCTATCCTTCCAAAAATGAGTGCTGTCCCAGTTCACCACAGGTGATAAAAACTGATACCTCCACATCCTCACTCATTCTTGCTTGGCCTTGGGTTTCAGCTCAGTGCCCTGATCCAGAGCCTAACACTTAACTTCTGGCCAGGCGGTGACTTCTGCTCTGGGGAAAAGCAAGCCCGTGGTGTTTGCTTAGATCGATTGATAAGAGAAATTACTGAGGATGTTCTTCTTTGACATTTGCCAGGGGTGAAGTTTCATATAAGTGGGGTGGGTGGGTGGATGTGAAATAGCAGTTTGTCCCAGGAGACTGATTATGGGGCCAGAATCCGAATCCCAGGTCTGGAATGCAATCTAATACATGGCCTTGAACATAATGTAGATTGAGTTCATAAGATACTCAGCAAATTAGTCAATCAGTAATTCTAAAGTGTTTTTGATAATAAACACAAAACATGTGAATTATTGAAGTAATATGGTAAATAGTGAAACTTCCAGTGGACAGAACAAAAGAGGTTGGCTTTATTTGCTGAGGAAGCGTCCCTGCAGGATCCTTTGGGGACATGTGTGATAGTGCTTGGTCCTTGATCTGACAGATGTGGAAAGCCTCAGGCAGAGGACTCTCACTCTACAAAAAAATTGCTAATGGAGTCTGGTTGAGAGGACAAGTGGCGAAAAGCATAGGATATATCTGAAATATCACTCCGAGAGAGTCGTTCTTGTTGAATTTCTGTTTAGGGCTTCCCAAGTGGCTCAGTGGGTAAAGGAATCTGCCTGCAATGCAGGAGGCACAGGAGATGGGGGTTCGACCCCTGGGTCAGGAAGATTCCCTGGAGAGGGGCAACCTGCTTCAGTATTCTTGCCTGGAGAATCCCATGGACAGAGCTACATCCCTGGCAGGCTACAGTTCATAGGGTCACAAAGAGTGAGACCCAACTGAGCGACTGAGCCTGCATGCAACAATAGCCCTTAAAGGCTACTAATATAGTAGAAACATGTAAACTGTGGACTTAGATACGTTTTCAAAGAACAATTTTTTAAAAAAGCTTAAGTCATAATTCTCATACAAATCTATGCTGAGTATGTGTTAAAGATTAATTAGAGAGGTGGGGTCCTAAGGCAATATAGCTGATGTCTTTATAAGAATAGGAAGGAACCCCAGGGGTACATGCACACAGAGAAAAGACAATGTGAGGTAGCAAGAGGACTGTCGTCTACAGGGCATGGAGGAAACCACCCCACTGGCACCATAATCTTGGACTTCTGGCCTCTAGAATTGTGAGAAAATAAATTTCTGTCGCTTAAGTACCCAGTGTTTGGTATTCTGTTACGGCAGTCCTAGAGAAAGATAAGAGAGAACATGCAGGAAGGCAAAGCTGGTTTCAAAGAGGATGGAAGAGATGGAGGTAAGTGATCAGTGGCAATGAGAGTACCAGGGCCCAGAAGCTGATCTGCAGGCAGGGCAGAGGAGTGGCTTGTCTTTTTTTTTTAAATAATTTTATCTATTTTTGGCTGTGCTGGGTCTCCGTTGCTATGGGGTGGCTACTCCCTAGTTGTGGTGCACGGGCTTCTCACTGCGGCGGTTTCTCTGTGGCGCACAGGCTTCAGTAGTCGTGTCTCCTGGGCTCTAAAGCACAGGCTCAGTAGTTGTGCTCACGGGCTTAGTTGCTCCGCAGCACATGGGATCCTCCTGGATCAGGGATCAAACCCATATCTCCTGCATCAGCAGATGGATTCTTTACCGCTGAGCCACCAGGGATGCCCTAGGAGTGGGTAGTCTTGACAAGACTTAGCTGGAGAGGGGCGGGGAGCAGCTGGCTGCCCACCCTTCTTTACCCTTGGCCATCACGATATTGCCCTCTCTTTCCCCTCTAACCCGATGCCGTTGTCAACCCCTCACTGCTTTCTGCAAGGATTTCGGCCCGGCTGTGCTCCTCTCTCTCCTCTGCCTTATTCAGTCAAGAGTACATAGCTCAGTTGGTAAAGAAATCTGCCTGCAATGCAGGAGACCCCGGTTCGATCCCTGGGTTGGGAAGAGCCCCTGGAGAAGGGATCGGCTATCCACTCCAGTATTCATGGATTTCCCTTGTGACTCAGCTGGTAAAGAATCTGCCTGCAATGTGGGAGACCTGGGTTCGATCCCTGGGTTGGGAAGATCCCCTGGAGAAGGGAAAGGTTACCCACTCCAGTAATCTCTCCTGGAGAATTCCATGGACTGTATAGTCCATGGGGTTGCTAAGAGTCAGACACAACTGAGCGACTTTCACTTTCACTTTCAAAGTAGGGGTAGCAATTCCATATGGACCTGTAACTGGCATCTTTGTTGCTATCCTTCCATCGGTTTTCAGAGGTGAGCTGGTTGATCAACTGAATTGAATGCATGGGTGTGTATTGGTTTTCGTTTTTTTTAATTTTTTAAAAATTTTATTGGCGTCTAGTTGACTTACAGTGTTGTGTTTCAGGCATACAGCAAAGTAAGTCAGTTATACATATACATATATCCACTCTTTTTTAATTATATTTCCATTTAGGCCATTAAGGAGTATTAAGTAGAGTTCCCTGTGTTATATAGTTGGTCTTATTAGTTATCTATTTTCTATATAGTGGTATATATATGTCAGTCCCAATCTTCCAGTCCCACAAGCATATGTGTGTATTAACGTATTTAATACCTTGGTAGGAGTTGAGGGGAAAGGGGCTTTTGTGGTCCCAGGCCCCCTCCCTGAAGGAGGAGACAGAGGATTACCTAGGAAGCCATTCTGAGATTAGCCCAGATCCCTCCGTGGGACACTATGTGCTCAGTCACTCAGTCGTGTCTGACTCTTTGCAACCCCATGGACTGTAGCCCACCAGGCTCCTCTGTCCATGGGATTCTCCAGGCAAGAATACTGGAGTGGGCTGCATTTCCTTCTGCAGGATGCCATAGGACTCTTGTTGTCCAGCGCAGGGAGCTCAGAGCCCTGGGACTGGGGTTACAATGGGGTTTCTTTTTTCTTTTTAAAGCTGCTAAAATGCGTGGTAATGTTTTTTTGGTGGGGGAGGGGACAGTGGTTCAGAACTGGTTCATCCTGAAGTGTACCATCTGTGGGGACAACTACTCCCCATTACCTGAGTATAGAACACCAGCAGGGGCAGCCTGGGCTTGAGGCTCTCTTTGGAGTGAAATGAAACTGCCTCTCCAGGAAAGGAGAATTAAGTCAGAGCGTTTGGGTGGTGCCTTTTCTCCAGGCCCTTTCAGCTCCGTCTTTGATTCCGCAATGCCTGGCTGCCTGGGTGAAAGCCATACAAACTATTAATAATATAAACAGGCTATTAATTATAGGAAGTATTGTAAATTATTAGTGAAGCATGCTGTGTGGACTGTGACTTATCCGTAAGGTTATATGCTGCTCAGGTCTGTAGGGAGGCCATGGAAGATGAGGTGTGCAGGTCAAGGGCACAGTGACCAGTCCTTGATCCATGGCACCATTTGCTGACCCCGGACAAGAAGACCCTTAAATCCTCCTGGATTTCATTTTCCTCACAAGTAAAATGGTAAGAATCATGTACTAGAATTTTTTTTAAGAAGTGAAAGTGGGGAGAAGGAAATAGCAACCCACTCCAGTATTCTTGCCTGGGAAATCCCATGGACAGAGGAGTCTGGTGGGCTACAGTCCATGAGGTCGAAAAGAGTTGGACATGACTTCGTTACTAAACGGCAGCACAGTTGCTTTATAATGTTGTGTTAGTTTCCACTGTATAGCAAACTGAATCAGCTATATATATATACACACATATCTCCCTTCTTTTTTGGATTTTCTTCCAATTTATGTCACCACAGAGCGCTGAGTAGAGTCCCCTGTATTATACAGTAGGTTCTCGTTAGTTATCTATTTTATACATAATATCTATAGTGTATATGTGTCCATCCAAACCTCCCAATTCCTTCCACCTTTCCCTTCCCCTTTTGCTATCCATACATTTGTTCTCTACATCTGTGTCTCTACTTCTGCTTTGCAAATAAAATCATCTATCAGTTCAGTTCAGTTGCTCAGTCGTGTCCCACTCTTTGCGACCCCATGAATCGCAGCACGCCAGGCCTCCCTGTCCATCACCAACTCCCGGAGTTTACTCAAACTCATGTCCATCGAGTTGGTGATGCCACCCAGCCATCTCATCCTCTGTCGTCCCCTTTTCCTCCTGTCACCCCCAATCCCTCCCAGCATCAGGGTGTTTTCCAATGAGTCAACTCTTTGCATGAGGTGGCCAAAGTATTGCAGTTTCAGCTTCAGCATCAGTCCTTCCAATGAACACCCAGGACTGATATCCTTTAGGATGGACTGGTTGGATCTCTTTGCAGTCCAAGGGACTCTCAAGAGCCTTCTCCAACACCACAGTTCAAAAGCATCAATTTTTCAGTGCTCATTTTTTTGGGCTCCAAAATCACTGCAGATGGTGATTGCAGCCATGAAATTAAAAGACGCTTACCCCATGGAAGGAAAGTTATGACCAACCTAGATAGCATGTTAAAAAGCAGAGACATTACTTTGCCAACAAGGGTCCATCAAGTCAAGGATATGGTTTTTCCAGTGGTCATGTATGGATGTGAGATTTGGACTGTGAAGAAAATCATCTGTACCACCCCGCCCCCCCAAAACAAAGTGAAAATCACATGAGCAGTGATTTTCTAGCAGGGAATTCAGGCTCATTTCTGGTAAAAATGGTGCAGCTGGGTGGCCCACTATTCACCATTGAATGAATGTTTAATGAAGCCCCACTGTATGCCAGCACTGTTCTAGGGGCTGATGATACAACAGCGAGCAAAATGAGCAGAAATCTCTTTCATCTTATATTCTATTGTGTCAAGACTGATGATAAGGGAAATAAGTTAAATGATGTGTTAGTTGGTGATAGGTGGTATGGAGAAAAATAAAGCAAGGAAGAAGGAGGGGAAGTGTAGTGGCCAGGCCCAAAGGCCCCCCAAGAATCCCCTCAGGCATTCATACTCTTGTGTTCCCTCCACAGGGTTCCACATTGTACCAGGGTTAGTCGGTGTGACCCAAAAGGATATGGCAGGAATGATGGAATGTCATGTCTGAGATTAGGTTTTAGAAGATGGTGGCTTCCTTCTTGGGCTTGATCCCTGGTCTCTCCCTCTAGGGGAAGTTGGTTGCCATCCTGTGGGGATAGTCAGGCAGCCTATGATGAGGTCTACATGTAAGGAGCTGAGGTACCCAGTCAGAAGCTGGTGAGGAAAGGGGCTTGCAACCTCACGAGAGACTCTGAACCAGAGCTTGGAGGAAGCCCTGTCTTCATGTTCTGGAGTTGAGGATGTACTTTCTGCATGGCTACCATCACTAGGCCCTGTGCTGAGTACTTTGTTAGCATTTATAATTATCTCACCTAATTCTCCTGAAAGCCTTATGTGGTATGCTATTATTACATCCATTTTACAGATCGAGGCTCAGAGGCTAATTCTTTAGTGCCCAAATCCTTCAGCTAGGACATGTCTGAGCTGGGACTCACACTTGGGTCTCTAAGCTGCCATGATATTCCTCCCCTACTTTGCTCTTTTCAGACAAGGCTTGTGATGCAACACTGATGCACTTTCCCCTTCCTTGCCCTCCAAGTCATTCCTAAATATTGACATTTATTGAGCTCTGTGATCCCAGGCCATACTTGTCCCTCTGTTTCACCTGGAATATCAAAGGGCAGCTCAAATAGTCCAAGGATGATCGTTTATCCCACTCCAGGGTCATAGTTCTGGAATCTTGTAAGAACATTTAACTGGAGATGTACCCTCTTGACAAAGTTTAAGTGCATGATGCTGGTGGTTTAGTCGCTAAGTTGTGTCCGACTCTTGGGACTCCATGGACTGTAGTCTGCAAGGTTCCTCTATCCCTGGGATTTTCTAGGCAAGAATACTGGAGTGGGTTGCCATTTAATTTTGCAGAGGATTTTCCCAACCCAGGGATCAAACCCACGTCTCCTGCAGTGCAGGCAGATTCTTTACCAACTGAGCTACCAGGAAAGTGCACGATACAATATTGTTAATTACAATCACAGCAGGTCTCTAGAACTTATTTATCTTGTGTAGCTGGCACTAGATACCTGTTGAATAGTGACTCCCCACTTCCTCCTTACAGGTCAGGTTTATCTCTAGCCTCTTTTGTCCCCTACAAAGGATACAAACTTTTTGTTTTGTGTTGTTGTTTAATTTCCAAGTCGTGTCCAATTCTTTTGCTACCTTGGGGACTATGGCTCACCAGGCTCTTCTGTCCGTGGATTTCCCAAGCAAGAATACTGGAGTGGGTTGCCATTTCCTTCTCCAGAGGGTCTTCCCAACCCAGGGATCAAACCCAAGTGTCTTTCGTTGGCAGGCAGATTCTTTCACTGCTGAACCACCAGGGAAGCCCACAAACTTCCTGCACTGCCTTCAGTCTGGAACTCCATCTCTGGTGCCATTGGTTGCCTCTTGTTTCTTACTGTTTTTATATAGTTTTCTTTTGTATGATACGTAACTAATTATTAAGATAATGAGAGATGGGATCTCTCACTTCTCAGGTCTTTGATCCACAGATTATGGGGCTTATTGGTCTTCCTGTTGGGAAAACAGATTTCTATCTAGGACACATACCCAAATGCCGTTAAGAGCCAGGCAGCCCCTGGAATCGAGCAGCAGGCCCCGTGGAGCACACAGCCCCCTTGGGCTGCCTTTCTATTTCCTGTTCCGCTGGAGACACAAAGATAAGCGCTATTTCACTTCTTTTAACACTGATGTGAAAGTCCCACAATACAAGCAGGATGATAAGCAGCAACTGTCATGGGCTCTGTGCTGTGGTGATAAGTGGGGCGGGCCAGGGAGGACTGTGGAATGCTGAGAAAATGCTTGCATAAAGTGTGGCTGCAACTCAGAATGGCTGAATAATGTCCCATGGGAATGCAGGTCTACTGTGCACAGACGTTCCAACAGACGACAGCAGTCTGGGTGACTTGGGTGTATGAAATTGACTATCTTTTTTTGTTTTTTGAAGTATTGCTGATTTACAATATTGTGTTATGTTAGTTTCAGGTGTACAACAAAGTGATTCAATTATATATGTAGTTTTTCAGATTGTTTTCCATTATAGATTATTACAAGATATTGAATATAGTTCCCTGTGCTATACAGTAAGTCCTCGTTGTTTATATTATGCATAGTAGTGTGTATCTGTTAATCCCACACTCCTAATTTATCCCCACTGCCCTTTCTCATTTGGTAACCACAGGTTTGTTTTATATGAAAATTGACTGCTTTTTTTATTATTGAAAAATAATTAAAAAATACTTTTCAGGCCAGTATAGTGCAAGTCAAACAAAACATTTGTGGGCTCATTTGGGGTCCTAAAGCTTGGCTGCACATTAGGATCACGTGGGGAGCCTTTAAAAGTGCTGATACCAAATCACACTCTGAGTCAATTAAGTCAGCCTGTTGGGAAGCAGGATGAATCATCAGTGTCTTTTTAAAATGTCCCAGGTGATTTCAAAGTGCAGTTAAGATTGAGAGCTACGAGGCCTGATGACCATCGGTGTGTGACCTCTGATTTCTAAGGGCCTGTTTTAGCAGGAGCTGTGGGTCCCTACTCTACTCGGGCTTTTTCTGTTACTTGGCAGGGTTGCCAGGTGCCAGGTGCCCTGGGCGAGGCCTCCATAGGAAGGCATCAAGTGCCCTCCTTTCGGTTTCTCTTGAGGTCTCCAACTCTGTCATGAAATGTGGGTTTTCATGGTGATGGCAGAAGCGGTTCCTGAGAAACTCACATGTTGTTTCACCTTAAATGGTAGCAAAGGCTCGTTTCATGGTGCACACTATCTGATTTAACAACTTGTCCTGGATACAAGGGCTTCCCTGGTGGCTCAGATGGTGAAGAATCCACCTGCAACTGAGATCCAGGTTCAATTCCTGGTTTGGGAAGGTCCCCTGGAGAACGGAATGGCAACCCACTCCAGTATTCTTGCCTGGAGAATTCCATGGACAGAGGAGCCTGGTAGGCTACAGTCCGTGGGGTCACAAAGAGTCAGACATGACTGAGTGTCTTACCACACACACACACCTGGGTAGAATTTCTTTCTTTTTTGTTTGTTTTTTTTCTTTTGGCCGCACTATGTAGCATGTGGGATCTTAGTTCCCAGACCAGGGATCCAGCCTGTGCCTGCCACCCTGGAAGGCAGCATCTTAACTCCTGGACTACTGGAGAAGTCCCATGGGGTGCGGTTTCTTATTCAGTCACCTGGCTACACTGTCTCTATGTTATATGATAATGACTAGACATCATGCACCTCCCGTCACCTTGCAACTATGTGACAATGCCCATTGGCACTCTCACACCTCTTAAATCTGTACCACCAATTCTTAGTCTTTGCTGAGTTCCAAGCCCATATTTTCAACAATCTATTAGACGCTTTCACTTGTAATGTCTTATAGGAACCGTGGCCTCAAAGTGATCGATCCTGAATTTATTATTATTTTCAATAAATGTGTTACTCTTTCTCTCTCCATTTGCATTTTTCTAAAGGAATTTGCTGAAAGGACACACAAGAGAAGAACTGATAAACCAGAACTAAGGAGAGGAGCCCAGGACACTTGTGGATTCAGAGCCTCGGATACACATGGACAGCCTTTCAGGACGCTGTCTTTGGATGACTCGTTCACAGCTACCTCCAGTACACATGTGTTTCTGCTCAGATTCAGATTCCTGAGCAAGATGAACTGATTGGTGTTTCTTTGGTCATGTGGCACCCTTGACTTTAACTCAGGTAGATGGAGCCTGTGGTTGAAAACCCACCAGAATCAGATAAAACAGGCTGGGTGCAGTCCTGTGGAGTGCTGTTGCTAGGAGAAGGGGAAGAACTTCTAAGGAGCGGAAAAAGGATTTTATAAAAATCATCCTCATCTTATTGATTTAAACATTATGCAGGTAGCAAGTAAGCAAATCACTTGTGAAAAACCAAATAATGAAGAGTATAGAATAATACCTTACTTCTTATCTCACTCTCACCTCCAGAGGTAAGTACTATCAGTTTATGGTATCTTTTTATAGATTTTTTTTTTGGTACATTTAGCTATTGTAAATTTATCTGTAAACTTATATGTATATACACAATAGTTTAACTATTTTAAAATGAATATGATGTACTGCCTTCACTTAATTTACAGACCTTTACCATTTTAAAACTTACAGCTCGACTTCATATCTATTTTAGCAAGTAATGCATGGTCAACATTAATTTAAGCAGTTCAGAAGTTAATAAAATGAAAAGCAAAAATTTCCTTTCTTCTAATCCACATTTTCATAAATTCCTAGTGCTATTCCCCAGAAGTAACCACTGGCAAGTCTCTTTTATATCAGAAGAAATACTGTAAGGTAAACAAGCAGGGCCTCCTAGGACTGCTCCCTGTCTATAGACCAATGTTATAATGTCAATTATCATGTTTATCAGTCCATTTCCATAAATAGAGCAAAACCAATAGTATCAATGGATGGATGATTGCCAAGATTTTTGTTATGAAATGTAGTATTTGTTAAGTTACTGTCAGTAAACTTTCTCCATCTTCTAACTTCCTGACTCCCCAAATATATCTTTTTCGTGTCACAGGGCCCAGGCCAATTTTTAAATCAACATTTTATAGATATCCTTGCTGCTTATAAATCTGACATAGAAACCGGTGTTCAAAGATCTTCATTCTGCTGGTAGGAAGGAAATAAACTAGAACTGGCTTGTCAAAATCCAGTTAGGTAAGTATCTCTCTTTGGACCAGAACATGCAGTATTACATGAACATATCTTAGGGAGAAGGACATTTGCGGGGTTTTTCTGTTTGAATTCTGGGGTAATTGTTTGTTCTGATAAAATATTTTACAGATAGAGGGGACGTTGGGTTTGACTGCTACAACCTTCTTATACCGTCGACCATCTGGAAACAGCTACATCAGCTGTAGAGAGGAGCATCAGCTGGTGTGATGGCTGGTAAGCAATTTTGGGAGCGAAAGCTTGTGTTGATTGCCATCAGCTGGGCACATGAGGCAGGGCAGTTCTTAGCTCTTCACTGAGCTGCACGCAGGACATTCTGGACACACTGTGGCCTGCTGCTCGGATCTTTTTTAATCTAATGAAAGGAATTCTGAGAATGCAAAGGGATCGCCATCCCCCTAGGCGTGCTAAGAACTCCTCTGCTTCTTGAGATCATGAGAAGCAGAAGGAAAGTGGAGAGAAGTAAAAAGTGTAATTATTCTTTTTTTTAATTTAATTAATCTATGGGTCTTTAATCAATCCGCTGGGTCTTCACTGCTGTGCACAGACTATCTCTGGTCGTGGCGTGCAGGCGTCTCTCTGCAGGGGCTTCTTTTGTTGAGGAGCACAGGCTCTAGAGCCCCCGGGCTTCAGTAGTCACAGCTGGCAGGATCTTTCGTTGTGGTATGTAGGCTCTAGAGCACACGCTCAGGCTTGGTTGCCTCTTGGCATATAGGATCTTAGTTCCCTGACCAGGGATCAAACCCTCGTTCCCTGCAGGTGGATTCTTAACCACTGCACCAACAGGGAAGTCCAGGAGTACAATTATTCTGTGCTGGCTCTGGGACAGCTAAATACCCTTGCTATGTTCTTGAGGGAATTTGGTTTTCCCTTTTGTGGAAGTTGGGCTCCTCTTGTTATCAACACTAGGTCTTTCGTCCTTCACCTCCCTTCCAATCAGACCCTCTCTGTATATGTAATAAATCCCCACTCATTGGCCCATGACTAAAACATAAGCTCAAAACTGGGCAATGCACACAGTATACACTTGCTTAACCATTTGCTGAATTAACTGAGAAGAATTCACAGTTAACGGTAGAAACCCTCTACTTGGAGTCAAGCAATTGGGAATTCCTCTTTATTTTGTTTGGTTGCAGCCTGCAGGGCTGGGTGAAAGGGTGTTGTGTTTACTTGTAGTAGCTAAAAGTGATGTAGCCAAGGGGTAAAATCAGAACCACAGGTACACAGAACTGACCATCAAACTTAAGGGCAGGATGAAGAGAAATTGGGAGGATAAATGCATATGTCTGTAGCTAGGCATTTGTGATGGGGGATACAATCTATTGTAAGGAATTGAGAGGGGCGGACAGTCAGGACTCTCTTTTGGTGGGTGTTCTGACATGGTGGCCTGAGGGAGTCCTGACGGGCCCATCACTTACATACACTGACTTCTCACAAATTTCTATGGTATGTTTTTTAATAATTCATAGAATAGATAGAAAATAAGAATACAGAACCCCTGAACAATACTGTCAACCAGCCAGACCTAATTGACATTTGTAGAACATTCTACCCAACAACAGCAGAATAAACACTCTCAAGTGCACATGGAACATCTACCAAGATGGACCATATTCTGGGCCATGAAACAAGTCTCAATAAATTTGAAAGAATTCATGTCATACAAAGTATGTTCTCTGATCACAGTGGAATTAAATTAGAATTCAACTACAGGAAAATTCTGAAAGTCCTCAAACATTTGCAAACTAAATAATACATTTTAAAGTAGCCTATGGATCAAAGAAGAAATCAAAAGGGAACAGAAAATATTTTGAAATGAATTAAAATGAAATCACTCCATATCAAAATTTATGGGATGCTACTAAAGCAATAGCTAGAAAAAAATTTATAGTACTAAGAGTCTATATTAGAAAAAATTTCAAATCAAGGACCTTAGTTTCTGCCTTAAGAAACCAAAAGAAGAGCACATTAAACCCAAAGCAAGCAGAAAAAAGAAATTAATATGCATTTTAAAATTTTTATTTTTTATTGAGATGTAATTGATATGTAACATTTTTGTTTTAGGTATCCAACGTAGTTTGATATATATTAATATTGTGAAATAATTACCACTATATGTCGATACCTATCACTCACAGAGTTACCATTTTTTCCCCTTTTGATAGAAGTTTTAAATCTTATTTCTTTGCAACTTTCAGATGTACTGTATAGTATTATAAACTGTAGTCACCATGCTGCACATTACATCCTCAGATAGTGTGATAGAGTTTATCTTATAACTGGAAGTTTATACCTTTTGACCCCCTCTACCCATTTCACTGATAGCCTGCCCTTACCCCCTTTTCCCCATCCTCTAGCAACCACCAATCTTTCTTATCTATGATTTTTTAAAATACCACATAAGGTGAGCTCATATAGTTATTTGTCTTTCTGTGTCTGACTTATTTCACTTAGCATAATGCTCTCAGGTTTCATCCACGTTGTTGCAAATGGCAGGATTTCCTTTTTTATGGCTGAATAATGTTCCTGTGTGTGTACCACATTTCCTGTATCCATTTATCCATCAATGGATACATAGGTTGTTTCCACATCTTACGATGATGATGGAATGAATACAACAGTATAGATATCTTGTCAAAATAGTGATTTTGTTTCCTTTGGGTAAAAACCCAGAAATAAGGGGCAGTGGGAGGGAAGAAAAAAAAAAAAACCCCAGAAATGAAATGGCTGGATCATATAGTAGTTTTATTTTTTATTTTTGAAGAATCTTCATTCTGTTTTCCCTAGTACCTATACCAATTTATATTCACACCACCAGTGTAAAAGCATTCCTTTTTCTCTCTTTTTATCCATATTCTCTCATGATCAGAATAATTTTGTTATTCCTATCACAATTTTATTTAAAATTTATGTGCTTCAAAAATTTTTTTCTAATTATATAAAGTATATTTTGTTAAGGTGCAAAATAATGATACTGATCAAAACACTTTTATGAAATCCTGAGTCTGTACTTGATCATTGTATCATTTTTTTTAATTGAATAAATTTAAAATGTTAACATTATATAAATTTAATCATGTTACTTTGATACATTTACATATTGTAATATGCTTTCATTGTAATAATACTTATCAGATTGCATACTTATAGTGCAATATTACTATGTTTAGTGTAATGTAATTTAAATATCTTTGGCTATATTAGTACTCATTACAAGTTTGTACCCTTAAACATCCTAAATTTTATCCCACTACCCTCTGATCCCCTGGTGGCTACTGTTTTATTTTCTCCTTTTTTTAAGTATTTGGTTTTTTTTCCACATTCCACATGTATGTGATATTTTATAATATGTACTTGTCTTTCTCTGTCTGGCCTATCTCACTTAACAAAATGTGCTCAAGGTCCATCTATGTAGTCACAAAAAGCACGATATCCTTTTTCATGGCTAAATAATACTATATTGTATATACATCTCATCTTTTTTAATCCATTCATCCACTGATGGGTATTTGGATTGTTTCCATATGTTTCACAATGGGATATTGTAAATAAGGCTGCAATACGCCAGGACGTGGACACATCTCTTGAAATTCCTTAGGGTTTTCATTTCCCTTGGGTATATTCCCAGAAGTGGAATTGCTGGATTGTGTGGTTGATCTATTTTTAATTTCTTGAGGAACTTCCATCTTGTTTTCCTTAGTGTTTAGACCAATTTATATTCCCATCAACAGTGTATAAGAGTTTCCTCTTCACCACATCTTCCCCAACAATTGTGGTCACTTGTCTTCTTCATGTTAACCATTCTACCAAGTGTGAGGTGATATCTTATAGTTGTTTTGAATTACATTTTTTGATGATAACTGATGTTGAACACCTCATGGTGTTCATGGCCATTTTGGCCTGATGGCCATTTTGATGTCCTCTTTGGAAAAATGACTATTTAGTTCTTCTGCCCAATTTTTAAATAAAATAGTTTTATTGTTTGTTATTAAGTTGTGTTAGTTCCTTATATATTTTGGATATTAACCCTTACCCAATATATGATTTGCAAAAATTTTCTCCTATTCCAAAGACTGCCTGTTCGTTTTGTTAATAGTGTCTTTGCTGTGCAAAGTTTTGCATTTGATGTGGCCCCATTTAATTTTTGCTTTTGATGTTTGTGCTTTTGGTGTCATGTTCAAAAGATCCTCATCAAGAACAGCATTGATGAGCTTCTTCCCTATATTTTCTTCCTGGAGTTTTATGGTATTTGGTCTTATGTTTAAATTTTTGATCCATTTTGAGTTAATTTCTGTGAGTTATATTAGGGGTTCAATTTCATTGTTCTGCATGTTTCTCCAGTTTTTCTAGCACCATTTGTTGAAGACCCTATTCTTTCCCCACTGGGTATTCTTGGCTCCCTTGTTGAACATTATGTGACCATACAGGCCAGGATTAAATTCTGAGCTCTTTATTCTGTTCATGGGTCTATCTGACTACTTTAGTGTCAGTGTATCTTATACTGTTTTATTATTATGACTTTGCAGTGTGGTTTGTGGTTTTATTTTTTTTTTCTCAGCAGTGCTCTGGTTATTCAAGGTCTTTGTGGTTCCACACAATTTAGGATTGTCTCTTCTGTGTCTGTGAAGAATGCCTTTGCTTTTGATGGGGTTTGTGTTGGAGCTGTAGATGGCTTTGGTAGTATGGCTATTTTAACAATATTAATTCTGCTGTCTATGAATAGGGGTTCCATTTTTTATATATCCTCACCAGTATGTATCATCGTTTGTCTTTTTGAGACTAGCCATTCTAAGATATGAGGTGATACTTCATTGTAGTTTTGATTTTCATTTTCCTGGTTACTGATATTTGTGCACATTTTCATGTACCTGTTGGCCATTTGTATATCTTCATAAAAGTATTTATTTGGTTCTTCCATCCATTTTTAAAATCAGATTTTTAAAAATTCAATTATAGAGTTCATTATTTATTTTGGTTATTAATCCCTTAAGATATGTGATTTGCAAATATCTTCTCACATTCTGTATGTTGCTTTTTCGTGCTATTAATGGTTTCCTTTGCTCTACAGAAGCTTTTCATTTTTATTATTTTAATTGAGATTATGTAAATTTAAGGTATAAAAAATGTTGACTTGGTACAATGGTAATTATATTGCAATACATAAATTTAATATTAACTAACACCTTTATTATATCACATAATTATCTTTTCTGTGGTGAATATACTTAAGATCTAGTCTCTTATCAAGTTTGATATCTATAATATATTATTATCTTAATATCATTGTTTATAATCACTGTATTGTACATTAGATCTCCAGGATTTATTTATATACAAGTTTGTACACCTAAATAACATCTCTCCTTTCCCCTGACACCACCCCACCCCCACCCCCCCAGCCACTGGTAAGCATCATTCTATGATGTTTTTTCAAGTTTGGCTTTAAAATGTATATATAATTGTCTGTGCTGGGCTTATTTGCAGCATGCAGCATCTTCGATTTTTAACTGTGTCACATGGGCATGCAGGATCTAATTCAACGACCAGGGATTGAACCCTGGCCCCCTGCATTGGGAGTTCAGAGTCAGCCCCTGGACCACCAGTTTAGCTTTTTTTAGATTCCGCATGCTAGTGATATATCATACAGTATTTGTATTTCTCTGACTTATTTCACTTAGCATAATTATGTGCATAATTAGAGATGATCATATGATTTTTTTCTTTGATTCTATTATTGTGATGTATCTCATTGACTTTGTGCATGTTGAACCATCTTTGCATCCCATGGATAAATCCGTCTTGATCATTGTGTATAATCCTTTTAATATGCCACTGAATTCAGTTTGTTAGTATTTTGTTGAGACTTTGCATCTATATTCACCATGGATATCGGCCTGTAGTTTTCTGGTAGTGTCCTTTGCTGGCTTTAGTATTAGAATGATGCTTACCTCCTTAACTGAGTTTGGGAGTATTTCCACCTCATTGATTTTGTGGGGAGAGTTTGAAAGTATTAGGATTAATTTTAAATGTCGGTAAAATATGCCAGTGAAGCCATCTGGACCTGGGCTTTTCTTCATTGTGAAATTCTTGATTACTGATTCAGTCTCCTTGCTAGTAATTGATCTGTTACATAGTTGTTAATTAGTTGTTTTTTCCTTCCTGCATTTTATTTATTTTTGCTTTAATCTCTATTATTTATTGCCTTCTGTTAACTTTGGGCTTAATTTGTATTTTTTCTAGTTCCTTAAGGTGTAATTAGGTTGTTTGGGATCTTGTTCCTTCATGTGGATGTTTATTGGTATAATTTTTTTCTCCTTCAACTGTTTTGGCTACATATGTAAGTTTTGTTTTTCCATGTTTATTTACCTCGATACTTATATATTTTCCCTTTAATTACTTCTTTGATTAATTTGTTGTTCAGGAAAAGTTCTTTAATTCCCAGGTATTCACGGATCTTCCAGTTGTACTCTTGCTTGTGATATCTAGTTTTATATTTTTGTGATCAGAGAAGATACTTTGTATGGTTTCAGTCTTCCTGAATTTGCTAAGGCTTCTTTTGTGGCCTAAAATATGGTCTCTATCTTATAAAATGTCTCAAATGAGCTTGACATGAATGTGTATTTTGCTGTCATCAGAATGTTCTATGTAAGTGTGTTAAGGTCATTAGTCTGTAGTCCTGAAATTCACTATTTCATTATTGATTTTCTGTCTGGATGATGTATTCATTGTTGAAAGTGGGGTATTAAAGTCCCCAATTATTATTGTACTGCTGCTTATTTCTACTTTTAGCTCTGTTAATTTTTGCTTTATCTATTTGGGTGCTCCTATGTTGGATACACATAGTTTATAATTGTTAAATCTTCTTGATGAATTGGCACCTTTATCATCATACAGTGACCATCTTTGTCTCTTTCCCATTTTTTAAAGCCTATTTTGTCTAATATAAGTATACCTAGCAACCTCTGTTTTTATTTGGGATGGTTACCATTTATTTGCAATATCTTTTTTTTATCCCTTCATTCTCAGTTTATTTATATCTTTAAGGTTAAAGTGAGTCTGTTGTTGGCAGTGTATCACTGAATCTTGTTTTTTGTTTCTGTGTTTATATACATTCAGACATTTTATGTCTTTTGAGTTTAAACCATTTACATTTCAAGTAAATGTAAAAATTATTAATACTATTGTCATTTTGTTAATTGTTCACTTGTTATTTTGTAAATCCATGTTTTCTTAGTTACTTATTCTGCTTTTTTAAAAAATACATTTTGAGGTCTTTTGGTGTCAGTTTGCTTGTACTTCTTTATTACGTTCTTTTGTGTAATTATTACAGATTTTTCCCTTGTTATCATGAAACTTGCATAGAATATCTTAAAATTATCCTATTTTCCTATATCCTGTTTTAAACTGATAAAAACTTCACTTGAATAGAGTTCCTAAACTTTACAGTTTTATTTCTCCCCATCACATTTCAGTCATTAATATGATGTATTTTTTGTATTGTATGCTGCTGCTGCTGCTAAGTCGCTTCAGTCGTGTTTGACTCTATGCAACCCCATAGACAGCAGCTCACCAGGCTTCCCCGTCCCTGGGATTCTCCAGGCAAGAACACTGGAGTGGTTGCCATTTCCTTCTCCAATGCATGAAAGTGAAAAGTGAAAGTGAAGTCGCTCAGTCATGCCCAACACTTAGTGACCCCCACGGACTGCAGCCCACCAGGCTCCTCTGTCCATGGTATTTTCCAGGCAAGAGTACTGGAGTGGGGTGCCATCGCCTTCTCCTTTGTATTGTATAGTAATTACAAATTGTTGTAGCTGTGGTCATCTTTACATTTGTTTTTAACTTTTAAATTAGAGTAGTAAATGAATTATACACCACCATTACCATATAATCTAACTTTGACTATATATTTGCTGTACCAGTGAGTTTTAGGCTGCTTAAATTTTTATGGTGTTAATTTGTCAGTTTAACTTCCATTCAAAAAAGTCCCTTTAGCTTTTCTTGTAAGACAGGTATAATGAGGATAATATCCCTCAACTTTTTTTTATCTGGGAAGTCTTTATATCCCCTTCATTTCTGAAGGACAGTTTTACTGGGTATAGATTTTTGTTGTTGACAGTTTTTTTCTTCATTTTGAATATGCCATCCCACTATCTCCTAGTCAGAAAAGCTTTTGTGGAGAAATCTGCCAGTAGTCTTATTGGGATTCCCTTGTATGTAACTTCTCTCTTCAAAATTCTTTCATTGTCTTTGATTTTTAAAAATGGAAGCATAGTTGCTTCAAACTTTAGAGTTGGTTTCAGGTGTACAACATAGCAATTCAATATTTTAGCAGGTTATATTCTGTTAAAAGTTACTACAGTTAATGGGCTAATTTTATTACAGATAATTTCCTGTGCTACACAGAAAATCCTTTTTACTTATTATTTTATAAATAGCATTTTGTATCTAATTATCTCCTATGTGTAGTTTGTCCCTCCCCACTCTTTGATAACCACAGTTTGTCTTCTATGTCTGTGAGTCTGTTTTGTATATACATTCGTGTTATTTTTTAGATACCACATATAAAGAATATCATATAGTATTTGTCTTTTTCTATATAATTAATTTCACTAAGCCTAGTCTCTAGTTTCTTTCATGTTGCCACAAATGGCAGTACTTCATCCTCTTTAATGGCACACACACACACACACACACACCCCCACACACACCCACACCCACACACCCACCCCTGGTAGCTCAGTTGGTGAAGAATCCACCTGCAATGCAGCAGACCCTGGTTTGATTCCTGGGTCAGGAAGATCCACTGGAGAAGGGATAGGCTACCCACTCCAGTATTCTTGGGCTTCCCTGGTGGCTCAGCTGGTAAAGAATCTGCCTGCAATGCGGGAGACCTGGCTTTGATCCCTGGGTTTGGAAGATGCCCTAGAGAAGGGAAAGGCTACCCACTCCAGTATTCTGGCCTGGAGAATTCCATGGACTGTATAGTCCATGGGGTCTCAATGTGTCAGAGATGACTGAGCGACTTTCACTTTCACTATATATATAAAATCTCACACATCTTTTGAACCCAATCATATGTTGATAGGTCCTTGGGGTGCTTTCATAGCTTGGCTATTGTAAATAATGCTTCTATGAACATTGGGATGCATGCATTATTAGGGGAGGCATGTTTTTGATTTTCTGAAGATACACTCAGGACTGGAGTTGCTGGGTCATATAGTAATTCAATTTTTAGTTTTCTGAGGAACTCCATACTGTTTTCTTTTTAATATTTTTTGTTTTTTAATGAATTTATATTCTTGATTGCACTGGGTTTTTGCTGTAAGCAGGCTTTATCTAGTTGTGGGTGGAGGCTACTCTTTGTTGTGGGGCATGGGCTTCTCATTGTGGGGCCTTCTCTTGTTGTGAAGTACAGGTCCTAGGCACACAGGCTTCAGTTGCAGCATGCGGCCTCAGTAGTGGTGCATGGTTTAGATGCTCTGTAGCATGTGGAACCTTTCTGGGCCAGGGATTGAACCTGTGTCCTCTGCCTTGGCATATGGATTCCTATCCCCTGTAAAACCAGGAAAGCCCCATACTGTTTTCCATAGTGGCTGCACCAATTTACATTCCCAATAGTAGTGTTCAAGAGTTCCCTTTTCTTCACATCTCTGCCAACATTTGTTATTTTAGACTTTTTGATACAGTCATTCTAATAGGTGTGAGATGGCATCTTGTTTCAAATTGCATTTCTCTAATAATTAGTGATGTTGAGCATCTTTTCATGTGCTTATTAGCCAACTGTATGTCTTCCTTAGAAAAATGTCTATTCAGTTCTTCTGTTCATCTTTTGATTGGATTGGTTTTTTTTTTTTTTTGATACTGAGTTATATGAGTTGTCTATCTCTATCTTGGATTAAAACCTTGTTAGTTGCATTGTTTGAAAATATATCCCCCCATTTCTTAGGTTGTCCTTTCATCTTGTCATTTGTCTCCTTTGCTATGCAAAAGCCTTTAAGTTCAGTTCAGTCCTATTTGTTTATTTTTGCTTTTGTTTCTTTTGCTGTGGGGGAGAAATCCAAGAAAATATTGCTATGATTTATGTTGAGTGCTTCATATATGTTCTTTTCTAGGAGTTTTATGGTTTCATGTCTTATATTTTAGTCTTTTAAACCATTTTGAGTTTGTTTTTGTATATGGTATGAAGGGATTTGCTAATTTCATTGTTTTACATGAGGTTGTCCAGTTTTCCTAGCACTATTTGTTGAAGAGAGTATCTTTTTTTGATTGTATATTCTTGCCTCCATGGTCATAGATTAATTGACTGTAGGTGGAGTGGATTTATTCTTGGGCTCTCTATCCTGTTCCATTGATCTATGAGTCTTTTCTATGCCAGTACCATGCTGTTTTGATTACTGTAACTTTGTAGTATAGTCTGAAGTTTGGGAGGGTTATACCTCTAGCTTTATTTCTTTTCTTCCTGCAAGATTGCTTTGGCAGTTTGGGGTCTTTTATGGGTCCATATAAGTTTTAGGATTATTTGTTCTAGGTCAGTGAAAAATGACATGGGTAATTTGATAGGGATTGCATTAAGTCTGTAAGGTAGTATGGCCATTTAAAAAATATTAATTCTTCCCATCCAAGAATATGGAACACATTTCCATTGTTTGAATCATTTTCACTTTTTTAATTAATATTTTATAGTTCTCAGTGTATAAGTATTTCACTTCATTGGTCAGGAGTTTGTTCCTAAGTGTTTTATTTTGGGGCTTGCAATTTTGAAAGTATTGCTTTATTTGCTTTGTTGTTTATTTGTTTAACTTGGCTGAACTAATCTTGATAAGTCTATTTCTCCACAGTGTGTAGCCTCTTATGTTCCTGCTCAGATTTTCTCTCTTTTTTAAAAGTACATATTTGTTTATTTTTGTATGTGCTGGGTCTTTGTTGCTACTTGGGCTTTTCTCTAGTTGCAGTGGGGGCTGCTCTTCATTGCAGTGTATGGGCTTCTCATTGCAGTGGCTTCTTGTGTTGTGGAGCATGTGCCCTAGGGTGTGCAGGCTTCAGTAGTTGTGGTGCATGGGTTCAACAGCTGCAGTTCCTGGACTCTAGAGCACAGGCTCAATAGTTGTGGTACACAGGCTTAGTTGTTCTGCAGCATGTGGGATCTTCTGGACTAGGGATCAAACGTATGTGTCCTTCATTGGCAGGCAGATTCTTTACTGCTGAGCCACCAGGGAAGCTTTGAAAGGTATTGTTTTTTACATGCCCTTTCTAATATTTCATTGTTTGTATGAAGAAATGCAACCATTTTCTGTATATTAATCTTGTTTCCTGCTACTTTGCTGAATTCATGTATCAGTTCTAGTATTTTTTGTGTGGAGTATTTATGGTTTTCTATGTATGGAATCACATCATCTGCGTATAATGATGTTTTCATGTCTTCCCTTCCAATTTGGATACCTTTTATTTCCTTTCTTTATCTGATTGCTGTGGCTAGGACTTTCAAAACTATGTTGAATAGAAGAGGTGAGAGTGGGCATCCTAGTCTTGTTCCATATTTAGAGGGAAGGCTTTCAGCCTCTCACTCTTGAGTATTATATTGGCTGTGTTTGTCATAAATGGCTTTTTATTATGTTGAGATATATTCCTTTTATACCCACTTTGGTAAGAATTTTTGTCCTGAATGGATATTGAATTTTGTCAAATGTTTTTTCTGCCTCTATTGAGATGATCATGTATTTTTGTCTTTTCTTTTGTTTATGTGGTGATTGATCGATTTTGCATATGTTGAACCATTCTTGTCAAGTTCTGATGAATCCCATTTGGTTGTGGTGCATGCTCTTTTTTTAATCTGTTGTTGGGTTCAGTTTGCTAATATTTTGTTCAGAATTTTTGTACTTGCATTCATCAAAGATATTGGTCTATAATTTTCTTTTTTGGTTGTATCTTTGTCTGGTTTTGGTATCAGGGTGATAGTGATTTTATAAAATGTCTTTTGGAGTGCTTTCTCCTCTTCAGTTTTTGGGAAGAGTTTGAGAAGGGTTGGTATAAGTTTTTCTTTGTGTATTTGGTAGAAATCTCCTGTGAAGCTATCTGGGCCTGGACTTTTATTTATGGGGAGTTTTAAAATTACAGATTCTATTTCACCTCTAATGATCCATATATTCAAATTATCTGTTTCTTTTTGATTGAATTTTGGTGGGCTGTATGTTTCTAGAAACTTGTCTACTTCTTCTATGTTGTCAAATTTGTTGGCAAATAATTGTTTGTAGTATTCCCTTATGCTTTTTCGTATTTCCACAGAATTGGTTGTTGTGTCTCTTTTTTTCATTTCTTATTTTGTTTATTTGGGTTCTCTCTCCTTCCTTCTTGGTGAGCCTGGCCAGAAGTTTGTCAGTATTGTTTACCCTTTTAAAGAACTAGCTCTTGATTTTATTGATTTTTTTTTATATTTAAAAAAAATCTCCATTTTATTTATTTACTTTCTGATCTTTATTATTTTCCTCCTTCTGCTGACTTTAGATTTTATTTGTTCTTCCTTTTATAATTTTTTTAAATTGTATATTAGGTTGTTTATAAGAGATTTTTCTTCTTTTTTGAAGAAAATCTGTATTGTTATGAACTTTATCTAATAAGTGCTTTTATTTATTTTTTATTTTTTTAATAAGTGCTTTTATTGACTTCCATGGATTTTGTATGGTTGTGTTTTCATTGCTGTTTGTCTCAAGGTATTTTTATTTTTTAACCAAAGGGCATCCTTTTATTACATTTATGATAACTGCATGGAGATAGAGATTTCAGGAAGTTTCCAGTTCAAAAACCTCAGGCTCTCACCCAATATAACAAAGTATGTGTGTTACTTGCTCAGTCGTGTCCAACTCTTTGCAACACCATGGACGGTAGCCTTCCAGGCTTCTCTATCCATGGGATTTCCCAGGCGATACTACTGCAGTGGGTTGTCATTCCCTTCTCCATCAAGGTATTCTTAAATTTCCTCTTTGATTTCATTGTTGAGTCATTGGTTTTTTGATAGCATGTTGTTTAATCTCCATGTAGTAATTTTATTTTTCCTCGTTTCTTTTTCTGTGTCTGATTTCTAGCTTCACGCTGATATGTCAGAAAAGATGCTTGAGATAATTTCTATACTCTTAAATTTGTTGAGTCTTATTTTATGCCCTAGTATGTGGTCAGTCCTAGAGACTTTATCATGTGTGCTTGAAAAGAATGTGTGTTCTGTTTTGTTTTTTTTTTGATGTAATGTCCTGAAAATATCAATTAAGTTTAACTGTTTTATTGTATCATTTAGGATCTCCGTTGCCTTGCATAGGAAAAAAGGCTGTAATGGAGAGTCCCACTGCTCCCCTTGCACACTGTTCACCCAATTGTGCCTGACCTCTAAGGAGGCCCAAGCTTCCTCTGCATACACCCGCAGTTGTGGTCACACCAGAGTCCAGCTACTTCAGGCTCTTTCTGTGCATCCTGCTCCAGTTCTCTCCCTGGGTCTGATTTTCAAAGCCTGAGCTTCTACACCCAGCCCCTGCCCACACTAGTGAATGTACGTCTTAAGCTGGAGCGTGCAGAGTGGTGGCGCTGACCGTCTATGCAGGTTTCTCTTCGTTCTAGCTGCTGCAAACCGGTTGCTATGTTCTTCTCTGAGGTTCCAAAGTTCTCCATCTGTCCTGGCTGAGTCCCCGCTTGTCAGGGGATTTCCCAGCGTCCAGGAGTCTTTCCTCTTTCACAGTTCCCTCCCAGGGGCACAGGCCCCATCCTGATTCCTTTCTTGCTTTTTTCCTTTTGTCCTACCTGGTTACATGGAAATTTTCTTGCCCTTTCAGAGGTCTGAGGTCTTCTGTCAGCATTCAGTAGCTATTCTGTGAGAGCAGTTTCACATGTAGATATATTTTTGATGTATTGGTGGGAGGAAGTGAGCTCCTGTCCTACTACTCTGCCGTCTTGATTGTTCCCCCAGTCAGTCTCCAATACAAAGATCCTGAGTGGTGCAGGTGCAGTCTGGCCATGGTATGGCTGCTGGGTGTGGGCTGAAATTATCTATTTTTGATTGGTTTACTTTTCTACTTTCATGTTAAAATGATCTGTTTATAGGGATATTCTCTCTTAGCATTTTTATTACCACATTTTTGAACTCAGTGTCTGGTAATTAACTGTTTTATTTATTTTTTTCAGGGGTTTTCTCTTGCTCCTTCAACTGGGAGTAGTTCCTCTCCCTTTATTCTTTTTAAAAAACAAAAAGACAAAACAAAAGTTTGTTTTAGGAAAATAAAACAAAATCTCTGTTTCTGTGGATTTGGATGAAACAGTTAACTATCGTGGCCTTAAGGGCTGCTTTTATGTGGGAGGATCGTATCCCTGTATGTTGGCTTCCCTTTGTGGCTCAGTTGGTAAAGAACCTGCCTGCAATGCCGGAGACCTGGGTTCAGTTGTGTGTCCAGTATTTGGTGTGAGGGCTGGATTTGATGTGGACACCAGCCACGTCTTTCCTCAAGGTGTGCTGACCACGGTCATTTTGGTAGGGGGTGTGGTTGGTGTTGGTAGAAGCCTATGCAGGATGTGAGGCAGGCGTTCCTTCTCTGCATGGGTGTTGCTGCCCTGTCAGGGATGAGGTCTGCTCCCCAGATGCTAGAGCCTGGGGAGGGGTATCAGATTTATCCAGATTCTGTTCTCTTTGAGTGTGTGTTATTCCTTCTCCCTGCACTGGGGCCTTTAGCCCAAAAGAGAGGAGTGCTGAAGTCAGCAAGGCTGGTGTACTCGAAGAGGTCTGATGTGCATAGGCATCTGTGGTTCCATTTAGATGCAGCCCAAGGTCACACCCTTTCCCCTGTTGTGGGCATCGAAAATCTAGTGCAAGGCTATGGTGTGGAGTGGGCAAGCCCAGAACATTTGCTGTACTGGGGCCAGGGTTTGGGGTTTGTGGTTATAGGAATTGAAGTGGTTGTATTGGTCTCAAAGTTCTGGGCTGCTTCTGGAGCACTGTTTGAGCAAGTGCCAAGAGAAGCTGCTGCTGCCCCACCTGGATCACACCCCAGGCTTCTCGGTTGCTCCTGTGTCCCTAGATTGAGTCTTCTTCCATGACCTAGAAGCCCTAGATCCAGTGTCAAGCAGTGGTGTGGGAGTGTGCACTTGGCTGGGAGTGGGGACTGTGGTGTGTTGGTCACAGGGGCTTGGACTGTGTTGCCGCCAGAGATCTGGTCTAACTCAGTGGTGCTATTTGACTTTGCACCAACAGTGGCCACCACTGCCTCACCTGGAGTACTCCGCAGGTCCCTTGGCCATCTCTGTGTTGCTCAATCAAGTCTTTTTTGAGAACATGGCTTCCCTAGATCCCATGCCAAGCTCTGGTGTAGAGTGAGAAGGGCCAGGATGTTTGTTCAGCTTGGACTGGGGAGCATGAGGAGGTGGCAGCTAGTGCAGAGCTCTCAGCCCTGACGGTTGCCAAACCAGCACCTATGCGCTCCTCATGAGTAGAGTGTCAGCTTCCCCAGCCTTTCTATTTGTCCTAGTGGTTCTCCAAGCGGGTGGCTTGTCTCTTTCATGTAGGATTCCAGGACTAGGAATTGTTTGTGTGTTCATTCCCCAGGGTAAGAGTCCACCCATCTCATCTTTCTTTTCCTCTTAGACGCCTCCCAGGTGTCCTGACCTAATGCTTTTTTCCCCATTCTCTATAGCTATGCAGGAATCTTTCTTGTAGACTTGGTTCTACAGGAGTTCTGCCACTTTCCAGTTAGTTTTCCAAGAGAATTGTTCTACATGTAGATGCATTTTTTATGTATTTTTTGGTGGGGGGTGAGCTCCATATTCTCTTACTCTGCCATCTTGATCCTCCTGCCAGAGAGTTTCTTCATCTTTGTCTTTTGACAATCTGATTACAATGTGTCTTGGTGCATCCCTATTCCAGTTCAAGTTCAATCTATTTGGGATCCTTTGGGCTTCATGGATTTGGATGTTCATTTCTTTCCCCAGGTTTGGGACGTTACTGAAGTTTGTTACTGCTTTTAAATATACTTTCTGTCCCATTCTTGTTCTTCTTCTTCCAAGATTCTTATAATACCACTATTATTTCTTAAAGTGTTTTCCATAGGTTTTTTTTGGTAAAGAATTTTTATTGGAGTATAGCTGCTTTACAATGTTAGTTTCTGCTGTATAGCAAAGTGAATCAGCCGTATATATACACATATCCCCTCTGGATTTCCTTCCCATTTACGTCACCATGAACATGCTAGCAATTTTGGAAAACTCAGCAGTGGCCACAGGACTGGAAAAGGTCAGTTTTCATTCCAATCCCTAAGAAAGGCAATGCCAAAGAATGCTCAAACTACCGCACAATTGCACTCATCTCACACTCTAGCAAAGTAATGCTCAAAATTCTCCAAGCAGGCTTCAACAGTACACGAACCGTGAACATCAGATGTTTAAGCTGGGTTTAGAAAAGGCAGAGGAACCAGAGATCAAATTGCCAACATTTGTTGGATCATTGAAAAAGCAAGAAAGTTCCAGAAAAATATCTACTTCTGCTTTATTGACTATGCCAAAGCCTTTGACTGTGTGGATCACAACAAACTGTGGAAAATTCTGAAAGAGATGGGAATACCAGACCACTTTACCTGCCTCCTGAGTAATCTGTATGCAGGTCCAGAAGCAACAGTTAGAACTGGACATGAAAAAACAGACTGGTTCCAAATTGGGAAAGGAGTACATCAAGGCTGTATATTGTCACCGTACTTATTTAACTTATATGCAGAGTACATCATGAGAAACGCTGGGTTGGATGAAGCACAAGCTGGAATCAAGATTGTGAGGAGAAATATCAATAACCTCAGATATGCAGATGACACTACCCTTATGACAAAAAGCAAAGAACTAAAGAGCCTCTTGATAAAAGTGAAAGAGGGGAGTGAAAAAGTTGGTTTAAAACTCAGCATTCAGAAAACTAAGATCATGGCATCTGGTCCCATTACTTCATGGCAGATAGATGGGGAAACAATGAAATAGTGACATACTTTATTTTGGGGGGCTCCAAAATCACTGCAGATGGTGACTGCAGCCATGAAATTAAAAGATACTTGCTCCTTGGAAGAAAATCTATGACTAACCTTGACAGCATATTAAAAAGCAGAGACATTACTTTGCCAGCAAAGGTCCGTCTAGTCAATGCTATGGTTTTTTCTAGTAGTCATGTATGGATGAGAGAGTTGGACTATAAAGAAAGCTGAGTGCCAAAGAAATGATGCTTTTGAACTGTGGTGTTGGAGAAGACTCTTGAGAGTCCCTTGGACTGCAAGGAGATCCAACCAGTTCATCCTAAAGGAAATCAGTCCTGAATATTCATTGGAAGGACTGATGCTGAAGCTGAAACTCCAAAACTTTGGCCACCTGATGCGAAGAACTGACTCATTGGAAAAGACCCTAATGCTGGGAAAGATTGAGGGCAGGAGGAGAAGGGGACGACAGAGGATGAAATGGTTGGATGGCATTGCCGACTTAATGGACATGAGTTTAAGTAAGCTTGGTGAGTTGGTGATGGACAGGGAGGCCTGGCGTGCTGCAGTCCACGGGGTCACAAAGAGTTGGACATGACTGAGCGACTGAACTGAACTGAACTGAACATTCAGTAGAGTTCCCTGTGCTATATATAGTAGTTTCTCATTAGTTATCTATTTTATACATAGTAGTATATAAAAAAAGGAAGTTGCACAGTTGTGTCCAATTCTTTGCCATCCCATGGACTATAGCCTGCCTGGCTTCTCTGTCCATAGAATTCTTCAGGCCAAAGTACTGGAGTGGGTTGCTATTTCCTTCTCCAGGGGATCTTTCCAACCCAGGAATTGAACCCAAGTCTCCTGCATTGCAGGCAGATTCTTTACCAACTGAGCCACTAGGGAACCCAGTGTATATATGTCAGTCCCAATCTCCCAACGTATCCCATCCTCCCTTTTCTCTTTACTCTTCATTCTTTTTTGTTTTGCCCCTCTCATTGATAATTTCAAATATACTATCTTCTAGGTCATTAATTCTCACCTACACGTAGCTGAGTGTGTGTGTGTGTGTGTTTTTTTTTTAATGATTTTTTAAAAAATATTTATTCCTGGCTGAGCTGGGTCTTTATTGCTGCAAACAGGCTTTCTCTAGTTGTGGCGGCAAGAAACTCTAGTTGCAGTACACGGGCTTCTCATTGCGGTGGCTTCTCTTGGTAGAGCGAGCAGGCCCTAGGGTGCAGTGGGCTTCAGCAGCTGCAGCACATGGGCTCGATAGAGACACGTGGCTCTCGGGCTCCAGAGCACAGGCTCAGTAATTGTGGCACGCTGGATTAGTTGCCTCACAGCATGTGGAATCTTCCCAGGGATCAGACCCATGTCCCCTGCCTGGAAGGTGGATTCTTAACCACTGGACCCCCAGGGAAGTATGGTTGAGTCTGCTTTTGAAGCTCTCTATGTATCTTCACCTTTGCCAATGTATTATCTTCTTTTCTATTTTCATGTTACCAGTTACTGTAGTCTTTTCATTTCAGTCTGAAGAACTCCTATAGCATCTCCTGCCCAGCAGGTCTCGCAGTGACTCTCTCAGCTTTTGTTTGTATGAGAAAATCTATTTCTCCTTCATATCTAAGGAATAACTTTGCCAAATAGAGTATTTTTGGCTGGCATTGTTTTCTTTCAACACTTTGAATATATTATTTCATTCTCTCCTGGCTTGTAAGATTTCTGCTGAGAGATTTGTTGATAGCCTAATGGGGATTTTGTGTGTTAGTACTCTTCCTACCCCACCCCGCCCCTGACTGCCACTAGAGTTCTTTTTTGTTTTTGATAGTTTCATTAAGGTGTGTCTTGGAGAAAGTCTTTGGCATTAAGGTAACAGGGTGATTTATTATCTTTATGAACTTGTGTGTTCCCAGGTTTCTGAGTTCCCAGCTACTATTCTTTAAGGAAACTATCTATACATGCTTTCCTCTCTTCTTCTGAGACCCCACTTATTCTGATTTATTTTGGACAGATTCCCATAGATTATGCAGACTTTTTTCAATGAGTGCTGTTCTTTTTCTGTTTTATATTATATCAAACTTATTTATCCTCTGAGTCACTTATTTCGTCTTCCATCTGCTTTACTTCAGATGCTCTCTACTGTATTTTGTATCTCATTCACTAAATTATGCAACTCCACAATTTCTGTTTGGTTCCTTTTTAAACACTTCTCTCTCTTTGGTAAAGAACTCATTTTGATATATATATATATATATATATTTTTTTTTTTTTGAGACTTTACTGAGTTGTCATTCTGAGATTTCTTATAGCACACTGAATTTCTTCAAAACAGCTATTTGGAATTCTTTATCAGCTAGATTATGATTGTTCCTTTGAGCTTTGTTGTTGCAGAATGATTGATATCTTGGGGGGCAAAACATTTATTTTATTTTATGTCCTTTGCTGTTTTCAGATTTGAAGTAGCAGACGCCTCCTTAGGTCTTTATTGGTTGCCTTCAGATAGGGTACTGTTCATTGGCAGTGTTATACCTGGTGTTTCCTCTGCTTTTGATTGGGTAGACTTGCCCCACTCTTCTTGCTCCCTCTTGTGGCAGAATTGTTATGTATCACCAGGCTGCCTGAAGAAAACCTCTTTCATTTTCCAGGAGATGGCACGGTAACTCTAGCTTGTTTTCTCACTAGCCCACAGACCCTTGTCAGTTTTTCTGAGAGTACTCCAATTACTGGACCTACTCTCATGGCCTCACTTGGGAGGATGCACAAGGATCTGACAACAGAGTGGGTAGAGGTATAGGCTTAGCACTTAGGGTGTTGGGAATACCATGGACCAAGTGGGGAAATCTTCAGGTTGCGGTACTCCCAGAGCTCCCAGATTTCATGCTGAAGTTCTGAAGCAGAAGGAGGAACTATGTCCCCTTGACATTCTTCTCAGTTTCTTAAACTTCGTCCTTACTCCCTCCAGTTATGGAGGTCCCACCTCAGAACTCTGTTACTGGAGAGAAAAGGTTTCTCCATCCATGACCCACAGAACTGAGATAGCTGAGCATGCATTGACCACTTTGCACCTCCATCATAGGAGAGGTCTCCATTATTGGCAGACAGTTATCCCTATATGGTGTTGCTGTTGAGGAGGACGGTTTGGCAGAGGTGCTTCTCCTCTCCATTATGTTCACATTTGTAACCTTCACAGTCCAGCTGTGGTTGTTCAGTTGCTAAGTCTTGTCCGACTCTTTGGGACCCCATGGACTGCAACATTCCATGGTCCCTTGTCCTCCACTATCTCCTAGAGTTTGCTCAAATTCATGTCTGTTGAGTCGCTGATATTATCTAATCATCTCATCCTCTGCCACCCCCTTCTCCTTTTGTCTTTGATCTTTCCCAGCATCAGGGTATTTTCCAATGAGTTGGCTCTTCACATCAGGTAGCCAAAGTATTGGAGTTTCAGCTTCAGTATCAGTCCTTCCAGTGAACATTCAGGGTTGATTTCGTTTAGGATTGACTGGTTTGATCTACTTACAGTCCAAGGGACTCTCAAGAGTCTTCTGCAGCACCACAATTGGAAAGCATCAATTCCTCAGTGCTCAGCTTTCTTTATGGTCCAACTCTCACATTTGTATGCGACTTCCCTGGTGGCTCAGATGGTAAAGCGTCTGCCTACAATGCGGGAAACCTGGGTTCGATCCCTGGGTCGGGAAGATCCTCTGGAGAAGGAAATGGTAACTCACTCTAGTACTCTTGCCTGGAAAATCCCACAGATGGAGGAACATGGTATGCTACAGTCCATGGGGTCGCAAAGAGTCAGACACGACTGAGTGACTTCACTTTCACTGGAAAAACCATCTCTTTGACTCTGCAGACCTTTGCTGGGAAAGTGATGTCTCTGCTTTTTAATATACTGTCTAGTTTTGTCATAGCTTTTCTTTCAAGGAGCAAGCATCTTTTAATTTCATGGCTGCCGTCACCATCAACAGTGAGTTTGGAGCCCAAGATAATAAAATCTGTCACTGCTTCCACTTTTTCCCCTTTTGTTTGCCATCAAGTGATAGGACCAGATGCCATAATTTTAGTTTTCTTTTCTCATATTGAGTTTTAAGCCAGCCTTTTCACTCTTCTCTTTCACCTTCATCAAGAGGCTCTTTAGTTCCTCTTTACTTTCTGCCATTAGCGTGATATGATCTGTGTATGTGAGGTTGTTGGTATTTCTTCTTGCAATCTTTATTTCAGGTTGTGATTCATCCAGGTTGGCATTTCGCATGATGTACTGTGCATATAACTTAAACAGGGTAACAATATACATCCTTGTTATACTCCTTTCCCAATTTTGAACCAGTCTGTTGTTCCATGTCCGGTTCTGTTGCTTCTTGACACGCATACAGGTTTCTCAGGAGACAGGTAAGGTGGTCTGGTACTCCCACCTTTTTTAGGAATTTTCCACGGTTTGTTGTGAACCATACGGTAAAGGCTTTAACATGGTCAATTGTCAGGGAATCTTTGACGGGAGGATGCCTACGTGCTGTCTCTCATGAGTCCTTTGTCCCTCTTCAAGTGGAACAGTACGCTGCTCCCAGGGACTGAGGTCATTGTGTGAGGCAGACTTGGGTCTCCTTTAGTAAACATTTTCTTTATGACAAAACTGTGTAGTCTCACTCCCCTTTCTTGAGATATGGATTGTCTCCTGACCTCGTGACTAACATCACCCCTTGTTCCCTTGGTAACGATTGCTGTACGTTTGGTTTTCTGATGTCTATCATTCCCGAAAGAAGTTTCTTGTACCACAGCCTATATATATTCAAAGAAAAATCATTAAAGCACCTTTGCTCCATCAGAACTTCGGTCCCCGTGTCTTTTTTGTTTCTTTCTCTCTCTCTCTTTTTCTGGCTGATTCTCTGGAGCGTGGAGACCCGTCGTGCTCACTTTCCTGCCCGGGCTTCTAAGACCCTCTCGAGAAGGCACTTTGTGCCTTCACCCCCTCGAGAGGGCGCCTGGTGCCTTCATGAGCAATGCAAGTCCTGTGTCAAGGGCTTTATTGGTCCTCTGCATAAACCAGGGAATATCAGCCTCTTTCTCTCTTTTACTTTCTTATCGTCGACTCCGTACCACCAGGTTCTGGTCCATTAAAGGACCGCAACAGTCAATGAAGCAGAAATAGATGTTTTTGTGAAATTCCCTTGCTTTTTCTATGATCCAGCACATGTTGGCAATTTGATCTCTGGTTCCTCTCCCTTTTCTAAATCCACCTTGTACATCTGGAAGTTCTTGGTTCACATACTGTTGAAGCCTAACTTGAAGGATTTTAAGCATAACCTTGCTAGCATGTGAAATGAGTGCAACTATACAATAGTTTGAACATTCTCTGGAATTTCCCTTCTTTGGGATTGGAATGAAAATGGACCTTTTCCAATCCTGTGACCACTGCTGAGTTTTCCAAATTTTCTGGCCTTTGAGTGCAGCACTTTAGCAGCAGCATCTTTTAGGATTTTAAATAGGTCAGCTGGAATTCCATCATCTCCACTAGCTTTGTTCATAGTAATGTTTGTAAGGCCCACTTCACACTCCAGCATGTCTGGCTGTGGTTATTCAGGTCATTAAGAGTTTTTTTTTTGTGTGTGTAGATCCTCTGTGTATACTTGCAACTTCTTTTTAATCTCTTTTTCTTCTGTTTGATTTGGTCCTTACCAATTTTGTCCTTTATTGTATGCATTCTTGCATGAAATGTTTCCTTGATATCTCCAATTTTCTTGAAGAGATCTCTAGTCTTTCCCATTCTATTATTCTCTATTTCTTTGCATTGTTCACTAAAGGAGGCCTTCTTATTTCTCCTTGCTCTTCTCTGGAACTCTGAATTCAACTGGGTATATCTTTCCCTTTGTCCCTTACCTTTCACTTCTCTTCTTTTCCCTGCTATTTGTACAGTGTCCTCAGACAACCACCTTGCCTTCTTGCATTTCTTTGGGATGGTTTTGGTCACTGCCTCCTATACGATGTTACAAACTTCTGTCCATGGTTCTTGAGGCACTCTGTCTACCAGATCTAATCCCTTGAATCTATTCATCATCTCCATTGTATAACCATAAAGGATTTGATTTAGGTCATACCTGAATGGCCTAGTGGTTTCCCCTACTTCAATTTAAACCTGAATTTTGCAATAAGGAGCTCATGATCTGAGCCACAATCAGCTCCAGGTCTTGTTTTTCCTGAAAGTATAGAGCTTCTCCATCTTTGGCTGCAAAGAACATAATCTGATTTTGGTGTTGACCGTCTAGTGATGTCTGCGTGTAGAGTCATCTCTTGGGTTGCTGGAAAAGGGTGTTTGCTATGACCGGCACGTTCTCTCGACAAATCTGTTAGCCTTTTCCCTACTTCATTTTGTACTCCTATGCCAACCTGCCTATTATTCCAGGTATTTCTTGACATTACATCTTTATTTTGCTGTTAGTTCTAGAAGGTCTTGTATGTCTTCATAGAACCAGTCAACTTCAGCTGCTTCGGCATCAGTGGTTGGGGCATAGACTTGGTTTACTATGATGTTGAATGGTTTTCCTTGGAAATGAACCCAGATCATTCTGTTGTTTTAAGGTTGCACCCAAGTACTGCATTTTGGATTCTTTTGTTGACTCTGAGGGCTACTCCATTTCTTCTAAGGGATTTTTGCCCACAGGAGTAGATATAATGGTTATCTGAATTAAATTCACCCAGTCCTGTCCATTTAAGTTCACTGATTCCTAAGATTTTGATGTTTGATCTTGCCATTTCCTGCTCGACCACATCCAACTCCTTGATTCACGGACCAAACATTTCAGGTTCCTATGCAGTGTTGTTCTTTACAGCATTGGACTTTACTTTCACCATCAGACACATCCACAACTGAGCATCATTTTTGGTTTGGCCCAACCACTTCATTCTTTCTGGAGCTATTAGTAATTGCCCTCCATTCTTCCCCAGTCTCATACTAGACACCTGCTGACCTGTGGGGCTCATCTTCCATCGTCATATCTTTTTGCCTTTTCATACGGTTCATGGGGTTCTTGCAGCAGGAATACTGGAGTGGTTTGCCATTTCCTCCTCCAGGGGGCCACGTTTTGTCAGAATTCTTCACTATGACCTGTCCATCTTTGGTGGCCCTGCAGGCCATGGCCTATAGCTTCATTGAGTTGTGCAAGCCCCTTCGCCATGATAAGGCTGTGATCCATTTGACCCACTCCAATAGTGACTGGAATTCTATGAATTCTTTTGCCTGTGGAAATTTTCCCTGTGCTGTGCTTAGTCGCTCAGTTGTGTCTGACTCTTTACAACCCCATGGACTGTAGCCTGCCAGGCTCCTCTGTCTATTGGATTCTCTAGGCAAGAATACTGGAGTGGGTTGCCATGCCCTCCTCCAGAGGATCTTCCCAACCCAGGAACTGAACCCAGGTCTCCCATATTGCAGGAAGATTCTTTATAGTCTGAGCCACTAAGGACAGCATATTATAGATATTTTTCCCCCCACTGTGCTGAGAGAAAGTAAGCCAGGTTTACCCACTCCACAGCCTTTTCCATGATTGTTCTATCTATTTTTGAATGCCTCAGCGGGTGAGTCTCCTCCTGGATCCTTGGCATATGACAGATACTGTGTCCCATACTCTCCACCAAGGCACCTTTGTTCCTGGATGGATTTATAATTAGTTGTTTAAGAAAGGAAGAACATCTTATGTTGTCACAATGCTGACATAACCCCAAGAAAAATTTAAATTTGATGTAGTCCCACATGTTTGTTTTTGTTGCCTTTGCTTTTAGTGTGAAACCCAAAAAAACTGTTGCCAAGACTGATGTCACAGAGCTTACCCACTTTGTTTTTTTCTAGGTGTTTTCTGGCTTCAGATCTTACACTCAGGTCTTAATCCATTTTTAGTTGGTTTTTGTATATTTGGTGTAAGAGAGTAGTCCAATTTCATTCTTTTGCCTGTGGCTGTCTGGTTTCCTCAAAACCATTTATTGAAGAGACTATTTTTCCCACATTGTGTGTTTTTGACTACTTTGTCATAAATTAATTGAACATATATACATAGGTTTATGCCTGGGCCCTCAATTTGTTGCATTGGTCTATGTGTTAATTTTATGCAAATCCTATACTGTTTCGATTACTATAGTTTTGTAATAAAGTTTGAAATCACGAAGTGTGATACCTCCAGCAGCTATGTCCTTCTTTCTCAAGACTGCTTTGGCTATTTGTGGTCTTCTGTCATTCTATACTTCCAGAATTGTTTGTTCTAGTCCTGTTTTTAAAATGCCGTTAGAACTTTAGTCGAGATTGCATTGATTCTGTAGATTGCTCTGCTTAGTACAACAATGCATGTGCATGATACACCTTTCCACTTGTTTGTGTCGTCTTCAGTTTCTTTCATTAATGTCTTATAGTTTTCAGTGTATATGTCTTTCATCTCCTCGGTTAAATTTATTCCTAGGTATTTTTTCTCTTTGTTACAATTGTAAATGGGGTTATTTTCTTTCTTTCTTTTCCCCTGATAGTTCCTTGTTAGTATGTAGAAATGCAACTGTATTTGTATATTGATTTTCTCATGACCCAGATAACCATGATCGTGTGGTCACTCGCCTAGAGCCAGACATCCTTGAGTGTGAAGTCAAGTGGACCTTAGGAAGAATTACAATGAACAAAGCTGGTGGAGGTGATGGAATTCTAGCTGAGCTATTTAAAATTCTAAAAGATGCTGGTGCTAAAGTGCTGCTCTCAGTATACCAGCAAATTTGGAAAACTCAGCAGTGCCACAGGACTGGAAAAGATTAGTTTTCATTCCAATCCAAAAGAAAGGTAATGCCAAAGAATGTTCAAACTACTGTATAATTGCACTCATTTCACATGCTAGCAAGGTTTTACTCAAAATCCTTTAGGCTAAGCTTCAGCAGGACATGAACCAAGAACTTCCAGATGGTACAAGCTGGATTTAGAAAAGGCAGAGGAACCAAAGATCAAATTGCCAACATCTGCTGGATCATAGAAAAAGTAAGAAATTCCACAAAAACATCTACTTCTGTTTCACTGACTACTCTAAAGCCTGTGACTGTGTGGCTCACAAAAAACTGGAAAAGTCTTAAAATGATGGGAATACCAGACCACCTTACCTGTCTTCTGAGAAACCTGTATGAGGGTCAAGAAGCAACAGTTAGAACTGGACGTGGAACAACAAGCTAATTCAAAATTGGGAAAGGAGTACAATAAGGTTGTATATTGTCACCCTGCTTATTTAACTTATGTGCAGAGTACATCATACAAGATGCTGGGCTGGATGACTCACAAGTTAGAATAAAGATTGCAAGGAGAAATACCAACAACTTCAGATATGCAGATGATACCACTTTAGTGGTAGGAAGAGAAAAGTAACTAAGGAGCCTCTTGATGAAGGTGAAAGAGGAGAGTAAAAAGCTGGCTTAAAACTTCAAAAAACTAAGATCATGACAATCACTTCATGGCAAATGGATGGGGGAACAATGGAAACAGTGACAGATTTTATTTTCTTGGGCTCCAAAGTCAATGCAGATGGTGACTGCAGCTATGAAATTAAAAGATGCTTGCTCCTTGGAAGAAAAGCTATGACATACTTAGACAGCATATTGAAAAGCAGAGACATCACTTTGCCAACAAAGGTCTGTCTAGTGAAAGCTATATTTTTTCCAGTAGTCATGTACAGATGTGAGAGTTGGACCATAAAGAAGGCTGAGTGCTGAAGAATTGATGCTTTTGAACTGTGATGCTGGAGAAGACTCTTGAGAGTCCCATGGACTTCAAGGAGATCAAACCAGTCAATCCTAAAGGAAATCAACCTTGAATATTTATTGGAAGGACTGATGCTGAAGCAGAAGCTCCAATACATTGGCCACCTGATGCGAAGAACTGACATTGGAAAACACTCTGATGCTGGGAAAGATTGAAGGCAGGAGGAGGAGGGGATGACAGAGGATGAGATGGCTGGATGGCATCACCGACTTGATTTACATGAGTTTGAGCAAGCTCCGGGAGTTGGTGATGGACAAGGAAGCCTGGCGTGCTGCAGTCCATAGGGTCGCAAAGAGTTGGACATTACTGAGCAACTGAATTGAACTGAACTATAAAATCTTGCAGCTTTCCTGCATTCGTAAAAAATTTTTTTGGTGGAGTCTTTAGGGTTTTCTCTATATAATATTCTATCAGCTTTACTTCTTCCTTTCCATTTTAGATGTCTTTTATTTCTTTTTCTTGCATAATTGCCCTAGTTAGGACTTTCAATATTATGTTGAATAAAAGTGGGGAGAATGGGCATTCTTGTCCTGTTCCTGGTCTTAGAGGAAAACTTTTCAGCTGATCACCATTTGAGTTAACTGTGGGTTTGTCATATATGACCTTTAATACACTGAGTTAAGTATTGGAGGTGGTCGTTGAGGAAATGACTGTGGTTGACCTGTGGACTGGATGTAGGCAATTGGTGGCTCCTTATCTCTTCCCCCATCCTTGAAACGTACACTGTCAATTGTTTCTGCACTAAGATCCATTTAAAGAATGGAGCCTTGAGAGAATAATATGTTGTTGAGAACATCTGGCCTGTGTACATGACTAAACTCCTTTAAGGCCTGTATATAAACTTTTTGAGTTCCTGGCATGCAGGTGTGGAGATCTACTCATCTTGTGACTGCCCAAGACAAGCATAGTATGTAAGTTCCCTTGCTTATTAAAGCTTCAACCTACCAATCTGGTTTCTTTCCTTATTTCTCCTTTCCCTCTTTGAATTTTACCTGGAAAACTTCTATGGCTACAAACCAACAGTAATGTCCCTGTATATTCACTTTGTTGAGAGCTCTTATCATAAATGGATATTGAAGTTTTCATTTGAAAAAAGAAAAATATTTGCTTCTTCTGCACTGCTTGAGATCGTATCATCTTTATGCTCTATTTTGTTAATGTGATATATCATATGAGTTTGTGAATGTCGAACCATTTTTGCATCATTGGGATAAATCCCACTTGACCATGGTATTATGATACTTTTAATATACTGCTGAATTTGGTTGGCTAATATTTTGTTGAGGATTTTTGCTCTTTGTTCATCAGGGATATTGGCCTGTAATTTGCTTGTAGGGTCCTTGTCTGGTTTTGATATCAGGCTAAAGCTGACATCATAAAATAAATTTGTTTTTCTTCCTCTTACATATATTGGGAAGAGTTTGGGAAGGATTGGTATAAATTTTTCTTTAAGTTTTTGGTCAAAGTCATTAGTGAAGCCAGTGAACAAAAGCTTGGAATTTTGTTTTGTTGGGGGGTTTTTTGGATACTGATAGAATCTCCTTACTAGTAATTGATCTGTTTAGATTTTCTGTTTCTCAACGATTCAGTATTGGTAGGTTGTAAGTTTCTGGGAATTTATCCATTTTTTCTAGGTTGTCCAATTTGTTGGCATACAATTATATATACTAGTATGTTATGATCCTTTGCATTTCCATGGTATTAGTTGTAACACCTCTTTTTATTTACTATTTTATCTTTTTTTTTTTGACTCTTCTTTTTCTTTTCTTGGAAAAATTGAACTAAAGTTTTGTCTATTTCATTTGTTGTTGCAAAAAACGACCTTTGGTTTCATTTATTTTTTTCTATCATCTTTCTGGTCTCTATTTCATTCATTTTTGTTCTGATCTTTGTTATTGCCTTCCTATTACTAACTTTGGGCTTAGTTTTTAATTTTCTAGTTCCTTAAGATATAAAGTTAGGCTGTTTAAGATCTTTTTTGTTTCATAATGTAGGCACTTATCACTGTGAATGTCTGTCTTGGAATTGCTTTTGCTGCATGCCATAAGCTTGGATATGTTTTATTTTCATTTTCATTTGTCTGAAGATATTTTTTGATTTCTCTTCTTCTTTGATCCATTGGTTGTTCAGGAGCATATTGTTTCATCTCAATGTATTTGAGAATTTTCCAGTTTTCTTTTCATTGATTTCTAATTTCATACCACTGTGGTTTGAAAAGATGCATGACAGTTTTTCAATCTTAAAATTATTGAATTGTTTTACAGTCTCAGTTCAGTTCAGTCACTCAGTCATGTCCGACTCTTTGCGACCCCATGGACTGCAGCATGCCAGGCCTCCCTGTCCATCACCAACTACTGAAGTTTACTCAAACTCATGTCCATTGAGTTGGTGATGCTATCCAACCATCTTATCCTCTGTAGTCCCCTTCTCCTCCTGCCCTCAATCTTTCCCAGCAGCAGGGTCTTTTCAAATGAGTCAGCTCTTTGCATCGGTGGCCAAAGTATGGAGTTTCAGCTTAAACATCAGTCCTTCCAATGAACATTCAGGACTGATTTCCTTTAGGATGGATTGGTTGGATCTCCTTGCAGTCCAAGGGACTCTCAAGAGTCTTCTCCAACACCACAGTTCAGAAGCATCAATTCTTCAGCGCTCAGCTTTCTTTAAAGTCCAACTCTCACATCCATACATGACCACTGGTAAAAAACCATAGCCTTGACTAGACGGACGTTTGTTGGCAAAGTGATGTTTTTGCTTTTTAATACGCTGTCAAGGTTGGCCATAGCTTTTCTTCCAAGGAGTAACTATCCCTTTATTTCATGGCTGCAGTCACCATCTGCAGTGATTTTGGAGCTCCCCAAAATAAAGTCTCTCACTCTCTCCACTGTTTCCCCATCTATTTCCCATGAAGTGATGGGACCAGATGCCATGATCTTAGTTTTCTGAATGTTGAGCTTTAAGCCAATGTTTTCACTCTCCTCTTTCACTTTCATCAAGAGACTCTTTAGTTCTTCTTCACTTTCTGCCATAAGGGTGGTGTCATCTGCATATCTGAGGTTATTGATATTTCTCCTGGCAATCTTGATTCTAGCTTGTGCTTCATTCAGCCTAGTGTTTCTCATGATGTACTCTGCATATAAGTTAAATAAGCAGGGTGACAGGTTACAGCCTTGACGTACTCCTTTTCCTATTTGGAACCAGTCTGTTGTTCCATGTCCAGTTCTAACTGTTGCTTCCTGACCTGCACACAGGTTTCTCAAGAGGCAGGTCAGGTGGTCTGGTATGCCCGTCCCTTTCAGAATTTTCCACAGTTTGTGGTGATCCACACAATCAAAGGCTTTGGCATAGTCAATAAAGCAGAAATAGATGTTTTTCTGGAACTCTTTTGCTTTTTCGGTGATCCAGCAGATGTTGGCAATTTGATCTCTGGTTCTTCTGCCTTTTCTAAAACCAGCTTGAACATGTGGAAGTTCATGGTTCACATACTACTGAAGCTTAGCTTGGAGAATTTTGAGCATTACTTTGCTAGCGTGTGAGATGAGTGCAATTGTGCGGTAGTTTGAGCATCCTTTGGCATTGCCTTTCTTTGGGATTGGAATGAAAACTGACCTTTTCTATTTTTATGGCCTAACATATGACATATCTTGGAGAGTGTTCCCTGTGCATTTGAGAAAAATGTGTATACAGGTGCTTTTGGATAGAATGATCTGAAAATGTCAAGTCCATCTGGTCTTATGTGTAGTTTAAGTCCAATGTTTCCTTATAGATTTTCTATCTTTATGATCTATCCATTAGTGAACGTGAGGTGTTGAAGTTCTCTACCATTATTGTATTATTTCTCCCTTTAAGTATGTTAATATTTAGTCCTAACTCTTTGCAACACTATGGACTGTAGCCTGCCAGGTTCTCTGTCCATTGGATTCTCCAGGCAAGAATACTGGAGTGGGTTGCCATGCTGTCCTCCAGGGGAATCTTCCCAACCCAGGGATGGAACCCGGGTCTCCTGCATTGGCAGGCGGGCTCTTTACCACTAGAGCTGTCTGGGAAGCAAATTTCCTCATGCTACTCCTATTTTAGTTGGCAGTCATTGACCTGTTCTCTTATCCTATCATTTTACCTTTTCTAGAATGTCGTATAAGTGAATTTATACAGTAATTGACCTTTAGAGTCTAGCTTCATTCACTCAGCGTAATACCTTTTAGATTCATCCATAGTTTTGAATGTGTCAGTAATTCTTTTCTTTTTATTGCTGTGTGTCATGTCATTGTATGAATGAGCCACAGTTTATCCATTTACACATTGTGGGACATTTGGGTTGTTTTCAGGTTTTGGTGATTATTTATACAGCTGTTATATGTATCCACATAAAAGTGCTTATGAAAATAGAACTTTTCCATTTTCTAGGGTGAATACTTGGAGTTGAATTGCTGAGTCATATAAGGGTATATGATTTACTTTATTAGAAGTGGACAAATTTTTCCATAGTGGCTGTACCATTTTGCATTTCCAACAGCAAAGTATGACAGAATCTGCATTCTCACCAGCACTTGGTATTGTCAATTACAAAAAGCCAGTTTAGTGTATGTCCATGTCATTATAGTTTTAATTTGCATTTCCCTAATGACTGATGATGTTGAGCATCTTTCCTGTTCTTATTTGTCAGCCATATCTTTTCTTTTCTTTTTTTAAATTTATTTAGCTGTGCTGGGTCTTCGTTGCTGTGCATAGGCTTTCTCTGGTCGTGGTGAGTGGGGGCTACTCTTCGTTGTGGTGCGTGGGCTTCTCATTGTGGTGGTTTCTCTTGTTGCAGAGCACAGGCTGTAGGCACACAAGCTTCAGTAGTTGGGGCACTCAGGCTCAATAGCTGTGGCTCATGGGCTTAGTTGCTCCATGGCATGTGGAATCTTCCTGGACCAGGGGTCAAACCTGTGTCCCCTGAATTGACAGGCTGATTCTTATCCACTGTATCACCAGGGAAGTCCCCAGCCATATATTTTCTTTGAAATGTCTGTTTAAATCTTTTCCCTATTTCTTCAGTTTTAGTTAAATCTTTTTTTTTTTTAGAATAATGTTATATTTATAGAAAATGTGCAAAGATAGAGCAGAGTTTCTTTCTTTTTTTTTTTTGCCCACCGTGTGGGATCTTAGTTCTCCAACCAGGGATTGAACCCAGGCCATGGCAGTGAAAATGCCAAGTCCTAACCACTGGACTGCCAGGGAATTCCCTAGAACAGAGTTTCTACATACCATTTACCTAGTTTCTCTTGAGTCATACTTACATACGTTATTAACATTAGTTTTTACAAACTAAGTGTTGACTTTTGTACAATACTATTAACTAAATTCCAGATTTTATTCATATTTTTACTATTAACTAAATTCCATATTTTAACCAGTTTTTTTCTGTTAATAACCTTCCCTTGCTCCCTGCTCCAGGCTCAGATCCAGGATACTTAGAATTAATTTTCTGTTCTCATTTGATAAGTCTTTGGGTATTTTCACCTTCTTGGAGAAGTTGTGTCTAGAGCCATCTCACCTGCTCCCATCTGGAGTGATGTGTTTATAGATCTCTTTCATTGTTGCCGTGTTGGGTTGGGAATTCTTGGGGATTCTTTTCACCTCCCTTTGCGTTTGACCTCTTTTTTTTGGATCCAGTGATTTCTCTAGTTCATGCCTTTCTTTTTCTTTGTTTACTATCTCATTTTGGTTCAACATATCTTTTGGAAGTCTTTAGATAAAGGGAAGATGGAAAAGATTTTTGCATAGATAACTTATTCTACCCTCATTTTTAGTTGGTTTTCCAGGGAGTGATGATTAAATCATTTTATGTATCGACTGGGTTAGTGGTAGAGCACCTATTTATTTAATCAAACACTAATATTTGAAACACTGAAAATATCTTGTGGCTATAATTAAGATCTTTATTATTTTTTATCTGTCTCCCTCTCTCTCTTTTTTTTTTTTTGGCCACCCCGAGAGGCATGTGGGATCTTAGTTCCCCAACCAGGGATCAAACACACACACATTGGAAGCATGGACTCTTAACCACTAGACTGATGGGAAAGTCCCATAATTAAGATCTTTAATCAGTTGATTTTAAAGGAGATTACCCTTTCAAGGTAAAGGGTAGCTAGATAAGGATTTCAATATATATTTTAGTTTTTAAGTGATTAAATAAATCAAATTAAGGCCTTATAGCAAAAACGGAAGTTTCCTGGAAAAGAAGAGATTTTGTCTCAGGATTGCTCCATCAACCCTTGCCTGTGTTTCCAGCCTGACAGTCTGCCCTGTGAATTTCAGAATTGCCTTTCCCTGCAGTTGTGTGAGCCGATTTCTGAAAATAAACCTGTTATCTATGTCTATGTCTCCCCCATCCTATTTCTTTAGAGAACACTGACTAATATACAGGGTATATAGAATTATAAGTGAAAGTTGCTCAGTCGTGTCTGACTCTTTGCAACCCCATGGATTATACAGTCCATGGAATTCTCCAGGCCAGAATACTGGAGTGGCTTGCCTTTCCCTTCTCCAGGGGATCTTCCCAACCCAGGGATCGAACCCAGGTCTCCCACGTTGTAGGCGGATTCTTTACCAGCTGAACCACAGGGCAGCCCATATAGAATTATAGGTTGGCAATACATTTCTCTCAGAATTTTAAAGGCATAGTTCCATTGGTTTCTAGCTATCAGAATGCTATTAAGAAATTTGATACAATTTTGAGACTTGAGCTTTTATATAAAATTAATTTTACTGTCTGAAACCTCGTAGAATCTTGTCATCATCCTTGGTGGTCTGAAGTTGCATGGTCAGGTTTATTTTCATCCATTGTGCTGGGCACTCAGTCCCTCTCAATCTGGAAACAAACTCATATCCTTTAGCTCTGGAAATTTTTCTTGACTTATTTGTTTGAGGATTTTCTTACATCCATTGTCTCTGTTTTCTCTTTCTGGAAGTCCTGTTGTTGGATCTAATGGTCTTCAAGTTTTCTTATTCCATTTCACCTATTTTTAGTCTTTTTGGGATATTTCTTCAACCTTATCTCCTAATAACTCTCTCTCTCTCTTAGTCTCTAATTTATACCATCATGCTTTTAATTTCCAAGAGCTCTTTTATGTTTCCAGAATATTCATTCTTTTTCCATATATTTATTTAATCACTTAAAAACTAAAATATATATTGAAATCTTTATCTGTATGCACCAAACAATGAATATTATAAATTACCATTTTCTTTGTTATAAATCTAAAAACCGAAAGTTAAATTTGCATGGTTTCTAGAATATTTGGTCCATAAAATTTAGCAATGCATAGATGTTTGTTTAGATGTTTGTTTTGATGCTGTTATGCATCATGAGCTGTTTGTAAATTTTGGAGAATAATTCCTTATATGTCACTTGCAAATATTTTCTCCCAATCTGTGGGTTGTCTTTTCATTTTGTTTATTATTTCCTTTGCTACGCAAAAACTGTTGAGTTTAAGTAGGTCCCATTTATTTTTGTTTTTATTTCCATTATTCTGGGAGATTGATCAAAAAATGTTGCTGTGATTTATGTCAGAGTGTTCTGCCTATGTTTTCCTCTAGGAGATTTATAGTGTCTGGTCTCACATTATGTCTTTAATCCATTCTGAGATTATTTTTGTTTATGAAGTTAAGAATGATCTTTTTTTTTTTTTTTAAAAAAAACATGTGGCTGTCCAGTTTTCGTGATAGGCAGATGACCTAAATAAACATCTTTCCAAAGAAGACATACAGATGGCTAACAGGTACATGAAAAGATGTTCAACATCCCTAATTATTAGGGAAATGCAAATCAAAACGACAATGAGATATATCACCTCACATCAGCCAGAATGGCTATCATCAAAAAATCCACAAATAATAAATGCTGGAGAGGGTGTGGAGAGAAGGGGAACCTTAGTACACTGTTGGTGGGAATGTAGATTGGTACAGCTGTTATGGAAAACAGTATGGAGGTTCCTTAAATAACTGAAAATAGAACTACCACATGACCCTGCAATCCCACTCCTGGACATATATCTGGAGAGAAACATGATCCATAAGGATACATGCACCCCAATGGTCATTGCAGCACTGTTTACTATATCCATGACATGGAAGCAACATAAATGTCCATGGACAGAGGAGTGGATAGAGAATATGTGGTGTGTGTGTATATATATATATGTATATATATATATATATATACACAATGGAATATTATTCAGCCATTAAAAGAATGAAATAATGCCATATGCTGTAACATGGATGGACCGAGAGAGTATCATACTGAGTGAAATAAGTCAGAGAAAGAGAGATCTTGTATGACATTCCTTATATGTGGAATCTAAAAAGAAATGATACAAATGAACTTAAAAAACAGAAAGAGACTCATAGACCTATAAAATGAACTTATGGTTGCTGGAGGAAAGAGACGGGGAATTTGGGATCAACATTTATACACTGCTGTGTTTGAAATGGATAGCCAACAAAGACCTAGTGTATAGCACATGGAACTCTGCTCAATGTTATGTGGCAGCCTGGATGGGAGGAGGGTGTGGGGGAGAATGGATACATGTATCTGTATGGCTGAGTCCCTTCACTCTTCACCTGAAATTATCACAATATTGTTAATTGGCTATACCCCAATATAAAATAAAAAGTTTAAAAGAAAAAAAAATTCAGCAATGCAAATGCATGGCACAAAAATTTGAATGTTGCCATTTAATTTTTGTTTCAGGTATTAGAAACTTAAAATTCTGTAAGTATTGATATCCCTAGTTAGTATTTAATAACAGTCTAAATAAATGTTTCTATGATGCTCATATTATGGAAATGCCTTGTTTTGTTTGGTGCAGTATAACACATGTCCTTGAATGTGTTTCCAATGCATAGATGCTATTTTTACTGATTATTTTTGCTTTTAATTTCTTCTATTTATGCAAACATCTGGGTATGCTATCTCATTTTTCTTAGCTGTTACACTAATCCTAGTTAGCCCTAAAATACAACACAGGTCTATTTCCCTGGGTATATTAACACGCCAAGATGTTTCAGTTCAATATGTAACCTTGTAATTTTAACATCTACTGTTTTCATACTTTCTTATTCTCATTTAACACATACAGCTCTTAAATTCTTATACAAAATCCAACTATCTTTTTTTTGTTTCCTACTTTTTCCCTGCATAAGTCTCTTCCTTTGTTACTGCTTTTTTCATCTGTATAGAGCCTTCATATATGAGGTTATATAACACATACAGGGTATATACATATGTAGGTTACTACATATGTGAGGTTATATAGTATAAGGGGTTAGAAGTGTGGGCTCTTTAAGTTGGCTAGACTCCCTATATTTATTTAAGTTAAAAATTTTATTGAAATATAGTTGATTTACAATGTTGTGTTAGTTTCAGGTACATAGCAAAGTGAGTCAGCCATACATAGACACATATTCAAAAGGGCTTCCCTAATAGCTCAGATGGTAAAGATTCTGCTTGCAATGACCGGGCTCGCTCCTTGGGTCAGGAAGATCCCCTGGAGAGGGAAATGGCAACCCACTCCAGTCTTCTTGCCTGGAGAATCCCATGGCCAGAGGAGCCTGGCAGGTTATAGTCCATGGGGTCACAAAGAGTCGGACACAACTGAGCGACTAACACACATATTCACTTTAATTTTTTTTTGAACTTTTTATTTTGTATTGGAGTATAGCTGATTAACAATATTATGATAATTTCAGGTGAACAGTGAAGGGACTCAGCCATACAGATACATGTATCCATTCTCCCCCAAACCCTCCTACCATCCAGGCTGCCACATAACATTGAGCAGAGTTCCATGTGCTATACAGTAGGTCCTTGCTGGTTATCCATTTTAAATACAGAAGTGTGTACACGTTGATCCCAAACTCCCTAACTATCTCTTCCCCCGGGCAACCTTGAGTTCGTATTCTAAGTCTGTGAGTCTCTTTCTATTTTGTACATTTGTATCATTTCTTTCTAGAGTCCACATATAAGGGATGTCAAACGATTTTTCTCCTTCTCTGTCGGACTGACTTCACTCAATAAGGCAGTCTCTAGGTCTAGGTTTTAGAAAAATTTGGAGGCTTTATACATTTTATTATTTATATATAATGTAGGTTATTAGATTATGTTTGCTCAAGACTACCATGCCTATTTACTAAGTCTAACATGATGCAAAGGGTATCCTCTTTTTTTGGATTCTTTCCCATATAGGCCGTTAGAGTATTGAGTAGAGTTCCCTGTGCTATACAGTAAGTCCTTATCAGTTATCTATTTTATATATAGTAGTATGTATATGCCACCTACTTCATACATAGTAGTGTACAAACATCAATCCCAACTTTCCAACCTATCCTACCCACCCTTTGGTATCCATATATTTGTTCTCTATGTCTCTGTCTATATATCTTCTTTGCAAACAGGTTCATCTGTACAATTTTTCTAGATTCCACATATATGCGCTAATATATATTTGTTTTTCTGACTTACTTCACTCTGTATAACAGTCTCTAGGCCCATCCATGCCTCTGCAAATGTTACTATTTTGTACCTTTTGCTTCCCTGGTGTCTCAGAATCTGCCTGCAATGCAAGAATCCCGGGTTTGATCCCTGGATTGGGAAGATCCCCTGGAGAAGGAAATGGCAATCCACTCCAGTATTCTTGCCTGGGAAAGTCCCTAGAGAGAGGAGCCTGGCGGGCTACAGTCCATGGGGTCGCAAAGAGTCAGACACAACTGAGCGATTAATACTGTACTATGGCGAAGTAATACTTTATTGTATATATGTACCACATTTTCTTTATCCGTTCATCTGACAGTAGACATTTATGTTGCTTCCATGTCTTGGCTATTGTCAACAGGGTTGCAGTGAACATTGGAGTGCATGTATCCTTTCGAATTACGGCTTTCTCTGATATGTGTCTAGGAGTGGGATTGCTGGGTCATATGGTAGCTCTATTTTTAGTTTTTTGAGGAACCTCCATATTGTTTTCCATAGTGGCTGTACCAGTTTACATTCTCACCAACAGTGTAGGGGGTTCCCTTTTCTCCACACCCTCTCCAGCATTTATTGTTTATGGATTTTGTGATGATGGCCATTCCAACCAATGTAAGGTGATACCTCATTGTAGCTTTGATTTGCATTTTTCTAATAATTATCTACGTTGATTAACTTTTCTTGCATCTCTTGGCCATCTGTATGTCTTTTTAATTTTCTTTTAAATTTTACATTGTAATATAGCTGATTAACAGTGTTGTGATAGTTTCAGTTGGACAGCGAAGGCACCGAACCAGATATACACATGTATCCTTCTTTCCCAAATGCTGCTCTGATTTAGGCTGCCTTATAACACTGAGCAGAGTTCCCTGTGCTATACAGTAGGACCTTGTTCGTTATCCATTTTAAATATAGTCATGTGTACACATTGATCCCAAACTCCCTTGCTATCTTTTGCCCCATTCTACCCACCTTGGCAACCATAATTTCATTTTCTAAGTCTATGAGTCTCTTTCTGTTTTGTAAGTCACTTCATTTGTATCATTTCTTTTTAGATTCCACATATAAGGAATGTCATATAAGATTTCTCCTTCTCTATGTGACTTATTTCACCCAGTATGATCCTCTCTAGGTCCATCCATGTTGCTGCAAATGACATTATTTCATTCTTTTTAATGGCTGAGTAATATTCCATTATATATGTATCATATCTTCTTTATCCAGTCCTCTGTTGATGGACATTTAGGTGCTTCCATGTCTTGGCTATTGTAAACAGTACTGCAGTGAGTGAACATCAGAGTGCATGTATCCTTTATTCTCTGGGTATATGCCAAGGAGTGGGATTGCTGGGTGATGTGATAGCTCTATTTGTAATTTTTAAAGGACCCTCCATACTGTTTTCCATAGTAGCTGTACCAATTTATATTCCCACCAATAATGTATGATGGTCCCCATCTCTCCACACACTCTTTAGCATTTATTGTTTGTGGATTTTTTTATGATAATCATTTTGACTGGTGTGAAGTGATATGTCATTGTAGTTTTGATTTTTGTCTCTAATAATTAGCTTTACTGAGCATCTTTTCATGTGCCTCTTGGGCATTTGTATGTTTTCTTTGGAGAAATGTCTATTTAGGTCTTCTGCTTATTTTTTAATTGTGTTGTCTTTTTGATAATGAGTTGCATGAGCTGTCTGTATATTTTGGAGACTAATCCCTTCTTAGTTGCTTCATTTGTGAACATTTTCACCCATTCTGAAGTTGTCTTTGTTATGTTTATGGTTTCCTTTGCTCTTCAAAAGCTTTTAAATTTAACTAGGTCTCATTTGTTTTTTAGCTTTTATTTTCATTAGGAGGTGGGTGAAAAATGATCTTGCTGCAATTTATTTCAAAGAGTGTTCTGCCTTTGTTTTCCTCTAAGAGTTTTATAGTATCAGGCCTTACATTTAGGTCTTCAATCCATTTTGATTTTATTTTTGTGTACGGTGTTAGAGAGTGTTCTAATTTCATTCTTTTATATGTGACTGTCCAGTTTCCCAGCACCACTTATTAAGAAATTACCTTTTCTCCATTGTATATTCTTGTTTCCTTTGTCATAGATTAGGTGGCCTTAGAAGCATGAGTTTGTCTCTGGGCTTTCTATCTTGTTCCGTTGATTTTTCTGTTTTTGTGCCAGTACCATAGTGTCTTACTGTAGTTTTGTAATATAGTGTGAAGTCAGGGAGCCTGATTCCTCCAGCTTTGTTTTTCTTTCTCAAGATTGCTTTGGCTATTCAGGGTCTTATCTGTCTTCATACAAATTAAAAATTTTTTTTGTCCTAATTGTGTGAAAAATGCCATTGGTAATTTGATAGAGATTGAATTGAATTTGTAGGTTACTCTGGGTAGTATAGTCATTTTCATAATATTGATTCTTCCAATTCAAGAACATGGTATATTTCTCCATCTGTTTGTGTCATCTTTGATTTCTTTCATCAGTATCTTATAGTTTTCTGCATGCAGGTCTTCTGTTTCCTTAGGTAGGTGTACTCCTAGGTACCATTGTTGCAATGGTAAATGGGATTATTTCCTTAATTGCTCTTTCTGTTCTTTCATTGTTAGTATACAGAAATGCAATAGATTTCTGTGTATTAATTTTGCATCCTACAGCCTTACTGAATTCATTGATGAACTCTAGTGGTTTTCTGGTAGCATCTTTAGGATTTTCTGTGTCATCTACAAACAGTAACAGTTTTACTTCTTTTCCAATTTGGATTTCTTTTATTTGAAGTTTACTTCTTAGAGCCCTTGTTTTCCCCAGCTGCAATTTTCTGTTTGCATAGTTCAGCCTCATTTTAGAGAATTTCCTTAGATGTCTTGTGATCCTGGTTGGCCGTTCATTGAGTGAGGACTTAATGCTGTGAGCACTGAGTGTGGGGGATGTAGCTGAATTTCACTGTAGAGTGTCTTGGCTGAGTCAATCATTGGGGAATCCCCAGTGTTTATCTTTAAGCTTTCCCCCTTGGTAAGGTAATAATATAATTTGTGGTAAAAAAAATGGAACATTTTTGAGAGTGAAAGTATATACTGTTATTATGCTTGAGAGTTAGGCATGAATTCAGACTACCCTATGCAAATTAGAGGATGGTCATCTACTTCCTGATAGTGATTTTTTTATTTTAGAGAAAATAATTCAACACCCAGTAGTATGGGTACTAGAAGTTGAGGTGTCTGCATCTAGAAGCTGTGTGGAAGAAGCAGGCTGGGGGACTCATTATTTACCTTTGAATGTGCATGCTTATGACTCCAAATGTCAATCAGTAATAGAGTAGAAAACTGTGGAGTAATCATATAATGGAATACTACTTAGTAATGAAAAAGAATGAGCTTTCATTGTATACAATGAAATGAATGGATCTCATACAGTGTTGAACAACAGCAATACCAGAAAGCCAATAAGGGCACATACTCTATGTTTCTATTTATATGAAGTTCTAGAATTGGCAAAACTAATCCATAATCATAGAAGTAATAATTATGGTTACCTTTGGGGGCATTGAAGAGGAGGCATCAATCCTACCAGTGGCATTGATGGGGAGGGGGCATGAAAGAGCCTGTAGGTTTGTTGTTCAGTTGCTCAGTTGTGTCTAACTCTTTGCAATCCCATGGACTGCAGCACACCAGGCCTCCCTGTCCTTCACTATCTCCCAGAGTTTGCTCACTCATGTCCATTGAGTCAATGATGCCATCCAACCATCTCATCCTCTGTAGGTTAGCTGGAAATATTCTATGACTTGTTCTAGGTGCAGGTTACAAGGGTGCATTTGTATGTAAAAATTCACTGAACTATGCAATTAGTAGTTGTATACTTTATTATATTTAAGTTATACTTCCAACATTGAAAAAAGGTACAAAGTGTTGAGATTTTCTGAGAAAAGTAAGATGACCACAGGCTGACCAAGGGTGATGATGGTGGGGGGGAGGGAGTTGGGGATCATAGACAGACAGCTTTATGGCACTGCAGTAGTATTTGAGTTAAGCCTCAAAATAGTGGTTCCTGACAATTCTTGGATCTGTCACTGTGAATTTGATGGAAATTATAGCCTTTCTCTTCATGAAAAAAGCCCCCATATACACAAAGGCATACTCAACTTGTGCATATTATTTCATGGTCCTAATAATATCCATCTATGACCTTTATACAGTCAATGGGTCCTGTGCTCAAGGACCCATACTTAAATAAATGGGTAGATTTACAAATGGGAGGAGGTAAGAGTGGGATTCCAGTTAAGAAAAACCCTGTAGGAAGAACAGGCATCTGCTAGCGCATGTGGATCCTAGAGACAGCAAGGCAAGAGACAGCAAGAACCCTCCACAATCCATTTCAGTAGAATTTCCCATTGACAGCTCGACCCAGGACTGAGTCCCAGCACCAACTCTGCAAGTGAAGTTACTGCTTGTACCATGGCTCCAAGCTGTATGTACAAAAGCTAATACCACGTTTGCTTATGAGAATCAGTCTGCTTTAACTTGAAGTGTTAATATTTTACAATGAGTATTTACCAGGAATGTCTTTTTGCTTTCTAATGATTTTTTCCATAGTGTATGAGTACACAGCCTCTTAAGCTTCTGCTGCTTAGGACACTCAAGAGATGTTTTGGATGTATTTTTTTTTAAAAATCCTTGTTGTTCTTCTGTCAGTGTTGTGTCCGACTTTTTGTGACCCTATGAACTGAAGCACAACAGGCTTCTCTGTCCTTCACTGTCTCCTGGATTTTGCTCAAACTCATGTCTATTGAGTCGGTGATGCCATGGAACCACCTCATCCTCTGTCGCCCCCTTCTCCTGCCCTCAGTCTTTCCCAGCATCAGGTTCTTTTTCAGTGAGTTGGCTCTTTGCATCAGGTAGCCTAAGTGTGGAGCTTCAGCATCAGTCCATCCAGTGAATGTTAGAAAAAAATAATTTTCTTTATTTTTGGCTGTGCTGGGGCTTTGTTGCTGCAGGGGCTACTCCCTTGTTATGGTGCTAGGCTTCTAATTGCCACGGCTTCTGTCGTTCTGGAGCACGGGTTCTAGAGCACAGGCTCAGTAGTCGCCGTGCATGGGCGTAGTTGCTCCATGGCATGTGGGATCTTCCCAGACCAGGGATTGAACCCGTGTCTCTCGCAGGTGGATTCTTTACCACTGAGTCACCAGGGAAGCCCCTACAGATGTATTAACTGCTTAAAATGTTCATCGTCCCCCTCTGCTGTGTCTATTCCTATATGAAAAGTATATTTCCCAATTCTTTGACATCAGACTTGTGTCTTTTGCTTTGGCCAGTGGAATGTGAGGCAGAAGTTCTATAAACCATATTTAAGCACTAGCTTTATGAGCTCCATGGTTCCATTATCACTTTTATTCTTCTGCCAGAAAAGTGGCATGTCCTAGAGGATGCTCTGGATCCCCAGTCTGGAGATTTGGGGATTGTTACCACAATGTAACATAGTGAAAGCTGACTAACACCAGGACATTTGGGAAAAAAATCTTGAGCAAACTGAGCAGAATCTGTTATTGAATCTTTTCTCAGGGCCTGGAGAATTTTCTCTCAATTTGCACCTATCATGAGAGTCAGTTTATTTAGCAGTCTAGAATATGTAAAAATGAGGAATGTCAAAGTTACTTTTTTTTTTATTAACAAAAGGAAACATATAAAGACCATAAACCATAATTGAGAACAAAATATTTTATTTCTCTCAATAAAACTATAGTTTACAATAGTATTTACTAAATAAATTATATAATTTCTCTTTTACAAGCAATAAACTAAATCACAAATATTTCAAAGACAATGTATGTACACAACATAAGGCCTTTTATAAATAGCTTTGCTTATCTCATTTCACTAGTAAACAGTGAAAAAATCTTTATAGAAGCTAATTTTCTATAAAGTATATGCAGACCTATTACACTGATCTTTATATGAAACCAATTTAAACTTTTAATGACATGGGCTATGATTATAACTTTGCAAAAAGAATAGAATTTAGACTTTACCATTTTGCGTGGATGGATCTTTAAAAAATATATGCGCAGATTACATATGTTGCTTATGGATAATCACTGGATGCATGCAAAATGAAATAATGCAAGTGTCAATAGGAAAATAGCACTTCCAAGTCCAAAAAGGTGATTGGCAATGGTATAGAAAGCAGCTTAAACAGAGTTCATGCAGCTCTTCACAGTTCAGCAAGCAACAGCAAATGCCAGACGAGTGTGGTATTTTTCACATCTGCTGATCAGCCTTTCCGCCAAGGCTCCCCTGACATCTTGCAAACTCCAAGTCCAGTTGATTATGATTCTGTGTGTAGTGGGGTTCAGCCGTTTCCTTTGGGTAGTTCTGAAGTGGAGAAACTTCTGTCCCACAACTGTGTTCATGTCTCCTCCATCTGCCAAGGTGGTCACCATTTTCACTTACTGGGAGGGGAAAAAGGAAAGGAGATGTAAGGCTAAGTTTCTGCATTGATTTGTAATGGTGCCTGATGAGTAGGAACACAAGTTCATTCATTCTCTCAATGACTTGTACCTGAGAAACATGCAGGTAGAAGTGGGAGGGCAATAGGCCTGAGATGGATTATTTTTTTTAAAAGATATTTTAATTAATTAATTTGGCTGCACTTGGTTTCAATTGAGGCACGTGGGATCTTTCAGCTGCGGCATGTGCTATCTAGTTCCCTGACTAGGGATCTAACCTGGTCTCCGGCACTGGGAGTGTGGTGTTTTAGCCACTGGACCAGCAGGGAAGTCCCTGGGGTTGATTCTTTTGCAATGATAAGCATCTAACTTCTGCAATATGTAAATTCCACCAAGATTTATCAAGTTCTACCACATCACAGCTCAGGGCTAGGGACTTGGAAGGAAAGAACGCTGACTAAGTCCTCCAAGGGCACAGTGCTTTGGGGTTGTGCTGTGGTATGTCGGTCCTGAAGTAAATCAGAGCAACCTGAAAATGGTCTGGAACTCACGAACCCTGTGTTCATTTTCACACACTGTCCCTGTGGCTGGGGAATAAAAATGATGTCCAGCAAATATCAGACCTAAAATGGTAGCCACTTAAGCTCAGAGGCAGCTAATTCAGCCTCTGACAGTTGTACTAGGATATTTTTATGAGAAGTGGTACCATGTTCAGGCAGATGTAACAGCTTATATCTGTTGATCCTCTAATTATTACAGCTACAGGACAGTATCCAAGTTACCATCTTTGTACCTCATTTGTTCTATCTGTAAAATGAGAGTAATAAATCCTGCTTTATAAGTGATAAACTTTTTTTTTTATAGGAAAATAGTGTCTGGGTAGAAATATACACACATACAGCATACATACAAATTATATACATATGATTTAGTGCCTGGCATATGTTAGTGTCCCCAACATAATGGTTAAGAAGGTTGTAGCTGGGACCACAGACATTGTGTGGCCCAACACAGTCATCTGGAGACTGAAAAAACTTGAGTCCACAGTTTGAAATGACTGAAAATTATTAGGAAAGAAACTATGTCAAAGAGGATTTTGTTTAAAAGTGAATATTTCCTCTTGTAATTTGAGCCTTTCATGAGTTGTACTTTTATTTACCACTTTGTTTCATAGTTGAGACTGCTCCCTCTTATTAATCAAAATTGGAAAGGTTTGCCTGCCTAAGTGTACATGTTCACACTGCTATTCAAGCTGTATCTGAAGGATTATCTGAGTATTAAGTGGTGTGTGCTCTAGCAGTGGGCAAAGAGGAAGTTGCTCCCTTTCTCAGGACAGATGTCTGTAACGTCGACATCATTTAGGCTTGACCAGTGGCATAAAAACACCCACATAAAACTACAAGTTTCTTCTAATTAGATTTGAGTCCTGCTTTCTTAAAAACTAAAACCAAAAGGAGGTGATAGTTAAGCTCTACTTATCCGACAGATCCCAGCTGGTGTTCCGTGTCTGGTTTCTAGTGCCAAACTGCGGCAGACACTGACCAATCTGAGCCCTGCCTGAAAGAACCATCAGTTGAAGGTCTCCAAACCTAGGACCCCATGGAATTGGTTAAGACCTGGGCTTTTGGGTCTAGAAAATAAGAGATTTAAAGAGAAAACATAACAGTTGTCTTTGAATAGCTGAAGACTCACTTTGGGGAAGAGAGAGGTACTAGCTGAAATGTCACTGCAAGTGTGACACTCTCATCAACAGCAGTGGCACGGGTGGCCGTGATCCTCGGGCTAGGCATAGGAACACCAGAATGTGTGAGTGAGTAGGCTGGGAAGAGTCACCCTTTCAATCTCCTTCCATCAAGTGTTGTGATACTCACACTCCCTACCCGCCCCCCCCGCCCCCCGCCCTAGGAACCCCATCTGTTATCTATTTGAGACTCAAGTGAATGTGTTAGTCACTCAGTCATGTCTGACTCTTTGAGACCCTATGGACTGTAGCCCTTTAGGCTCCTCTGTCCATGGAATTCTCCAGGCAAGAATACTGGAGTGGGTAGCCATTCCCTTCTCCAGGGGATCTTCCTGACCCAGGGATCGAACCTGGGGCTCCTGCATTACAGACAGATTCTTTACCATCTGAGCCACCGGGGAAGCCAAGGGTGAGAAAAAATGACTCCAAGACCAGAACTGGGACAAATTTGTAGAAGCCAGTCTTAAAATATAGAAGAACATTCTTTGATGTAAATTGCTACAGTTCTTTTGGAATCACCTCCTAGTGTAATGAAAATTAAAAAAAATAAATGAGACTATCCAGGTCATTAAGATCTTTTTTGTACAGTTCTTCTATGTATTCTTTCCATCTCTTCTTGATCTCTCTGCTTCTCTTAAGTCTTTACTATTTTTGTCCTTTATTGTGTCCATCTTTGGCAGAAGTGTTTCTTTGATATTTCCAATTTTCCTGAAGAGATCTCTAGTCTTAGCCTTTCTGTTGTTTTCATTTCTTTGCATTGTTCATTGAAGAAGGCCTTCTTTTCTCTCTCTTGCTACTCTCCGGAAGTCTGCATTTAGTTGGGTGTAACCTTCATTTTCTCCCTTGCTTTTTGCTTCTCTTCTTTCCTCTATTATTTGTAACGCCTCCTCAAACAACCACTTTGCCTTCTTACATTCCTTTTTCTTTGAGATGGTTTTGTTTGCTGCTTGCTGTACAATATTACGGACCCTTGTCCACAGTTCTTCGGGCATAGTTTACTAGATCGAATTCTTTGAATCTATTTGTGACCTCCACTAGTATTCCTAGGAATACTAGGGAAATTGATTTAAGTTGTATCTGATGGCCTAACAGTTTTCCTTGTTTTCTTTAGTTTAAGCCTGAATTTTGCTATGAGGAGCTGATGATCGGAGCCACCGTCAGCACCAGTATTGTTTTTGCTGACTGTATACAGCTTTCCCATCTTTGGCTACAAAGAATATATTCAATTTGATTTTGGTATTGGCCACTGGGTGATGTCCAGGTGTAAAGTTGGCTCTTATGTTGTTGAAAATGGGAATTTGCGATGATCAGTGAATTCTCTTGACAGAATTCTGTTAGCCTTTGCCCTGATGCATTTTATACTCCAAGGCCAAACTTGCCTGTTACTTCAGGTATCTCTTGACTTCCTACTTTTGCATTCCAATTCCCTGTGATGAGTAGGACATCTTTTTTTGGTGTTAGTTCTAGGTCTTATAGGTCTTCATAAAACTGATCAGCTGCTTCAGCATCAGTGGTTGGTGCATAGCCTTGGATTACTGCGATGTTGAATGGTTTTCCTTGGAAATGAACTGAGATCATTCTCTCATTTTTAAGGTTACACCTATGTGCTGCAGTTCTTCCAGCACCACTTATTGAAGAGACCTGTCTCTTCTCCATTGTATAGTTTTCCCTTCTTTGTCATAGATTAATTGACATGGGTGCGAGGGTTTATTTCTGGGCTTTCTATCTTGTTCCACTGACCTATTAATATATTTCTGTTTTTGTGCCAGTACTGTACTTTTTTGATTACTGTAGCCTTAATAGCATAGTCTGAAGTCAGGGAGCCTGATTCCTCCAGCTCTGTTTTTCTTTCTCAAGATTGCTGTGGCTCTTCAGGGTCTTTTGTGTTTCCATAAAACTTTAAAAATTTTTTGTTCCAGTTCTGTGAAAAATGTCATTGGTAATTTGATTGGGATTCCACTGAACCTGTAGGTTGCCTGGAGTATTATAGTCATTTTTGACAATATTGATTCTTCCAATTAAAGAACATGGTATATCTTCCCATCTGTTTGTGTCATCTTATGAGATGGTTGGATGGCATCACCAACTCAATGGACATGAGTTTGAGCAAGCTCAGGGAGACGGTGAAGGACAGGGAAGTCTGGTGTGCTGCAGCCCATGGGGTCACAAAGAGTCGGACACAACTGAGCGACTGAACAGCAGCAACAGTTTCTTTCATCAGCATCTTAGTTTTCAGAGTACAGGTTTATTCCTAGGTATTTTATTCTTTTTGATGCTATGGTAAATGAGATTATTTCCTTAATTTCTCTTTCTGACCTTTCACTGTAAGTGTATAGAAATTGAACAGATATTTAAAATTAATTTTTACTGGAGTATAATTGCTTTCCCTGGTGACTCAGATGGTGAAGAATCTACCCACAATACAGAAGACCCCGGGTTCGATCCCTGGGTCAGAAAGATCCCCTGGAGAAGGAAATAGCAACCCACTCCAGTATTCTTGCCTGGAGAATTCCATGGACAGAGGAGCCTGATGGGCTATAGTCCTTGGGGTTGCAAACAGTTGGACACGACTGAATGACTAACACTCAATTACTTTATGATGTTTTGTTGTTTCTTGCTGTACAGCAAAATGAATTAGTCCTATGTATACATATACACCCTCTTTTTTAGATTTGGTCACCACAGAGCACTGAGTGGTATCCCTGTGCTATCGGGTAGAGTCTCATTAAGTTAAGTCATTAGTTATGTATTTTATAAATCATAGTGCATATGTGTCCATTCCAATCTCTGAATCCATCCCACCCACCTGCCACTCATGGTAACCATAAGTTTGTTCTCTTCATCTGTGACTCTACTTCTGCTTTGCAAATAAGTTCATCTCTACTATTTTTCTAGATTCCACATACAAGTGATATTATACAGTATTTGTGCTTCATTTTCTGACTTACTTTACTCTGTACAACAATGTGTCCAGCCACATCTCTGTAAATGTATTTCATTGTTTTTAATGGTAAGTAATATTCCATTGTGTATATGTATCATATCTTTATCCATTCCTGTCAATGGACTTTTAGGTTGCTTCCATGTCCTGCCTATTGCAAATAGTGCTGAATGAACATCACAGTGCCTGCATCCTTTTGGATTATGGTTTTCCCTTGATATATGCCCAGGAGTGGGATTGCTGGGTTATATGGTAGCTCTATTTTTAGTTTTTTAAGGAACCTCCATACTCTTCTCCAAAGTGATAGTACCAATTTGCATTCCTACCAACAGTGTAGGAGGGTTCCATTTTCTCCACACCCTCTCCAGCATTTATTGTTGATGATGATGGCTATTATGACTGATGTGAGTGATATGTCATTTTTTTGATTTGAAAATAAAACAGGTTTCTGTATATTAATTTTGCATCTTGCAACCTTACTGAAATTACTGATGAACTCTCATAATTATCTGGTACCATCTTTTGGATTTTCTGTGTATAGTATCATTTTATCTGCTAACTTCTTATTTTCCAATTTGAATTCCTTTTTTCTTCTGATTGCCATGGCTAGGACTTTCAAAGCTGTGTTTAATAAAAGAGGTAAGAGTGGACATTCTTGTCTTCTTCCTGATCTTAGAGGAAATGCTTTCAGCTTTTCACTGTTGAGTATGATGTTAGCTGTGGCTCTGTCATATATGACCTTTATCATATTGATGTAGGTTCCCTTTATGCCCACTTTCTGGAGAGTTTTTATCATAAATGAGCATGGAATTTTGTCAAAAGCTTTTTTGCATCTATTGAGATGATCATATGGTTTTTATTCTTCAATTTGTTAATGTGGTATATCACACTGATTGATTTGTGGATATTGAAGAATCTCTGCATTCCTGGGATAAATCCCACTTGATCATGGTGTATGACCCTTTTAATGTATTGTTGTATTCTGTTTGCTAGTTATTTTGTTGAGAATTTCTGCATCTACATTCATCAGTGAAATTGGTCTGTAATTTTCTTTTTTGTGGTATCTGCCTGGTTTTGGTATCAGGGTGATGGTGGCCTCCTAGAATGAGTTTGGGAGTGTTTCTTCCTCTTCAGTTTTTTGGAATAGTTTCAGAAGGATAGGTGTTACATCTTCTCTAAATGTCTGATAGAATTCACCTGTGAAGCCATCTGGTCCTGGACTTCTGTCTGTTTAAAGTTTTTAAAGCACAGTTTCCACTTCAGTACTTGTGACTGGTCTGTTCATATTTCCTATTTCTTCCCGGTTCAGTTTTGGAAGATTGTACCTTTCTAATAAGAATTTTTCCATTTTGTCTAGGTTGTCTATTTTATTGGCATATAGTCACTTGTAGTGGTCTCTTACGATCATCTGTATTTATGTGGTGTCAGATTTAACTTTTTATTTCTAATTTAGTTGACTTGAGCTCTCTTTTTTTTTTATGATCTAACTAAAGGTTTATCAATTTTTTAATCTTTCCAAAGAACCAGCTTTTAGTTTCATTGATGTTTTCTATTTTCTTTGTCTTTATTTCATTTTTTTTTGTCTTTATTTCATTTATTTCTGCTGTAATCTTTATAGTTTTTTCCTTCTAATTAATTTGGATTTTGTTTATTCTTTCTCTAGTTGCTTTATATGTAGGGTTAGGTTGTTTGAAGTGCTTTTCCTTGTTTCCTGAGGTAAGATTGTGTGACTATAAACTTCCTCCTAGAACTGCTTTTGCTGCCCAAGAGCTCACTCACACTAATGGGTATTCCCTGGGGCCTCCACCAGTGTCTTTGCTGCTGCAGTGAGCCACAGCTGACCCCCAGGCCCTGAGGAGACCCTCCAAGACCTACAGGTAGGTCTGGCCTAGGCTCTTATGGACTCACTGCTTTGCCCAGGGACCCAGTTCACATGAAACCTGTGTGCACCCTTCAAGAGCGGAGTCTCTGTTTCCCCCAGACCTCTGGAGATCCTGCACTCAAGCCCCACCGGCCTTCAGAGACAAATGCCCTGGGGGCTCCTGAAACCCAGGCTGGGGAGCCTGACGTGGGGCTTAGAACTCTCACTCCTGTGGGGGAACCTCTACGATATATTTATTTTCCAGTCTGTGGGTCACACACTGGTATGCGATTTGATTTTGTTGCCAATTCGCCCCTCCTACTATCTCATAGTAACTTCTTCTTTATCTCTTGGTGTAGAATGTCTTTTGGTAGATTCAAGTCTTTTTTGTCAATGGTTGTTGTCCAGCAGTTAGTTGTGATTTTGGTGTTTTCATGAGAGAAGGTGAGCAAGTCCTTCTACTCTGCCATCTTGGTCTCTCATTCCATTGGAATTTTTTTTCTTTTTTATTAAACTGGAGGGTCTTATTGCAGTTTCTGTAAACTTCATTAAACACCCACTCTCACCCCCAGGGTACAAGGATGTCAAAGTTGGTGAGAACTGCCAATTCTATACCCATGTAATGTAATCTTGGAATGACATGTTTGGTTACCTGAAAGTATCCATTTATAACCCTAATAAAACAAGGTGGCCTGATAGGTCTTTAGGTCTTAAGCACTATCTCCATGATTATAAACTTGGCCACAGTGAGAAGAAGGTGATTTTATTATCTCATATTTAGTATAAAGTGTGCAACAATTTTCCTTTCCTTTCTCCAAATTATAATCCACAAATCCTTTATTAGCCATCAGTGAAGAGCGAAAGTATCAGCTATCTATCTACACTGGGAAGAAACTCAGCTTGAGTTTATTCTTCAAAATATGGTATGTGTAGGATCCCCTCCAGCTCTCCAACACAGAGATGGGCTCTTCAGGTGATTACTTCCCCAAACACTAGCAACTTCTTCTGAAGTACTGAAACTCAACCCTCTCCTCACCCGATGGCTTTGGAAGTAGAAACAGGAACTGGTGCTTTGGTGGGAGAACCCAGCCATATCTCAGGGAAGCATGGACAGACAGAATGACATTGGAGCTCTTGTCATCAACTGAACGGCTCTTGTATGCACATGTACGTAATCATCTGTCCACACAGATGCCAGGGTTAATTCCCTAAGCGTGTGATGCTCTGAGAAACCATGATATGTTTTAAATTCTGAGACCTGAAGGAAAAGGTGTGATAATGGTTGGTATGAAAGGAGTATTTAGGTATTTCTGTGGCCTAAATCCTTAGCACTATTTATCCAAATATGTTGATTTGTGGGTGTGTGAGAGGTTCACATGTTTATCTCCACTTAAACTCAGGCACGCCTATGACTGAAACTGTACACTGCACACAGAAGAACACAGCAAAACACAGTCTGTTCGCTAAAATCAAAGCCCGTTCTGAGGGTGGACCCCACTGTGGGGCAGCCAGATTACCCCAGGGGTCCCCCTGAAGTAGATCACTGCATGATGGGCTAAGTTTTGGAGGGTGACTTTTTAGAGTGCTGTGCCGAGGGTGTCAGGGGTGAGACGTTCCTCTTCTGAGGTCTCACTTCTAGGCTCATTTCCATCCCTCCCTTTTTTCCTGAAAGAAACACATACACACCCTCAGCCTACTGTTTAAAAGGCATATTTAGCCAACAGAATTTCATAAGATCTGGAATGTGCTGTGAGGGGATTTAAGGGCAGAGCTGAAACAAGGCATTTTCAGGACTGTCAGACTGGCTAAGATGACTACACTAAACAGTCCCCGAGGTCTCATTGTTCCATGAGCTCCTGACCTTCATGGATGATGTTCTTTTTTTTTTTTTTTTCTTTTTACCATAATCATCAACTTTAACAAATCGCTTAAATGTGTTCTGTATCAGTTTTCTTGATGATGTCAATAAAATGGAAACATTTTTTAACATATAACAATATTTAATTACATCAGTCTCCTATCAACAGATAAGTTAGTTAATGCTGTTTATATTGGCCATTTCCATTGGCTGGCTGGAGGCTCTTCCACTAAAGGCTCCCATGGTTTCCACTGGATCATTTTTCTTGCCAGACTAAGTTCATTTTCAGCCTGAAGAATCACCTCTTCTATTTGGCCACCCTGCAGTCGCTCTTCTAGTTTTTTAACATCTGGTTCCGCTTTAACCATACTCAGCTTCTCATTTGTAATCTGTTCTGTATACTTTCTATACGCTGCATTTTTAGGGATGTGTCCAAGAACATCAAGAATTTTTGTATACAATATTTTTAGCCTCTCATGTGGAGTTTCACAAACAGCCAATCCCACCAGGCCAGTGGTCTTCTTCAGCAAGCCCGCCATGACAGCCGATGTTCTTCTTTAACTACAATTGCCTCACGGTTCAGCCCCAGGATCCCACGGAAGCATGATCTTTTCCTCTCTGGGGTCCAAGGGCAGCCCCATTCTGATTTTAAGTTGAAATTCTTTGCCAAAATACCCCTGAGGAAAAAACTGATTCCTCTCCAGGCTATCATAAGGTGGCAAGTCCCTTATTTCCTTTTCCTGTTCCAAGCCCCTCTTCCCCAGCCCTGCTTCCTTTTGTTCCTATTTCACATTGTTCTTCTTTTGGCCAGTGTTCTCTCTGTTGCCATGAGAGCACACCCACGCATTCTGCCTCACGCCCTTCACTTTAGTCCAAACTCTGCATTGCCACACACATAGCAGGCTCCGCAGGGTCCCACCGCCATCATCCCCTGGGGCCCGGCGTCCCCTCCTTCTCTGGGTTCACCAGATTGCCTTCTCAAAGACCCTGGACTTTCTGAGGAGCCGCCGTGTACTCTGGAATTTTTCTTCAAACATCAGGCTCTATGTTTTCATTTTATCATATTCATATCTGCCTCGTATTAGGATACTTCACAAGGCATGACTGCTTGGGAATAGATTGGAGGAGATTTCTCTTTGAACAACCGTAGCAGGTGTCCAAAAAGCTCACCATTTTTTTAAGGAGGTGAACAAGTACAGACACTAGTGCTATAGGAATCAGGACACAGTCGATGTATGGAGTCCAATCACACTGCTATGGAGTTTTTATAGCTGGGAGGAAGCTTCCTACCTTCGTACTTAAAAAAAAAAAAAAAAATAGACTCAGGGGTGAGATTACTCTTTCCCAAGAACCAGGGACTAAAGGGCCTTAATTGAGAAGCCTTGAGGCAAAAAGTGGACTTGGAATGACCTTGGAGGGTACATACAATGTGGAAGAGAACTAGCACATTGTGCCGATCGTGTAGAATGTTTGTTGAATTCTGAGTGCTGGCAGCACACGGAGTCCCAGGCCTCCTGCCAGCCTTCCAATGCCCTATCAAAGTGTTCCACACCAACCAGCAGATAGATTACTGATAAGATGCGAACAGACCCAAGAAAAACCTGGCACTGATTCTGGATGTCTCCAGGGATGGATTTAGGATTATGGCCTCCCATTTCAAAACTCTTAGTATAGCAGCAATATTTTAACACAGTTCCCGGCCTGATTGATTTGTTTTCCAAAGACCTAGGAGAAGCTGGAGGCATCAGTGATTTATGTGACTGACAGTTTCTACATTGCACTTTATAGTGACTGTTGCTAATTGTAAATAGAAATGGTTACCTTATTATCTAATGTATCCCATAGCCCTGGGGCTGCAACTGAGTTCACTCTGGAGAATGTGGGGAGGGTAATATGGTACTAGCTTCATTCAGAAGGGAGCACTGCCTTGGGACGAGGCCACTGGGGTGAGCTGCCAGAGACCCCCTAGCCATAGCCAGAGGCTGCACCCTTACCAGGCCTTTCCCTTCCATCACTTTTCTTGGTACCATTTGTTTCTTCACAAAAACACAGTAGCCGGCATGGATTGCTTCGTGCCTCCCAGTTCCCCTTGGCCCATTCATGTGTTCAAGCTTTAACCCCCGGTACCACAGGGGTGAGGGAGTTAAAGTAAGGTCATTAGGACTGGCCCTGATTAGATATAACTGAGATGCTTATAAAACAGGGAAATTTGAACACAGAGACAGGCACACAGAAGGAAGACCAGGGAGAAAATGGCCATCCACAAGCCAAGAAGGGAAGCCAGAAAGAGATCCTCCTCTTACAGCCCTTAGAAGGGATGAACCCTGCCAACACCTTGACCTTGAACTTCTAGCCTCCAGAACTGTGAAACAATACATACAGTTCTGTTTATGCAACCCAACTTCGTTATGGCAGCCCTAGGAAGCAAATACAGTACTATTACTGGGATTTAGAAAGTTGGTTTTTTTGTTTGTTTTTTTAAATAAGGACCTATATTTGAATTTTATTATGGTGGTGCTAGTGGTAAAGAACCTGCCTGCCAATGCAGGAGACACGTAAGAGATACGAGTTCAATCCCTGGGTTGGGAAGATCCCCTGGAGGAGGAAATGGCAACCCACTCCAATATTCTTGCCTGGAGAATTCCATGGACAGAGGAGCCTGGCAGGTTACAGTCCATAAGGTTGCAAAGAGTTGGACACGATTAACGTGACTTAGCACACACACATACTTAACTGTATATTCTATTGGGAGCCACCACAAAAGCTATAGTCCCCTGCGGGTAGAGTGGCTGTAAAGAACAACCTGTCAAAGACTGAAAATGAAAAAAAAAGGCTTTTCCACCCTGTTTGTTGATACTTCATTAGAGATGCTGCCTAAGCAGTAAAAGTAAGGATTTTCTGTGTTTAACCCCCAAACTGCTGTAGGGCTTACAAAGAGGCTCAAGTGTATCTGACCTTGATGGATGAGAATGGCATGCTAGGATCCTAGGGAAAATTAGCACCTTCATTTTTGTGTCTGATTGTAATTGCAGCCTCCACTCCAACTTGAAAGGTGGAAGATGTCTGTCAGAGGGAACTGCCTTTGCTGTTTGAAGGATGTACCCCTGCCAAATGTGGGTTCACAGCTACCGAGAGGCTACCATAAAGTAAGTACATGGAGTGGAGACATTCCCCCGAGCCTCACACTCACTTGGTGGATGTCAATTCCAGGCCCTCAATCACTCCTAATCCGGGTTGGTCAGAGGCACCTTCCTACCACTAGGTGGCGGTAGCGTCTGCTGCAGGAACCCAGTCCCATATCCAGTTCACAAATGAAGGTGGCAAAGTTCACCTTAGAATCAAGTTCATTTTTCCTAACTGGCCAACCGTCTTAGGGGCTCTTAAGGGAGAGCTTTCCCTTCCGTTTAGCACAGAAGGATTACAGGATGTTCAGAGCGGAAGGACCCTATCAACAAGCTGACTGGGTCTCAGCCCTGGATGTGTGGGGAGCTTTTAAAAATACCAATGCCCTGCTCCACTCTCAGGGATTTTATTTCTAATACATAATATACCCCCAACATGTGTCTGTATCTGTTAATACATTCATTTACCTGATATCTTTTTGCGAGGAGTCCACAATAATTTGGAAAAATAAAGTTCTTGCCTGGAGAATTCCATGGACAGAGAAGCCTGGTGGGCTCCATTCCATGGGATCGTGGAGAGTCAGACACGACTGGAGCGACTGATAAACATACATGCAACCTCACAGACTTAGCCAGGGAGGTGGGAAGTGAAGGGACAAATTGGGTCAAACATAGTAAAGAGCATGTGTGTGCCCTTTTACATGTCTTCAGTAAGGTGGTATAGTTGGTTGACTAGTGTCCCCTGAAAATTCACATCCACCTGGAACCTTAAAATGTGATTGTATTCAGAAATATGGTCTTAGCAGATATAATTAGTTAAGATGAGGTCATCTGGTATTGGGCTGGGCCCTAAATCCAGTGACAGGTGTTATCACAAGAAGAGGGGACTCACAGAGAGTCACAGGGTGAGGACTGGGGCAGAGACTAGAGTACTGCAAGTGGAACAGGGCTCAGGACCACATGACCACCAGAAGCCGGAAGAAGCCAGGAGGGATCCTTTCCTAGAGCCTGCACAGGTAGCAGGGCCCTGCGAACATCTTGACCTTGGACTTCTTTGGCCTCCAGACTTGGAGACACATTTCTGTTGTTTAAGCCTCCTGGCCTGCGGCACTTTGTGTTGGCAGCCCTGGGAGCACCGGCAGAGGCAAAGGGAAGCTGGGCCCTGGCCTCCCCGCTCTCGAGCCATCCTCATAGCATCTGTCACACTCACAGGGGCCTTATTTTTTACTGAGTGGACAGTACGGAGGCGTCCTCCATTCTACTCACTTTTCCCATTCCTCCTCAGGTCCCAGGAGTGCGAATGGTGTTAAGGACAGCCCAGCTCATGAGGTCCACAGGTATAATTTAAACTTACTTTCCCTAAAATTTTCATTTCCCTAAATTCTCCTTTTGAGTTTGCTTTTTTTGTTTCCAGAAGGCTCAGGGCCTGGTAGACCCCAGGTTCATACCATTAGAATCTGTTCTTCCACAAACACACTCTTCCCAAGAGTTGAAGGGGCTTATTAGGAGACTAGCAAACACTGGTTTCCTATGACGAGGGAGAAGACAGAAATCGAAATCAGAGAAGCGACAAGAAGGTTCTGGAGGGAGTAGGGAAGGAGAGAGAGCCTGGTGTTGAGAGGTAAAGACAGAGAATAAAGGGGCCCCCAACGAGGGCCTGGATGAATAGGAACCTTAGGCAAGCTTGAGAGCAAAGCCAGCCTTGAGAAAGTGGAAATCAAGCTGGCCTGTGAGGCCACGATTCACTATAAAGCTAGGACAAAAAGAAAAAAACTGCCATAGCTCTGCAATCTGTCATCCAATTAACTGTGGGCCTAATTTAACTGAAAAGCCAGTATGCCTTTATAACTCCAATTCCCTAAGCTAATCCTTAAACAGCAGTTTAATGCTGTTTGTTAAAAAAAGGAAAAAATCCTACAGAGACCTAATCCAGACTGACGGGTTGCCTCATTAATTTGAAGCTGGCGTCACTCTTGTTTCAGGACAAATCCTTTCTAGGTGCCATGGGGTGCAGGCAGTCAGATCCATTTTGTCAGCTTTTCCACCTGTCTCAGAAATATTATTTGGTCGCTGACTTAAAAGGATCAAACCCTCTTTGAAAAGGGCCCTATTTTTTGCCCTTTCTGAAATCTCTTCCTTTCTCAACCATGTGGTCAGACGGTGGAAGAAACTGGCATTCTGGTGAAACATCTTATAAACCAAAGACAGCCACTGCCTCTCTCTTCCTATTTCGATCACAGTAAGACCTACCAGAAACGCTAGCGGCATCTCTGGTTGGTGGGGATGCTAGCTCTTTGCTGAGAAGCAACAGAATTGCCACCGTTTCAAATTAACGTCCTTTGCAGCCAGTGCTGGCTCAGGCAAGGAATGATTCGAGACCCGACACTTCACATACAAGTCATTAATGTCAACGTCAGGAAAGTCAAGTCCAGAAATGCAGTGTCTCTTGCCAAAAAGTTCCACTGAGCTTTCTAGGACCCCCGTGACCTAATTTAAAGTGTCTTTCTTTTTTTCATAGATAATAGTATGATAAGCTGTTAATTCAATCATTTTCGCTTCTCTGGCACCCTTCGTCCCATGATCAAATAGTATTTTTAACCACCCTGAAGACACATTAAATAACCAAGCTGTCTGACAGCTGCATATCAGAACACTAATCGCCAATACTGCATGGCTAAAAAAAAATGGCTTAACTGTTTCTTTGCCCACAGATGTTTTTGCACTTCAAACAGCCATCGTGCAGAAACACACATCTGGATGATAGGATATATTATTGGGAGGCTGTTAATACATAAAGTGTAAAGCGAAAAGGGCATGACTTCAAGACTACATAACAGAAGCAAGAAAACTGTTCTTGTGTGGCAGCCCTCTTTTACTTCTCTATTATTTAATAAAGCAGTTCCATTATCTCCTACCTACCCACTCACTCCCAGTTAGTCATGAAAAAGGACACTCTCACCCACAACATTTTTCAGCTGCACTGCCTTCGTTGGTTGTTCCCCTTTGTACTAACACCAAATGATGGCTACCGTTGATCAGTGCCTTAGGATATCAGATAATTTGAAAAGTGGAATCGGGCCCTATTATGAAGACGGCATGATTGGCCATTTAAAATCAGGAGCCTGCTCATCTCTGCTGTATTCTTTTAAATACTCCAATCTGTGTCATCAACTCAAAATTCAGTGGAAAACATCTCTCTGGTCATTGGATAGGATCCTAAAAAACACGATGATGTGAGTATTTGAAAATGAATCAGAAAGCCTGGAACTACAGCGTGAGGGTGAACGGCCTTTTTCCAAGAAATAACTAGGAACATGGAACCTGAACCAAATGCTTGAATGAGGATAATGGAACAATTAGCAGCCATGTAAGGTAACCTATCCTTTTCATTTTCTGTCAAACTACTGGAAAAAGCAGAATAGCTAGCCTAATTTACATGCACATAATGGGGTGGATCTTTTTATTTTTAATTGGAGGATAATTGCTTTACAATGTTGTGGTGGGCTCTGCCGTACAACAACATGAATCAGCCACAAGTACACATATATCCCCTTCCTCTTGAGCCTCCCTCCAATTCTGCCCCCATCCCACCTGAGTCGGTTGTCCCGGAGCACTGATCTCAGCCCCCTGTGCCAACAGCCGCTTCCCGCTAGCTTTCTACACATGGCGGTATATATGTCAATGCTCCTCTCTCAATTCATCCCACCCTCTCTTCCCCCATCTCCACAAGTCTGTTCTGTCTGCATCTCTCTTCCTGCCCTGCAAACAGGTTCATTAGCAGCATTTTTCTAGATTCCGTATATATGTGTTAATATACATTTTTCTCTTTCTGACTTAACTTCACTCATTATAATAGGCTGTACATTCATCCACCTCACCACAACTCACTCAAATTCATTCCTTTTAATGATTAATATTCCACTGTAAATATGTACCACAACTTCTTTATCCATTCATTTATTGATAGACTTCTAGGTTGCTTCCATGTCCTAACTATTGCAAATAGTGCTGCAATGAGCACTGGCTTACATGTGTCTTTGAATTATGGCTTTCTCAGGGTATATGCTCAGTATTGGTATTGCAGGGTCATAGGGTAGTTTTATTCCTAGTTTTTTAAGGAACCTCCATAGTATTCTCCACAGTGGCTCTATCAATTTACATTGCCACCAACAGTGCAAGAGGGTTCCCTTTCCTCCACACCCTCTCCAGCATTTATTGTTTGTATATTTTTTTGATGATGGCCATTCTGACCAATATGAGGTAGTACCTCATTGTAGTTTTGATTTGTATTTCTCTAATAATGAGTGATATTTATGAATGCATCTTTTAAAAGGAAATTTCTTATGTTATCTGGTGTGCATAAATCATTTGAGTTTAAATTATATTTTAAAGATATATAAACAGTATTGTCCATTGGTCTACAAATAGTAGCACTAGCAATTGGTAGCACAACCAACAATTCTTAAAGGAGGAGAAACATTATAGGAAAAATTTATGTTTGGTTACAACACCTAGTATAATATCACCACAGAAACCTTCAAATGCCCTTTCAGTAAAGATGGCTATGATTAAGAGGATTCTAATCAGGTCAAGAGGAAGGAGAGACAAAGATGTTGGCAAGATTGGTTTTCCTTTCTGATGCTTTTCTTTGCCATCCATTCCTTCATAGTGTGGAGGCAAATGAAAATACTGAAGGGAGGGCAGTGAGTTGGGTCCTCTCAGATTGGAAGAGCATGCAAAATAATCTCCAGAGTGAAAACAAACCCTGGAAATATAAGTTAATGGTGCAGAATTTTCTGAATGTGTTGCCACAAAAGTTGAAATACTGTGAAGGTTGATGGTAGAATGTGTGATGAAATTGCAATTTGAAAAAACAGCTTATAGCTATTCTGAGGGGAAGAAAAAACACCTTATTTATGGAATTCCTTGTAATTTAGAATAGGCCATGGCCAGTCAGAGCTGGAAGGGGTCTTAAGAGGTGATTTAATGATCCATTTCATAGATGAGAAAACTAAGGACCAAAAAGGGTGATTAATTCACTGTCAGTGATTAATGAGAGGCAGAGACAAGCATAGAATCTCAGTGCCTATTTCTAAATAATTCCTGTCTCATTTGGTTCTGCACAAGTAGAAGGGGATAAGTTAAAGTACTAGAACAATGGTGTGGGAGACCAGTTCTGGGGATCCATGAGGTCAAACTATTTTCTTATTAATACTAAGATGTTATTTGCCTTTCTCATTCCCTCTCATGGGCGCACACTGGAATACAGTCACATGCCGGATCATGCCAGATCAGTGTAGAAGCAGACACCCAGCTTCTTACAAGAGGGATTGCAAAAACATAAAATAATGCCACTCTTTTCACTAAGCTTATTTTCATTCTGAAAAATAGAAATTTTCAGAAAAATATATTTAACATTTTAATAGTTTCAAATCAATATTTTTGAAATTTCTCATTTTAATTTTAAAAATACAAAATATTGATAGATATAATCCACATATACAAAAGCTATTTGGGATCCTCAACTTTTAGAATATGAAGGGATCCAGAGATCAAAAGGTTTAAGAACCGAGGCAACAAAAACATGAAAAAATAGAAAGGACGAAAGAGGAATTTTATAAAAACTAAAAATCCTCACGCCTTCCTTTTTGGATCCACTTCTCACCTTCGTCAGGAGCATGATTCCAATGAGATGGATACATCAATCAGGAACAACTACAGTGATAGGGGGCTTTGTGGGTAATATTACAGTGATGGGGGGCTTACGTAGGAGCTGGATTTGAATTTTGGCTCTGCCACTTAAAAGCTCTGAGAACTGATCAGTTAAGCCCCAGGTTCCTCATCTGCATGAATGGAGGCAAGTAGAACACCTACCTTCATGAAAGGGTTAGTGTAAGAAAAGCATTGGTATAGTGCCTTGCGTATGGTATGTACCCAGTTTGGCCAGTATAATTATTGTTCAAAATACTATGCTACGAAAACTTACTGAATGGGAGAAGGCATCTGCAAATGATTGTCTGATAATGGGTTAATATCCAAACTATATGAAGAAGTCATACAACTCAACAATTTATATATATATATATGAAACCTGATTATTCATATATATATGTGTGTGTACATATAAACAATCTGATTGTTTATATAAAGATTATGTTTATATATATAAACAACCAGATTAAAAAATAGGCAGAGCACCTGAATAAGGATTTTTCCAAAGACCTACAGATGGCCAACAGGCATACGAAAAGAGGCTCAACATCATTAATCATCAGGAGAATGCAAATCAAAACCACACACCTGTCAGAACGGCTGTTACCAAGCAGCCTTGTGAGGTAGGTGTTAATTCCTTCTTTCGGTCAATAAGGACACAGAGAGTCTCCAGAACTGCACCGAGTACTTGCTCAAAACCTGCCAACCCCTACCCTCAGTAGGAGTAAAGTCACGAGATCCAGAGATAAGAAAGGAAGTTATAAGGAGAGAAGCAAAAACCAAAAACCCAGATGGAACCAGCAGGGACCAAGATGGTGATAAATCTGACCTCAAATAGACCCTGGATCTCATTACACACTGATTTTACTATATTTGTGAATTAAATGACATACCCACTGGTGGTCACAACTGGAAATTAAGGACCAAAAAAGGATAAAAAGAGTGGCACCCTACTCCCTCAAAAACCCCTGTCCCTTCCCACACAGACTACTGCACATGCCTCCACTCAGCATTTGCCTCATTCCTCCTCCTCTTGTCTTGACTCTTTAAAATCAAACCTTCTCACCACATGGGTGAGAAGCTGACCTGTGAACTATATTCTCACCTCTCCATTCTTCGGCCATTGAACAAAGCTTGCATTGCACTGATCTCAGCTTTGGCTTCATTATTTGGCTACAGGAACCCACACGCCCTCACACGAGTGGATACAGTTGAGTCAAAATAGATGTTAGTTTGTGAAGAATGACACCAAGGTGCCCCAGTTGGCTTCAACAATAGGGAATTTGTTCTCATTACGTTTGGAGATTTAGGATTTTATCCTCCATGTTCTTCTGTGTGCTGTTCTATAAGAACTGTGGGATGACATAATCTGTGAAAAGATGCGCTGTTTGTAGAAGTGATGGGTGCCATTGTTTCTTTTAAAACTCAAATATACCTTACCTTGCAGAACTTGTTCTTGTATGACCTATGGCCTGGATCCATTTGTAAACGAGGAGGAAAAGAAGGGGAAGAAACCAGATATTACTTACTAAATAGACATCAAGCACGGAGGCATTATCATCTTGCATTTCCAGAGCAGTTGGCTCAGAAGTCAAGTAGATGGTCCCCTCTTCCAAGGTAAAGGTGGAACTGGAAGGTAACCCTTTACTGGAAAAATAAGGAAGAATGATGAGCATGTAGCCTTCAGAACAAAATCCAAGGACCCGTCCCAAGTGGTGGCTGAGGTGGGTAAGCTTTGGGGGAAAGAAAAATGTGGGGTGTTTGAAGGAGATGCAGTCACACCTAGAGGTATGTGCACTTATGTCTGAAGAATCTGGCTTTATTGGCAGTGCCTTTTCTCTGTCCACTTCAGTGCATGAGACACTCTGTATTTCTAAGAGCTGATCTGTGGGCCCCACACCCTGTGAGGGTAGACTTCTGGCAATCTAGAGGCCCATCTCCAGCTCTGAATAGTTAGCTCTCACTGCTTAAATCCTTTTCTCAACAGTGTTGATGTTTTTCTAGCTTATAGAAGATAACCTGATCCCTCATTAGCATTGACGATTTCTTTTTTCAAACCTAAAAGTGCAGCAGAATCCCCTTGGGGGCTTGTGAAAGCCCAAACTCCTGGGCCCCACCCGCAGAGTTTGATTGGGTCTGACATGGATCCCATGGTAACAAGCTCCCAGGTGATGCTCTTGCTGCTGATCCAAGGCCAACAGAGTAATAATGAATTACATAAATACAGAGCTCTGTATCATGTGCTTTGTGAGGACAGTTGAGATGGACCCTTCCTAATAAGGATAACAACAAAAGCCAAAGGAATTCAGGTATACAGTACTAGAGAGTCCTTTATGGAAGGGAAGCCACCTTGTTTTGTCATAATATGATAACCAGAGTTAAGTAACTGGTCCATTATTCTTGCCTGGAGAATTCCATGAACAGAGGAGCCTGGTAGGCTACACAGTTCATGGGGTCCTGAAGAGTCGGAAAAAGACTAAGCGTGCACACACACACACACACACACACACACACACACACACACACACACACACACACTAACATTCAGTTCAGTTCAGTCATTCAGTCGTGTCTGACTCTTTGCGACCCCATGGCCTCAGCTAACATTGATAATGTTTAAATTGGGAATTTAGTGGCTCGGGAATGTACAGTCTTCCCCCCTACTGAAATAAAAGTTAGTTATATTTTTAACCTGTGGAAATTTTCCATGTGATGGTTTTCAGGAACAAAATATCTACACACAACGGTGGAAGAGTCTGATGTTGGTGTTAGAAGAGGTGGGCTAGGGGGCTGGCTGGCAGCCACGTGGGACAGACCTGGCTGGCGCTTTGCCTGGGCACCAGGGCTGAGAGCAGGAGAGGAGAAGTCTGGCCTCCTCACTCATCTCCCCATCACCAGGACCCATCACCTCTGGGGGCAGAGCTCTTAGCTCACTCCATTGAAAACTCCCACCTAAAGTCACCCCCTGGGCTTCTTGTCTGAGCATCCCAGATAGATAGGTGATTTATTGAGGACATTATACTCCTCAGTCCTCTGTCTTCTGGGCATGGCACACAATTCTATTTTCTGTACATACTTACCTGTTAATTGAAGATACATGAAACAGAAGTTCTGAGCTCTTCAATATTAAAAAAATTTCTCAAAAGAATTATATGGATCTTATGAAATCAGGTTCATTTGTAGAACACATAACACAAAATTGTGAGACTCCAAACTAGTAGTAAGAGGAAAGGGAAGCAGGGAATCTCCCATAGGTTTTCCATTTGATGATATTTGAGAATTTGGAAACTCAGAGATGAAGCCACTTCACTTTGGCTTGATATAATTTCTCTTTAAATTCTAGACACAGAAAAAAAATGTCCTCTTGCTTTTCAAACACCCAAGATGGGTTATACAAGGTGGGAAACTGTGTGTTTTGATTGATTTTCAAAGATCAAGGTGAATGTGGCCTCTTTCCACCGAGCTGTTGACTTTATATTGTAAACCTTTACAGATTTCTTGGGTTAAATAAACCATCAGGTTTCAAGGGATGCTGTTTGGAGAGGCACTGCATGGTAATGAATGTTGCTCAGGTTATTTTCTGGATCAAGAGCAAGGATGCTGTGATGGGCTTTAATTGGCTTTTGCCTTTTTACTGCTAAGATGCCACTCACTAATCCCATGGGTTGGGAGCAGTCCTGCCTGGTTAAGCCTTATGAGAAAGATAAAGCATTCATCTACTTAAACATCAAAGCAAGAAACAAAGTGGTTGGAAAATACGTATAGTTCACATTTAATACAATTAAAAAATCTCTAAAAAAAAAAAAAATCTCTAATGGCTTCTGGGTTATTTTGTAACCATAATTTACTTGATTAGGTTCAAATCTAAGCTTCTCTCATCTTGTCTGAGTTTTTGGTCATGATTTTAAATTATTTCCATCCTAAGGTTAAGGGTATAACCAAGATATTCTAGAAGTGCTTTTTAAAATTTAATTTTTTAATAGCACACCACCTGTAGTATAACATGTAGCAAAAAGTAATCCTCCTCTTTTTTTTTGGTCCTTCTGTGATTCAGAGTTTACCTCTCTAGGAGTAAATCCTTTTTGTAAGTATTTTTCAATCTAATATTTGTTTTACTTTTGAAAACTATGAATGAGTCACTAGCATGGTTAAAACCAAATACAAATAGAAAAAGTTTGTTTTCTTTGGGGTTTAGCAGGTACATTTATCAGCTTATGGTCAGTTGCTCAGTTGTGTTTGACTCGTTGCAACCCCATGGACTGTAGCCCACCAGATTCCTATGTCTATGGGATTTTCCCAGCAAGAATACTGGAGTGGGTTGCCATTTCCTTCTCTAGCTATTTTAGCTAAAATATAATAGATTACAGAGAAAATACCATATGGTCAAATTTAATAACATCCGTCAAGCATATTAAAAGAAAAAACCTTCTGTTAATCTATCCTGTTTTGCACATATTAGAATAATATCCTATCTTAGTAAGAAGAATATTCTGAGCATCCTTAAATTTGGGGGACAAAAATGAGATATCCAGAGTATATAAGAACCTCTTGTAGTACAACAGTAAAAAGACAACTCAATTAAAAATGGTCATAGGATATGAATAGACATTTCTCCAAAGAAGATATACAAATGGCCAATAAATGCATGTCAAGATGCTCAACATCATTAGTTATTAGGAAAATGCAAATCAAAAGCACAATGAGATACCACCACTTCACAGCCACTAGGATGGCTATAATAAAAAAGACAGATGATATGGAAAAACTGGAGCCTTCCTACATTGCATGTAGGCATGTAAAATGATGAAGCTAGTTTGGAAAACATTTTGGTGAATCTTCAAAACCATACAACTCAGCAGTTCCACTCCTTGGTATATATGTAAGGAAAATGGAAAAATATATGCCTACACAAAGGATTGCACATGAATGTTCACAGCAGCATTACTCATAATAGCCACAGAGTGGAAATAACCCAAAAGTCCACCAGTTGATGAATGGATAAGTAATTCATACAATGGAATATTACTTGGCAATAAATATAGTAAAGTATCATATATGCAGCAATATAGGTGGACCTGGGTAAGTGAAAAAAAGCTGGTCATAAAGGAACTCATATAGAATGGTGGAAAGATGCTATATTGCAGGCTGGGCAAGCTGGGCACCATCTGCAGTGTCCCAGGGCTAGCGCTGATGATGCAGGAGCCAGAGGTAAGGGGACCTCTATCCTGGAGGATGGTCTGCCTAGAAGATGCAAACTGCTGGCCCACAGACCCAGGCTGGCTGGGAGAAGTATGTTTTGGGCCCAAAGAGATTTTTTTTTAAAAATTTGAATGATTGCTAAATTAAGTAACAGGAAATTCCTACAAAATCCAGTCTTCCACAGATTCTGAGAAATGAGATGGGCAGGCAACTCCAAGCCCACATTTGTGAGTAGTGATGAGGCTGAGGCATGTCCCCCTCCATTGTTCCAGGGTCCCTACTGCTGTCTTCTGCGTCACACACCTGGCCTGTTCTCGCCATTGGCATCATCTCTGCCTGGTCCCTCTGGCTGTATGTCAGCCCGACATCCTTACTGCACTGTTATGAAGAAGCTGAGGCTTGAGAGGCATAGTAACTTGCTCAAGGTCACACTACAGTTGAACAGAGCTAGAATATGAACTTTGTTTTCCAATTAAACACCTTTTCTATGGTCACCCCTGATGAAATTTTAGAAATTTGCCACTGCAGAAATTGAGGGAGCTGAGACCAATGTGCCCAGGAGCTTGAGGATCATCCCATAAACCAGCAAAAACATATGCGGATTTGATGCTTGATGTGAGCTGTGGAGATCTTTTGTTTGAGAAGAGTTATGATGGCCAGAGAGGTTTGAGGCAAAGTAAGCAGGCAAAATATGCTGTACAAAGCAACATATTTATCTTTTTAAAAAAAGTTAAAATAGCATTACCAGATGAGCCAGTTATCTTATTTCTGGATATATACCCCAAAGAATGGAAAACAGGGTCTCAGATATTTGTTCCCTCAGTGTTACGGGCTGAACTGTGGGCTTCCCCCCAGCCTCCATTATATCTTTAAGTCCTAACTCCCAGTACGTCAGTATGTGTCGGTATTTGGAGATAGGCTCTTTAAAGAGGTATAATTAAGGTTAAGTGACATAACTGGAATGGCTCTAATTCAATATGATTTGTGTCCTTACGAGAAGAGGAGGAGGGGATTAGGACTTGGACACACAGAGGAAAGACCATGTGAAGAGGAAGAAGACGGCTATCTACACGCCAAGGAGAGCCGCCTCAGAGAAAACCAACCTTGCTGACACCTGGATCTTGGACCTCTAGCCTCCAGAACTGTGAGAAAATACATTTCTGTTGTTTAAGCCACTTGGTCTGTGGTACTCTGTTATGGCAGCCCTAAAATTAACACATCAGCTTCACAGCAGCCTTATTCACAGTGACCAACAGGTGGTATAATTTCACCGACTTCCCCACGTAAATAGTCAAGTTCAAAGAAGGGTGGTTGCCAGGGGCTGAGGGGAGGTGAAATGGGGAGTTTAGTGGGCAAAGAGTTTCAGTTTTTCAAGAGGAAAAAGTTCTGGAGACTGGTTGCACAACAATGTGAATGTACTTTGAATGTTGAACTGTTCACCTAAAAATGGTTAAGATGGTAAATTTTGTGTTATGTTACCACAATTTTTAAAAAGTAACGTATTAAAAATAAATATCTGATAGTTAACAAGAATAGAGGTATATAAGCTTCTAATGTTTTAACACTTAAAAAAGACATGTAAACATTTAGCCCTGTGTAAATAATTAGGCATTTATAAAGTCGCATTAAATGCTCTTGGAATAATCTGACATTAAATAGCAAAAGCTATGTAACCAATTAATCTTTGAAAAAATATTTGTTATCTTCATTATTCAGTATGTATTGGGTGATATCCAAGTATAGAACTGGCATTTTGCTTCCCTAAAAATCTTAGATTAGGTCCTGTCTGCTGCCCAAGAAAGGATGAGGATACACTTCAGGGAAACAGATACCTCAGCTGATAAGGCATTACAGGCATGGCTCAGCTGGGAAAAAAATTCGTCTGCAATGCGGGACACCTGGGTTCGATCCCTGGGTTGGGAAGATCCCCTGGAGAAGGGAAGGGCTACCCACTCCAGTATTCTGGCCTGGAGAATTCTGGGCTGCAAAGAGTCAGACACGGCTGAGCGACTTTCACTTTCACCATCTTTGCTTTGAAATCTGGTTTTTCCTCTTAGCTGTATATGCAATACTGGATGAGTTTCTTAACCCCTCCAGTTACTGGAAACTCCAGTTTCCTACATGTCAAATGAGAATAATAACACTGAACATGCAGGATTACTGGAGCAACAGCAAATGTCCAACACAAATACCCATTTTTGCACATTGTATTCTAGGCGCCAGGATGCAGTAGAGATTAAACAAAGATCTCTGACTCATGAAACTTACATAGCATTGAGGAAAACAGGTAATGGGAGGAAAATACTTAAAATATATAGTATGTTGGTCAAAAGCACTAAGGAGAAAAATAAAGCACAGAAGAGAGAGAGGTGAGTGAGCAGCATAGACCATTCTCAAGCAGCACAGTTTTCCTCCTCTGCCACTGGAGTTTTCAGGGCCTTAGGCATGAGTCAGAAACCAGGGGACACATCCAGGTCCCCTATGCCCCATGGGGCACTATCAAGGTCTCTGAAGCCTCACTGAAGCCCCTTTCCCTGGGTAGGGGCAGGCACAGGTACCCCAACTCCCTTACAGCTCTCTCTAAAGATCACATTCACATTCAAACTGCCAAGTCTTCCTGGCTTCTCTAACTTCGCTCAAAGACTGTAGGTAGGTAGTCAGCTAAATGGTTTCTCACCACTTCCTTCCCATGCCCTGCGATCTCACACCTTGCTTTTGTTTTGGGTCTCTGCTGAAACTGATAGTCAAAATTTTAACATTCTGCTGCTGTTTTTAGCAAAGAGGTTAGTAAAGGTTATACATGAAAATGCTTCACACAAGGACATAAAGTATTATCTGGGCTTTAAGAATCTTCATACTATATACTTGAATGTGCATGTGTTTGTCCATTGCTACTTAAAAAATTAATGAAGTACAATCCATAAAAGAGTAGGGACATAATGCAAGAATAAACCATCCAATGTAAACAAACACATCCGCAGCCTACAGCAAATTCCTCTTCCCTTGAAGATGCCCCAAGTAGAAAGGTAAAATATGTTCTAAAAGGGATTTTCACTTAAATGTTTATGTCACTGATCGATTTCATGTTTGTTTCTCTCCAGTTCTAACACTGGGAATAGTCTTGCTATTGCTTGGTTTCCTTACTTCACTGTTGACTTTCTTGGGCACAAGCCTATTTGGAATTGGTTTCTAATGTCTCTGGCTGAGAGTTTTCCAGATTCCATTTTAGGGGTCACTTTCTCTTGGGAGGAGTGCCTTCAAAACTTACCAATCTGGTCAGAAGGCCTGCCATTTTTCAGCCTCATTTCTAGAAGCAATTTTATGTGAACAGATTGAGTCTGGCTGGCTGCCTGGGTTCTGCACCATCAAGTTTTGCCACAATTCCCTCAATTTAGATGGTCTGAGGGCTAATTGCACCTAATTTGCAGCACGGCGCTCAGGAAACTGTTAATCTATCTAGTTTTCTTCCGCCCTCGTAAAAGCAGAGGCGCTGCCAACATTCTTCAGCTGCTCTGGTCTCTGCACACGTCACAAACTTGTCACAGGTTAAGCAGGATAAGGAGGGGGAATTTTATGTCCTCCTAGCTCCCTCTGGGAGCTGACGTTAGTGGCTCTCTGATGCCACTCAGGCCTCTCTGTCATTTACAAAAATGTTCCTTTCTTTTACCAGCAACATTAGTTTGGCTTCATTGGAGAATATTAGCCTGGCTGGACTGCTGAAAACAGGCATAGGTAATTTTATAGCCTGGAACACTCTGATTTCTGTTTGCAGACCTAATGAGTGTTTTATAGCTAATTCTCATGGGGGCACTTGCTCAGAGAACATATGGTACAAAGCACTGTTTTTGTCTTTCAAAAGTTATCCCCTCACTGCCTTTTTTGTCAAAGTAATAACATAATGTATCATATGATACAGATGATTTATGATAAAATAAACAACCTCCTGCTCCCGCCCGTACCCCAGTCATCTCCCCAAGGGCAGCGCCTTTCACCATTTCTCTTTTTAGCCCTTCTGGTGGTTTCCTTCATATCTTTTGATGAACCAGGGAATAAAATATATTATCAACCCAAGGCAGCATCTATTGATTCAATACAAAGGACGTTTGCCTCCTCCTACTTTGCACTTCCTCCCAACATTTGCTATTTATATTTTATTTATTGTGTAACTGTAAATCATATACTTAACCTTTTCTATCCCATCAACCGTATACCATATATCTTTAATTTCCCACATTATTTAATCTTTGTCCTTGCCTTCTCACTTTGTCATGGCTATTAGTATTTATATTCCTTTATTCTTATCTTGTAGCTATAACCAATTTTTCTGTGCTTTGTCCATGGATTGATTCTAAAAATAGAAAATCGCTCCATAGAGTTTATTATTATGACTTGAAAATCTTGTTAATGCCTAGGCAACAGTGAGTTCAGTCAGTTCAGTTTGAGTTAGGTTTACATTTTCCTCTCTAAATTCAAAATCATGATTGTTGGGCCATGCGAAGAGACATGTTTCCAACATCAAGGTTAAATGGAGTCTTTTAAAATCTTTGCTTAAATTTATACCATGTTTTAGGCTGCTTCACGTTTGGAGGTTTTTGCCCTTTAGAAATGGACTGAGTGCCATGGGGGGTAAACCTAGGGAGCATCTGGGCTAAGGGTGGAGGCCTGAATACCAGCCCTGCTTCTTCGATTATTAGTTATAATACTGGGCAAGTCATGACTCTGAGCTCCCAGTTCCTCCTCTTCAAGTGAGAATGCAGTCCCCACCCAGCCCACCTCCCAGGGCCGTCGATCAAGAGGACCAAGTCAGACCCGGCAAGTGAAAGGCCGGCAGAGGGTAATGCTCTTCTGTCTAAACGACCCAGGGTGTCACTATGACTTCTGCCTCTGGGACTCTGCCTGTTTCCTGGGGGACGGTAGGTGTGTCTGAGGAGGTTGGATTTATCGTAACACTTGGGGAAGAATTCTTTTTCTGCTAGTCTAAGTTTAGCTACCTACCGGAATACAGACTGATGATAAGAAATGTGGACAGGAAAGCTCTCCTCGCAGAGAAAACCCACAAGTACAGCCTAGCCTCACATGAAGGCTACAAATACTTGTTCAGTCCTAGAGACACATGTGCTTATGAGCAGGTCCCTCCCTGCAGGACTCAGGCACTTCTGATGTGATGGTCAAGCCAAGGTCACATGCGTGTCTTAGAAAAGCTCACTCTGGCTGGCGTGGCTCGGGGGTGGAGGCTGCTCTAGGGTGTAGAGTTCTGAAGCCCTGGCACAGGGGTTCCCAGCTGCAGCCGGGAGAGTGTCGGCCTGCAGCAAATCTCATACCCTTGCCAGGATGAGCGTCTCCTTCACACGAGCTCCAGGGTTGATTGTATAGGCACATCTGCAAGACCCCTGGTGTGGACCCAGAGCACTGGGAAGCCCTTGGCCATGGCTACTGCATACAGAATACCACCCGCCTTCCTAACCCACCCTGCCAGGCTTTCAGCAGGATCTGCTTTCTTTTTCTGTCTTTTCTCCTTTGCAGCCATGAGCATGGCTGCTGCTCTTCCACGCTCTCCCACTTTGGCTATTTTTAGACAGGGAGGCTGCCTGTTTCTAATGAAGGCAAGCAGAGCGGCAGGCTCTCTCTCTGGAATCGAATGACGGCCACCTATGGGTCTAGTGCTGGGTTTAACCCTCCTCTCTCCCTGCGTTAAGTGTCGCCCGAGGCACAAAGACCGCTGGAGACCCAGTGCAGAAAGCTGCGCTTTGAACTGGCAGGGGAAGAGAGCAGCAAACGGCGTGCTGCCAGGTCTATTAGTTCTGGGGACAGGAAGCCACAGCTGCTGAGAGCGCTAAAGCAACGGAGCTCCTGCCCCCAGCAGCCTCAGAAGCAGGCAGAGGAAGGAGGCAGGGCCCTCCCTTTGAGGAAAGCGGGTGTGCATCTGTGGGTGGTGGCTGCAGGGATAATGCTTTCAAGAAAGAACCCCCATCCAAGTTCAAGGAACTTTTCCACCATCTATCTCCAGGAGATTTTATTTTTCTTTTCAACATCCTCCCACACACATTTTGAAGCTAGCAGTTCTCCACGGATGGTGATGTTTATACTGTGATGATTGCATTACAGACATTATTTCGTTTAATCATCAGAGATCACCCTGTTAGGCTGGGTCTCTTCCTAGTTATTTTGTATATGTGAGTTTTAAGGCTAAGGTGTCTAACCGCAGTTAATAAATGGTGGTACTGGATTTGAACCAGGCCTGCTTGGGGAGCTATACCATATCCTATACATGTTGCCTCAAGCTGTCTAAGCACTGAGAAGAATTCGTCCTTTGCTGCGCTCCTAAGATATCCCCAGCAACAATGATTGAGTTAAAAAAGAAAAAAAGAGATATATAAATCTGTTTCCAAATGACAAATGTATTATCATAAATCAGCCTTGATTATCTGACTTGAGAGGCAGGAATAGATATGAAAGAAGAGCAAAAAGAATTTTTTTATACCCCCCACCATGGGCTCACTCACTGAAGTCGTGTCCGACTCTTTGCAACCCTATGGACTGTAACCCACCAGGCTCCTGTGTCCATGGGATTCTCCAGGTAAGAATACTGGAGTGGGTGGTCATGCCCTCCTCCAGGGGATCTTCCCAACCCAGGGATCGCACCCATGTCTCCTGCACTGCAGGCGGATTTTTTTTTTTACCACTTAGCTACTGGGGAAGCCCCTGGATACCTTATACACAGAAATTAATTTGAGGTGGACCACAGACAAAATGTGAAACCTAGTGCTTCCTTGGTGGCTCAGGGGTCAAGCATCTGCCTGCCAGTGTAGGAGACAGGTTTGATCCCTGATCCAGGGAAGATTCCACATGCTGCATGGGACGACTAAGTCCATGGGCCACAACTACTGCGTCTGTGCTCTAGACCTGAGAGCCACAACTACCGAGTCCACGTGCCATCACTACTGAAGCCTGTGTGCCTACAGCCTGTGCTCCTCAACAAGGGAAGCTGCCATAATGAGAAGCCAATAAACCACAGCGAGAGAGTGGCCACTGTTTGACACAACTAGAGAAAAGCTCACACAGCAATGAAGACTCAGCACAGCCAAAAATAAAAATAAATGTGAAGGCTAAAACCATTAATCTTCTAGAATAAAACAAAGGGGAATGTCGCCTTGACCTTGGGTAGTCATGTCTAGGAAGGGGCAGAAGGGAACTTCTGGTAGGATAGGAATATTCTTTATCTAGAGCCGGGTGATGGTTACTGGAATGTACACATTTGTCAAAATTTATGGAACTACATACTTAAGATCTGTGCATTTTGCTATATACAAATCATATTTCAACAATGAACTGTCCACATCAAAAAACTATCTGCTTTTCTATTCACAAAACTATAAACCATCCATTCAAACATACACCAAGTGCTGACTTCACCCACTTACTGTGCTAAAAGTGAAAAGTTGGTAAACAGTTCACACATGGCTGAATCACTGACTTAAGGAGCTTTCAAGAAAGTTGGTGAGATGAAAAATGTTAAAAAGAAGAAAATGACTTATATCTATCGTTATCATCAAAAACGCAAACAAATCCCCACTCAAAACAACAAAAAATGAAAAACCTTTACAAAGTAACTTCTAGTGGACTTCATAAAACTGAACACTTTCTATTTTTCTCCTAAGATGTCCTTTCCTGTTCATGTTTGGTAGAGTCTAAAACCAGAATTGGTTCTCTCCCCAGGGCTCTTGTCTATGAAGCTGAGAGATAATATAGTGAAGTAGGTCCCAGAGGTAAGGCTTAGGGCTTCCTTGGTGGCTCAGATGGTGGAGACCCAGGTTCAATCCCTGGGTTGGGAAGATCCCCTGAAGAAGGAACTGGCAACCCACTCCAGTATTCTTGCCTGGAGAATCCCATGGACAGAGGAGCCTGGAGGGCTCAGTCATGTCTGACTCTTTGGATCCCATGGACTGCAGCCAGAGGTAGGGCTTAGGGGGATAAAAAAGACTCTAATATGAGTAGTCCACAAACACCGCCAGATAAGTGGCCTGCACTGAAAACAGTGCCGTTGTACCACAAAGGCAACAGGAACTGGATACCCTTTAATTCACAAGAGACTCATGGCCTCCATGGAATGTGGAAGAATAAGCTAGAACAGGAGGCAGGGCAGATGAATTCTGATACTAACTCAGCAATAAGTGTGGTGTGTGTTCTCTTTGGGTAAGCTGTTTAGCTGCCTGGAGTCCCAGTTTCCTCCTCTGTAAAAAATCAGGGCTTTGAACTTGGTGAGGTCCTTCCATCTTTCAAAAGCTTTGATCCTTAGCCTAGTTGGCCCTTGTTCAACTTCCCCAGAAAACCAAGCCTGAGGTCACAGCAGTCTATCAGGAATACAGTTGCAGAAATGGAGATGCCCATGCTGTGTAAGCTAATGGAACCACTAAGGGTTTAAGGTAAAGTGAACAAATAATTCTCAACCACAGCACCCTTAACCTCTACACTGCACCTCAATGACTTAACTCCCACAGATGGGGTCTGTAGTCAGATACTCTACAATCTCTTTACACTTGCTTCCTATCAGGATTGGAAAAAACAAATCCAGAAAAAGTAAGCCTTATTCAGAGATGATACTATAGGTTAAACTGTGTCCCTCTAAAATTTGTATGTTTACAACCTAGCCCCCAGTACCTCAGAATGTGACCTTACTTGGGAAAAGGGCAATTGCAGATGTAATTAGTTAAGATGAGGTCATAAGAGGAGATTTGAACAGACATGCACACAGGGAGAAGGACATGTGAAGATGAAGGCAGAGATCGGGTGATGCCTCTGTAAGCCAAGGAATGTCAAGGACTGACAGGAAATCACCAGAAGCCAGGTGACAGGCATGAAGCATTCATCCCCATGGTCCTCAGAAGCAAGCAGCACTGTGAACATCTCAGACTCCTGGCCTCCACAACGGTGAGAAAACACACTTTTGTTGTTTAAGCCACATGGTGTATGGTGCTAGCAAACTAGTACAGGTGTTATAAATGCTTAAAGGACAACCCTGCCTGGCCAGGGGCTGGCTTACTAGCTTTCCCTCCCTTTCCTTAGCCCATAGCAACCCCAGGGACCACAGCCCACCAGGCTCCTCTGTCCATGGAATTCTCCAGGCAAGAATACTGGAGTGGGTTGCCATGCCCTCCTCCAGGGGATTTTCCCAACCCAGGGATCGAACCCGAGTCTCTTACGCCTTCTGCATTGGCAGGTGGGTTCTTTACCACTAGCGCCATCTGGGAAGAACTACCAGTAACCTCAACCTTCAGGAAATTTATAATTTGGGTACCTGTAAAGAGCATTTACCATTCCTATTCTTTTCTAAACACCACATTTCCTATTTTTAAAAAGCAAGTAACCAAATATTTGTTAAGCCTTTATTGCCTAACCAGGAATCTTCAGATAGTGTTTGTGACTTAGCTATCGGACTTCACTCAGGTCCTCCTTATGTCAGTATGCTAAACATGTACAGGGTGGAAATGACCACCCTCAGCATGTAAGTGGCATCATTTAGTCCAAACCCATATTACTACCAGTCTGCAGAAGCTACTGGAAAGAATATGAGAAAAGATTACAAGGCAGCTTTACCATCACAGATGTACACTGTAATTATCACTGTTCAGGGTTATTGGGAAACCATAAGCACCATTGACTTTTAGTGGGCCTTCTAGCTTCAGAGAGGTGCAGAATGACTGGAAGGTTTCTCATACATGGTCAGGCCAATGCCAAATTAATTATAAGCTCTGACTTGAATAATTGGAAAATGTCACAGAAACTACTGGCCTCTGCTGGACAGGTCAATACCCTGTCTTGAATCATTAGGAACATAAGTAGTTTAGGGAGAGAGAAGAGCCCTAGTTTGTGAAAGATGGGAGGTGGCTGGCTGAGATGGGGGAGGTAAAAGAGTACTGGCATCTCTGAGAAGAACGGGACTCATTCTACTTCAAATCATGGCTCAGGTTTAATTATTTCTGACAGCAGTCCTTTCATACACTGAACCCCTTCTTGTAAGTTAAGGAATAAACTAGGTGCTTTAGAATCCAAGGTCAGGACACCCCAGTAGTTACAACAGTCGCTCTCCAATGAACAGGCACTAGAATGTACAGGACCAGGAAGATGCTGTTTTACCCACCTGCTGTTCCTGAAGCAGTTGCTCCTACAACCTATAGCTTAAGAAATACTGCCTTACAGACATACAGACATAGGAAGAAATATACTGCATGATCTCACTTACCCGGGACGATTTCAGGTCCAGTTATAAGATGAATAAGTCCTGGGGATGGAGTGGATGGCACGCACACATACACACACACACACACACCTTCCAGTTATAAGATGAATAAGTCCTGGGGATGGTGTGGATGGCATGGTGCCTGGAGATAATGAAGGACAGGGAAGGCTGTTGTGCTGCAGTTCACAGGGTTGCAAAGAGTTGAATACAACTTAGCGACTCAACAACAACAAAACTGTTATGCCTTAAAGTTGCAAAGAGAGTAGATCTTAAAAACAAATCAAATCAAACTAGCCAAAACAAAGAGACACAAAACATAGTCCCTACCTTTAGTAAATAAAACCAACTCTTAGCCTCAAAAAAAAAAGCAAAACAAAAAGTAACTATGTGAGGCGACAAATATATTCATTAGCTTGATACAGTAATCATTTCACTATGTACAGCAAATTATTATGTTGTATGCCTTAAATATATACCATTTTTGTTAAAGATATATACTGTAAAAACAGTTCTAGGGGAGAACAGTTTGTAATCACCCATGCAAAACAGGAAATATGTAAGTTCTAAATATATTTAGCATGATAAAACTTTGATGAATTGCATGTGTATCATTTCCTATTTAAGTCTTGGGAAACTACTATTTTAGGGAAATTGGTCATCGGCATTCAAATTAATGTATCAGATGGTCATAAATAAATACTAAAATCCCCAGAAGAGAAAGCAAAAAGGAAAAAAGAAAACCCAAACTGGCTTAACAGAATGGTAAGGCAGTGGGATGTACAGTCCAGACGTGGTGTGGTGTGTGTCTGCGAATGACTGGACAAGAATGGCCCATCCTGGGGAGCCTGGCAAAGCATGAGGAAGATGTAGGTCACTGCTGAAGGGCCTTACCCACACCTTCAAAGACTGACACTGGCATTGCCCTGCAGCTAGTATTGAGAATGCCTGGAAGGGCTGGCATCTGGCTCTGTAGGCTGGACCTAATTGATATTCAGGGGCTCTGAATATGACTGACTTTACCGGATCAGATATGAGGCATTTACCACGTGTCACACACAAGAAATCCTACCTTCCAGAAAGCACACATAAGTCAACTAATAAATGACTAGGCACTTTGCAAAACATCACAGAAAGGTAACCCATTATTTCACACTGTTCATATACCGGACTCTTTGTTATGTATAAATGTGCTTTGCAATCTGCAAATGCAAATAATAATGTTTAAAAGCTGTCACTGAACTTACACCCTCTCCCATTTATTCTTCCTACTCTGGAGAAGTCTGTATTATCCACTTCATCTATATTATCCACTTTAGGGGTTTGATTTAAGCTCTAGTTATTTTGGATAATGCCTATCTTTCATATGGCAGGTCTACATCCTATTAAACATGAAATTTCTCAATGGCTATTAATAAAAATGCTCTCTTACCATTTAGAGTCCCGCACAGCATTTCCTTAGATGATGTAGTTATATGACATGTGAGTTGATTTAGGAAGACGTAACTGAAAGCTTTGATTCTCCCCTTGTGGTTTCCGTTTCTAACCAGTGTCACTTAGCTGCAACTTAGGCATTTATTCCATCTGAGATTATTCTTTATCATATAATAACTTTCCTTATTTATCACAGGTTGATGGGAATACTTTATATTCAAGTGTCTACTATGCTTCTTGCCCTTGGAAGGTCCTCTGCTCCAGTAAAGCTGGAGGGGCCTAAATATACCTTCCTCATGTTCCCCTGTCTCTAACAATAAAAGCATTTCTGAGAATTCAGTCTCAGAAATTATAAAGTCTGTCACTTGTGTTAAATACATGTTAGCTGTTATCAATATGACCACTAAAGATAATTATAATATGTATTTTTATGGAGTTCATAAGGAATGGTGTACTGGTAAATGTTTAACAACTAGAAGTCTGGGGAAAAGTGTGTGTGTATATATGTTTATAATAAACTTTACTGACAAAAAATGTGTACCACAGAGTGTAAAAATAATAATAAAATATTCAGTAGTCTTTACTGTAAATTCCATATAACCAATTGATGGCACATAATGCTTTTGTTCATTTTGGTAGAACTTCTACATCCACAGTCACTTTGTGACTGCAGTTGATGACCATGTACTTTTAACATGACGTTGGTTGGTATTTTCCTTTACATTAATAAAACAAAAATGAAATAAAGACATCTGTAAGAAGTTCACTCATTTGTCAGTGATACGAGCTACTTCTCTGATGAATGGAAAAATAGTTTTCAAATAATGGAAGACTACTTCCTCAATTTTTTATGCTATTGACAATGCAATGGCTATAGATATGACACACTTTGAAGGTTTAAGAAGAGATAATCAATAAAACAAATCTAGTCCTAACTTACAGTGCTTGACAACTGCTGTGGAATAAATACTTCTACTTCAGTTTACCAATGTGATGTCACTGAATGAGGAGCTGGAATGAAATGCACTGTAGGTGTGACTACCTAGCATTCCCGCCATACAGATCTAACCTACGTAAACAACCTTAAGGGTAAATAACAACAGGCACGTAGCAATTAGAAGGGGATCACTTTTGAGTATTACCTGTTAAAAAATGCAATTGGATTTAGTTGTAAATTTGTGCAATTTAATTTCTAAATTAAATTTACTACTGTGCTCAAGAATCCCTTAGAAGAGATGGAGTAACCATCATAGTCAACAAAAGAGTCTGAAATGCAGTATTTGGATGCAGTCTCAAAAATGACAGAATGATCTCTGTTCATTTCCAAGGCAAACTATTCAATACAATGGTAGTCCAAGTGTATGCTCCAACCAGTAACGCTGAAGAAGCTGAAGTTGAATGGTTCTATGAAGGCCTACAAGACCTTCTAGAATTAACACCCAAAAAAGATGTCCTTTTCATTATAGGGGGCTGGAATGTAAAAGTAGGAAGTCAAGAAACACCTGGATAACAGGCAAATTTGGCCTTGGAGTACAGAATGAAGCAGGGCAAAGGCTAACAGAGTTTTGCCAAGAGAATGCACTGGTCATAGCACCCTCTTCCAACAACACAAGAGAAGACTCTACACATGGACAGCACCAGATGGTCAACACCGAAATCAGACTGATTATATTCTTTGCAGCTAAAGATGGAGAAGCTCTATACAGTCAGCAAAAACAAGACTGGGAGCTGACTGTGGCTCAGATCATGAACTCCTTATTGCCAAATTCAGACTTAAACTGAAGAAAGTGGGGAAAACCACTAGACCATTCAGGTATGACCTAAATCAAATCCCTAATGATTGTAAAGTGGCTGAGAAATAGACTTAAGCGACTAGATTGGATAGACAGAGTGTCTGAAGAACTATGGACGGAGGTTCGTGACATTGTACAGGAGACAGGGATCAAGACCATCCCCAAGAAAAACAAATGCAAAAAAGCAAAATGGCTGTCTGAGGAGGCCTTACAAATAGCTGTGAAAAGAAGAGAAGCGAAAAGCAAAGGAGAAAAGGAGACATACAACCCATTTGAATGCAGAGTTCCAAAGAATAGCAAGGAGAGATAAGAGAGCCTTACTCGGCAATTGGTGTAAAGAAATAGAGAGAAACAATAGAATGGGAAAGACTGGAGATCGCTTCAAGAAAAGCAGAGGTACCAAGGGAACATTTCATGCAAAGATGGGTTCAATAAAGGACAGAAATGGTATGGACCTAACAGAAGCAGAAGATATTAAGAAGAAGTGGCAAGAATACACAGAAGAACTGTACAAAAAAGATCCTCATGACCCAGATAATCACGATGGTGTGATCACTCACCTAGAGCCAGATATCCTGGAATGTGAAGTCAAGTGGGCCTTAGGAAACATCACTACGAACAAAGCTAGTGGAGGTGATAGAATTCCAGGTGATCTATTTCAAACCCTAAAAGATGATGCCATGAAAGTGCTGCACTCAATATGTCAGCAAATTTGGAAAACTCAGCAGTGGCCACAGGCCTGGACAAGGTCAGTTTTCATTCCAATCCCTAAGAAAGGCAATCCCAAAGAGTGCTCAAACTACCACACAATTGCACTCATCTCACACGCTAGCAAAGTAATGCTCAAAATTCTCCAAGCCAGGCTTCAACAATATGTGAACCATGAACTTCCAGATGTTCAAGCTGGTTTTAGAAAAGGCAGAGGAACCAGAGATCAAATTGCCAACATCCACTGGATCATCAAAAAAGCAAGAGAGTTCCAGAAAAACATTTATTTCTGCTTTATTGACAATGCCAAAGCCTTTGATTGTGTGGATCACAATAAACTGTGGAAAATTCAGAAAGAGATAGAAATAACAGACTACCTGACCTGCCTCTTGAGAAACCTGTATGCAGGTCAGGAAGCAACAGTTAGAACTGGACATGGAACAACAGACTGGTTTCCAAACAGGAAAAGGAGTACGTCAAGGCTGTAACCTGTCACCCTGCTTATTTAACTCATATGCAGAGTACCTCATGAGAAATGCTGGGCTGGAGGAAGCACAGCTGGAATCAAGATTGCCGGGAGAAATATCAATAACCTCAGATATGCAGATGATGCCACCCTTATGGCAGAAAGTGAGGAAGAGCTAAAGAACCTCTTGATGAAAGTGAAAGAGGAGAGTGAAAAAGTTGGCTTAAAGCTCAACATTCAGAAAACTAAGATCATGGCATCCAGTACCATCAGTTCATGGCAAATAGATGGAGAAAGGATGGAAACAGTGACAGACTTTATTTTCTTGGGCTCCAAAATCACTGCAGATGGTGTCTGCAGCCATGAAGTTAAAAGACACTTGCTCCTTGGAAGAAAAGCTATGACCAACCTAGACAGCATATTAAAGAGCAGAGACATTACTTTGCCATCAAAGGTCCATCTAGTCAAGGCTATGGTTTTCTGGTAGTCATGTATGGATGAGAGAGTTGGACTATAAAGAAAGCAGAGCACCGAAGAATTGATGCTTTTGAACTGTGGTGTTGGAGAAGACTCTTGAGAGTCCCTTGGACTGCAAGGAAATCCAACCAGTCCATCCTAAAGGAAATCAGTCCTGAATGTTCATTGGAAGGACTGATGCTGAAGCTGAAACTCCAATACTTTGGCTATCTGATGTGAGATCTGACTCATTTGAAAAGACCCTGATGCTGGGAAAGATTGAGGGTGGGAAGAGAAGGGGACAACAGAGGATGAGATGGTTGGATGGCATCACTGTCTCAATGGACATGAGTTTGAGTAAACTCTGGGAGTTGGTGATAGACAGGGAGCCCTGGTGTGCTGCAGTCCATGGGGTCGCAAAGAGCCGGACAGGACTGTGTGACTGAACAGAACTGAACGAATTTCTAAAAATGGCTGTGCTTAACAACTGGCTCCCAAAATTTGACAAGTGAATCTCAAAAGCGATAAAGAGTGGGCTCCAGGACACCAATGGACAAAAACTAAAGAAAAACCTTAGGAGATATTTTGGACACAATTTATCAGAGTTCCTGCTTCCATTGGAATCACAGTGATTCCATGACTCCTGGCATAATGTTACCAGTGAACAATGAGGCTAGTGGGATTTCCGAATAATTTCAGTCCATGCATCCATATGCAATTTCTTAATCAATAGACATTGAAAATACAATTACATGAACTTCAGACTTTGAAGAGTTCAAGCCCACTTCTTTCAGTTCAAAATGTACAAACTAAAAAAGGAGTCTACTACCTTCTTGAATGAAAAATAATGCATATTAAGGGTATAAAATCTATAATGCTTGGATAGACATAAGTTCGTCTATCTTGGTACTAATGACCTACTTTGTTTTACCAACACTTTCCCTCACATTGTGGGAAAGATGATCTCAGATGATCCCCTGATGCAATACTGCTTTCCTATCAATTGCCGGGAACAACCAAACACCAGCGGTAATTGTCAAAGCTTAGTCCTGTCCCATTACAAGTACATAATGAATAAGCATCTAAAAGACTTGCACAGTGCCTGGTCTTGACAACCTATAATTAACCCTGGCTATAATTCTAGATGTCACAGAGTTTCAGTGAAAAACAATTTCAGGGAAAACAAATGCTCCTTTAAACAAATTCAGACTTCACCGGTCAATGATTTTAGAAAGTCAGCCTCATCCCTTATAATCAATGGAAAAGATCAATGGAAAGGTCACTGGATTCAGAGTTGAAGGGCCTTGATTCTGGTCTTGATTCTGCTACTACCTATCTCGAGTGATGCTGAGTAAGTAATGTTTCCTCTGTTTACCTTAGTTTGCTAATTTTTAAAGTAAATTGTTGGGCTAAATAATGGCCAGTTTTTAAAAATGAGGAAATTAGCCTCCATAATCAAAAGCATTTTCTACTGCTTAAACCATATGAATTAAAAATGCAACAAATATATCCTCCATGTAACTCTCTTGAACAACTGTTAAGCCCTCTTGCAGATTTTCAATGTCACACTCCTCTTTGTTCCTGCAAACACACACTGTGATTCCTCTAGTTTCTAAACGTACATTTGACCTTTCAAATGTGTATTCTCAGTTTTCCCTATTGAAGCTTGTTTACTTCAGAGAACAAGGCTCTCTTTTTCCAGTAGATCAGCAAGCAATTCCCAGAAAGGGCTGGGGTGTGAGGTGTCGGACATACCCAGGTACAAAAGATATAATGTCAGTGTATTAAGAAGACAAGGTGTGGTGGTCCCAGCCCCTGGGCTGGGGAGTGTTGTTCTATCTTCTCTCACTGCAGTTCTTAAAAATGGCTAAACCTTAATTTAAAGATTCTGGGTCTGTGGTCTTTTCTCAGAACTGTCCAATTAAAAATTTTTGTAGTTTTAAGCATGTTGTGCCTGAGACTAAACACAAGTAACCATCACAACTAAGAACAGTAATACTTGCCCCTTATTGAGGCACTGAACTTGGTGCTTTACATATATTATTTCATTTACAATTTTACCAACTCCTCAAAGTGGGTATTATCAAGTTTCATACATGAAGCAAATGAAGCCCCAAGAAGCTATAATATTGTGCCCAGGTTTAGCAGGCAAGTAAGTGTATGACAAGAACACAGTGTGTGGCAAGAATACACAGAAGAACTGTACAACAAAGGTCATAATGACTCAGATAACCACGATGATGTGGTCACCCACCTAGAGCCAAGACATCCTGGAGTGTGAAGTCAAGTGGGTCTCAGGAAGCATTGCTGCCAATGAAGCTAGTGGAGGTGATGGAATTCCAGCTGAGCAATATAAAATCTGAAAATATGATACTGTTAAAGTTTTACACTCAACATATCAGCAAATTTGGAAAACCCAGCACTGGCCACAGGGCTGGAAAAGGTCAATCTTCATCCCAATTCCCAAGAAGGGCAGTACTAAAGAATGTTCAAACTGCCAAACAATTGCACATGCTAGTAAGGTTATTCTCAAAATCCTTCAAGCTAGGCTTCAGTAGTACTTGAATTAAGAACTTCTCAGATGTACGAGCTGGATTTAGAAAAGGCAGAGGAACCAGAGGTCAAATTGCCAACATTCGCTGGATCATAGAGAAAGCAAGGGAATTCCAGAAAAACATCTACTTCTGTTTCATTGACTATACTAAAGCCTTTGTGTGGATCACAATGAACTGTGGAAAACTCTTGAGATGGAAATACCAGACCACCTTACCTGTCTTCTGAGAAACCTGGAGTCAGGAAGTATGCGGGTCAAGAAACAACACTTAGAACCTTATATGGAACAACTGACTGGTTCAAAACTGAGAAAGGAGTATGACAAGCCTGCATACTGTCACCTTGTTTAACTTATATGCAGAGTACATCATGAGAGGTGCTGGGCTAGATGAATTATAAGCTGGATCAAGATTGCCGGGAGAAATATCAACAACTTCAGATATGCAGATGATACCATGGTAGAATGGTAGAAAGCAGAGAGGAACTAAAAGAGCCTCTTGATAGGGGTGAAAATAGGAGAGTGAAAAAGTCAGCTTTGTCTGTCATATGAAAAATATGGTGATTGGGAAAATCTCCATTTTATGGATGTGGGAAGAAAGTTCAAGATGAATTATATTTTTACATAGATTTGTACATAGATTCTGAACCAGCATCGAGTCTAGATAATGCATTCATAAGAGTCAAGGCATTTCTGTTTGACCATGACACTGCTGTAGAATCATAACCTGTTAACCAGTGTATTACTTTCTACCTATGAAACTATTTTGAAAGGAAAATTCTTTTCTAGTTATCCAGCCTTGTAATTAAATAATTTTGAATAGCCAAAAAAAAAAAAAAAACACCTCAATATTCAAAAAACTAAGATCTTGGCATCCAATCCCATCACTTTATGGCAAATAGAAGGGGAGAAGGTGGAAGAAGTGACAGGTTTTCTCTGCTTAGGCTCTAAAATCACTGTGATGGTGACTCAGTCAGTTCAGTCACTTAGTCGTGTCCCGACTCTTTGTGACCCCCATGAACCATGGTATGCCAGGCCTCCCTGTCTATCACCAACTCATGGAGTTTACCCAAACTCATGTCCATTGAGTCGGTGATACCATCCAACCATCTCATCCTCTGTCGTCCCCTTCTCCTCCCACCCTCAATCTTTCCCAGCATCAGGGGTCTTTTTAAGTGAGTTGGCTCTTCGCATCAGGTGGCCAAAGTGTTGGAGTTTCAGCTTCAACATCAGTCCTTCCAATGAACATCCAGGACTGATCTCCTTTAGGATGGACTAGTTGGATCTCCTTGCAGTCCAAGGGACTTTCAAGAGTCTTCTCAAACACCACAGTTAAAAAGCAGCAATTCTTCTGTGCTCAGCTTTCTTTATAGTCCAACTCTCACATTCATACATAACCAGTGGAAAAACCAGGCCTTGACTAGATGGACATTTGTTGGCAAAGGATTGTCCCTGCTTTTTAATATGCTGTCTACGTTGGTCATAACTTACTCCAAGGAGTAAGCGTCTTTTTATTTCATGGTTACAATCACCATCTGCAGTGATTTTGGAGCCCCCCAAAATAAAGTCTCTCACTCTTTCCACTGTTTCCCCATCTATTTGCCATGAAGTGATGGGACCAGATGCCATGATCATCGTTTTCTGAATGTTGAGCTTTAGGCCAACTTTTTCACTCTCCTGTTTCACTTTCATCAAGAGGCTCTTTAGTTCTTCTTCACTTTCTGCCATAAGGGTGGTGTCATCTGCATATCTGAGGTTATTGATATTTCTCCCGGCAATCTTGATTCCAGCTGTGCTTCCTCCAGCCCAGCGTTTCTCATGATGTACTCTGCATATCAGTTAAATAAGCAGGGTAACAATATACAGCCTTGATGTACTCCTTTTCCTATTTGGAAACCAGTCTGTTGTTCTATGTCCAGTTCTAATTGTTGCTTCCTGACCTGCATACAGGTTTCTCAAGAGGCAGGTCAGGTAGTCAGGTATTCCCATCTCTTTCTGAATTTTCCACAGTTTATTGTGATCCACACAATCAAAGGCTTTGGCATTGTCAATAAAGCAGAAATAAATGTTTTTCTGGAACTCTCTTGCTTTTTTGATGATCCAGTGGATGTTGGCAATTTGATCTCTGGTTCCTCTGCCTTTTCTAAAACCAGCTTGAACATCTGGAAGTTCATGGTTCACATATTGTTGAAGCCTGGCTTGGAGAATTTTGAGCATTACTTTGCTAGCGTGTGAGATGAGTGCAATTGTGTGGTAGTTTGAGCACTCTTTGGGATTGCCTTTCTTAGGGATTGGAATGAAAACTGACCTTGTCCAGGCCTGTGGCCACTGCTGAGTTTTCCAAATTTGCTGACATATTGAGTGCAGCACTTTCATGGCATCATCTTTTAGGGTTTGAAATAGATCACCTGGAATTCTATCACCTCCACTAGCTTTGTTCGTAGTGATGTTTCCTAAGGCCCACTTGACTTCACATTCCAGGATATCTGGCTCTAGGTGAGTGATCACACCATCGTGATTATCTGGGTCATGAGGATCTTTTTTGTACAGTTCTTCTGTGTATTCTTGCCACCTCTTCTTAATATCTTCTGCTTCTGTTAGGTCCATACCATTTCTGTCCTTTATTGAACCCATCTTTGCATGAAATGTTCCCTTGGTATCTCTAATTTTCTTGAAGCGATCTCCAGTCTTTCCCATTCTATTGTTTCTCTCTATTTCTTTACACAATTGCCGAGTAAGGCTCTCTTATCTCTCCTTGCTATTCTTTGGAACTCTGCATTCAAATGGGTTGTATGTCTCCTTTTCTCCTTTGCCTTTCGCTTCTCTTCTTTTCACAGCTATTTGTAAGGCCTCCTCAGACAGCCATTTTGCTTTTTTGCATTTGTTTTTCTTGGGGATGGTCTTGATCCCTGTCTCCTGTACAATGTCACAAACCTCCGTCCATAGTTCTTCAGACACTCTGTCTATCCAATCTAGTCGCTTAAGTCTATTTCTCACTTCCACTGTATCATCATTAGGGATTTGATTTAGGTCATACCTGAATGGTCTAGTGGTTTTCCCCACTTTCTTCAATTTAAGTCTGAATTTGGCAATAAGGAGTTCATGATCTGAGCCACAGTCAGCTCCCAGTCTTGTTTTTGCTGACTGTATAGAGCTTCTCCATCTTTAGCTGCAAAGAATATAATCACTCTGATTTCAGTGTTGACCATCTGGTGATGTCCATGTGTAGAGTCTTCTCTTGTGTTGTTGGAAGAGCGTGTTTGCTATGACCAGTGCGTTCTTTTTTTTTTTTTTTTTTTTATTTTTTTTTGACCAGTGCGTTCTGTTGGCAAAACTCTGTTAGCCTTTGCCCTGCTTCATTCTGTACTCCAAGGCCAAATTTGCCTGTTACCCAGGTGTTTCTTGACTTCCTAGTTTTGCATTCCAGTCCCCTATAATGAAAAGGACATCTTTTTTGGGTGTTAATTCTAGAAGGTCTTGTAGATCTTCATAGAACCATTTAACTTCAGCTTCTTCAGCATTACTGGTCAAAGCATAGACTTGAATTACCATGATATTGAATGGTTTGCCTTGGAAACGAGCAGAGATCATTGTGTCAGTTTTGAGAATGCATCTAAGTACTGCACTTCAGACTCTTTTTTAGATTATCATGGCTACTCCATTTCTTCTAAGGGATTTCTGGCCACAGTGGTAGATATAATGTTCATCTGAGTTAAATTCACCCATTCCAGTCCATGTTAGTTTGGTGATTCCTAGAATGTTGACATTCACTCTTGCCATCTCCTGGTTGAGCACTTCCAATTTGCCTTGATTCATGGACCTAACATTACAGGTTCCTATGCAATATTGCTCTTTACACAGCATTTGACCTTGCTTCTATCACCAGTCACATCCACAACTGGGTTTTGTTTTTGCTTTGGCTACATCCCTTCATACTTTCTGGAGTTATTTCTCCACTGGTCTCCAGTAGCATATTGGGCACCTACCGACCTGGGGAGTTCATCTTTCAGTGTCCTATCTTTTTGCCTTTTCATACTGTTCATGGGGTTCTCAAGACAAGAATACTGAAGTGGTTTGCCATTCCCTTCTCCAGTGGACCACATTCTGTCAGACCTCTCCACTATGACCCATCCGTCTTGGGTGGCCCCACACGGCATGGCTTAGTTTCACTAAGTTAGACAAGGGTTTGGTTCGTGTGATCAGATTGGCTAGTTGTCTGTGACTGGTGATGGTTACTGCAGCCATGATATTAGAAGGCAATTGCTTTGTGGAAGGAAAGCTATGACAAACATAGACAGTGTTAAAAACCAAGATATCACTTTGCCGACAAAGGTCTGTATAGTCAAGGCTATGGTCTTTCCAGTAGTGATGTAAGGATGTGAGATCTGGACAATAAAGAAGGCAGGGCGTCGAATAATTGATGTGTTTGAGAAGATGTTTGGGAGTCCCTTGGACCACAAGGAGATCAAACTATTCAATCCTAAAAGAAATCAACCTTGAATACTCATTGAATGACTGATGCTGAAGCTCCAAAGCTTTGGCCACCTGATGCGAAGAGATAAAGACCCTGATGCTGGGAAAGATTGAAGGCAGAAGGAGAAGAGGGTAACAGAGGATGAGATGGTTGGATGGCATCACCGATTCAGTGGACATGAACTTGGGCAAACTCTGGGAGATGGTGAGGGACAGGGAGGCCTGGTTGCTGCAATCCATCAGGGTCGCAAAGAGTCGGACACAGCTTAGTGACCAAACAAGTGTATGACCTCCCTTACGGTACCTGCCACTGCAAATTAAAACTCCAGCATGACTCAAGTAGGATTGATGCCTGTCTTGGTTTTGAATGGGGAAGACAGCAGTGGAATAGCTCTAAGAGATTTTGTGCTTAGCAATTTCACTATTAATGGGATAGAATGCCCATTTGGAAGTGAATGTGACACTTTTCCAAGCAAAGCTTTACTTCAACACTTGCAAAAAAAGATCCATTAAGGACTATCCAACATGTTGTGCAATCCTGTAAGGTCTTTTCAATGCTGAGCTAAAAGCCGTACTTGCAAATGTACTGAAGTATCTTTTGTTAGAAAATTTGGGAAAGTTACATACATGCTATGTATATATCACAATGCCATGAGAATACAACTAACTTTATTACTCAACTGTCACAAGTTCTCAGCTGGCTAGTAAATGTGATCCAGATGTGAACATCAATATGATTTTATGATAATGCCAAGCACTGGCAAGGCGGTGACACAACTAACACTGCTGTACATTGCTGGGTCAATGTACGCTGAAAACTACTATGAAGAAAAACCTACTCACTGACCCAGCAATTCCAATCCTAGGTACACACCCCATATAAATGCATCCACAGGATACCAAAGTCATGTATGAGAATGCACTTAGAAGCTTTATATAGTAGCCCTAAACCAAAATCAACACAAATGTCCATTATCAATCGAACGAATAAAGAAATATTGGTATACAGTGGATACTATTTAGCAAAGAGAATCAAGAAATATAGCCACACCACACAACATGGATGAGACCCACAAATATAATATGGAGGGTAGATACAAGAGTATACAGTATGATTCTGTCTATAGAATGTTCAAAATCAGGTGAAACTAATATACAGTGTTAGAAGTCTGGAGGGTGGAGGCATTTGGGAAGGAGAAGAGGGGGAGTGATTGCAAAGGGCCTGGAGGGGGCATCTGAGAAAAACAGTAACAACAAACACAATTCTATTAATATCAGGTAGGGATTATTATTCCCACTTTATACAGATGAAAAAGGGGCTTTTAGGTATGAAGACACAGCCTACATTATACTTATATAGTTAGAAGTGGCTTTAGCCAGAATTCTAAGCCAGATCTGAGTCTCCTCATTCCTTTCCTCACAGTATTAAATATAGTGACTTTTTTTCCCCCCCACCCAGCACACTTTTCTACTGCTGGTAAGAGCATCCCACTTAGCCTTCCCTCTTTCCATGTGGTCCTATGGGGAATGCCCATGACAGCACCTCACGCCGTGAGGGGGGGGCCTTTGACTCACCTATGCTCACTGGACACTGTAAGGGACCTGAATCTTGGACTGTGTGACGAATAATCGATGAAGACTAGAGGGGCTCAGTAATAATGCCAGAAGCAGCCAAATGTGAAGCTGTCTGTAGGTTTGATATCCTCCGAAAGCAAGCTCAGTGGAAGCACAAGCATGACAGATTCCACACACTCACTGCTCTATCCTCACCCTGGACACAGTGCCTGTGATGTTACAGACGCTCACTAAATATTAAATATTGCTCAATGTATGAATGAATCCTCTGAACTGTTGCATTTCATGTTCTTCCCTTGGCTGGACAGTTTAGCCTTTTCTCTATATTATGTAAACTAATTGCTATTTTCCCCGTGCAATGCCAGATTTCCCTTTCTTTTGTAATGCCAGCTTCTCATGCTTGCAAGCAAAAAGCCCTATCACAGTATTACTTCCAACATTGTTACACGTGCCATAATATTTGAGAATACAGTCCTATTGTGATCTGTTCTTCTATAGCACTGTATTTTCCATACTAATGTCACCCCCAAATAAGGATGCTGACAGAAAATTCTTCAACTGGGGCATCAAGGGACTATATATTATCATAGGAGAGATAGTTTATTAAGTGGCATACAGATCCATGTGAAAAAGACCACCTACAATATGTGAGGAAGTGGTTTATTTCTACACTGCATTTGGTTCATCCTAAACTTGGACCAACTCCCATACATTTACCCAGGTACAGTTATGAAAAGGAAATCAATGCAAACAGCATATGAATTAATAGGAAATATTAACATCTTCTCAGGAAGAGATGGGTTGATTGGTTTTGAGCAACGATATTAAAATATAAAAACCAATAGTGTGCATAGTAGCCTTTTCAAAGAAATCACATGCCTTTTTGCTTTGATTTTCATCTTCTTCACAGTGGAAAGGGCTGGAGCTGATGTAAAAAATAGTGCATTAGAGTAATGATGATGGCAAGTGTTGCAAAGTCGACAATCTCTGAGTAAAGTTCCTAAGCCTGCAGTGAATGGGACATAGTGTGACTACACGTACCTTTCCATAGGAGAGACACAGCCTGGTTTTCTATATTTGGGACATAAAGAAATCATGGTTGTCTGTATGTCCAATACGGGCAGCTAAATATAAGCAAGAAACTTTTCCTTACCCTGGACACATACACATGAAACACTTTTTTGATCCAACCCCAAAATTTTGAAACTGGCAAATTTGGCTATAAGGGCCAAAGTTATCCACAACAGCCTTGTATGGGTCAAGGTTCCATGGCAGATTAAAATATAATCTATGTAATACATTAATCATGGTTAAGCCCGGCTGCAAAAAGTCCTATACTACTCAACAGGTTACTTGTGTCCCTGTGTGTATAACACATACATTGAATACACCTAATTTCAAGTAAAGCCTCAGAAGTAGTTTTAAAAGATGATCCTAGGGGCTTCCCTGCTGGCTCAGTGGTAAAGAATCCACCTGCCAAGGCAGGAGACACAGGTTCAACCCCTCATCTGGGGAGATCCTACGTCTCGGAGCAACTATGCGCATGTGTCACAACTATTGAGCCTGTGCTCTAGAGCCTGGGAGCTGCAACTATTGAGCTCATGTGCTCCAACTACTGAAGCCCATGACCTAGAGCCTATGCTCTGCAAAAAGAGAAGCCACGGCAATGAGAAGCACATGCACTGCAACTAGAGAGTAGCCCCCACTCTCCACAACTAGAGAAAAGCCCATGTAGCAATGAAGATCCAACACAGACAAAAATAAATCAAATTTAAAAACACCATTCAATACGATAATGCATGATTATTGTGTAGATTTTGGTGATGTCACTTTGAGGGAATAAATGCCGATCATTTAAAAAAAAGGAAAATGAAACTTCACACAATATTTGGATTTTGTAGGTTTTCCTTAATGCTCTTTTTCTGTTCCAGGGTCCCCATCAGACTATCATATTACATTTAGTCATTATATTTCCCTGGATTCCTAGAGACTGTGATGGTTTCTTAAACTTTCCTTATTTTTGAAGACCTTGATAATTTTCAGGAGTATTCATTAGCTATTTTGTAGAATGTTCCACTATTTTGGTTTGGCTGATGTTTTTCTCATTGTTAGACAGTATTTGGGGAGGAAGGTCACAGAGGTAAAGTACCATTCTCATCACATCGTATCAAGCGTATACAGTATTATTAACATGAGTGATCACTATGACGTTAACCTTGATAACCTGGTCAAGGTGGTGGCTATCAGGTTGCTCCACTGTAAAGTTACCCTGACTTCGCTTTCCATCCTGTGTTCTTCGGAAGCAAGCCACTAGGTATAGCCCACACTTAAGGGTCTGTGGGATCGCACAGAGTCGGACACGACGGAAGTGACTTAGCAGCAGCAGCAAGGTATGGGGAGTTATGGTCCACCTCTTTGAGGGCAGAGTAGCTACATAAATTATTTGAAATTCTTCAGGTGGGAGATTTGTTTCTTCTCCCACATTGACTTATTTATTCAGTCACATAGTTAATCTCTGGAGAAGGAAATGGCAACCCACTCCTGTATTCTTGCCTAAAGAATTTCATGGGCGGAGGAGTCAGGCAGGCTACAGTCAGTGGGGTCACAAAGAGTCAGCTGCGACTGAGCACAGCATATAGTAATATCAGTATGGACTTGTATGTTTATTTACTCTTTGACTTATAATTCAATACTGTGTTATTTTATTGCTTGAACTGTTCCAGTTTTACCCATTGAGATTTCTTTCAGTTGGCTCCCATGCCCTCTGACATGTCCCCGTTGTTTTGCTCTTTTGAACACCAATAACTTTTTCAATAGGGAAGGATAGGCATATGTATTTTTGGATGGCTTATATATGGAACCACTGAGAGACTAGGCTGAATCTTTTAATCCTTAGTAAATATTGAGTTCTAGTATCACTTTACAGTTAATTCAAAGGGTTAAGACTGACCTCAATACTTCATCATTCGTTTATGGGACAAACTTTGTACAGGGGTTCAGAAGGTTAGTTTCCTTAAATCATTCCCAGTGCATGACTGGTATTAACTCACGTTGAGGGGCTAGGTCGTTCAGAACTAGGCTGTCCATCAGAGGTGGTGAAGTAAACTGTTCTGGAACTTCAGCCTTTCCTGAGAGATCCTCGGCTCCTTTGTACTTCATCTTGTACTTTCAAATTAAATCACATCTTTCACAGTCACTGGTTGGAACCATCCAAATGGTTATCACCAGTTAGAAGCAGTCCACTGGTTATCACAGTTTGGAACCAGTTTCATGGTTGGAGGTCCTGCACTAATGTGGAGAGAATATGGACTAATTTATCCTTGGGGACCCAGGTGTCCTCTAATTATGCTAGTTGGGCACAGTCCTGAGCATGCATTATGTCTACAAAAATGTCTGAAGGGCTATCTTACTAAAAAACTGGATATTTGAGAATATGTTAGATTCTAGGCAGTAGATAGTCATATATATTTTCTCATCTTCTCCTCAAAATTATTTTGTAGGAAGATATCATTATTCTCTTGTTACAGAGATTGGGGCCTGGAAGGTTAAGTCATAGAACTGGTGCATGGCAGAGTGGCATTCTAATTCAAAAGTCTCTATGCTAGCTTACCCCTTCAGACTGGAAATTACGGCCACATAATCTTACAGTTTCCTCAAAGGAAGCTTGCTGTGCCAAGCTTGGGCAGTGTAAGCCTCAGGTCTATTTAAGGCCACATTCTTGCTGGTTTGGTTTCGCTCTGTTCATAAGGAAGGGCAAAGAGGGGTTAGATTTCCTCTCACGAGGCTCTGTATTGGTTGAAAACAAGCATTCTTCTCTTGGGAGTTACCTTAAGAGAAACCCAGAACTGCAAAGTTAGAAGGAAACCGAAAGGCATTCTAGCGAAAAATGCCATGTGACATTTCTCTCCCCTCCCCAGCACCTCTCCCAGATGGTTGCTCAGCTTCAGTGAAAGGCTCAGCAGTTTCTAAGGTAGGCTATTTCTTCTTTAACCACACTATTAAACTCTTCATTCTACAGAACAATCATCTCTTTGTAACTTCTAGGCTGGGTTAGCTCTCAGACGGCTTCCACGTGCCAGCACCATCAGCTTCCTGGACTGTGTGGGGAGTTGGGTTAGCCCCAGGTCAGGCACTGCCTATTTTGTAGCGGATCCAAGAGAGCATCCTTCAAAGCAAGACAACCACAGACCCAAGATGCCAATTTATCCCAAGTTACTGTACTAATTTATGCCCCTCTTCTGAGATAGCAAAGATCGGCTGTCACTCATGATGAATGTCACTTCCCTTAGGACCTTCACTTCTCTTAATGGAATCACAATCATCCCTTGGCAAACCCTTAAGAGACATTTAGTCCACTGTGTTCATGTAAAGTGCCTCTACGGGTGAGGATGCAACCACATGCATTTCTAAGTGTCTATCAGATTCACAGTTCAAAATAAACAAGTCAAGGAAATCTTGGATGTGCCTGAATAGAAAAGCAATCTCAAAGAAGAATGATGGCTTACTGGCAAAAGAGAAGGAAGTTTCAAGACTGCCACTGGGAAAGAAAAATGTAACTTATTTCATTTCCTTCTGATATGAATAGCAGGTGCTCAGACACACGAAGCTGAAAAACAAGTGAGATGGGAAAAAATAAGTAGCTCCACCAACTGCTGGGAGCCGAGAAACAGAAAGTATATTTTTATTCAAGTTCTTTTTCCCTTGGGGATCAACTCTCGTGTTTTAATTTAATTTAGCTTGAAGAATTTGACGCACTGAAAGCTACTGTCAGAGCAGAAGAAAGCACCTGAAATTACCACCACCAATTACTGAACACCCATGATGGAAAGCATGCAGCCCAAGGAACTGAAGCCTGAATTATAACAGCTGTGTGAATGAACTCCAGTATATGCCTGAAATGCAGAGTTTTAGGCAAAGACTGTATAATGAAAGCTCCAACTGCTTTCATAGTAAAGCTCCCTGAGAAGAGGAATGTCAGCCCTGTAATGACTGAACCAAAGTAAATGATTACTGGGGTCTTTAAGGCAAGTAATCATTTTGCTGACAAAGGTACATATAGTCACAGCTATGGTTTTTCCAGTAGTCATGTACAGATGTGAGAATCAGACCATAAAGAAGGCTGAGTGCCAAAGACGCTTTGGCTCAGTTTGACGCTTTCAAACTGTGGTGATAGAGAAGACTCTTGAGAGTCCCTTGGACAGAAAGGAGATCAAACCAATCAATCCTAAATGAAATCAACCCAGAATATTCATTGGAAGGACTGATGCTGAAGCTCCAATACTTTGGCTACCTGATGCAAACAGCTGATTCACTGGAAAAGACCCTGATGCTGAGAAAGACTGAGGGCAGGAGGAGAAAGTGGCGACAGAGGCGATGAGATGGTTGGATGGCATCATCGACTCAATGGACATAAGTCTGTGTAAACTCTGGGAGACAGTGGAGGACAGGGAAGCCTGGTGTGCTGCAGTTCAGGGGTTACAAAGAGTTTGGACAGGACTGAACGTCTAAACAAAAACAACAAAGCCAAGTACATGCTGGGGGGCAACTAAGATCAGAACATTTGGCTGCAAGTCTGATTAAGAAGCAGGCAGAGCATCTCTCCCACTCCATATCATGGGGCAATTGCCCTTTCTCAGTCTTGGTGCATGCGTGTGCACATACACACACACCTACAGACAAGTGGAGATTCATTCTCTACAGTGAATAGAAGAGAAGGTCTCAGGACTGGGGTCCACCGAGTACGATGGAAGGCTAAGAGGCCGGGAAATGAGAAGGTTAGGTGGGCATTAGCTTTCTGGATTCAGAACCAGCCTTCTTACCTCAGTCAAGTTCCAGAATGCTGGTAGCTAGCTTTTATTTTTCAGCCTGGAGAGACTGATAGAGCCTTTCCTGGAGAATCTAATCAACTAGGAAGACAAAGATACCCCAGCCAGATCACCGTACAGTAAAAGCCACAGATGATAATCACCAGCCTCATACATGGAGCTTTTAATTATCTTGCTAGCATCCCACTATTTGTCTGAAATGGTTTTATTGTGGTTTTATTTATTACACACATTCCATACAATTAATCCATCTAAAGTGTATAATCCAATGTTTTTAGTATATTTAGAGTTGTGCAACTATCACCACAACCAATTTTAGTGAGAAACCCCAAAAAGAAAATTCTACTTATGAGCAGGACACCCTCTAATTCCTCAGCACTAGGTGACTACTAATTAACTTTCTGTTTCTATAGATTTATAGTGGTACCCTTTTAAGTATGAAGAGACAAGCAAAGACTACTGTAAGCCTGAGAAAAGTCACTATTTCAAAGACAGAGTTGGAAAATACACAAAAAACTAATTAGAGGGAAGCTGAGGTTATGCAAGGAGAAGAAAATGCCAAGATATCCACATTAACTATGTTTCATATCCTCAGATAAGTAACTGTAACTATGAAATAAAAATTATGATACTTTAAAAATAATAAAGATAAGGAAGAGGTCTAGGAAAGCAAAAATATAATAGTAGAAATGACTCAATAATAGAGTTGGATGAAAATTTGAGGAACTCTCACACATAAAAGTGAAGCCCAGAAACAATGAAACCCAAGGGGAAACATGCTAGGACACATATGAATCAAGCTAACAAAAGTTAAACACAAAGAGCAAATATTAAAAGCAGCAAGGGAAAAGTAACAAACAACATACACTGGGATCCCCATAAGGATAACAGCTGATCTTTCAACAGAAACTGCAGGCCAGAAGGGAATGGCAGGATATACTTAAAGTGATGAAAGGGAAAAACCTACAATCAAGATTACTTTACCCAGCAAGGATCTCATTCAGATTCAATGGAGAAATCAAAAGCTTTTCAGACAAGCAAAAGCTGAGAGAATTCAGGACCACCAAACTAGCTCTTCAACAAATAAAGGATCTTCTCTAGACAGAAAAGGTTTATAAAAACTAACCCAAAATAATATGGTAAATGGTAATAGGATCATACTCATCAATAATTACCTTAAATGTAAATGAGCTAAATGCTCTAACCAAAAGACCAAGACTGGCAGAACGGATACAAAAACAACATCCCAATATATTCTGTCTACAAGAAGCCCACCTCAAACCTAGGAACACATACAGACTGAAAGTGAAGGGCTAGAAAAAGATATTTCATGCATATAGAGACCAAAAGAAAGCAGGAATAGCAATACTCATATCAGATAAAATAGACTTTAAAGACCATTGTAAGAGACAAAACGACACTACATAATGATCAAGGGATCAATTCAAGAAGACGATACAATAATTATAAATATATGCACCCAACATAGGAGCACCTCAAAACATAAGGCAAATGGTAACAACTGTTAAAAGGGAAATTGACAGCAACACAATTAATAATAGGGGACTTTAATACCACACTCACACCAATGAACATATCATCCAGACAGAAAATTAACAAGGAAACACAGCTTTAAATGATATGTTGGACTAATTAGACCCAATTGATATCTATAGGGCATTTCATCCCAAAACAATGGATTTCACCTTTTTCTCAAGTATACATAGAATATTCTCCAGGATAGATCACAAATCTAGCCTTGGTAAATTTAAAATAATTGAAATCATTTCAAGCATCTTTTCTGATCACAATGCTGTAAGATATCAACCATTAGATATCAACCACAGGAAAAAAACACAAACATTTGGAGGCTGAAAAACACACTTCTGAATAACCAACTGATCACTTAAGAAATCAAAATATGCATATACACAAATATAAAAAACATGACAACCCAAAACCTATGGGATTCAGTAAAAGCAGTGCTAAGAGGGAAGTTCATACCAATACAAGCCTTCCTCAAGAAACAAGAGAAATATCAAATAAACAACCTAACTCTACACCTAAAGCAACTAGAAAAAGAACGAAAAACTCCCAAAGTTAGTAGAAGGAAAGAAATCATAAAAATCAGAGCAGAAATACATGAAAGAGAAATGAAACAGACTATAGCAAAGATCAATAAAGCTAAAAGCTGGTTCTTTCAGAGCATAAACAAAATAGACAAACTGTTAGCCAGACTCATCAAGAAAAAAATGGAGAAGACTCAAATCAATAAAATTAGAGATGAAAATGTAGAAATTACAACAGACAACACAGCAATACAAATGATCGTAAGAGACTATGATGAGCAACTATATGCCCCAAATATGGACAACTTGGCAACAAATGGACAAATTCTTAGAAACATATAGCCTTCTAAAACTGAACCAGGAAGAAATAGAAAATTTGAACAGACCAATCACAAGCATGGAAATAGAAACAAATAAAAAATCTCCCAATAAACAGAAGGCCAGGACCAGATGGCTTCACAGATGAATTCTACCAAAAATTTAGAGAAGAGCTAACAGCAATTCTACTCAAACTCTTACAGAAAATTGCAGAGGAAGGAAAACTCCTAAACTCATTCTATGAGGCCACCATCACCCTGATACCAAAACCAGAAAAAGATGCCACAAAAAAGAAGACTCCAGGCCAATATTACTGATGAACATGGATGCAAAAATCCTCAACAAAATTGTAGCAAACAGAATCCAACAACATATTAAAAAGATCACACATCATGATCAAGTGGGCTTTATTCCAGGGATGAAAGGATTCTTCAATAGTCACAAATCAATGAATGTGATACACCATATTAACAAATTGAAAGATTAAAAACCATATGATTATTTCAATAGATGCAGAGAAAGCCTTTGACAAAATTCAACACCCATTTACGACAAAAACTCTCCAGAAAGTAGGCGTAGAAGGGACATACCTCAACATAATAAAAGCCATTTCAAATGCTATTTCAAATACTAAAAGATGATCCTGTTAAAGTGCTGCACTCAATATGTCAGCAAATTTGGAAAACTCAGTAGTAGCCACGGAAATATGACCTGTGGAAAGGTCAGTTTTCATTCCAATCCCAAAGAAAGGCAATGCCAAAGAATGCTGAAACTACCGCAGAACTGCACTCATCTCACATGCTAGCAAAGTAATGCTCAAAATTCTCCAAGCCAGGCTTCAACATTCCATGAATCATGTACTTCCAGATGTTCAAGCTGGATTTAGAAAAGGCAGAGGAACCAGACATCAAATTGCCAACATCTGTTGGATCATCAGAAAAGCAAGAGAGTTCCAGAAAAACATCTGCTTTATTGACTACACCAAAACCTTTGACTGTGTGGATCACAACAAACTGTGGAAAATTATGAAAGAGATGGGAATACCAGACCACCTGACCTGCCTCCTGAGAAATCTGTATGCAGGTCAAGAAGCAACAGTTAGAACTGGACATGGAACAACAGACTTGTTCCAAATCGGGAAAGGGGTTCCAAATCACCCTGCTTATTTAACTTATATGCAGAGTACATCATGAGAAATGCTGGGCTGGATGAAGCACAAACTGGAATTAAGATTCTGGGGGAAATATCAATAACCTCAGATATGCAGATGACACCACCCTTATGGCAGAAAGTGAAGAAGAACTAAAGAGCCTCTTGATGAAAGTGAAAGAGGAGAGTGAAAAAGTTGGCTTAAAGCTCAACATTCAGAAAACTAAGATCATGGTATCCAGTCCCATCACTTCTCGGCAAATAGATGGAGAAACAATGGAAACAGTGACAGACTATTTTGGGGGGCTCCAAAATCACTGCAGATGGTGATTGCAGCCATGAAATTAAAGGACAGTTGCTCCCTGGAAGGAAAATTATGACCAACCTAGACAGCATATTAAAAAGCAGAGACATTACTTTGTTGACAAAGGTCCATCTAGTCAAAGCTATGGTTTTTCCAGTAGTCATGTATGGATGTGAGAGCTGGACTGTAAAGAAACTGAGCTCCGAAGAATTGGTGCTTTTGAACTGTGGTGTTGGAGAAGACTCTTGAGAGTATCTTGGACTGCAAGGAGATCTAACCAGTCCATCCTAAAGGAGATCAGTCCTGTGTATTCATTGGAAGGACTGATGCTGAAGCTGAAACTCCAATACTTTGGTCACCTCAGGTGAAGAACTGACTCACTGGAAAAGACCCTGATGCTGGGAAAGATTGAAGGCGGGAGAAGGGGACGACAGAGGAGGAGGTTGTTGGATGGCATCACCGACTTGATGGACATCAGTTTGAGTAAGCTCTGGGAGTTGGTTATGGATAGGGAAACCTGGCGTGCTATAGTCCATGGGGTCACAAAGAGTCAGACATGACTGAGAGACTTAACTGAACTGAATAAAAGCCATATATGACAAACCCACAACAAACATTATCCTCAATGGTGAAAAACTGAAAACATTTCCTCTGAAATCAGGAACAAGACAAGGATGGTCATTCTCACCACTACTATTCAATATAGTATTGGAAGTCCTAGCCACAGCAATCAGAGAGGAAAAAGAAATAACAGGAATCCAGATTGGAAAAGAAGAAGTAAAACTCTCACTGTTTGCAGATGACATGATGCTCTACATAGAAAACCTTAAAGATGACACCAGAAAATTACTAGACTTAATCAATGAATACAGTAAAGTTTCAGGATATAAAATTAATACAAAGAAATCCCTTGCATTCCTATACACTAACAATGAGAAAACAGAAAGAGAAATTAAGGAAACAATTCCATTCACCATTGCAATGAAAAGAATAAAATACTTAGGAATAAATCTACCTAAAGAAACAAAAGACCTATATATATATATAAAACTATAAAACACTGATGAAAGAAATCAAATATGACACAAATAGATGGAGAAATATACTGTGTTCATAGATCGGAAGAATTAATATAGTGAAAATGACTATACTACCCAAAGCAATCTATAGATTCAATGCAATCCCTACCAAGCTATCAAGCTTGATCAATCCCTATCAAGCTATCCCTATCAAAATATCAATGGTATTTTTCAGAGAACTAAAACAAATAATTTCACAATTTGTATGGAAACACAAAAGACTCTGAATAGCTAAAGCAATTGAGAAAGAAAAATGGAACTGGAAGAATGAACCTTCCTGACTTCATACTACACTACAAAGCTACAGTCATCAAGATAGTATGGTACTGGCACAAAGATAGAAATATAGACCAATGGAACAAAACAGAGAGTCCAGATTAAATCCACACACCCATGGACACCTTATCTTTGACAAAGAAGGCAAAAATATACAATGGACAAAAGACCTTCAATAAGTGGTGCTGGGAAAACTGGTCAACTATGTGTAAAAGATTGAAACTAGAACACTTTCTAACACCACACACAAAAATAAACTCAAAATGGATTAAAGACCTAAATATAAGACCAGAAACCAGATACAAAACTCAGAGGAAAACATAGGCAGAACACACTATGACATAAATCACAGCAGGATCTGCTATGACCCACCTCCCAGAGTAATGGAAATAAAAACAAAAATAAACAAATGGGACCTAATTAAAAGTTTTTGAACAACGAAGGAAACTGTAAGAAAGGTGAAAAGACAGCCCTCAGAATAGGAGAAAATAATAGCAAATGAAATTGACAAAGAATTAATCTCTAAAATATACAAGCAGCTCAATACCAGAAAAACAAACAGCCCAATTAAAAAGAGGGCAAGAGATCTAAACAGCCATTTCTCCAAAGACATACAGATTGATAATAAAAACACGAAAAGATGCTCAACACTGCTCATTATTAGAAAAATGCAAATCAAAACCACAATGAGGTATCATCTCATGCTGATCAGAATGGCAGTCATCAAAAAGTCTACAAACAATAACTACTGGAGAGGGTGTGGAGAAAAGGGAACCCTCTTATGCTGTTGGTAAGAATGCAAACTTGTACAGCTACTATGGAGAACATGTGGACATTTCTTTAAAAACTAGGAATAGAACTGCCATATGACCTAGCAATCCCACTGCTGGGCATACACCCTGAAGAAGCCAGAACTGAAAGACACACATGTACCCCAACATTCACTGAAGCACTATTTACAATAGCTAGGGCATGGAATGTCCATCAGCAGATGAGTGGATAAGAAAGTTGTGGTACATATACACAATGGAATATTACTCAGCTATAAAAAGGAACACGTCTGAGTCAGTTCTAATGAGGTGGGTGAACCTGGAGCCTATTATACAGAGTGAAGTAAGTCAGAAAGAGAAAGACAAATATTGTATATTAATACATACATATGGAATTTAGAAACATGGTACCAATGATCCTACACACAGTGCAGCAAAGGAGACACAGATACAAAGAACTGACTTTTGGACTCAGTGGGAGAAGGACAGGGTGGGATGATTTGGCAGAATACCACTGAAACATGTACATTGCCATATGTAAAACAGATGACCAGTGCAAGTTTGATGCATGATGCAAGGCACCCCAAGCCAGTGCTCTGAGACAACCCAGAGGGATAGGGTGGGGAGGGAAGTGGGAGGGGGGTTCAGGATGGTGGTGGGACACAAGTATACCTATGCCTGATTCACACTGACATACGGCAAAAGTCATCACAATATTGTAAAGTATTTATTCTCCAATTAAAATTAGTCAATCAAAAAAAGAAACAAAGAGATGGGAGACAGAGAAAATAAGAGAAATATAGAAGGCCAGTCCAGCAGTTTTGATTTTCAAATGAAGAAATACAGACAGAAAAGAGAAAATAGAGGCAAAGAAGTCATCAAAAAAATGTCCTAGAAATGAAACTCTCCTACACTGTTGGTAGAAATGTAAAATTGTACAGCTACTATGGCAAACAGTATGGAGGCTCCTTGAAAAACTAAAACTAGAGTTACCACATGTTCCAGCAATCCCACTCCTGGCATATATCTGGAAAAGATGAAACCCATAATTTAAAAAGACATGTGTACCCCAATGTTCACGGCAGCACTATTTACAATAGCCAACAAATGGAAGCAACCAAAGTGTTCACTGACAGATGAATGAATAAACAAGATGTGGTGTATATGAGAACATACTGGAGTGGGTTGCCATTTCCTTCTCCAGGGAATTTTTCTGACCCAGGGATCAAACTCATATCTCCTGCATTGGCAAACAGACCCACTTGAGTATTCTTGCCTGGGAAATCACATGGACAGAGGAGCCTGGTGGGTTACAGTCCCTGGGGTTGCAAAAGAATCAGATACGTCTTAGGGACTAAAAAACAACAAAAAATCAACTATACTTCAATAAAAAAAGAAAATGTCCCAGGTCAAAAAACAAAGCAAAAAAGGAAAAAATAAAATTTCCTCGATCTGAAAGTCATGAGTGTGCAGACTGAAAAGATCCATTGAATATACTACATACATATACATGCTAAGTTGCTTCAGTTGTGTCTGACTCTCTATGACCCCATAGATGGCAGCCCACCAGGCTCTGCTGTCCCTGGGATTCTCCAGGCAAGAACACTGGAGTGGATTGCCATTTCCTTCTCCAATGCAAGAAAGTGAAAAGTGAAAGTGAAGTTGCTCAGTCGTGTCCAACTCTTCTCGACCCCATGGACTGCAGTCTACCAGGCTCCTCCATCCATGGGATTTTCCAGGCAAGAGTACTGGAGTGGGGTGCCATTGCCTTCTCCGATATATATATATAGCTACCAGCTGGTATCTCAGGTGGTAAAGAATCCACCTGCAATGGAGGAGACCCTGGTTCGATTCCTGGGTCAGGAAGACCCCCTGGAGAAGGGATAGGCTACCCACTCCAGTATTCTTGAGCTTCCCTGGTGGCTCAGATGGTAAAGAATCTGCCTGCAATGCAGGAGACCTGGGTTCAATCCCTAGGTTGGGAATATCCCCTGGAGGAGGACATGGCAACCCACTCCAGTATTCTTGCCTGGAGAATGGATAAAACAAGACCCACTCTAGTGCACTTTATAAGAAGAAAGTGAAGATCTTTAAACTTTCATATAGGGAAAACAAACAGGTAGCATGTAAAGGATCAGGAAGCAGAATGACATTGAACTTCTTAACAAAACCTGGGGAGTCTGAAACAATGGAATAAAGCTTTTAAAAACCTAAAGGAAACCATTCCCAGAATAAAATCTTACATCCTACCAAACTATTACTTGTGAGTGAACTTAGCATAAAGACATTTTCAGACATGCATGACCTCAAAAAACAAAACGCCCTCCTTAAGTCTTTTTTCTCAAAAAGATACCAGAGGACGTGCTCCACAAAAACAAAGGAACGATTCCTTGAAGAGGAAGATTTGAGAACCGTGAAGCAGGGGAGCCACGGTCAGAAACAAAGGTGAAGGAAGTTCTCAGTATGACAGTTGTGCACCAGGCTTCGAGGGCAGGCTGAGTCAGGTCAGAAGGCACAGGGGAGAGAGAATTCAGGTGACGACAGTGATGCAACGTCTGATGGATCTGAACAAATTACACAGGGTGAACAGCTCGATATTCAATCAGTAAGAAGTATTACACAACTAAGTAAACAAAAAAAGAACAGAACATCATTTATTTGGGGGCGTGGAATACGAGGAAAGGTAATGAGATTTTACAATAAGGCACAGTTGTAAATGGGGATTCCCAGGTGGTGCTAGTGGTAAAGAACCCGCCTCCAATGCAGGAGACATAAAGCACATGCATTTGATCCCTGAGTCGGGGAGATCCCCTGCAGGAGGGCATGATAACCCACTTCAGTATTCTTGCCTGGAGAATCCCATGGACAGAGGAGGCTGGCTGGCTACAGTTTATGGGGTTACAAAGGGTCAGACATGACTGAAGCAACTTAGAACACAAATGCACGCACAGTTGTGAATAGTCATGATGACATAATAAAGTAAAAAATTATGATACATCCACTAGGGGGACAGCAGTGTAGAGAAGGGTTAGTGAAGAGGTAGGGGTAACAAAAGAGAGCTATATTATCCTTTTCCAAAATGACAACATGAAGTAGCAACACAAACATTTTGTATATAGAGAGGAGAGAAACAGCCAGAAGATCAGACAAAAAAGGTGAAAGTGATTGCCTGTGGGAAGGAGGAAAGGAGGGTGAGGGATAGATGTGCTGGTGTATATTCTGAAGTATGTCTTTGATAAAAATAAAACTTAAATATGAAAAAAAGTATGACAGTGCCACAAAAATATGTATGATACAAAGTAGCATTCATGCTCTGACTACAATCATATAACATCTGAAAAGAGCTTGACTGGGGTTTACAAAGGCATTAACAATTGTACTACGGTGGTAGGATTAAGAATAACTGCTTTCTTTTCCAAATTCCCAACACTATAAAGTGCTTACATAATTTGATAATCAGAAAGTGAGTTCATGAAGCTGAAAATGTATTTTCCTTACCATGGACTGAAAATTGGTTCAGAATTAACTCTATTTCCCAAATCCAAGATCAAGTTACCAAGGAGAGATCCTGGGTGGCTAGTGTTTTCTCTCTTTCTTATTCTTTTTTCCTTCCAAATCAGTATTGGGAATATTATGAACCAACTTTCTAAAAATTATCAATTAATCAGAAGTAATGTTTGTATTTAGCTTCTCCACTCATTGCCACTATTGTCTCAGCTATAGCGTTTGCAACACAATAAAAACAATTGCTCTGTCAATTCTGAGGGAATGAGAAAAAATATCTTCAAATATCCAAAGTTAATACTGCTTGAATAAAGAAAAGTTAATGTTTTAAAATTTGTGGTGTAAGACATTTGCATTATAATGACGTTTAATTTTAATGTTTAAGAAATGAAACAAAAGCAGCTCTGTGGTCTAACTATGGAGACACCTCATACAACATTCTGAAGATCCCATCGGATTTAACAAGTAATTAAAAACACTAATGCCTTTTCGTTGCACATGTGACACACAATGAAATTTAGTAAACTATCAAACAGGAGAAAAAAGTATAAAAATCATACCTAGTTCCACAACTCAAAGCTACAAAATCATAAATGCCGCTTGGATGTCTCTGAATGAAAATGAACACTGAGAATTTCTTTGACTAGTATTTGTACAAACCCTTCTCTTATCTGTAGGATGCTCTGTTTACAACTCACTTCCACAGAGGAAGATTTTAGTTTCAGGGGTAAATGATCCTGTGGGCAGTTTTTTGGTTGAAACAGTCTAAACAGTTACTTAAGCAGCAGAAAATCTGTCTCATTAAAAAAAAAAACAACTTTAGCTTTTTCCTTACAGGCTGTGTTTGGCACTATCACTGGTGCCTACACAACTGCCATAGCTCTCTGTCTTTGCTAACAGAACCCTCAAATTTTGAGTTTAGGTAGTGGATGGAGAACAGTGGTCACAAGGTAAGTAAACTTCTTCCCAGAGTTTCCCAAGAGTAAACCACTTCCCAACAAGAAATGATCATGTGATCTACTTCTGGCCATGAGTTATTAAGAAGATGCCGTTGGGAGGCGTGACTGGGAAAGCTCCCCGCCGCTCCCCTACCCACTGGATAAAAGAACAGACCATTGCAATATGAAATGCCCTCACTTTTTTTTCTTTGCTCTTTTTGTTTCCTTCTTGAATGCATTCCCTGGAGTGAGGACACAATGTCTGAGGCTGTGGCAGTCACTTTGTGACTCTGGGGCAACAATATGGAAAGAGCCTGGATCCCTGAGACTGTCACTGGGCAGCTGCAACCATCCTGGAATCCACACTTTCAGACTTTATTCAAATAAATGAATACATTATTCAAATAAATATTCTTTATTATATTTTAAAGCAAGTATTGCTCAACCTTTTTTTAGTGTCATGACATTCATAGGGCATGATAATATTTGTACTGCTTGTGGGGAACACGGAGGAGATTGCGGGCACCTGAGGTGAACAGCCCTGGGTGCTTTGGCTGCCCTACATCCCCTTCACCACCCTGAAGACCGAGGAGATAAATATCTCTGCTCATCTTTTTGTGGTTCACCTGTGGGCCTCACTATACAAGTTAGATCATTCTAGTTTAAGCTGTGCTTATCAATATATATTCTGTTACTTGGGCTAAAAGCACTTCCAACTAATACTTTTACTTCTTAATGCAAAGTGACAAGATTTCATAAGATATCTTCTACATTCTCTAGCAACATATAATACATAAGAAACAATGATTGAAGCCTAAATCACAAGCTTCCACTGACTGGACTACATGTTATTTAACTTGTGTTCTTTTTTGGCATATGGGGCCACTTTCTAACTGACAAAGGTCATGTTTCATGAGATTTTCAAATAGGAAGGGCTTCCCTTGTGGCTCAGCTGGTAAAGAATCTGCCTGCAATGCTGGGTTCGATTCCTGGATTGGGAAGATCCCCTAGAGAAGGGAAAGGCTACCTACTCCAGTATTCTGACTTGGAGAATTCCATGGACTGTATAGTCCATGGGGTTTCGAAGAGTCGGACACAACTGAGCAACTTTCACTTTTCACTTCAAATAGGAAAGCTTTCAAACAACGCAATTGAGAATATAGTCATGACTGAAGAACTGTCAATCTTAGAGGAATAAAATTCATTAGTATATAGAAGTCCATATTATGGGTCAAGTTATTGTATATTTTTATACAGTCTTAGGCTTGGGTACACAGGGCCTTGATAATAACTGACTTTTCTATATTCCTGTCATGTATGTTTCTAACTCTCTTTAACTAATTCCACTAGCTTACCCTATAGGGCTGACAGAAGCATTAAATAAAACAATACCTGTACAGTACCTAGCAGAATACATGGTATAGAGTAGGCATCCAATACATGTTCTTAATATTATTATCATAACAAGAAATGTAAAAATTTTGCCTTAATTAATTGCCATGGGCTTCCCAGGTGGCTCAGTGCTAAAGAACCCACCTGCCAAGCAGGAGATCCTTGGGCTGGGAAGGATCCCTGGGTTGGCAGAGGAAATGGCAACCCACTCCAGTATTATTGCTTGGGAAATCCTATGGACAGAGGAGCCTACCATGCTACAGTTCATGGGGTCACAAACAGCCAGACACGGCTTAGTGACTAAACAACAATGGTAGCCATACCACCATCAGTTTTCAAAAATTATCTTCCATATTTAGCAAAAGACTTTATAAATATTATTAGATAAGTGCTATAAAATATGAAGCTCTCACCATCCCCAGAATTCATGTAATTATTTCAGTCTTGGGCCAGCTCCCAGGTGATCTGCCTTCCTGTCTTGGCAAACAGGTATCATGCTCTGGTTATGGCTGAGAGCTGTGTGCTCTTCAACAAAAATATCCAGTTCCCCAGTTCTCTAGAGAACAGACTGAGAGGGTTTTTATGTGGGAGCCCCTTGTTTATTAAGAATTGCTTTTATGTCACTAAGGCAAGGAAATGAATTTTAAATCTGTCTCAGCCACAGAATGACACACGGGGCTGAATGAAAATCAGGGGCAAACTGGGGAACTCTGCTCTCTCACAGAGCCTGGGATGATGAGCTCAAGGCATCTGTCTGTACTTGAAAAGGTAGACGTATTCATTATTGTTACAAATATGGCTAGAAGCAAGTGATCAGTACACATCTTCCTGGAATTAAGCTTTTTAATAAAATGGCATTTCCCTTTTGGATATCCCTTCTTAGTTCAACTAAGAATATGCATCTCAAATATTGCATTTGGATAATGAAGAAATATTTTCTGAGCCAGAGAAACAGACACTATCATTAGGGACATGGAGTTTTTACTCTAGCACATTTCCTTTGCTGTAGGCATCACAGATAGTTCTTGACAAGTCATCTTTCCTAACTTCGTTTTCCTAACTCACTTTGCATAGATCTTTCACTGAACTTCTGAATACTGCTCACCTTCCATTTTATCTATTCATAGAAATATGATGGTTTCTTAAGAGTAAAGATTTTCCATCTTTCCGCCGCCCCCCCTCCCCGAATCTTATATAATAATATCCTGTGGCTAGAAGGTCCTTCCCAAATGTTGGGAGATACTGAATTAAAGTATATAAGAATGTGTATTATTTATGTTAATAGATGTGGTAAGATCCTAGCCTGAAACATTGAGATGGGGCAATGTCTATTTCAAGGATTTAGATCTGATAGGCTACTGGGACAGGCCCAGTGCAAGTCTGTTTGCTAAGGGTTGAGGGAGATTTAAGAAAGCAGATGAATTATGTCTTAAATATGAGAGGGTATGGCTAGTTAGTGGTAGGCTAACCCTAAGGACTCATGCTTTATTCTCAGGGCTAGAGACACAGAGAAAGTCACAGAGTCGGGTATGCTTCCCGATTTCCAGCATGGTGATGAGCTATAATTCAAAGCAAAAATACAAAGTACTCGTGGCAAAGTAGACTCTTAAACTCATGCACACTCAACCAGACACACACTTGTTATGGATGAATCCATTATTGATGGTTTTCCCTGTTTTGAAAAAGGATGTCCTGAACAAGAAGTCAGACAGCACAGGTCCGAGTACCAGCTCTGCTATTAAGTTACGTTGCAACCTCAGAATTCTCACTTGGCAACTCTCTGGGCCTCTATTAACACATAGACAAAGAAGCAGAGCCAGACATCCTATCTAATTGTACTGTCACCTCAAGCCCCTTAAAATAACAAAGGGTCAAAAAAGACATAAACTTAAAAAAGAGCAGAAGATGGGGAGAGGGTAACAGACACAACATTTTGGAGCCTAGAAGGCACATAGATAGGTAGTGACTGATTGCAAACCCAGGAGGGCTGAACCCTAAGCCACCAGTGGGGAAAGCAGAGACACACAAGGAAGTGTTAGTTGCTCAGTCGTGTCTGACTCTTTGCGATGCCATGAATGTAGCCCGCCAGGCTCCTATGTCCGTGGAATTCTCCAGGCAAAATACTGGAGTGGGTTGCCATTCCCTTCTCCAGGGGAACTTCCCAACCCCAGGCTTGAACCCATGTTTCCTGCATTGCAGGTAGATTCTTTACCAGCCTAGAAGGCACATAGGTAAAACTGATTGCAAACTCAAAAGAGCTGAATCCTAAGTCACCAGTGGGGAAAGCAGAGACACACACAGCCAGCCAAATACTCAGGCCCATTTTGGCAGAAAACTGGAAGACATTTCCCCCCTCTGATGAGCACATAGAACAGGCCACAAGTAGACCCAGGGACACCAGAGGCAGTTGAAGGAAATCAGTGTGATGAGGTTGAATGTGTGCCTATTATAATAGATGCTGAGACACCCAGCCCTCTTCCCAGCCACAGGTCCCACAAGGCTTACAGCCAGTCCTTTCTCTGTCAAGCAGGAAACTAGAAGCATCTTCTGTAAGGAATCAAACTAGGTCAAAGTAAAGACTGGTGGTGACTAACACTGGTTTCACATCAAAGAATCCAACCGATGCCTTTTAGTGAAGCTTGGGTAACTCAAACACTGAAGCTTCCAGTCAGACTTTTAATTTCCCATTCAAACATGTGGCTGAGCAAAAGCAAGGTTTTTCAGAAATTTGAGGAAAGCTGTGAATATGAAAGATGCAGACCAAAACAAACAGAAAAAGACAACCCATGTAAAAATTGAGACCAAGAGATAAGAAGAGACAAAAATCAGAGCAAAACAAACAAACAAAAAATCCTGATCTCTTCAGAAAGAAAAGAGAAGAAATTTCAACTGTGAAATAAGGAAAGAGTCCTAAAAAAGGAGCTGTAAGAAGAAGAAAGAAAGTGGAGGAAGAAAATTAAAAAAAAAAATTAGTTACAAAAATTTTCTCAAACTCAAAACCATGCATTTACCGATCAAAAAGGCCCTCTGAGTGTTCAACATAATGGTGGAAAATAGACCAAAGCATATCACCATGAACCACTGAGATACAAGGGGGAAGCTGAAGAGATAATAAGCTTCTAGAAAAAAACACAGACCACATACAGAACATCAGGAATCAGAATAGCACTGCATTTCTCAAGGGTAACTGGAAACTAGAAGATAACAGAGCAAAGCCTTGACAATTAAAAACAAGAAAGATTTACAGTGCAGAGTTCTATGTCAGCTAATCTATCAATCAAGTGTTAGGGGTAAGAATAAAGATTTGTTTGGACATGCAAGGCCTTGAATATTTTACTTGTGATGAATCCTGAGGAAGACACTAGAGGATGTGTTCCACAAAAATGAGGGAGTAAACCAAAAAAGAGGCAGATACAGGACATGATGAACAGGGGAATCAACACAGACAAGAGGTGATTAGGATCCCAGGATGGTGGAGAAGGGAAACTCCAAGATAACATATGAACTTCAGGCCCCAGAGGGCAGTCTAACCCAGACGGGAACAGGTCAGAAGACTTTGGGGAAACTTCTGTAAAACAATGAAATTAACAGAACTGGATGCATCTAAATAGTTTGGGAAGCAATTAAGACAACTGGTAAAGAGTTTAGACTTCCGTTAAATACAAATACATAGACAGCTAAGCAAATAAAAGGACAAGATAATTATTTATTACAGAGAAAACAAAAAGTCATACAGAAAAGGAAACTGAAGCACAATATTTACATAGTTATAATAAAACAATCGATATAGATCTAAGCACAATCATGATGTAACTATACTGGAGACTAGAAGGGTGGGTGGGAAGGGTGCATGTATGGGGTGAAAAGACAGCTAAATATTCATCTGTAGTGGGAAATTGTTAGCTAATGTCCAAACCTAATGTCAAGAAACAGCAATACAAGCATGCTGTTTAGAGATACAGAATTAATTGCCAAATGCATCAAATAGAAGAGCTGAGAGTGGTTACATCTGGGGACAGTAAAGTGTAAGGGGAGGTGAACAAGGACCTGCTCTTTTTCCTAATTAACTTTATACAACCATTTGACTGTTTAACTCAGTATAGAGAATTTTGATATAAAAGAAAAAAGAATTGGATGATATAATGTCAAAGTGTGTGTGTTAGACACTCAGTTGTGTCCGACTCTTTGTGAGCCCATGGACTATAGGATTCTCCAGGCAAGAATACTGGAGTGGGTTGCCATTTCCTTCTCCTATGATGTCAAAAGGACTCTTCTATTTCCAAAGCTCCATGATTTTAGGGCAAGTTTAGCTACTAGGATTGGAAATGCATCAGGAAGGTGAGCAGGGAAACTCAACGTATTATTATTTTTTTTTTCATTTATTTTTATTAGTTGGAGGCTAATTACTTTACAATATTGTAGTGGTTTTTGTCATACATTGACTTGAATTAGCCATGGATTTACATGTATTCCCCATCCCGATCCCCCCTCCCACCTCCCTCTCTACCCGCTCCCTCTGGGTCTTCCCAGTGCACTAGGCCCGAGCACTTGTCTCATGCATCCAACCTGGGCTGGTGATCTGGGAAACTCACTTATTAACTTGGCCTTGGCATGTCTGACTTCTCTCCTGTCACAACCCAGTGACAACAAAGAAAATGGCCAGTAATGGCAGTTAGAATTATTAGAACATGAACCCAGATGCACTTACATATAAATAAAAGATAAAACACTTTTGCCCAGACTTAGTGCCTGAATACATAGAAATGTATTCTTCCAATGTGATGAGAAACTACAAAAGAGAGAAATTAACCCATATTTTATCAAGTAGCCATCATGATGAATTTTCATTTTAGCCAAATCCTTTGTTGAGAAAACAAGTCTGGTTGTTTTTAAGTTCTTCTGTGACCTTCCAAACATTAATTCTTAATATGGCTGGCCAGAAAATTAATTAATAAGCTCCTTTATATCATTATATTTCATCTTTATTACTTTATCCTTGAAAGCAGGTTATTAAATAATTACATTTTGGATTAGTATTATTCTGATTTGAGATTTTATCAATGCCTCCTAATTCCCTCATTACACTTACCTAATTCTCCTGACACCCAGACTATCATGAGCTTCAAGCAAAGGGCCGTTGTGTTTAGCTGGCCTGTGGGGTGGGGGTGGAGGTGGGGGGGGCAGTCTGTCAAGTTTCTCTGAAATCAATGAGTCCTCAGTAGCAGGTTTACATTTATGGACTTCCACAGTGAAATTGTACCCTCAAAGATCACAAAAATCTAAATTACAAGGAGATAAAGCTGGCTACTTGGGAGATAATTCCATAGATAACAGGATTAAACAGAGGATGTTGAGGATCAACTTCCTTCTAGAGCCTTGGAAGAAATGATGTTTGTTACTTTGTGTATATTAGGTATATCAGAGTTGCAAAATCAAACTTGGGATCCTGGCAGAGCCTGGCACCTGGGGGTCCCTGGATGGAGGAGGAAGGGAGGGAGCTAGTAGAGAGGACCTGGAAGGACTTCACGCATCACAGTCTCAGGCCCTGGCAGTCATCATTACTTTGTATTGTGGTTATCAGAACTAGATGAGAAGGCAAATGGGAACACAGGAGATGCGCTAAAAGAGGATACCCCAAAGGGAGGCTGTGACAGGTGAGGTGATAAGGACAAGCCCGTGGCACGGCCCTGTATGGGGTCACTTGGACAGGAGTTGTCTAGGGCAAGACACCAACTTCATAAGACGGGCTAAACTGAAGGGTGGAATTAGAGTGTGATGTGGACAAGTCAAGCAGGCCGAGGGAGACAGACAGGATCGAGAGGGTGACTTCTGGGGCCCAGAAGGATCTAACTGATCTCTAAGTAGACCAAGAGAGTCATGAAGCTCATGGGGTCTTAAACAGATGGCTTTGCTTGGCCACTGAGTCAAGGGTCTCTGTAGACTTAGTCAAGTTCAGAAGAGCAGAAATGTAGTTTGGCCAAAGGTCACAGAGGCTGAGCTGGGAAGCCAGTCTAGGGCAGGCTGGAGTCTTCCAGAGGTATTGCTAACCTAAAATTCCTTTAAGGCAAGGGAACCTTTGCTTAGGATATGTCCAGGTAGAGTTGAAGTACAAGAAAGGCATTGAGGTCTTGTCTCCCCACTATCATCTGATATCAGTCCACTTTATATGGCAGGCATTACATATTATATCCTCTTAAGTCCTTGAATGAGCCCATCTGTGTATCGGCTTAACCACAAGGCAAAGAAATTGTTTCATACCTCAGAAAAAATAGAGAAGGGGAGGAGTATCTTTCAAAGAACTTTTTTCTTCAACTCTAGCATGAGTTGAAGAATTCCTTGAGGAGTATGGAAAACCTAAATGGAGGAACCAATCACATTCTGAGATGCATTTCTCTAGAGGTTCAGTGAAGAAGGGCAGGGGTCTGGGCAGGATCTACAGAGGTACATCTACCACCAGCAAGATGTTCTTCCAGAGAGACTGCATTAGTGGCCGAAGTCAAGCAAATAGAGACATGATGGTTTGGTCCCAGAACTACAATGTAGAAAAAAGACTGAAGAGGTTATTTTTCATCAGTTAAGATATCCAAAGGCTGGCCAACATTTTTCCACATTTTTTTTCCCTCATATAGCTTACTCATCAATTGGATCCATTAAAACTTTTTAATAATGCACGAAAAGCACCTAGAAATATTACCATGTAACAATTCATCAAAAAATGTGAGTGTTCTTTGAATTAATGCTGAATCCTAAATTATTCTTCATAAATGTCAAATATCTGAAAAATTCACTTCAATTTCCTGCCTAGGCTGAAACATATGAGGGATCATTTGAAAAGCTGATCACTTCAGAAGTAATTTTATAATTTGTCAAAAAAAAAAGTGTCATCTAACAAAATCCAGGCATAGAGTATATGATGTAAATCTGGTTTTTTTTTTTTTTTGGCCTCAGTTTGTGGAGAGGAAGCTAAACTAACAGGCATACTGTGATGCTGCTATGAGGCTCCAATTTTCTCTGCAGGGGCCCCAATCACAACTGGAAAAGGATATGAACATGGCTCTTAGGTTCGCCTGTAACACAGCATGCCTAAAGAGGTCCTAATTTCTAAAATAAGACATTCTTCTCTTGGGAGGCTGGGTAACAAAGCAGGCTTTGCCTCAGGATTCTCAGGACTGCTATTCTCCCCAAACGTGTATCATCATTTGCTTGGTGACCTGCTTTCCTGACACTAGAGACACTAAACCCTTCTCTTAACTCTAAACAGAACGGAAATGACATTACATCTCTCCACTCCCTCAAATGTGTATTTGCTCTAAACTGAGTTATATTCAGTAAATAAGTGGGATGGACTGGGGTCTTGGCAATAAAGTGCATTGCCTAGGGCAGGGGTGATGGCTACCTTGTCTCTGAAGGCTATTGCCTGCTCTATCAGCTGGATTCCCCAGGTTTACAAACCTCTTTGTGGAATTCTTGAGCTCAAGAACCTTTCTTATCTATTCCATGTACCTGGAATTAGCTAAGACATTTCTTTGAGTATTTAAAATCAGCATCTACTCTAGTATAGTATCAGGGAAAGCATTATTGGCTATCAGACTTATTGGTAAATACTGAAGTCTCTAATTACCCACATTATTAAAAAAATCATAGCTACCTTACATTCTATTATTATCTTGGCACAGTAATAAATTGGCTCTGATTCCCTTTATAAGAGTCTAAACTGATTCTTGTTCTTGCACACACTCAATCTTTATAAAACTTTGATTTTTGTAATTCTTTTGTGTGAAAGATCTTACATCTATCTCAGTCTTCCCTTTGTGTGCTGAGGCTATTATTAATATTCTGTCTCAACTCTCCTTTGCAAAGCTGGGGCCAAGAATTGGCAAACCACGTTCCTCAGGCTCCTTGGCCAGGTTCTGCCAGTTGAGGACACTGCCAGGAAATGAGGTGAGAGGAAGGGAGAAGGCTTGGGTCTCTTCCTACATTTTCTTTCTTTCTTCTTTGGGTGGTGTCTTTGGAGCTGGCCGTGTCCCTGCCACTCTCCCAGCTCTGTAGGTGACATCCTTCTCTATTGTTCCTGCTCCTCAGGGGGCATGTGGTCCCCAGGTGTGGCCTCCTTCCTGAGTTTGAGGTTCTGGTGGCATGGCAGGGCTCCCGCTAGGAGCTGTTTCCTGCAGTTACTTAGTTGGGTTTCTGCAACTCCCTGCTTTCACTCTTCCAGCCTCCCACACTCTGTAACCCTTTCCTAAATTCTCTCTGAAATTCCAAGTGTGTTTTCTGTTTCCTTGACAGGACTCTGACTACAGAGAACTCCATGAGGGCTTTTTGCCAAAAATAACTATATCTTGCCCCTTAGAGTGGGACTTATGGGGAAGCCGCAAAGTGTCAGGGTCTGGAATCACTTATTTTAACGAGTATTTTGAAGCTGCTTACTATGTGCCAAGAGGCATGATAAGTGCTCTTCAAAGATTATTACATTTAAGGTAATGATGCTCTGGGGCAGTAGCATAATAATCCACATTTTATAAATGAGTAACTGAGATGCACAAAGTTAAGGTGACCTGCCCAATGTTCGAGAGGTAGAAGTGGCAGTTTGAGGACTAATGCCCTAACTGATGATTTATAATAATGAAAGTGAAAGAGAAAAACCTGACTGGGGTTAATGGTGGCAAGAAGGTCCATCTGCAGGCAGGAGTACTGAGATGAAGATGCATAAAATCACAAAGGGTGTGTCGAGGTCAGGTTCAAAATCTAGCATCAACAGAAGGGCTACAGAGACCTTCTGATGGGCTGGCAGAGCCCTCAGCTGGCATCTAGGTACAGCAAGGAGCTGCCATGGCCTCAGCAGATACTGCAGGCATGCAGCGTCCCTCTCTGGAGATTATGGTTACAGAACTGGAATTACTGGCAAGTTTGTGCCCTCGACTTTTTCTCCCTTTGTTTTGTAAGTAATAAAGATTCCTTTGAACCTTACTATGTCAGCAGAGGATACGGGGTTTTCTAAAGCAAGCAGAAACATACCTAACAAGTCTCTTCTCAGTGAACTTCTGCCATTTATGACCATGTAACGAGTACTATGTACAGGGTATTATGCTTAGCAAAAAGTCAGACAGAGAAAGGCAAAAACTGTATATTAATACTTATATGTGAAATCTAAAAAATAAAACAAATGAATGAATATGACAAGTATAGAAACAGATTCACAGATATAGAGAACAAACTAGTGATTACCAGTGGGGGAAGAGAGAATGGGAGGGGCAAGTTACGAGTAGGAGAGTAAGAGATACAAACTACCATGTACAAAATAAATATAAGCAACAAGGTTATAGGGAATCTGACCAATATTTTATAATAACTTTCAATGGAGTATAATCTACTAAAGTAGTGAATCACTATGTAGTACATATAAAACTAATATAACATTATAAATTAACTATAGTTCAATTTAAAAAATCAATGATCATGTAACAGTTTGAAGTGTATCTGGAGAACTGAAAATAAAAACATAAGGAAACAGCTATTTTAGGTTTCTTGTGAATTTAAACTAATATGTCATATTTTTAGTGTTTGAAAACCAAAACTAACATTTCTGAAAGTGAAAATCCTTACTCAAAATCACATGGAAAAAGAAAAGGCAAAACAGATAGGGAAGAAGAGAACATGTGTGGATGTTACTGAATTTCCATTAAAAGCATCATTTAAAAGCCATCTTGTCTGAGATGTGGAAGATGGGGAAGGACAACTGTTGAATGGCTGAGGCTGTGCCTTAATACTCTATCTGTCAGTGCTGTGTGTAGATTATGTGGCTCTATTTTTTAGCCACTTGACCTCAGGAAAGTTAGCTAAATTGCTAAGCATCCCTCATCTGTAAACTGGAGATAAGATAGGGTTGCTGTGAGAATTACTAAAGGAAATCAGCCCTGATTATTCATTGGAAGGACTGATGCTGAAGCTGAAGCTCCAATACTTTGGCCACCTGATGTGAAGAACCAACTCATTAGAAAAGTCCCTAATGCTGGGAAAGACTGAAGGCAGGAGGAGAAGGGAATGACAGAGAATGAGATGGTTGGATGGCATCACTGACTCAATGGACATGAGTTTGAGTGGGCTGTGGGAGATGGTGAGGGAGAGGGAAACCTGGTGTGCTGTAGGCCATGGGTCACAAAAAATAGGACATGACTGAGCGAATGAACAACAATGAGAATGAAGTGACTTGAGTCAAGAACCTAACACAAATCCTTAATAAGCCCCAATAACTAGCTATTTTGTAGTTATTACTGGATTATTATTGATGGTTTGAAGTATAACTAGTACTATGATAGAAAAGTTCCCATAACTATCATGTTTTTAGTAAGCAAACTCAGCTCAGTGACTTCTAGAATAAACATCATAGGTAGATGTTAACATAAGCCCACCACTTTGCCAACTGGAAATACTTTAGTTATTAAATAGTGAAGAAAAAAAAAATGCTCAGAGGGCCAGAATTCACATTAAGAAAAAAAACCCAACTGACCATCTGTGCATAACATACACATCAAGGATAAGACCAGAGGTCTTCGGAGACCAGGATGAGAAAGGTGGCACAGTGGAAAGACCATGAGGCTTGGACTCCAGAGACCTGTGTTCCAATTTAAATCCTGTTAGCAGGCTCTGTGACTTTGGATATGTCATATAATGCATGTCTCTGCATTTATCTTCCTTTATCTTTTCGACAGCATCTGTAAAATAATGGGTCTCTAACATTCTTTGGGATGGCTCTACCTATATGTCTTTAAATTTGAATGATAAGCAATTTGTGGGGAGGAGCTTGTAGATAGAGACAACTGTTCCACCCTCTCTGAGGTTTACCATTCTCTACTGGCAGGAAGGAAGGGCATAGAACTGTGCTTGGAGCCACTGAGTCAGCCTTTGAGGTCTCAAATGTTGGACTCCTCACTTAGGGAGCCTTTGCCAGCTGGCCCTCCGTGGACGAATGACCAGTGGTTTTTCTCTGACCTACCCGTCCTTCTCACAATATTTCAAATGTCTTCAGTCTGAGCCAACTATTAGAAATAGCCACTAGCAAAACACGAGACTAGACAGAGTGGTGATGATGGTAAAGCCATCTTTGGTGGGAAAAGGATAAACATATTGGAATGCAGTAGGGCTTTCGATCCTTATATATAATAAGAGCTTCACGTTTGCTACCAACTGTGCAGGAAATCACAAAAAGAATCAAAATTCATGTGTGCAACCAACTTCCACAACACTAAACTGTTCTTAACTTTGAGATAAAACACATTTGCCTCTGTATTCCTTAGTGCTCAATTTGTATCTCCTTTCAAAAAACAGAATTCTTATTAGGAAAGAAAAATTCAAGAATCAAAACTTCAGAATTAAAATCCCACCATTTGACTGGGAAGCAAGAACTTATAACAGTTTCTTTGTATTCTTATGAATTGCATGCTCTAACATAGAACTGTTGAGTAGAACTTGAAAATATATACTCCCAGTAATATGCTTTAAAAATGATAGTATATTTTTGTTTCCTAGTCAATTTTTGGAGTACACTTAAAAAAAAGAATAAATTACTGCTGGAATTTTTGAAGTCACAAAGAATAATCTTTTTTAAAAAAGAAAAGGAGTAATTCTAAGAGATAGCAGCAGCCCACTACAGTATATAATTTAGGAGTGGAAACATTCAGGCACTAACTGACATTTTTCAAACTTAAAAGATTCTGACCCACTACAATATTGTAAAGTAATTAGCCTCCAACTAATAAAAATAAATGAAAAAAAATAAAATGGGTTTGCATTCCATGAAAAAAAAAAAAAGATTCTGAAAGGATGGACACAATGACAACTGTTAGTTGAAATATTTACTATTTCATATTTAAGTACAGATATGTATAGTATAATGTGGAAGTGGGAAAACTGACTACTCTGCCTTAACATAAAAATGATTCATAAAGAAAGGGAAAACCTAACGTGAATTATAAACATCAATCTTCTTTCCAGGCTGTCTGGATTAGGTTTTAAACTTTAGTGGGCCTGAAGAGACTTAGAATATTGTCTATGTATTGCCTCAAGAGACACCATGTAGGACTAGGGGGACTCTAAAGGAAAAAAATGATAGGAACAAAATACGACAACTTCGTTTCAATTGGCTGGAAAGGCTTCCCTGCTGAGTAATTAGGGGTGGGCAGGTGGGTGGGGAACTAGGCATATTGATTCCCGGGGGTTGAATCACCATTATTTCTCTTCAAGGTTCTTTAGCACCTCTGTCTTTTTTGCACCTTTTCCTTATGATTTCCCTATGGCAGTCATTAAGATCTGAGGCATGTTTTTGACTTCTCTTACACATAATGGGTAAAGAGCAGAAATGCCCATAGGAGCACGCAGGCCAGAGCAGAGATGACCACAGCAGAGGGTGCTGACCCGGAGTGTCCATGCTCTCCTCTCCAGCATGAAGCAAGGGAGCCAAGTGGTACCACAATTAGTGATTTTTCAAAAGAATTTGGGCATTTTAGTGAAATACGATATGATTACTTAGTGATGATTTAGTGATATGATTTTAAAATGTTGGTTTCTTTGAAAAATACTCGCGGTTCACAACGTGCTTTTCTCTGGCTTGCATCCCTCGGGCAGGACCTCCACTTGATTGTGACAAAAGTTGCAAGGCTACTGGTGGGCCAGCTCGGGGATGTGTACCTGGAGTAGGTTTTCTGATGTCCCACCCACAGTGCAATGCACCCCCAAGCCTGTTTAGAGACTTTGTGAATTCTCTGTTTCAAATCCCTTTCTGCTTAAGACCCCGTGGTTTCTTGTTCTTGCAACTGAACCCAAATGGATAGCTAAATATGTCAAATTGCAACTTGGAGATACAATGCCACAGAAGACTAATTTCAAACAATTCACTTAAAAAAAGAGAGAGAAAGGGGAAAATATCATAGACAACACTGATGCTTTGCCCATCTAAATGATAACCTGTATCAGCATAAATAAAGGTATCAGGAGTTGTATACCACAGCCCTGGAGCAGGCAAGGTATCTCCCAAGCTGGCCAGAAAGGATTGGGAGTTAGAAGGAACTCTGATTCAGATCCTCAAGGAACCTTATAAATACCCAAGAGCTGAATACCTCTGGTAAAGAGACTGACCACAACCACTGCCACCAAAAACAAACATACAAAACCCTTGTATTTTTGTGCTGAAAATTCTAGTATGTAATTTAACAGCACATCCAACTATCTGCCCTGACAATGAGTGCACTAGCCAATGGTAAAGAAACCACCACAGCTTCACATGAGAATTGATTTTGACCTTTCAAAGAACTTCCTGTGACTTTCCAGTCATCTTTTGAGCTGCTATTTACATTTGAGAGCAAAAGAACAATCTTCACAGCTGTACCGTATGAATAGGAGAAACTGTTGCTTCACTAATTTACATAACAAATTTGAACATCAAGGTACATGTTCATGTTAGGTATAAATTACTTTAAATTTTTCTAATTTGAGGAAGCTACCCAAATTACTTTTACAGTTCAGATGAGTTGAATAAGTTACAACAGAGCCTTATTTGTTGGTCCTCGAGTAGAGTGATCCAAATGGAAGTCCAGGCAAGATTTGTGATTCATCTTGTCCTTTCTTCCTCTTTTTCAGACTGTCTCATCTGCTACCACCTAACCTGTATCTAGCTGAGAGAGAAGGGAGCAGCAACAAAAAGGAATTTCTACAGAAGCTTCACTGTGAAGAAAGTTGAACACCGAAAAATTGATGCTTTTGAATTGTGGTGTTGGAGAAGACTCTTGAGAGTCCCTTGGACTGCAAGGAGATCCAACCAGTCCATCCTAAAGGAGATCAGTCCTGGGTGTTCATTGGAAGGACTGATGCTGAAGCTGAAACTCTAGTACTTTGACCACCTCATGTGAAGAGTTGACTCATTGGAAAAGACCCTGATGCTGGGAGGGATTGGGGGCAGGAGGAGAAGGGGTCGACAGAGGATGAGATGGCTGGATGGCATCACGGACTCGATGGGCATGCGTTTGAGTAAACTCCGGGAGTTTATGATGGACAGGGAGGCCTGGTGTACTGCGATTCATGGGGTTGCAAAGAGTCGGACACGACTGAGCGACTGAACTGAACTGAACTGAACAGAAGCTTCAACTACCAAATCTTAACCTGCTGAAGACCAAGCTAGGATTTTCAAGGATGCACACATTAAAAATGAATCTATCACACTGAGTCCTCTTTCTGGAGGTGAACCAAGTTCCTAGGTTGGAGGGGGGAAATGACTTACTGTATAAAAAGCACTTGTACAAATTTGATCTTGATTCTTGAGAGCTGAATTTTAACAAGAACCAGTTCAACATTTAACAGATAATTATTGAGAAGGTATACACAGTAGTCCCTACCCTGTAATTGAAGCTAGTTACAGAAATGCCTATATAAAAATAGAAAAAATAACTAGTCTCACAAAGTTGTGATCTTTTTGTAAATATATTTTCTATTACTAGAACCAGTGTTTGAGAACATTTATCTAATTTTTATTAGAAAAATATCTAACAAAAATTCACTTTCTATCTAAGAAATTTCAGTAACCCACCTCAACATTCAGATTCACAGTAAATGTTTGAGAGTCACTGTATTAGGTTCCTATTGCTTCTGTGGCAAACTGTCATAAACTTCATGGCTTAAAATAAGACAGATTTATTATTTTATAGCTCTAGCAATCAGAGTCCTAAAATTCAAAGGGTTGGAAGAACTGTGTTCCTCTGTGGATGCTCTAGGGCAGACTGTTTCCTTGTCTGTTCTGGCATTTAGACTCTGCCTGCGTTCCTTGGCTCATGCCCCTTTGTATACCTTCAAAGCCAACAGTGTAGCATCTTCAAATCTTTCTCTCTCTCTGATCTCTGCTTCC